>NC_133325.1:737969476-738642809 GCF_042186555.1 Aquarana catesbeiana | reverse complement strand
GTCATAAAAAGTGTTTGGGGACCTGGGTCCTGCCCCAGGGGACATGGATCAATGCAAAAAAAAGTTTTAAAAACGGCCGTTTTTTCAGGAGCAGTGATTTTAATAATGCCTAAAGTCAAACAATAAAAGTGTAATATCCCTTTAAATTTCGTAGCTGGGGGGTGTCTATAGTATGCCTGTAAAGGGGCGCATGTTTCCTGTGTTTAGAACAGTCTGACAGCAAAATGACGTGGGGGTCCCCCTAAATTCCATACCAGACCCTTCAGGATTTTAAGGGGAACCCCGCGCAAAAAAAAAAAAAAAACGGCGTGGGGTCCCCCCAAAAATCCATACCAGACCCTTATCCGAGCACGTAACCTGGCAGGCCACAGGAAAAGAGGGGGGGACGAGACCAGCCACAGGCCACATGCCCTCAAAATTGGGAGGGTGCTTTGGGGTAGCCCCCAAAACACCTTGTCCCCATGTTGATGAGGACAAGGGCCTCATCCCCACAACCCTGGCTGGTGGTTGTGGGGGTCTGCGGGCAGGGGGCTTATCGGAATCTGGAAGCCCCCTTTAACAAGGGGTCCCCCAGATCCTGGCCCTCCCCCCTGTGTGAAATAGTAAGGGGTTACTTACCCCTACCATTTCACTAAAAAACTGTCAAAAATGTTAAAAATGACAAGAGACAGTTTTTGACAATTCCTTTATTTAAATGCTTCTTCTTTCTTCTATCTTCCTTCATCTTCTTCTTCTGGTTCTTCTGGTTCTTCCTCCGGCGTTCTCATCCAGCATCTCCTCCGCGGCGTCTTCTATCTTCTTCTCCTCGGACCGCTCCGCACCCATGGCATGGGGGGAGGCTCCCGCTCTACTCTTCATCTTCTTCATCTTCTTCTCTTCTTCTTTTCTTCTCTTCTTCTCTTCTTCTCTTCTTCATTTTCTTCTCCGGGCCGCTCCACATCCATGCTGGCATGGAGGGAGGCTCCCGCTGTGTGATGGCATCTCCTTGTCTGACGGTTCTTAAATAACGGGGGGCGGGGCCACCCGGTGATCCCCCCCCTCTGACGCATGGTGACTTGTCGGGACTTCCCTGTAACATCACGGGGATTGCCACAGGGAAGTCCCATCATGTCCCGTGCGTCAGAG
Organism: Aquarana catesbeiana; assembly: GCF_042186555.1. Lineage (NCBI taxonomy): Eukaryota > Metazoa > Chordata > Amphibia > Anura > Ranidae > Aquarana > Aquarana catesbeiana. Next base: position 738,641,684 of record NC_133325.1, on the reverse strand, counting down.
GGGGGTGGGGTGACAGGGTCACCCCACCCCCGTTATTTAAGAACCGTCAGACGAGGAGACGCCGTCACACAGCGGGAGCCTCCCTCCATGCCAGCATGGGTGCGGAGCGGCCCGGAGAAGAAAATGAAGAAGAGAAGAGAAGAAAAGAAGAAGAGAAGATTAAGAAGATGAAGAGAAGAGTGGGAGCCTCCCCCCATGCCATGGGTGCGGAGCGGCCCGAGGAGAAGAAGATAGAAGACGCCACGGAGGAGATGCTGGATGAGGACGCCGGAGGAAGAACCAGAAGAGCCAGAAGAACCAGAAGAAGAAGATGAAGGAAGATAGAAGAAAGAAGAAGCATTTAAATAAAGGAATTGTCAAAAACTGTCTCTTGTCATTTTTAACATTTTTGACAGTTTTTTTAGTGAAATGGTAGGGGTAAGTACCCCCTTACCATTTCACACAGAGGGGGGGCCGGGATCTGGGGGTCCCCTTGTTGAAGGGGGCTTCCAGATTCCGATAAGCCCCCCGCCCGCAGACCCCCACAACCACCGGCCAGGGTTGTGGGGATGAGGCCCTTGTCCTCATCAACATGGGGACAAGGTGTTTTGGGAGTTACCCCAAAGCACCCTCCCAATGTTGAGGGCATGTGGCCTGGTACGGTTCAGGAGGGGGGGCGCACTCTCGTCCCCCTCTTTTCCTGTGGCCTGCCAGGTTGCGTGCTCGGATAAGGGTCTGGTATGGATTTTTGGGGAGACCCCACGCTGTTTTTTTTTTTTTTGGCACGGAGTTCCCCTTAAAATCCATACCAGACCTGAAGGGTCTGGTATGGAATTTAGGGGGACCCCCACGTCATTTTTTTTTTTTGGCCGGGGTTCCCCTTAATATCCATACCAGACCTGAAGGGCCTGGTATGGAATTTAGGGGGACCCCCACGTCATTTTTTTTTAATTTCGGTTCGGGAATTCCTATGCCATTTTTATCAATGAACTTCTATGTGTATTGTCGGACTGGCAATGCAATAGCCGCGAGTAGTTTTAAATGGGTTTTTTCCTTCGAAATGTCATTTTGCTGTCAGACTGTTCTAAACACAGGAAACATGCGCCCCTTTACAGGCATACTATAGACACCCCCCAGCTATGAAATTTAAAGGGATATTACACTTTTATTGTTTGACTTTAAGCATTATTAAAATCACTGCTCCTGAAAATTGTTCGCTGTTCGGCGAACTTGCGAACAGCCAATGTTTGACTCGAACTCGAAGCTCATCCCTACCTGACACGTAAACTGTTTTACGAACATGGCAACAAAAGCGGAGCACTCCTGGCTAGAGCCTTACGGGCCAAGAGAGCAATCAATGTGGTAAGACAAATCCAAAAATCCGACGGCATTCTCGCCACAAATAACGAAGAAATAACTACATGTTTTGAATGCTATTACTACATCCAAATACTTACTCATAGGTCCTACGCTACGCTGCTTTCATGAAACCAAGACCAAACACTCCCTTTCGTCTAGTCCAGGCACCAATGACACCACCCCGTCTTAATCCCGAGTCCCTCCCGGGAATGTCTAAACAATTCCTATCAACTTCATGGCCACATAAACACATTCTGGCCAAACAATTCTTCAATAAGGCCACACTGCTAAGACAAGAAGATCTAGCCTCCCAAATGAAAGATCTCAAGTTCCCACTATGGACATACCTTCAAATACAACACTTCCTCCTAGACCCGAACCACAAACTGCTCTGGTCCCGCCAACTTACCCCCCTGGAATCCCTATGCTCAGAAAACACACCACAGAGACATGTGGTCTCAACCATCTATTCATTACTTTTCGCCAAATATCCCACGAAAAACAAAACATGTCAATCCTGGGAGAAAGAACTATCCCTAAACCTCACAGATGCACAGTGGGAGCAAATATTCGAAAACATACTCAAGGGTTCAATAAATAAATCAACACAGGAAAATGGCTATAAAGTACTCACAAAGTGGTACTGAGTGCCGACCATTATACACAAGTTCGCTCCATCCATTCCCAACAAATTCTGGAGATGCAATTCTGAACCAGGATCTCTTCTCCACATTTGGTGGTCTTACCCCATCATACAAAAATTTTGGCGCAAAGTCCACAACTTAATTTCCAGGATATCTACTTTCACATTAGAATTCTCACCTTCACAATTTCTATTGCACCATACCTCTATACCCAGACGATCTTAATTCAAATCTCTCGCGATGCACATGCTGAACGCTGCTGTGTTCCAATTTTATGGGGCAAAACCTATGCCCCATCGATCAAAGATTGGTTTCAGAGAATTGATACAATTGCCAAAATGGAAGAACTTATAGCCATCTCCCATGACAACATCTCCAAATACACCACTACCTGGTCTTGCTAGTCACAGTTCAGAACTACTCCTGAATATATGCAAACCATGAACTCCAAACGTTAATGGAGAGGGAAACTTCCCAGAACACCTTTCCCTCAGCCTCCGGGAAACTTAAGGCAGGGTAGACGGCAAACCAGGGCTAGACAGGAGGCCTAGGCACCCCCTGTGCCGGTCTATCCTGTCTATATTCTTCGACACCCTCACATGCATTTTTCTTCTCACCCCTCCCACCCACCTCTCCCCACCTATTCAACCCTCCCTTCTTTCCCAACAGTCCCACCACCCCCCCTACCACGCTCCATCTCTACACACATATAGCTAATACACCTAAATATGGTTGTCAGCCGGCCTGTCAACCATGGAAACCACACCAAACGACTAATATACTCTCCCTGAATAATCTATCACTTCACGAACTCTGTTCACCCATCCTTATTTAGAGACTCCCCCACACAACCGCTACTACTTCAAGAAATCAGACTGACTTATGGAACTATCCCCCCAAAAAATTAAGCCCATCTGGGCCTACAAACCACATAGCTTGCTTGTATTCACTATACATTATTTGCCACCTTGCTGACTATCCTTAAAGACACCATACATCTCCTACTTAAATTTTTGTCATTATAGCGAGATTGTATGTTAAAACAATGTTTTTGTTTTGGTTTACCTGTACTTAACCAGACCAATGGGCCCATGTAAAATATGTTTTTGTACATACATCTGTATGTATACATTAAGCATCCTCAATAAAATATTATGGAAATGAAAAAGAAGGAACGCACCAGCGAGCTCAGCAACACCAAAAGACCCGGAAGACCACGGAAAGCAACTGTGGTGGATGACTGAAGAATTATTTCCCTGGTGAAGAAAACACCCTTCACAACAGTTGGCCAGATCAAGAACACTCTCCAGGAGGTAGATGTATGTGTGTCAAAGTCAACAATCAAGAGAAGACTTCACCAGAGTGAATACAGAGGGTTCACCACAAGATGTAAACCAATGGTGAGCCTCAAAAACAGGAAGGCCTTATTAGCATTTGCCAAACAACATCTAAAAAAGCCTTCACAGTTCTGGAACAACATACTATGGACAGATGAGACCAAGATCAACTTGTACCAGAGTGATGGGAAGAGAAGAGCATGGAGAAGGAAAGGGACTGCTCATGATCCAAAGCATACCACCTCATCAGTGAAGCATGGTGGTGGTAGTGTCAGGGCGTGGACATATATGGCTGCCAATGGAACTGGTTCTCTTGTATTTATTGATCTGCTCATATTCAGCAAAATGCTTCAGAACTCATTGGACAGCGCTTCACAGTGCAGATGGACAATGACCCGAAGCATACTGCGAAAACAACCAAAGAGTTTTTTAAGGGAAAGAAGATGAATGTTATGCAATGGCCAAGTCAATCACCTGACCTGAATCCGATTGAGCATGAATTTCACTTGCTGAAGACAAAACTGAAGGGAAAAGGCCCCAAGAACAAGCAGGAACTGAAGACAGTTGCAGTAGAGGCCTTGCAGAGCATCACCAGGGATGAAACCCAGCGTCTGGTGATGTCTATGCATTCCAGACTTCAGGCTGTAATTGACTGCAAAGGATTTGCAAACAAGTATTAAAACGTGAAAGTTTGATGGATGATTGTTAATCTGTCCCATTACTTTTGGTCCCTTAAAAAGTGGGAGGCACCTATACAAACTGTTGTAATTCCTACACCGTTCACCTGATTTGGATGTAAATACCCTCAAATTAAAGCTGAAAGTCTGCAGTTAAAGCACATCTTCATCTTAGCTCATTTCAAATCTGTTGTGGTGGTGTATAGAGCCAAAAAGATTAGAATTGTGTCGATGTCCCAATATTTATGGACCTGACTGTATATTCACAGAAACCAATGATAAAACCAAACAATATTTTATTTTACACACATCCTGTTAAAAAAACTGAAAGGATATCACACATTCAGACATAATTAAAAACAAACAAACACAGATGCTTCTTATGCCGCATACACACGAGCGGACTTTTCAACCAGAATGGTCCAACGGACCGAGTCCGGCGGACAATTCGACCGTGTGTGGGCTTCATCGGACCTGCAGCTGACTTTTTCAGTAAAAAATCTGACGGACTTTAGATTTGGAACATGTTTCAAATCTTAATGTTGGAACTCTGCCGGACCCAGTTCCTATTGAAAAATCTGCTTGTCTGTATGCTAGTCCGATGGAGGAAAACCGACGCTAGGGCAACTATTGGCTATTGGCTATGAACTTCCTTATTTTAGTCCAATCGTACGTCATCACGCACAAATCCGTTGGACTTTGGTGTGATCGTGTGTAGGCAAGTCCGTTCATTGGGAAAGTCTGTCGGAAGTCCTTCGAAGGTCCGTCGAAAAGTCTGTCGGACCAGTCCGCTCGTGTGTGCGCGGCACTAAGGACTAAATATTTTATTTACAAAAAACAATAACCCATATAAGAACATAATAAATCAAAAACAATACATTTAAAATAAATAGTTTAGTAATCACAACAACATAAAACAAAAAGTCTTTCATAGGCTCTGTCTACACTAGCAGCTCCTAAACTTGAGTTTAGCAGCTTTTGTCATTTTTTTGCCAAAGCTCCTAAACTCAACTCCATTAACCACTTGACAACTGGGCACTTAACCACCCTCTTGCCCAGACCAATTTTCAGCTTTCAGCGCTCTCACACTTTGAATGACAATTACTCAGTCATGTAATACTGTACCCAAATGAATTTTTTGTCCTTTTTTCATACAAATAGAGCTTTCTTTTGGTGGTATTTAATCACCTCTGGGTTTTTTATTTTTTGCGCTATAAATGAAAAAAGACCAAAAATTTTGAAAAAAAAGAATTTTTCTTTTCGTTTCTCATTTCTTGCGACCTGAACAAGTCAGAAAAGTACAAATACCCCCAAATGACCCCTTTTTTGAAAGTAGACATTCCAAGGTATTTAGTAAGATGCATGGTGAGTTTTTTGATGTTGTCATTTTTTTCCCACAATTCTTTGCAAAATGAAGATTTTTTTCCCCACAAAATTGTCATTGTAATAGGTTATTTCTCTCACATGGTATGTGTATACCACAAATGACACCCCAAAATACATTCTGCTACTCCTCCTGAGTATTACGTTACCACATGTGTGGGACTTTTTCACAGCCTAGCCACATAGAGAGGCCCAACATGCAGGGAGCACCATCAGGTACATGGCACTGATGACACGTGACACTGATGACACGTGACACTGATGACAGATGGCACTGATACATGGCACTGATGACACGTGACACTGATGACAGATGGCACTGATACGTGGCACTGATGACACGTGACACTGATAGCAGATGGCACGTGACACTGACAGGTGGCACTGATGACAGATGGCACTGATACGTGGCACTGATACGTGGCACTGATGACAGATGGCACTAATATGGGGCACTGATGACAGGTGGCACTGACAGGTGGCACTGGGGACAGATGGCACTGTGGACAGATGGCAGTGGGGACAGATGGCACTGACAGATGGCAGTGGGGACAGATGGCACTGACAGATGGCAGTGGGGACAGATGACAATGGGGACAGATGACAGTGGGGACAGATGGCACTGAGGTACTGTGTTCACTTTTTTCCGTTTTTTTTTCTGACACTCACGCTGCAGCCGTTAGCTGACCCTCCTCACATGCTGTCTCTGTGTGAGGAGGGAGAGCCGGTGATGAGAGATGATCTCATATGTTTACATATGAGGTCATCTCTCATTGGAAGCTCATATTGTGCCGTAAACGGCCGCTGTGATTGGCCATTTACAGCAATCTGTGGGGAGCGTGCATCACGGAAGTAAACAGGAGGACGTCCAGGAACGCCCTCCTGGCAATTGGTGTCCGCGCTGTAGTTGTCTTTCGGCTATAGCGTGGGCGTGAAGTGGTTAAAGCCTATGTGTTCATGTACACATAGATTTTTAGGATCATTTAGAAACTGCTGAGATTAGAGGAGGTTCAACCTCCTCTAACATCCCTCTCCTGAACGTGGAAGAATCACGTTCAGGATAGGAACGTTTTGACCACCGGTCGGTGGTCAAATTAGTTCAAGTGTACATGAAGCCTTAAACATTAGGAATAGAGAAATTGTAAAAAATAAAATAATCACGATTCAGCTCACCTGATTTGACTGTAAAGATATTTATACATCAGATTTCCCTGTTTAAGTGCCCATTCACACTAGAACACAGTGCTAGAAACCCATTTTCCATGCACGTTTCCCACACTACTTTCCAAATGCACTGGGTGTGTGATCTTTTGTGGGTGTCAATAGATTCCTAGCAACAATCCAAATGCAGATCACAAATCCAGTGCTTTTGCCTGCACTGGATCCCATAGTACTGCAGTACCATCCTATCCGGTTGCAGTGCATTTTTAAAAGTAGTACATGCACTACTTTTGATGTGATCCAGTGTGATTTCAGTCACGTAACGGGTGACCCCGCCCCCCTCTGATGTCACGGGGAATGTCACAGGGAAGTCCCCGTCAAGTCCCTGTGCATCAGAGGGGGTGGGGTCACCGGGTGGCCCCACCCTCTGTTATTTAAGAACCGTCAGAAGACGAGAAGCGTCACACAGTGGGAGCCTCCCATTACGGAGGCGGAGCGGCCCGAGAAGTAGAAGGGTAGAAGTAGAAGACGCCGCAGAGGAAGATGCCAGAAGAGAACACCGGATGAAGAACCAGAAGAACCACAAGAAGAAGAAGATGGAGGAAGAAACCGAAGGAAGATAGAAGAAAGAAGATGAAAAAAGAAGACTTTAAATAAAGGAATTGTCAAAAACTGTCTCTTGTTATTTTTAACATTTTTGACAGTTTTTTTGTGAAATGGTAGGGGTACTTCGTACCCCCTTACCATTTCACACAGGGGGGTGGGATCTGGGGGACCCCTTGTTAAAGGGGGCTTCCAGATTCCGATAAGCCCCCCCGCTCGCAGACCCCCACAACCACTGGGCAAGGGTTGTGGGGACGAGGCCCTTGTCTTCATCTTCCAATGTTGAGGGCATGTGGCCTGGTATGGTTCAGGAGGGGGGGCGCTCTCTCGCTCCCCTCTTTTCCTGCGGCCTGCCAGGTTGCGTGCTTGGATAAGGGTCTGGTGTGGATTTTTGGGGGGACTCCACGCCATTTTTTTTAAATTTGCCGCGGGGTTCCCCTTAAAATCCATACCAGTATAGATTTTGAGGGGGACCCCACACCATTTTTTTTTTAAATTTTGGCCGGGGTTCCCCTTAATATCCATACCAGACCTGAAGGGCCTGTTATGGAATTTATGGGGACCCCCATGCCATTTTTTTTTAAATTTTGGTTTGGGGTTCCCCTGTGGGGAAATCCCATGCCGTTTTTATCAATGAACTTTTATGTGTATTGTCGGACCAGCAATTCATTAATAGCCGCGAGTAGTTTTAAATGACTTTTTTTCCTTTGAAATGTCATTTTGCTGTCAGACTGTTCTAAACACGGGAAACATGCACCCCTTTACAGGCATACTATAGACACCCCCCAGGTACGAAATTTAAAGGAATATTACACTTTTTGCTCCCGAAAAAACAGCCATTTTTAAAACTTTTTTTTGCATTGATCCATGTCCCCTGGGGCAGGACCCAGGTCCCCAAACACGTTTTATGACAATGCCATGCATATAAGCCTTTAAAATTAGCACTTTTGATTTCTCTCATAGACTTTTAAAGGGTGTTCCGGGGCTTTTGAATTTGCTGCGAACATCCCAAATTGTTCGCTGTTCGGAAACTGGCGAACTGCCGATGTTCGAGTCGAACATGAGTTCGACTCAAACTCAAAGTTCATCCCTAGTTGAGATTTAATGCAGATGTCTTTTTGCTGTAAGCATGAGTAGATACTTGATATACCTTTATGTAAGATTGGGGAATGTTAATAATATTGGGTCAGTTTCACAGGTAGTACTGTCTGTAGTTGTTTTTTCTTATTCATTAAGTGGGTTCATTAAGTGTACTTATACTCTTTCTTGGACAGTAGATTGTATTCTAATTTTAGGGTTCTGAATGTTGTAAGTGTTGGGCCTGTTAATGTATCTTCTTAGTGAATAATCCCCTTTTCCTTCCATATATAGAGATTGATATCTGGGATAAGATAGGAAAGTGCAGACATGGGGAGCTGTAAAAGGGTTAAATTACTGCTCCACTGTTGGTATTTGCAAAGATGTACCCAGGAGTGGAGTGATGCTAGGATAGATGGTGCTAATTTGTTATCAAGGGAAGTATTGTGAGGTGCCGTTAGCAAAAAGTCATATACATTCCCCGGAAATTTGAGATTGTTCCAGTTCAATCCATAGGGCATTGGAGCTTGAAAGTATTGAGTGTTTCAATTGTGCTAATATTGTCACAACATAATAATCTTATAGGTGTACTTGTCCTACCCCACCTGTCTTTCTCTGTTTGATTAACTTGCCAAATGTGCATCTAGCCTTCTTGCCCTGCCAAAGATATTTATTCAGTATGGATTGTAGGGTATTAAAGTAAGAATTAGGTATTGGGACTGGTAAAGTCCTAAATAATATAGTAGTTGTGGTAATAGTTGCATCTTAAAGGCCGCTAAACAACCCGTCCATGATAGCTCAGCTCGAGCAAGTTTGTCCAGTTTGGAGCTAAATGTGTTTAGGAAGGTAGTATAGGTAGCTATTATAGGATCTTGGAGATTAGGGGTTAAAGTTATGCCCAAGTATTTAATGCCATCATCTTTCCACGTGTACGGAAATTGATGTTCTAGTATTTGTTTGGTCTCATTTGGGATACCCAAATTTAAGATATAAGATTTTGTCTCATTCATCTTTTAATATGAAATAACAGTGAATTCATTCAATGTCAGGTGCACGAAGCCAGGGAAGATTCAACATACGTCAGCAGCAATATGATGTCTTCAGCGAATAAGTGTGAAATCTATTACCCACCTTTAGACCAGTTATGTGGGGGTGCGAGCATAAATATGTGGCCAGGGGTTCCATCAACAAATTAAAAATCAGTGGGGAGAGGGGACAGTCTTGTCGTGTCCCGTTGGAAATTACAAAGGAAGTTGATAGTGCTCCTGAGATGTAAACTTGGGCCAATGGGTTGGTGTATAGCGCCATTATGGCTGAGTAGATGGAGCCTGTGAATCCAAACTCAGCCAACACTTGTGCTAGTAACTTCCAATGTATCCTATTAAACGCCTTCTCTGCATCCAACGCCATGAGCAGAGGCATTTTATGTTTGTTGGTCAACTGAATCACATTTAGCAAACGTCGGGTAGCGTTAGCTGTCTGGAACCCCTTGGTGAAACCAGACTGGTCTGTATCGATAAGGGAAGGTAAAATGTCCACTAGTTTGGTGGGCAATAGTTTTGCATACATTTTAGGATCATTATTGAGTAGTGATATGGTGCAAAAGTTTTGTGGGGTGTTTGGATCTTTCCCAGGCTTCGGCAATGCAATTATTATGGCCTTAAGCATTTCTGGAGGGAATGAGGAAGAGGCAGCAGCAGAACCAAAATGCTCCGCTAAGTGTGGAGCTAGGATATCTTGAAAGGTTTTGTAGTACTCCCCTGTAAAGCCATCTGGGCTTGGTGATTTGTTATTGGGTAATAAGGATGAGCTGATCACCACCCCGGTTCAATTTGCATGACAACATGCAAACAGGCAAAACATTTGTGCGAACATGTGAACACTGTTAAAGTCTATGGGACACAAATGTGAAAAATCAAAAGTGTTAATTCTAAAGGCTTATATGCAAGTTATTGCCATAAAAAGTGTATGGGGACCTGGGTCCTGCCCCTGGGGGGTGCAGTTTTAAAACAGACATTTTTTTCAGGAGCAGTGATTTAATAATACTTAAAGTGAAACAATAAAAATGAAATATTCCTTTTAATATCATGCCTGGGGGGTCTCCTTAGTCTGCTTGTGAAGTAGTGCATCTTTCCCATGTTCATAACAGTACCACAGAAAAATGACATTTCTAAAGGAAAAAATTTCACCAAAAACTGCTCGTGGCTGTAATGCATTGTCAGATCCCGGCAATATACATAAAAATCATTGAAAAAACGTGAGTTACCTACCAGTCCATTAACAGGCCCTTTGGGTCTGGTATGAATATTAAGGGGAACCCCACACCAAAATTTAAAAAAATGTTGTGGGGGTCCCCCCCAAAATCCATACCAGGCTCTTCAGGTCTGGTATGGATTTTAAGGGGAACCCCGTGCCAAAATTAAAAAACAAAATGGTGTGGGGGTCCCCAAAAAATCCATACTAGACCCTTGTCTGAGCATGCAACCTGACAGGCCACAGGAAAAGGGGGGGCGAGAAAGTGCCCCTCCCCTCCTGAACCCGTACCAGGCCACATGCCCTCAACATGGGGAGGGTGCTTTGGGGTGCCCCAAAACACCTTGTCCTCATGTTGATAGGGACAAGGACCTCATCCCCACAACCCTTGCCCAATGGTTGTGGGGGTCTGAGGGCAAGGGGCTTATTAGAATCTGGAAGCCCCCTTTAGCAAGGGGGCCCCCAGATCCCAGACCCCTATGTGAATGGGTATCGGGTACATTGTACCCCTACCCATTCACCAAAAAAGTGTCAAAAAGTAAATGACAGGAGACAGTTTTTGACAATTATCTTGATAAAAAAATTTAAAAAGTGTCCCGTGATGTAAATCCATCTTCAATCACAGTGCAGATGGACCGAAAAAAAGAAAAACGGAAAAACTCTGCCTCCATGGAAGGCGTCACGCTGACTTCAGACTTTTTGCAAAGACAGCTGTTATATAGCTGAGGGCGGGGCCACTCAGTGACGTACCCGGGTGACCCCGCCCCTTCTGAAGGCATGTGATGCCACGTGATGTCAGAGGGGGGCAGGGTCAGCCATTTGCATTTCGCGGGCACTAGAATTTCCTGCGAATGCCCCATAATGTTCTAAATTCGGCAAACGGGTGAACACCCGATATTCGAGTTGAACTTATGTTTCCCACTGAATCCCAGGAGTAGGGATGAGCTGAACACCCCCACGGTTCGGTTCACACCAGAACCTGCGAACGGACCGAAAATTTGCACGAATGTTAGAACCCCATTGACGTCTATGGGACTCGAACGTTCGAAATCAAAAGTGCTAATTTTAAGGCTAATTTGCATGGTATTGTCCTAAGAAGGGTTTGGGGACCTGGGTCCTGCCCCAGAGGACATGTATCAATGCAAAAAAAACTTTTAAAAACGGACGTTTTTTTGGGAGCAGTGATTTTAATGATGCTTAAAGTAAAAAAAAAAAGTGAAATATTCTTTTAAATATCGTACCTGGGGGGTGTCTAAAGTATGCCTGTAAAGTGGCACGTGTTTACCGTGCTTAGAACAGTCCCTGCACAAAATGACATTTTTAAAGGAAAAAAAGTCATTTAAAACTGCTTGCGGCTTTAATGTAATGTCGGGTCCTGGCAATATGGATGAAAATCAGTGAGACAAACGGCATGGGTACCCTCCAGTCCATTACCAAGGCCCTTTGGGTCCTGTATGGATATTAAGGGGAACCCCACACCCAAATTAAAAAAAGGAAAGGCCTGGGGCCCCAGGCTCTATATACTCTGAACAGTAGTATACAGGCGTTGTAAACAAAACAGGGACTGTAGGTTTGTTGTTAAGTAGAATCTGTTTGTAATTTTGAACTGGTACATTTTTAAAGTGTAGCTCCAGCCAAAAAATCTGTTTTTAAGCTTTTTGGAAAACATAGGGAAGAGTTATCACCCCTGTGACATTTGTTTTGCTGTCTGTGCTCCTCATCGGAAGATTTCACCTCACTTTTTGTCCCAATGACAAATGTTTTTTTGAAAATTTGGGCTTTTTAGTGAAACAAGTATTGGTAATAAAGCATCAGTGGAAAGGAGAAAAGTTTTTCCCATATTAACTCTTACAGGAGAGAATTTCCCTTCCTATGGGGTAGATTTCATCTCACTTCCTGTTGTCTCCTTCTGTTTGCAAGTAGAAGTCGTTTGTAAGTTGGATGTTTGAAAGTAGGGGCCTGCTCTATATACTCAGCAGAAATTTGGGCCTTAAGTGTTGTTGTGGCCTAAACACTGTAAGTCCTCACAGGGCCCTGCTGTGAAATATTAGATCAAGAATTGTAATTACATGCCCCTGTTGAACAGGGCCAGAAAAATTGGGCTTTTGGTGATGGTGGTGGTGGTGCTGGTGCCACAACACTGTAAGTCCTCACAGTTACTCTTGGTGGGCGCTGGAATGGGCCCTGCTGTGAAATATTAGATCAAGAATTGTAATTACATGCCCCTGTTGAACAGGGGCTGAAAAATTGGGCCTTTGGTGGTGGTGGTGGTTTGGTGCTGGTGCCACAACACTGTAAGTCCTCACAGTTAATCTTGGTGGGTGCAGAAACATTCCCTGCTGTGAAATATTCAATCAAGAATTGTAATTACATGCCCCTGTTGAAAAGGACCAGAAAAATTGGGCCTTTGGTGGTGGTGGTGCTGGTGGCACAAAACTGTAGGTCCTCACAGTTAATCTTGGTGGGCGCAGAAACGGGCCCTGCTGTGAAATATTCGATCAAGAATTGTAATTACATGCCCGTGTTGAACAGGGGCTGAAAAATTAGGCCTTTGGTGGTGGTGGTGGTGAGGGTGTTGGTGCACAACACTGTAAGTCCTCACAGTTAATCTTGGTGGGCGCAGAAACGGGCCCTGCTGTGAAATATTAGATCAAGAATTCTAATTACATGTCCCTGTTGAACAGGGGCTGAAAAATTGGGCCTTAGGCACTGGTGCTGGTGCCACAACACTGCAACCCCTCACAGATACTCTAGTTGGAATGCAGGAAGGGGCCCTGCTGCAAAGTATTGCATCAAAAATTGTAATTACACGCCCCTGTTAAACAGGGGTTTAAAAATTGGGCCTTAGGCACTGGTGCTGGTGCCACAACACTGCAACCCCTTACAGATACTCTAGTTGGAGCGCAGGAACTAGCCCTGCTGCAAAGAATTGCATCAAAAATTGTAATTACATGCCCTTGTTAAACAGGGGCTTAAAAAATTGGGCCTTAGGCACTGGTGGCGGCGCCCAGAACCAAAAATGTTCTTACAAGCTATCAGCATGATAATTGAGGAGGAAGAGGATAATTACTCAGCATAACAGGATAGTCACTCAGAATCAGCATAGGCAGTCTTTGAAGGAATCTGACATTTCAAAAAAAATTATTCGGTTACATCAGCATCAGGTGCTTGGTAGCTGGTGGTGATCCAAGACTGATTCATTTTTATGAAGGTCAGTCGATTGAGCGAGTCAGTGGACAGACGCACCCTGTGATCGGTTACAAAGCCTCCAGCAGCACTGAATGTGCGTTCTGAAAGAACGCTGGATGCAGGACAGGCCAGTAGCTCAATTGCATACTGTGCAAGCTCTGGCCAGTGATCCATCCTCAAGACCCAGAGGATTTTCGGTGGGAAAGGTGTCCAAGTCAGATCTTGCCCCAAGTATTCCTGCACCATGTAAAACAGACGCTGGCGATGGTTGCTGGAACCGATCATACCTTGGGGCTGTGGACTAAAAAATTGTCTGAACGCATCGGTCAGACGGCCAACTTCTCCACCGCTCCTTCTTTGACTGACTCAGCAACACGTTGTCCAGAAACAGGAGTTTGTAACCTCCCTGTCTCTGGGAACGCGTTGCACAGACCTTTCTGCAAGGCCTCCCAAAGATGTTTCATCCTCTGCTCCCTCTGCGACGGCAAGATAAGGTCCGCAACCTTACCCTTGTAACGTGGATCAAGGAGGGTTGCCAGCCAGTAACGATCCCCCTCCTTGATACCACGAATACGAGAATCCTTTTGCAGGCTTTGCAGGATCAGGGAGGCCATGCAGCGTAGGTTTGCTGAGGCATTCGGTCCGGAGTCCTCTGGGTCACTAAGGACAACATGGTCTGCAGCCACCTCCTCCCAGCCACGTACAAGTCCATGGGTTTCTTGGGACTGATCCCTTAAGGACTGCTGCTGATGCTGAGTGCCAGGCTCCACCTCCATACTGACACAATCCTCCTCCTCTTCCTCCTCCTCCTCGTCCTCTTCCTGTGTGATTGGCGGGCATGCAGGAACACTGTCTGGATAAAGGGGGACTTGAGAGCTAAGGAAGTCATCCTCTTCCTGCCTCTGTTCTGCCTCAAGTGCCCTGTCCATTATTCCACGCAGCGTGTGCTCCAACAGGTGGACAAGGGGGACAGTGTCACTGATGCATGCACTGTCACTGCTCACCATACTCGTGGCCTCCTCAAATGGTGACAGGACAGTGCATGCATCCCTGATCATGGCCCAATGGTGTGGGGAAAAAAAACAAGCCCCCCTGACCCTGTCCTGGTGAAATAGTCACAAAGGTACTCATTGATGGCCCTCTGCTGTGTGTGCAGCCACTGCAGCATGGCCAACGTTGAGTTCCACCTGGTGGGCATGTCACATATTAGGCGGTTCTTGGGCAGATTAAACTCCTTTTGGAGGTCTGCCAGCCGAGCACTGGCATTATATGACCGGCGGAAATGCACACAGACTTTCCTGGACTGCCTCAGGACATCCTGTAAGCCTGGGTACCTGCCCAAGAACCGCTGCACCACCAAGTTAAGGTCCTGAGCCAAACAGGGCACATGGGTCAGTTGTCCCTGTCGGAGGGCGGAGAGGAGGTTGGTGCCATTGTTGCAAACCACCATTCCAGCCTTAATTTGGCGTGGCGTCAACCACCTCTGAACCTGCCCTGCAGAGCTGACAGAACCTCTGCCCCAGTGTGGCTCCTGTCCCCCAAGCACACCAGCTCAAGCACCGCATGGCATTTTTTGGCCTGCGTACTTGCGTAGCCCCTTGAATGCCTATGGAGCACTGCTGGTTCCGAGGACAAAGCACTGGAAGAGGCCATGGAGGAAGAAGAAGAGGAGGGGGGTGGAGGAGAGAGGTGTGTCACAATTATTAGTAGTGGCATTTTGGAGGCGTGGTGGCGGAACAACCTCCAATACTACTGCACCTTGTCCTGCATCCTTCCCAGCTGCCAGCAGAGTCACCCAATGCAGCGTGAAACTTAGGTAACATCCCTGTCCATGCCTGCTGGACCATGAGTCAGCAGTAATATGCACCTTACCACTGACCGCCCTGTCCAGCGAGGCCAAGACATTGCCTTCCACATGCCAGTAGAGAGCCGGAATCGCCTTCCGTGAGAAAAAGCGGCGTTTGGGTACCTGCCACTAAAGAACCACACATTCCACAAACTCACAGAAGGGGGCAGAGTCAACCAACTAAAAAGGTAGCAGTTGAAGTGCTAGCAATTTTGCCAAGATAGCATTCAACCGCTGGGCATGTGGATGGCTGGGAGCAAACTTCTTTCAGCGGTGCAGCAGCTGGGGCAGGGAAATTTGCCTGGTACAAACTGACATCGGTGTACCGAAAGCAGATTGCCCACAAGTACTTGGCTGTGACACACCTAATTCTACACCTTCATTCCTCTCAGTGCAGGTCTCAGAGAGGAATGAAGGTATAGTGGGGTTGGAGATCTCAGCTGATGAGGAGCAAGGAGAGGTCCTCTTTGTTCTTTGGTGTGGGTCTTTTAGATACGCTTGCCAATGAACTGCATGGCAGGTCAACATATGTCTGGTCAAGCATGTGGTGCCCAAGCGGGAGATATTTTGGCCACATGAGATATGCTTGAGACATATGTTGCAAATAGCAGCAATGCAATCTGATGCACTCGTCTCAAAAAAGGCCCACACCAAGGAACTTTTAGAATAATGTGCAGAGACAGCAGCGCCCTGCACATGCAGAGCTTTGCGGTGTGATGCAGTCAGTGTGCTGCCCTTAGGCTGGCCCCTGGAGGGCATCTTGCCTCGTTGGTGATGTGCCTCCTCCTCTCCTCCTCTCTCCTATCAGGCACCAACATTGAGTCAGTGACCTCATCATCCCCTCCCTCCTCATCACTGGAGCAAACCTGGCAGTATGCTGCAGCAGGGGGAGCATGACTGCCAGATTGCTGTTCTTCTTGGGCACTCCCTCTGTCCGTGCTCACGTTACTGCCTTCATCTAGCTCAGTATCATCATCAGAGCCTTCTAAATGCTGGGCATCCTCCTGGAGCATGTACCACACTGTGGTCAAACAGTTCGAGGGACTCCTCAGGAGGACATGGTGGAGCTAGTGAAGGAGTAACTGATGCCATTGAGCCGAGGGAAGAGGCCGTGTTGGTAGCTGCTTTGCCAGACAAAGTACCCTGAGCATTAGTGAGAGAGGATGAGGAGGATTAGGACGGCTTGGTCATCCAATGGCCTGTAGCTGCACTAAGCGGGGATATATATATATATATATATATATATATATATATATATATATATATATATACTGATACAGCAGCTAGCAATATCAACTGCCTGCCTGTAGTATGAGAACACCACCAACCTTCTACAGGTAGCTTTAGCTAAACACTGTGCAGAGGTCGCACTACACTAACGTGTAAATAATTTAGCTGCCTGCGGTAGTGATAGGATCAGGAAAACACCACCAACCTTCTACAGGTATCTTTAGCTGAACACTGTGCAGAGCTCGCAAAAAACTAACTTGTAGCCTATTTAGCTGCCTGCGGTAGTGATAGGATCAGGAAAACACCACCAACCTTCTACAGGTAGCTTTAGCTAAACACTGTGCAGAGGTCGCACTACACTAACTTGTAGTTTTAGCTGAACACTGTGCAGAGCTTGCAAAAAACGAACTTGTAGCTTATTTAGCTGCCTGCGGTAGTGATAGGATCAGGAAAACACCACCAACCTTCTACAGGTAGCTTTAGCTGAACACTGTGCAGAGGTCGCACTACACTAACTTGTAGTTTTAGCTGAACACTGTGGGGAGGACGCACTACACTAACTTGTAGCTTATTTAGCTGCCTGCGGTAGTGATAGGATCAGGAAAACACCACCAACCTTCTACAGGTATCTTTAGCTGAACACTGTGCAGAGCTTGCAAAAAACTAACTTGTAGCCTATTTAGCTGCCTGCGGTAGTGATAGGATCAGAAAAACACCACCAACCTTCTACAGGTAGCTTTAGCTAAACACTGTGCAGAGGTCGCACTACACTAACTTGTAGTTTTAGCTGAACACTGTGCAGAGCTCGCAAAAAACTAACTTGTAGCTTATTTAGCTGCCTGCGGTTGTGATAGGATCAGGAAAACACCACCAACCTTTTACAGGTAGCTTTAGCTGAACACTGTGCAGAGGTCGCACTACACTAACTTGTAGTTTTAGCTGAACACTGTGGGGAGGACGCACTACACTAACTTGTAGCTTATTTAGCTGCCTGCGGTAGTGATAGGATCAGGAAAACACCACCAACCTTCTACAGGTATCTTTAGCTGAACACTGTGCAGAGCTCGCAAAAAACTAACTTGTAGCCTATTTAGCTGCCTGCGGTAGTGATAGGATCAGGAAAACACCACCAACCTTCTACAGGTAGCTTTAGCTAAACACTGTGCAGAGGTCGCACTACACTAACTTGTAGTTTTAGCTGAACACTGTGCAGAGCTCGCAAAAAACTAAATTGTAGCTTATTTAGCTGCCTGCGGTAGTGATAGGATCAGGAAAACACCACCAACCTTCTACGGGTAGCTTTAGCTGAACACTGTGCAGAGGTCGCACTACTCTAACTTGTAGTTTTAGCTGAACACTGTGCAGAGCTCGCAAAAAACTAACTTGTAGCTTATTTAGCTGCCTGCGGTTGTGATAGGATCAGGAAAACACCACCAACCTTTTACAGGTAGCTTTAGCTGAACACTGTGCAGAGGTTGCACTACACTAACTTGTAGTTTTAGCTGAACACTGTGGGGAGGACGCACTACACTAACTTGTAGCTTATTTAGCTGCCTGCGGTAGTGATAGGATCAGGAAAACACCACCAACCTTCTACAGGTATCTTTAGCTGAACACTGTGCAGAGCTCGCAAAAAACTAACTTGTAGCCTATTTAGCTGCCTGCGGTAGTGATAGGATCAGGAAAACACCACCAACCTTCTACAGGTAGCTTTAGCTAAACACTGTGCAGAGGTCGCACTACACTAACTTGTAGTTTTAGCTGAACACTGTGCAGAGCTCGCAAAAAACTAAATTGTAGCTTATTTAGCTGCCTGCGGTAGTGATAGGATCAGGAAAACACCACCAACCTTCTACGGGTAGCTTTAGCTGAACACTGTGCAGAGGTCGCACTACTCTAACTTGTAGTTTTAGCTGAACACTGTGAGGAGGACGCACTACACTAACTTGTAGCTTTAGCTGAACACTGTGCAGAGGTCGCATTACACTAACTTGTAGTTTTAGCTGAACACTTTGAGGAGGACGCACTACACTAACTTGTAGCTTTAGCTGAACACTGTGCAGAGGTCGCACTACACTAACTTGTAGTTTTAGCTGAACACTGTGAGGAGTACGCACTACACTAACTTGTAGCTTTAGCTGAACACTGTGAGGAGGACGCACTACACTAACTTGTAGCTTTAACTCAACACTGTGCACTACACTAACTTGTAGCTTTAGCTCAACACTGTGCACTACACTAACTTGTAGCTTTAGCTCAACACTGTACACAGGATGCACTACACTAACTTGTAGCTTTAGCTGAACACTGTGCAGAGGTCTCACTAAACTAACTTGTAGCTTTAACTGAACACTGTGAGGAGGACGCACTACACTAACTGTAAATAGCCTAGCTGCCTGACTGTGGTACTAATAGGATCAAAAGAACACCAGCAATTTTCTTCAGGTAGCTGTAAATACTGTAACAACACAAGCCTGCCTGTCAGTAGCAAGATAACAGGAATGGATCTAGCTAAACTGAATGCAGTGTATATATATATATATATATATATATATATATATATATACAACACCTGGGATGCATATATATATATATATATATACACAATACACTGTAAGTGCAGCTAACACACTGACTGTCCTGCCTAATCTAACTTAAATCAAATGACACTGTTTCTCTCTCTCTCTCTCAGCACACTGGAACACACTACACAGGGCTGCCGTGCAGGTGGCCTTATATAGTGTGGGGTGTGTTCTAAACCCCTTGAGCCATAATTGGCCAAAGCCACCCTGGCTTTGGCCAATTACAGCTCTTTCTACTGATGGCGCTGTGATTGGCCAAGCATGCGGGTCATAGTGCATGCTTGGCCAATCATCAGCCAGCAATGCACTGCGATGCCGCAGTGAATTATGGGCCGTGACGCGCCACATGAATTTGGCGCGAACGGCCCATATCGTACGCAATTCGGCGAACGATCGAACAGACGATGTTTGATTCGAACATGCTTTCGACTCAAACACGAAGCTCATCCCTACCCAGGAGATGCACACACCACCCAGGCACGTCTCTGAACTTTGAGGCATCACCCTCTCTGTTTTTTTAGCGTAAATCTACTCTGTGGACAGCCCTGTTACTTTGATACATTCTGGCTGTTTCTCACATTACCAGAATCTATGCCTGTTTAGTGGTGTGTCTACAATCCTCTCTTGGGCAGATGATATCATTTTCTTGCTTGTTAGCAAACTATAAACGTCAAATCTCTGCGATTGATTTTATGACTTTACATTCTGGACTGGTTGGTTGGCTGTTTACCTTCCTCAAATCCGACGACAATTTTGCATGTATATAACATCCTTGTTACCTATGTGCTCCTGAAGAATCGTACCCTTACGCGCAACATGTAGAGTGAACATTTTCTCAAATTGGATTTGCACTCTGACTCTGACCAATCCACGTGTACATCCTGAATCGGTTATCATCACTGAGACTCCAACTACTGTGTCATTGGGTGTATTAGTATAATACACCAATACTGTTTATGTTGGAAGTGTTGTCAGAATCCATGTGTGGGTCCTTGAATAACAAAATTCTTTTAAATAAATGTTATGTATCAATAATCTTTTTTAACCAATTTTTCTATAAATGAAATACCCTAATTATTTTTAC
Source organism: Aquarana catesbeiana (assembly GCF_042186555.1). Lineage (NCBI taxonomy): Eukaryota > Metazoa > Chordata > Amphibia > Anura > Ranidae > Aquarana > Aquarana catesbeiana. The sequence continues at coordinate 738,621,280 of NC_133325.1, read as the reverse complement.
ATGGTGTACCTGTGTGCCTATAAAGTCCACTTTTCTAGTCTTTAGTCTTTATGAACGTATGTTTGACTCGAACATCGGCTCATCCCCATTGGGTAATGAATTGATAATGCAATGGACCTCAGATTCAGTTATAGAGCAATTGAGGTTATTGAGATGGTAGGCTGAGAGCTTGGGGAATTTAAGTGAGTTTAGAAATGTTTCAATAATAGCTGGTGAGGGTTGTGGTATGGTGGGATCATTCTTAAGGTTGTATAGTGACCCATAATAATGGCTGAAAGCATCTGCAATTGCTTGAGGATGGAATTGTTTTGTTTGGATGATGGGATGTAATACGTATGAAATTTGAGTTTTGTATCTATGCCCTTTAATTCGGTTAGCTAGCAGTTTCCCCGCTCTGTTACCACTTGTGTAATAGAACATTTTGAGTCTCCTGGAGGCTTTTTCAAAGTCCCCTGGGAGAAGCAATCTGAAATAATTGCAGGTTTGTGTCAGTTGATCTGTCAGAAATTCGGAGGGTTGCGTCTTGATTTGTTTCTCAAGAGTGTCAATTTTTGACATAAGCGCCTGGATGTACTGCTGCCTCATCCTCTTAATTCTCGCGTCCTGTTGGAAAAGGACACCTCTCAGAAATGCCTTGTGGGCATTCCATAAAACAAATGAATCAGTAACCAATTTATGATTATTTTCAAAAAATTCTCTGAGCTGTTGGTCGATTTTAGACTTGGTCGGAGCATCCTGGAAAAGTTGACGATTGGATCACCATATATAAGAAGGTTTGTGTGTGGAAGATTCTCCTGCTACTAACTTCACTGATGCACAAAGTAATGTTATTAATCACAGAAGATTTGCTTTTAAACAGTAACCATTTATATACCAAGAACAAATCAATTCTACTGTATGATCTATGGCTGTTAGAGAAGAACGAGTAGTCCCGTTCATTGGCGTTGAGACACCTCTAACACCTCATATAATTCATATGTTTTCAATACAGACTGTAGTTATGGGAAAGGTCTTTTAGATTTTGAAGTAGAGTCGAGAGATGGGTCAGGAGTCATGTTGTAGTCCCCACATAGCATTAGCATTCCTGCTGTAGTGTGCAGATATTTTTATAACCTTGTGGAAGAAGCCGATTTGTCGGGTATTGGGGGCATAGATATTCGGCACAGTGTATGTAGTGGAATTGATGTTGCAAACAAGGATTACATATTGACCTTGAGGATCCACCAGTACTTTGTGGAGCTTGAAAGCTACTGAGTGTCAGGGCTGGGCTCAGGCCTTCCTTCTCTGAGCTGGCCACTCAGCTGTCGGCTAATTGCCAGCTCCTATCTCTCCACAGATATTCAGCTGTTGATGATATCCTGCTCGTCAGTTCTGCCTACTTAAGCCGTCCAGCCCAGAGGATCTCTGCCTTCACCTTAGTCAACCTCACAGAGACGTTCTCCTGCATTCCTATTAAAAGACTTGCTTGGCTGACATCCCTTCTGGTTCCAGATCCTGCTTGCTGTTTTACTACGCTCATCTCTGGCTCCCTGACGTTTGGCTTGTCTGACTATCCGTTCCGGTTCCTGAACTCTGGCTATGTTTTGACTTTGACATTGAATTTTGTTCTATTTATTTTTATTATTAAACAAGTGTGATTTAACTGTACTTCTGTCTCAGTCTGATTTCATGGTTTCTGACACTGAGTCTCTTATTTCCACCAACATTCCCTTCTTTTTTGCATCCGCATTGGCTGTATATATATATATATATATATATATATATATATATATATATATATATATATATATAGAAACTTAGGGTGAGTGCATTTAGGAGGTGAGGTGCATGGTTGTGAAAATGTGTCTATTGGACACAGAGAATGTTGCATTTATGCTGAAGGGCCTCTTTCCGGTCTCCATGTGGTTGTCTCTCTGTTACTCTTAGGTATATAGGTAGAGAGAAAAACACTTCTGACTGTAGAAACAAGGAAGTAAAGTTTAAACAAACAGTAACATTGGTTAACAATGGCAAGTAGCCAAACAATGAAAAACAATGGTTGGGTGTGGAACATAGGCACTCAGAAACGTAGAGGGGGGAGAAAGTTCGGAACAGAGGAAATCCCCCTGTGCGGGACCTTGAGTAGGAAAACATTACCCGTAGACAGGTTATGTATGAGAACGAGCATTCTTGGTGGTCACTGACCATTCAGGGTCAAATCTAGTATGGTTATCACTTGGTCAGGTTTGCGTCTGGAATTCAGGAACAATACCCCATGCAGTTAAAGGGGGCCATGCCTTTATCGACTGAATCCATCACATGTTCTGCTCCATCTTTGGTTACAATGAGTTTTGTCGGGAATCCCCATTTATAGCTGAGTTTATGGTTCCTGAGTGCTTTTGTGATGTTGTTTAGGCTTCTGCGCTTTTGAAGCGTATATTGGGACAAGTCAGTATAAAACTAAAGGAAAGAGTATGGAGCAGGGATTTAATGCCTATTTTTGGATATAGTCATTAGGTGTTCCTTAACATGATAGAAATGCATTCCCAGTCTAACATCTCTAGGTATTTCATCAGAGAGATAGGCAGGTTTGGGTAGACAGTAAATTCTATCCACCGTGAGATCTAAGGCAATCATATCAGGCATCACTGTATTGAATAGCTGAGTGACATATTTGCGTAAGTCCTGCTGCTGGACAGATTCAGGGATCCCCCTAATCTTTACAATATTTCTTCTAGATCTGTCTTCTATGTCTGCCAATTTAGCCTTGATCACATCCATATCATCCTCTTTATTGTCATTAGCATCTATCAGATCATTAATTGTGGCAGCATATTCCCCCATTTTGGTCCTTATGTGTTCCACTCTGGAGGAGACTGACTGTAGCTCTGTGCTGAACTTGTGTACACATGAGATCATGTCAGATTGGAGAGAGCTTCTCAAAGAGACTAACATCTCCTTAAGAACAGTGTCTAAGACAGGCTGATTGTTTGTGGGGAAAAGATCAATAGAGTCTGGCAGCTCCCTAGTGTCATCCCCAGAGTCATAGAGATCGCTCACCTCGTGTTCTGCATCCAAGGCATCCATCGGGAATCTTGCCTTTTCTGGCTCCCTGATGTTGGTGTAGCTGGTGAGGATTGCTGGCTTTTAGGTTGGCTGCTTCTTTTTTGAGTTGTGCCCCACTGTGTGGATTGCTGTGCAGAGCAAGAGACCAGATGATCCAGCGCCATTTTGTTTAGGCCCTGGGTTAAAGAACGTTGTTAGCTTCTGAGGGCGGGCGTCCTCTTCCTACGCCTAGGCATGGGTCCTTGATGACCCCCAGGTGCTGTAGGGCTAGAATGCCGCTGTGGGGTGTTATAATGATGCCCTGTCGGGTCCATGTGAGCCACTGTGTTCCCGCTAGTACCGGAGCTCCACGATCAGACGACCATCAATGTCTCCGGCTAGCTCCACCCCCGCATTTTTTTTCCTACCAGCATTGACTTTCCACAGCGAACATGCTTAACTTCTTTTTATGACTTATTTTTTTCTTTTCGAGAAGATCACACTGATATCACCCATTAAAATTTCTCTGAATATCAAGCACAAATTGATAATAATGATATTAACCGGTTCAATACAGGGCATTTTCACCCCCTTCCTTCTTAGACCAATTTTTAGTTTTCAGCGCTGTCGCATTTTAAACGACAATTGCGCGGTCCTGTGATGTTGTACCCAAACAAAATTGACGTCCTTTTTTCCCCACAAATAGAGCTTTCTTTTGGTGGTATTTGATCACCTCTGCGGTTTTTATTTTTTGCGCTATAAACAAAAGAAGAGCGACAATTTTGAAAAAAACACAATATTTTTTACTTGTTGCTATAATAAATATCCCAATTTTTTTAAAAAAAAACAAATTTTTTCCTCAGTTTCAGCCGATACGTATTCTTCTACATATTTTTGGTAAAAAAAATTGCAATAAGCGTATATTGATTGGTTTGCACAAAAGTTATAGCGTCTACAAAATACGGGATAGATTTATGGCATTTAAAAAAAAAAATTATTTATTTATTTTTTACTAGTAATAGCGGCGATCGCGATTTTTTTTCATGACTGCGACATTATGGTGGACACATCGGACACTCTTGACACAGTTTTTGGGACCATTCACATTTATACAGCGATCAATGCTATAAAATTAAAGAAACAAAAAAGTGTAGCGCTATACTGTATCAGTTAGCAGCATCAAAAATGTGCTAGGGTGACGAACAGTGTATATCAAAAGTTATATTAGACCATATGCGAAAGTACAGTGAACCATTAAGAAATCTAATATTCCAAAAGGGACATCTGTTCACATATCAGCTATACTTTATCGGTTAACACCATCACAATGTGTCAGGATGACAAACAGTGTGTATCAACAATTGAATTAATATTTGACCTCATACAAGAGGATAGTACATCCGTGAGAAATCCAATATTCAAAAGAGGACCTCTGTTAGCATATCCTCTATAATAAAACAATGTGAATCAAATGTGCATCACACAAATTAAAAATCATACATAAGCATGTGTGGATAAGAGTAAATAATAAGTCTCTGAGGTGGGGACAGTTCATATAATCAAATGGAGACTTCTTGGAGCATAGGTATCTATCTCAAAATGACATTTGTTGCTGGATTCCTCCAGTGATCAGCCTGGTGTAATAATATAAAATGCCCTTACCGGACGCGGTGGACTCACAGGCCGTACAGCGGTGAGTCATACGAGCTTGAACCGTGTACCACGGTAGAGTTATAGTTGTTCCTGGTCCACCATCAGATGATCTTGATAGAAAACTCCAATCATAAACGGTCTCCCGGTTCGTCCTCCAACACTCACTTTGGTCTCCGACAATTCAGGACAGGGACAATAGGAGAAGAAAGGCTCCACATAGTGTGAATTCCGAAAGGATTTTATTGCATAAAAAATTCCAGCATAAAAAATTCCAGATAAAAGCAAAATTTATAAAAACATGAAAAAATGTAGTAAGCGCAGTAGATAAATGGTTTGAGGTAGCGTCCTACACCCGACGCGTTTCGTCTGAGAAGACATCAACTGGGGTACAGCTCACCTCTCATCTTCTGCGCTATTTAATAAAAAGTGCTCGAAATTGCATTGGGGACACCTGTGCGGCGTGACTTCCGGGTTTGCATCACGTGGGGATATTTTTAGTCAGCTGACTATCTATCTAACCTATCACCAGATGGCTTCCAGATCCAAACCAAACCTCGGTTTGGATCGTCCATATAGCCAATTAGAATCAGGCGATGTGGACATGTGATCACCGCGCTCGCGCGTCACAACCTTATGACGCGGAGCGCAGTACATTCCTCCTGGCTGGCTGGCTATTCTTAGACCTATGCGTCACCGCGTATCTACGCGGTGACGTCATGCGTTGAAACATCCCTCTCATTTAATTGCAATGCATCTAGCAAAGAAGGACCGCTCATCGCGCAGGCGCAACAGCGCGAGACGTCTCATCCACCTGAAACCTCCAAAGACCGGCGCTGCAAATAGGCACCAATTGGAGACGTTTCCTTACTCCGTCAGCCACTCATATTGTTCCTTGTGTTTACCAGGATAATCAGACACAAATCGAATAGATTGTTTGACATCCAAAAACAATAAAATCATTGGGGCATCGGAGTAATATAAATGCACAGACCAATGGAATCATCGAGGGGAATTTTTAAATGTGGAACCATAATAGTCACGACACACATGTTAACCCCTATTTACGGTCATCCATCATAGATGTTTTAAATAATACCGTTATCTTAAAGATATTATATTATATTTAGTACAATATTTAAGTAAGTAAGTATAATCCAAAAGAGGGGAGGAAGGGAAAGAAAAGGGAGGAATAATCCCAAACCAAACAACGAAACGAACAGTCGTTATTAAAGGAATTGGTTATTATAGATTTAGTATAGTAGAGATAGCAGAATCTAATGGAGATAACAGAATCTGATCCTCAATAGGATACCTACGGACAATCTAAAAAATATATATAAATATCTGGGTAAAACAAATAGAAGAGGGGAACATAGTAAGAATCATTAGGACTGATTAATAAACGCATTGATATCCCACTCGATGTTTAAACCGTGGGGTACATAGCATTTAATTTGGTGTATCCACCAAGTTTCAAGTTTCGAGACCCCCCTTATGCTAGATTCTCCTCTCCAGTGTGGAATAAACCGATCTATGACCTGGAAAATGGTCCCTGCTGGGTTACGGTCATGATGTAGTGCATAATGTTTTGGAACACTATGGTTAGTTTTACCTTTTTTGATTGCTGTAATGTGTTCCTTTACCCTAGTGGTGAAATTCCGTATTGTCCGACCAATATATTGTTTTTTACACGGGCATGTAATGAGGTATACAATATATGGGGTTTTGCATGTAGCAAATTGTTTCATTTTATATTCTTTGCCTGTGGTGGTGGAGTTGAAAATTTCTATTTTCCGCGCCTGACACACATTCCATTTGCACACTGTACATCTTCTGCAAGGATAGAATCCCTTAATGTCATGAAAGAATGATATCTTATTTGGGGGATCTATCACATTAGGTGCGATTTGTCCCTTAATTGATGGAGCACCCCTGAATATAGTCGCCGCCTGTTCAGGTAGCACTGGGCCCAGAATGGTATCACTTTTCAATATTTTCCAATGTTTTTTAATAATGTCTCTAACTTGTTTGTATTGGGTGGAGAAATTCGTAAGGAAAGACCACTTATGTTTAGAATCTCCGTGTTTTATAGGTTTTTCTGATTGAGCAACCAATAGAGAGGCCCGGTCCATTTGGGCTACCTGTAGGATCTCCTTAGAAATAAGGGAATTATCATAACCTTTTTCGCAGAAACGTGTTTTTAAAATTTCAGCTTGTAGGAAGTAGTCCGAAAGGTGAGAACAATTTCTCCTTATTCTCACCAGCTGGCTTTTTGGAATGGATTTAAGCCATAACTCATGATGGCAGCTATCGGTCGGAATGTATCCATTCCGATCCGTAGCCTTGAAATATGTTTTAGTTTCCAAAAGTCCATTATTGGATATGATCTCTAAATCCAAAAAATGAATCCTGGACGAGCTGGCTTCGTATGGAGGGGGAGCATGGACTCTTTGGATGCATTTATTACTACCTTGAATGCAAACCGGAGAGGCATCCATTTGACATACGAAGCCAGCTCGTCCAGGATTCATTTTTTGGATTTAGAGATCATATCCAATAATGGACTTTTGGAAACTAAAACATATTTCAAGGCTACGGATCGGAATGGATACATTCCGACCGATAGCTGCCATCATGAGTTATGGCTTAAATCCATTCCAAAAAGCCAGCTGGTGAGAATAAGGAGAAATTGTTCTCACCTTTCGGACTACTTCCTACAAGCTGAAATTTTAAAAACACGTTTCTGCGAAAAAGGTTATGATAATTCCCTTATTTCTAAGGAGATCCTACAGGTAGCCCAAATGGACCGGGCCTCTCTATTGGTTGCTCAATCAGAAAAACCTATAAAACACGGAGATTCTAAACATAAGTGGTCTTTCCTTACGAATTTCTCCACCCAATACAAACAAGTTAGAGACATTATTAAAAAACATTGGAAAATATTGAAAAGTGATACCATTCTGGGCCCAGTGCTACCTGAACAGGCGGCGACTATATTCAGGGGTGCTCCATCAATTAAGGGACAAATCGCACCTAATGTGATAGATCCCCCAAATAAGATATCATTCTTTCATGACATTAAGGGATTCTATCCTTGCAGAAGATGTACAGTGTGCAAATGGAATGTGTGTCAGGCGCGGAAAATAGAAATTTTCAACTCCACCACCACAGGCAAAGAATATAAAATGAAACAATTTGCTACATGCAAAACCCCATATATTGTATACCTCATTACATGCCCGTGTAAAAAACAATATATTGGTCGGACAATACGGAATTTCACCACTAGGGTAAAGGAACACATTACAGCAATCAAAAAAGGTAAAACTAACCATAGTGTTCCAAAACATTATGCACTACATCATGACCGTAACCCAGCAGGGACCATTTTCCAGGTCATAGATCGGTTTATTCCACACTGGAGAGGAGAATCTAGCATAAGGGGGGTCTCGAAACTTGGTGGATACACCAAATTAAATGCTATGTACCCCACGGTTTAAACATCGAGTGGGATATCAATGCGTTTATTAATCAGTCCTAATGATTCTTACTATGTTCCCCTCTTCTATTTGTTTTACCCAGATATTTATATATATTTTTTAGATTGTCCGTAGGTATCCTATTGAGGATCAGATTCTGTTATCTCCATTAGATTCTGCTATCTCTACTATACTAAATCTATAATAACCAATTCCTTTAATAACGACTGTTCGTTTCGTTGTTTGGTTTGGGATTATTCCTCCCTTTTCTTTCCCTTCCTCCCCTCTTTTGGATTATACTTACTTACTTAAATATTGTACTAAATATAATATAATATCTTTAAGATAACGGTATTATTTAAAACATCTATGATGGATGACCGTAAATAGGGGTTAACATGTGTGTCGTGACTATTATGGTTCCACATTTAAAAATTCCCCTCGATGATTCCATTGGTCTGTGCATTTATATTACTCCGATGCCCCAATGATTTTATTGTTTTTGGATGTCAAACAATCTATTCGATTTGTGTCTGATTATCCTGGTAAACACAAGGAACAATATGAATGGCTGACGGAGTAAGGAAACGTCTCCAATTGGTGCCTATTTGCAGCGCCGGTCTTTGGAGGTTTCAGGTGGATGAGACGTCTCGCGCTGTTGCGCCTGCGCGATGAGCGGTCCTTCTTTGCTAGATGCATTGCAATTAAATGAGAGGGATGTTTCGACGCATGACGTCACTGCGTAGATACGCGGTGACGCATAGGTCTAAGAATAGCCAGCCAGCCAGGAGGAATGTACTGCGCTCCGCGTCATAAGGTTGTGACGCGCAAGCGCGGTGATCACATGTCCACATCGCCTGATTCTAATAGGCTATATGGACGATCCAAACCGAGGTTTGGTTTGGATCTGGAAGCCATCTGGTGATAGGTTAGATAGATAGTCAGCTGACTAAAAATATCCCCACGTGATGCAAACCCGGAAGTCACGCCCCACAGGTGTCCCCAATGCAATTTCGAGCACTTTTTATTAAATAGCGCAGAAGATGAGAGGTGAGCTGTACCCCAGTTGATGTCTTCTCAGACGAAACGCGTCGGGTGTAGGACGCTACCTCAAACCATTTATCTACTGCGCTTACTACATTTTTTCATGTTTTTATAAATTTTGCTTTTATCTGGAATTTTTTATGCTGGAATTTTTTATGCAATAAAATCCTTTCGGAATTCACACTATGTGGAGCCTTTCTTCTCCTATTGTCCCTGTCCTGAATTGTCGGAGACCAAAGTGAGTGTTGGAGGACGAACCGGGAGACCGTTTATGATTGGAGTTTTCTATCAAGATCATCTGATGGTGGACCAGGAACAACTATAACTCTACCGTGGTACACGGTTCAAGCTCGTATGACTCACCGCTGTACGGCCTGTGAGTCCACCGCGTCCGGTAAGGGCATTTTATATTATTACACCAGGCTGATCACTGGAGGAATCCAGCAACAAATGTCATTTTGAGATAGATACCTATGCTCCAAGAAGTCTCCATTTGATTATATGAACTGTCCCCACCTCAGAGACTTATTATTTACTCTTATCCACACATGCTTATGTATGATTTTTAATTTGTGTGATGCACATTTGATTCACATTGTTTTATTATAGAGGATATGCTAACAGAGGTCCTCTTTTGAATATTGGATTTCTCACGGATGTACTATCCTCTTGTATGAGGTCAAATATTAATTCAATTGTTGATACACACTGTTTGTCATCCTGACACATTGTGATGGTGTTAACCGAAAAAGTATAGCTGATATGTGAACAGATGTCCCTTTTGGAATATTAGATTTCTTAATGGTTCACTGTACTTTCGCATATGGTCTAATATAACTTTTGATATACACTGTTCGTCACCCTAGCACATTTTTGATGCTGCTAACTGATACAGTATAGCGCTACACTTTTTTGTTTCTTTATTTATTGTCACAATTTGTCTAATTGTTGGTGTTGGCTGCTTATTGTTTCACTACATTTTATTTTCACTTTTATTGGTTTGTTGGGTTGGCGCAGCAGTTTCTCTTCTCTTTTTTTACTTAATGCTATAAAATTGCATTGATTACTGTATAAATGTGACAGGCAGGGAAGGGGTTAACCACTAGGGGGAGACGAGGGGTTAAATGTTTCCTAGAGGAGTGATTCTAACTGTAGGGGGAGGGGACGCACAAGGGGAGGAGACCGATTGGTGTTCCTCTGTACTGGGAACACAGATCGGTCTCCTCTCAACTGACAGGACGTGGATCTGTGTGTTTACACACACAGATCCATGGTCCAGCCCGGCTAACGGGCAATCGCGGGTGCCCGGCGCGCCCCCTAGGCGGCCGGGAAGCCCAGGCCATCATATGACTTTCACCCAGGATGGGAGATCCCATCTGTGGACGTCATATTACTATGGCCTGGTAGGGAAGTGGTTAAAAGTAACACACCTAATTTGTGCATTTATGAACTGGGATGAACTGGAAACAAAAGGTGACCACCAAGTAGAATATCATAAAATATGAATTTTGTTCACAAAAAAAAATCAAACATAATACAATAATCTAAGTTTAAAGCACAGATCTAGGACCACAGAACCATACAACACTATACCATGAACAATATGAGAGGAATAGGGTTGCATAGTTGTTCTAATGCATAAGGGTGAGTGAGTGTTGTCATCCTGGGAGTAAGAGTAATGCCGCGTACACACGGTCGGACTTTTCGTCTACAAAAGTCCAACGGACGCTGACGGACTAAAGCTGGCTGGTAATCCGATCGTGTGTGGGCTTCTCCGGACTTTCAACGGACTTTTTTAGCCTCAAATCCGACAGACTTTAGATTTGAAGCATGCTTCAAATCTTTACGTCGTAACTACGACGGACCCCGAAGTCCGCTCGTCTGTATGCTAGTCCGACGGACAAAAAAACGACGCATGCTCATAAGCAAAAACTAAACGGAAGCACTCGGTCTAGTAAAACTAGTGTTCGTATTGTAGGTAGCACATTCATCACGCTGCAAAATCTGTGATCGTTGAATGCAGCGCATTTTATTTCTTCTTTACGAAGGCTCTAAAGAACGAAGGTGTTTTGCTGTTCATAATCAGAGTTCTCCCAAACTGATTTCTGGATTCTTTTTCTCTTTGATCTCATGAATGATATAGTATGCATTTTAAAAACAATGTTTCCATACTAATAATACTTTTTCCCCTTTTTTTTTTTTTTTTTTTTTTTTAGGTTTGTAAAGTTAACACAAAGAACCCATTATTAATTTTTTTTTTTATAGTGATTATTTTTTAGTTTTTAGATAAAGTTAACCCAAAGCACCGTTTTTGGTTACGTAAATTTTTTGATTTTCAAGACTTACCACTTGAACATTATTAACATTAGTAATGTATTTTTGGTGTGTTTTTTTTCAAACTCAATGAGATTGTTGTCCCTTGTTAATTTAACATTGTGTGTAAAATCAATGATTTCAAAGAAAACACATAAAGTCTTTTGCTAAACTCAAAAAAGATCCATTTATTCATGGTCAAAATAAAATAAAGAGGAAGTCAACGCTGGAAAAAGTCGGTGTACCAGAAAATTGGGATCTTGCGGAGTCCATATAAGAGGGAGCACAATCTGGTCCAAGAATCCCAGAGATCAACAGCACCAGCAGATGATCTAGATGTCCCCAGACTGTGGTCCTACAACAGCCTGCGTCTTCTGTCAGACCAGACTGAACCCAGGTCATCATTTTCTTCTCTTCCCTGCAGCCTTTCCTCCACGCTGCCCTGCAGCCTTCCCTGTAGCCTTCTTTTGAGGCTGTGGCTCTGGTGTTTCAGTTGTGGCAGGAGGAGGAGGGGGAGGAGGAGGAGGAGGAGGAGGGGGGGCTGCCTCATGTAGTTGGGTGTTTTGTGTTAGCGTGCCCTGCAGCCCCTTATGGATTGTTTCCCCAAATAGGCGCTCACAAATGAGGCGCTGCTCCCAATCCATCTGAAGAAGCCTGCTGGCTAAGTAGCAGCCATAGGATTCTTCCGCTTCGGGGGGGCTCGTTAAAAAACGGGTGGCCTCTTGCATGAGGCGCAGGGATGCGTCCTGTGTGACCATCCCCTTCCTGGCCCTTTTTTTGGGAAGGTGGAGGGGAGGCACTTGGGATTCGGTCAGGCTCCTACTGGGCCCAGCCACCTCACTTGGCCCAGCCACCTCACTTGGCCCAGCCACCTCACTGGGAGCAGCCACCTCACTGGGAGCAGCCACCTCCTGCCTGACACTGGGCCCAGCCTCCTCCAGGATGATGGTGAATCCGGCCTCCTCCAGGCTGTCCATGGGCCTGGTCTCCTCCTGCCTGCCACTTTCCCCACATTCCTCCTGGATGGACTCATCCTGTGTATAAAAAAAGGACAATAGTTTGAGTATATTTTTTTGGGTTCGAGAATGACACACAGTTTGCTTCTCATGAATAGCAAATTCAATGTGAATACTTCTCTTTAATAAAAGAGTCTAATCAGACACCATAATTATTTCAAGCAGGTGCCAAACATATTTAGCCACTACTGTCAATTGATATGTATACACAATTTTGAGTGCCAAATTATTTTAGACAATTATAACATCCAGTTAACATCATTAATATTAGTACAGTAAATATTTGTTAAAATAATTTACCTGACTCCAGATGGTCATATCTGGTTCATCCAGGATGGAAGACCCAGCTTGCTCCTCATCAGCCTCTGCTGGGGTGGAGGGAAGGGTGGAGGGAAGGGTTGAAAGTGATGGCCTGGCTTCATTCTGGTCATCCAGAAAACGGAGTTGATTATAGTACCACAGCCTGGGTACATAAACATCATCTGCTGATGCTCCTGATCTCCTTGATTCCTGGATCTTCTTATGCTCCCTCTTATACATGTTCCTCAAGACCCCAATTTTCTTGAGCAATGTCTCCATTGTTGCTTCCGGGATGGTCGCCTGGACAAAGGCCAGAAGTCTCTCCAGCGTTGACTTCCTCACATGCTTAGCATAATACTGAGGGTGTTTCACCTCCCACAAATTCCTCATCTCTCGATATTTGGAAATAAAAGATGTAAGGAACTCTGGATCCTTAAATAGGGGATTCATTATATCTGGAAAAGATGAAGTCACAAGACAAAAAACACTTTTATTATAGGTTTCGGCTAACCCCTCATCATCTTCTCCCTATGTAGGCCTCATCAATCTATCAAGCCATATAGGCCGCTTGCTACAAAGTCATGACCATAAAAACCAAAAAAAAATATATATATCTAAAATTACCTTCGTTTTGTAACGTCCAGGTCCACTATCACCTACCACAGAACGTACGTACAACACGTGCGCAAGGCTCTTTATACACTACGCATGTGTGAAACTCCGCCTGCGTCGCCCGCCCCTGACGTTCGAAATTAACTCATGTTCTCCGCCCCCTAATTCGACGCACAGAACGTACGTACGACACGTGCGCAAGGCTCTTTATACACTACGCATGTGTGAAACTCCGCCTGCGTCGCCCGCCCCTGACGTTCGAAATTAACTCATGTTCTCCGCCCCCTAATTCGACGCACAGAACGTACGTACGACACGTGCGCAAGGCCCCTCTTTATACACTACGCATGTGTGAAACTCCGCCTGCGTCGCCCGCCCCTGACGTTCGATTTTAACTCATGTTCTCCGCCCATTTTTTGTTACGGCGCGTAGTGGAGTTAAAGAATGGCGGAGACACCTGAAATGTTGACGACCTCAGGTAGTGGAGACAGCCCGGAGGCTGGAACGTCAGCGAAATCTATGAGGCCTAGATTTAAGGCCTCTAATATGAGTTTTAAAGAGATGGTGGAGATGGTGGCCATTCTTCACAAAGACGACTATGATGGCAATTATGGGCCGTACGCACGGCCAAATTTGCGCAAGGCCAAAATAATGGCGAAGGTCGTGGAGACTTTGCAGGCATCTTTTGGGGTCCAGCGCTCCAAAGATCAACTGAGAAAAAGATGGTCTGACCTGAAACTCAGGGAGCCGGATCAATACCGACGTATCCGGAAAGTTCTTAAAAAAAGTAAGTACTTGTCGTGTTTTTCTCTTGTGTTTATTACCTTGTATACTGCTCCATGTGCTTTTCCTTCCTATCCGATTTTTTGTTCATCGTTTTAAACGATCTTTTAATAAACCTCGTTACATATCTATAGATAGATCGATATATATATATCTAGAGATATATCTATATATATATATCTATATATATATATCTATATATATATATATATATATATATATATATATATATATATATATATATATATATATATATAACTATATATATATATATAACTATAGAGAGAGAGAGAGATATATATATATATTGAGAGATATATATAGATATAGATATAGATATAGAGATATAGAGAGAGAGAGAGAGAGAGAGAAATATATAGAGAGAGAGAAATATAGAGATAGGTAGATAGATAGATATAGAAATGTAAAACATTCTTTTTGAAGATTTGAAGTTATCTTAATTTTTTGGCTTTACATTTAGTTAGATATTTAGAGATTTTGTTCCAGATATAGAGAGAGATCAAAAGATTATTAACTATATTTTGAGATATTGATATCTATCTATCCGATATGTCTTTCTAATTTTAAATATTGAGGTAAAATAGGAACTCTACACAAACCACTTCATTACAAATGTTGGAAAATTACTATGTACTAAAATATCTGTGTGCTAATTAGATTAATAATTTTTTGTTTCACATAGGGGAAAAATCACTCAGCCAACAACCAGAAGACAGTCCACCCCAAGCAAAACATGATTGGGAAATAAGCCCAAGTCCCATTGAGGATGTGGAGGAAGGAGAGGTGGGCGACATGGGCACCCCACCAGGTGAGTGTCTGACACACCAGCTTACGTTAATCTATGCATGGCTGCCTTTTGTTTAATGTAATTTGTCTACTCTATTTTAGGGGATCTGGTTGTGCTTCATTCAAGCAATAGTGCCACCCCCGAGGATGTGGAGGAATTAGGCTACATGGGCACCCCACCAGGTCAGTGTCTGAGACAACAGCTTGATTTATGGTAAGGTAAACTATGTATGTGTGCATATTTCTAAAGACATTTTTTGGTTTCATTCCACTTTAGGTACAACAACAAGAAGTGACTATTTCACCTCTGAAAGTGCCCAACGGCTAATTGGTCAAATAATGGCCTGGAATAAAGACATGGATGAAATGCGGAATCGGCTGGATCGTATGCAGCAGGAAATGAAGGACATGATTGATGTTTTGGGTCGAATCTAAATGCCCTTTTTTAAACCCCAAAACATCAATCATGTCCTTCATTTCCTGTTTTGCTGACCCCATTCTGGGCCTTCTCTTTTTTTTTTTTGGCAGAACATAAATGACTGTTTAACCTAATGTAAAAAAGGAGGGCTGTTTCTCGTAAATACCTCAAAAATCCACAAAAAAATAAAACTTGATTTTCAAAAAAACACAAAAAAAAAAAAAAAAATTGATTTTAAAAAACCAAAAAAATCAAAAAATTGATTTTAAAAAACAAAAAAATTAAAAAACTTGATTTTAAAAAACCAAAAAAATTAAAAAACTTGATTTTAAAAAACCAAAAAAAATTAAAAAACTTGATTTTAAAAAAACAAAAAAAATTAAAAAACTTGATGTTAAAAAACCAAAAAAATTAAAAAACTTGATTTTAAAAAACCAAAAAAAATTAAAAAACTTGATTTTAAAAAACCAAAAAAAATTAAAAAACTTGATTTTAAAAAACCAAAAAAAATTAAAAAACTTGATTTTAAAAAACCAAAAAAAATTAAAAAACTTGATTTTAAAAAACCAAAAAAAATTAAAAAACTTGATTTTAAAAAACCAAAAAAAATTAAAAAACTTGATTTTAAAAAACCAAAAAAAATAATATACAAACTTTATTAAAAAAAATAATAAAAACAAAAATAACTTGATAAAAAAAAAAAACATAAACAAAAAAATTGCTTTAAAAAAAAAACAAAACAAAACAAAACTTGATTTTCCCAAAACAAAAAAATAAGCCTGTTTGTGAAAATCAAAAAGCCAAAAATATTTTTTTTGTGGATTAGGTATAAATATTTAGATATAATTATATTTTGCTACATTATTAAGATATCATTCTATTTTTGTCTATGAACATTTTATACTAAATGCAGAACTGAATGCATAACAACCATTAATAAAAACATCTCCTTATAGGAATTAAATAAATGTGTGGTTTGTTATTTCAAGGCTCAGTATCATTTTAGTTATAATTGTAAAAAAGTTGTTTACAGTGGCAATGGAGCTTATTTAGACATTTAAAATTACAATACAGTTGGCACTACAACTGCTCGACCATAACCTAGGAGACAGCCCAAAAGAAAGGCAAGCAATAAATATAATGCAAGATTTCATCAATAATTTTTTTATTGTCAAAAATTATATATCCTGGCCCATTGCAATGGCCCCCCTACCCATAAAATAATTAACATATTGCTGTCTAACTTGACGGGCACTTTGGGGGGCCAAGCCAGTACGGACAGTATCCAGGCCTGTAAGGTTGGCTTCTATTTGTCCGGCCTCAGGCCCAACTGTGCCTATATAATTTGGAGAATGCTTATTTAAAAAGTTGTGCAGAATGCAGCACGATAAAATGATAAAATTAAGTTTGTATTCCGCCAAATTAATGGCTGTTTGAAACAGGCGGAACCGGCTGGCCAGAATTCCAAACGCATTCTCAACCACTCTTCTAGCTCTGGCCAGCCGGTAATTAAAAACCCTCCTCTCCGGGGTGAGGGTTCTTTGGGGGAATGGCCTCATGAGGTGCTTGCTGAGAGCAAAGGCTTCATCGGCAATGAAGACAAAGGGGAGTCCTTCCACGTTATCCTCATCAGGTGGCAATCCCAGGCCACCACTCTGGAGACGCTGGCAGAACTCCGTCTGGGCAAATACTCCTCCATCCGACATCCGGCCATTCTTCCCCACGTCCACATATAAAAAATCATAGTGTGCCGACACCACCGCCATTAAAACAATACTGTGGAACCCCTTATAATTAAAATAATATGACCCCGAATGGGGTGGTGGCACAATGTGGACATGTTTCCCATCTATAGCCCCTCCACAATTGGGAAAGTCCCAACGGCTGGCAAAATGGGATGCCACAGTCTGCCATTCCTGTGGCGTTGAAGGAAACTGGGAAATCAAACAAGAAAACCAAAATCAATTAATTTGGAAGCTAACATTGCAAGAAAATTAGACAATTAAAAACATTATTCCCCAGCATCAGTATAACATTCAATAATTTAATTGTTCTGGAATAACTAATATGGAAAGGCACACTTATCAGATTGCTCACCCCCTCTGATGGAACATTGATTACATTTTAGGGGGTTGTGAAATCCCTAAAAAAAATTACTTTTAGGACACGCAGGAATTTAGGGACTAAAAAGGCTACAAGACTGCAGTTGTCGCACTCTGCAGGTGCAGTTGCTAACCAGCTTACAGTAAATGAGGTAATGTAAAAAGGCATTCATGTTGCAAGGAGTACACAATCACATGCAAGGGCAATTAATGAAAACACTTTGAGGCTTGCATATGATTTGATGATGGAAATCAGCAGAGCTTCTGCTCATTTACTAAAGCACTGGAACAAATGCACTTGTAGAGTGCACATGCATTTTACAAAGTGCAACATATATTTGCTTTAGACAAATCAACACCACAGAACATTCAAGCAAATTTTAACGAGGGTGGGGGTGGGGGGGTTGTGAAATCTAGATAATTGCTCATTAGCAGCACACTATTTGGAGTGAGTTTAGGTGGGGGGGGGTGGGGGGGTTGTGAAATCTAGATAATTGCTCATTAGCAGCACACTATTTGGAGTGAGTTTAGGTGGGGGGGGTGGGGGGGTTGTGAAATCTAGATAATTGCTCATTAGCAGCACACTAAATACACTCAAACAAAATACATTCCAAATGAGTAGACTAGGTGGATATGTTCCCATCACTTCATGCTGGGAAGGTTATTGAAGGAAAATATACATGCATGACAAAAAATAACAGGAAAAAATTTCAGCATGTGTGAGGATAAAAAGGGGACATTCACACTATATTGCAATGATGGTAAGTAGTGTTTGAAGCAAGAAATACATCACATTATCAAAGATTACATAAAAGAACATGTGATGCTAATAAAAGAAAAATATCTTACCTTAATATAGTCCTTCTGCAGGACCTGTATGATGGCAGAACAGGTCTCTGGGATAATGATCCCCAGAGCCTGGGGGGAGATGCCTGTCGAGAACTTAAGGTCCTGCAGGCTTCTCCCTGTGGCCAAATACCGCAAGGTAGCGACCAGCCTCTTCTCCGGAGTGATGGCTTGCCTCATGCAGGTATCCTGCCTGCTGATATAGGGGGTCAGCAAAGCCAACAAACGGTCAAAAACGGGGTCCGTCATCCGGAGAAAGTTCCTGAAATCCTCAGGATTATTCTCACGGATCTCACGGAGCAAAGGCATGTGACAGAACTGGTCACGCTGAAGCAACCAATTCTTGGTCCATGAACTCCTCCTCGCCCTGTTCATGGACTGGACTTGGGCTGAAGAATAAACTACAGCACCAAGCACATACAATGCACGAGCTCGACGACGAGTACGTACAGGTAACATGGCTTCAAAACGGTCGGCTGGTCAGAACGCACTAAACAGAACGCACTGAAGAACAGCAAGGCCTGTGAAGAACGACCTGAAAATCAGGAACGAGCGGGCAATAAAACAAAGATTTCTCAATGCCAACTGACCAAACGCACTGAAAAGCAGATACAAACCTCACAAGCACAGACTGAACAACAGTTAAAACGAACTGAAAAATACGAGTCTCACAAGCGCGAATCGTCTCTCACCAAACTTCTACTAACACGAGATAAACACGAGATTAGCAGAAGGAGCCCAAAGGGTGTCGTACGGGCTATTGAACTTCCGTTTTATAGTCTCGTCGGACTTGGTGTACGTCACCGCGTACTAGGCTGTCGTACTTTTGTGTGGTCGTGTGTGTGTAAGTCCGTTCGTAAGAAAGTCTGCCGCAAGTCCGCCGAAGGTACGTCGGAAGTATGTCGGACAGGCTGTCGGACTTTTGTAGACGAAAAGTCCGACCGTGTGTACGCGGCATAAGGATCATTAGGTCTTCATTAAGTCTTCATTAGGTGAAAACAAAGGGGAAATAAAGCTGAACAAAGAAAACAAATGCAGTCACCATATCTAAGGACTGGTTATCTGCAATATGTAGTAATTTTGTTTTGATGTATTATTATATTTTGTAGTGCAAATTCCATGTATACTGCAATCTGTGACTAGGATTAGCACAACATGTTTGCTTTTCTGAGTTCCCTGTAAAATTATTTTGCGCTTAGTGATTTCTCCCACCAATCCCTACCTCATTTTAACCATTTCTTACACTATCAAAAACTAAAACAATGGCTTTGGATGTACTTTAAAACATGTAAATCAAACCCATCTGACCACTGTAATCTTTTGTGAATTGTGATCTAATTTGATCTCTTTAATATCAATACAGTCATGGCCAAAAATATTGTCACCCCTGCATTTCTTTCAGAAAATGCACCATTGTTGAAATTACAAATGTTTAGGTTTTCTCATGTTAATTTCTTTTGTCTGTATTGGTAACACACAAAAAAGTGGAGAAACAAAAACCAAATCTGACACATTCCACGCAAAACTCCAACAATGTAATGGACAAAATTATTGGCACCTTCTCAAAATTGTAAAAAAAATATTGCATTCCAAGTTTGTAATGCTCCTGTAATTTGACCTGCATCAATTAACAGGTGCTGCTGAAAAATTGACTCAACTTTTCTGTTGTGTCTCTGTGTGCCACACGGAGCATGGAGAAGAAAAAAAACAGCAAAGAATTGTCTGAGGATTTGAGAACAAAAATTTCGGAAAAGCGTGGGCAATCTCAAGGTTATAAGTCCATCCCCAGAAATCTTAATGGTCTGAAATAGCATTTCTGTTACTCATGTAAACAAACTACATAACTTGCAAAAATAATAATAGTCTAAAAAAATGTTTAATTTTATTCTCCTGCTTGACATCTCCACTTTTTTTAAGCTGTTACGTTCTAGCATTCATTATTCTTTTGTTGCCAACACCTCTGTTGTTTAGCAAGATTTGTATGCATTGTTGTAGTAGTATGTAATAAAATAACACACAATTACCTAGACAACCATACATTAAAACAATCTGCAATTAGCCCCTGAGAGGATCAAACAACAGAAAAAGTGACGTGAAGGAAGGCTACAATTCTGTTTATCATGTGCAGAATGTACTCTAACCACAGCCAACAGGAGAAAATACATGACTAGACTTATAGAACTTATCTGGAAATAGCCATTTTCCTAGTTTCTTTATTAGTTAATTTTATGGACTTAAAAGAAAGTCCTTGTTCTATACAAAGTATACCCCCGCCAGTTTTTTATGTATTAATGACTTTGTGCTGTACTTTTTTGGTAGTTATCTTCCCCGGAGACCTAATGGCTAAAGGGGGCCTTTTCCTCTTTCTGTCCCCAGAGGTGGGGCTTCAATGTATGGGGCCTCTTATCGGCCCTTTTGTGCTACCTCATCACAGCGGACTGCAGCAGAAGGTAAGAAGGACGGCACACAAATTGATCTCTTTTTTCAAATTAGTTACCGAGAATCCTCTGTTCCCTGGACCATCTGGGAGATCCTGTACACATGTGTTGACATTAGGGATGAGCTTCGAGTTCGAGTCAAACATGAGTTTGACTCGAACATTGGCTGTTTGATCGTTCAAACATTATGGGGCATTTGCACCAAATTTGAGTGGCGCGTCATGCCCCATAATGCACTGTGTCATCGCAGTGCATTGCTGGCTGATGATTGGCCAAGCATGCACTATGACCCGCATGCTTGGCCAATCACAGCACCATCAGCAAAGAGAGCCATAATTGGCCAAAGACAGGGTGCCTTTGGCCAATTATGGCTCAGGGGGTTAAGTCCATGCCCCACAATATATAAGGCCGCCTGCACGTTGGTCTTGTGTAGTGTGTTGCTGGCGGAGAGAGAGAGAATGTGTCATTTCATTTACTTTGAGCAGGCAGTTTATTCAGTTAACTAGATCTCAATGTAGACCGTTCCTGCTGTACTGTTTCTAATATGCTTCAGGCAGGCAGTTGATTCAGCTAGCTGCAGTGTATTTAATATATATATATATCTCCACTGCATACAGTTTAGCTAGATCTCACTGCAGACCATTCCTGCTGTACTGTTTCTAATATACTTCAGGCAGGCAGTTGATTCAGTTAGCTGCAGTGTATTTAATATCAATATACAGTCAGACTGGTATATATATATATATATATATATATATATATATATATATATCCACTGTATCCAGTTTAGCTAGATCTCAATGCAGACTTTTCCTGGTGTACGTATTCAAATACACTTTCAAGCAGGCAGGCCAGGCAGGTTATTCAGTGATCTGCAGTGCATAAAATTTATATACTGTCTCCTACATATATATCCACTGCATTCTAGTCTAGCCAAGCCTATATCTGACTGCAGGTAGTTCCTGGTGTACATTTTCAAATACACTTTCAGGCAGGCAGGCAGGTGATTCAATGATCTGCAGTACATAAAATATATATATACAGTCTCCTACATATATATATATATATATATATATCCACTGCATTCCAGTCTAGCCAAGCCAATATCTGACTACAGGTAGTTCCTGGTGTTCATTTTCAAATACACTTTCAAGCAGGCAGGTGATTCAGTGATCTGCAGTGCATAAAATATATATACACAGTACACAGTCTCCAACATATATATATATCCACTGCATTCCAGTCTAGCCAAGCCTATATCTGACTGCAGGTAGTTCCTGGTGTACATTTTCAAATACACTTTTAGGCAGGCAAGTGATTCAGTGATCTGCAGTGCATTAAATATATATACATTCTCCAACATATATATATCCACTGTATTCTAGTCTAGCCAAGCCTACATCTGACTGCAGGTAGTTCCTGGTGTATGTTTTCAAATACACTTTCAGGCAGGCAGGTGATTCAGTGATCTGCAGTGCATAAAATATATATACAGTCTCCTACATATATATCCACTGCATTCTAGTCTAGCCAAGCCAATATCTGACTGCAGGTAGTTCCTGATGTACGTTTTCGAATACACTTTTCGGCAGGCAGGCAAGTGATTCAGTGATCTGCAGTGCATAAAATATATATACAGTCTCCTACATATATATATATCCACTGCATTCCAGTCTAGCCAAGCCTATATCTGACTGCAGACGCCTATACCTGACTATAGGCCATTCCTGGTGTACGTATTCAAAGACACTTTCAGGCAGGTGATTCAGTGATCTGCAGTGCATAAAGATATATATAGTCTCCTACATATATATCTACTGCATTCTAGTCTAGCCAAGCCTTTACCTGACTACAGGCCATTCCTGGTGTACATATTCAAAGACACTTTCAGGCAGGCCAGGCAGTTGATTCAGTGATCTGCAGTGCATAAAGATATATATAGTCTCCTACATATATATCTACTGCATTCTAGTCTAGCCAAGCCTATACCTGACTACAGGCCATTCCTGGTGTACGTATTCAAAGACACTTTCAGGCAGGCAGGCCAGGCAGGTGATTCAGTGATCTGCAGTGCATAAAGATATATATACACAGTCTCCTACATATATATCCACTGCATTCTAGTCTAGCCAAGCCTATACCTGACTGCAGGCCATTCCTGGTGTACGTTTTCAACAACACTTTCAGGCAGGCAGGCAGACAGGTGATTCAGTGATCTGCAGTGCATAAAGATATATATACAGTCTCCTACATATATATCCACTGCATTCTAGTCTAGCCAAGCCTATACCTGACTGCAGGCCATTCCTGGTGTAATTTTTCTAGTAGACTTCAAGCAGTGTTTTGCTAATCCAATTTTACAGCATGTCTGGAAGGCCACCAAGGAAAGGCAGATGCTCACAGGCCACTAAAAGAGGGCAAGCAGGCTCTGTGTCTACAGCCAACAGTGCTGGTCGTGGACACGGTGCATCCTCAGCATGTGGACGTGGGGCACGCTTGTCCTTTTTTTCGAC
This sequence comes from Aquarana catesbeiana, assembly GCF_042186555.1. NCBI lineage: Eukaryota > Metazoa > Chordata > Amphibia > Anura > Ranidae > Aquarana > Aquarana catesbeiana. The sequence goes on along the minus strand of NC_133325.1, from coordinate 738,597,932 downwards.
AGTGGTAGAGTGGATGACAAAGCCGTCCTCATCCTGCTCATCCTCTGTCACCCAGGCTAAGCCAATGCAGCTGCCAAAGCAACCTATTCCATTGGTTCAATGGCATCAGTCACTCATTCCCTAGCCCCACCATCAGGTCCGAGTCCCCCGAATTGTTCGACCACAGTGTCAGGTACATGCTGCTGGAGGATGCGCAGTGTTTTGAAGGCTTTGATGATGGTACCCAGGTTGAGGATGAAGGCAATAACTTGAGCCCAGAGAGAGGGGGTACCCAAGAAGGACAAGAAACTAGCAATCATGTTCCCCCAGCTGCAGCATACTGCCAGGTTTGCTCCAGTGGCAAGGAGGGAGGGGATGATGAGGTCACTGACTCTACCTGGGTGCCTGATAGAAGAGAGGAGGAGGAGGAGGAAGCACATCTCTAACGAGGCAGGATGCCCTCCAGGGGCCAGCTTAAGGACAGCCAACAGACTGCATCACACCGCATGTGCAGGCTTTGCTGCCGCATGTGCAGGCTCTGCTGACTCCGCACGTTTTTTCTAAAGTTCTTTGGTGTGGGCCTTTTTTGAGACATGTGCAGCAGATCGCACCATTGCTGTTTGCAACATATGTCTGGAGCGTATCAAGCGTGGCCAAAACAGCAGCCGCTTGGGCACCACATGCTTGACCAGACATATGTCGAGCTCCCATGCAGTCTGTTGGCAACAGTACTTAAAAGACCCACACCAAAGAAAAAGGTGGACCTCTCCTTGCTCCTCATCAGCTGGGATCTCCAACCCCACTATACCTTCAGTCCTCTCAGAGACCTGCACTGAGGAGAATGAAGGTGTAGAATTAGGTGTCCCAAGCACTTGTGGACAATCTGCTAGCGGTACACCTAAATCCAATTGTAGCAGGCAAATTTCCCTACCCCAGTTGCTAAACCGTCAAAAGAAATTCTGTCACAGCCATCCACATGCTCAGCGGCTGAATGCTAGTTTGGCTAAATTGCTAGCACTCCAACTTCTGCCTTTTAAGCTGGTAGACTCTGCCCCCTTTAGAGAATTGGTGGTAATGTGTGGTACCTCAGTGGCAGGTTCCCAGACGCCATTTTTTTCCCCGGAAGGCCATTCCGGCTCTCTACCGGCATGTGGAAGGCAATGTCTTGGCCTAGTTGGACAGGGTGGTTAGCGGTAAGGTGCATACTACCACTGACTCATGGTCCAGCAGGCATGGACAGGGACGTTACCTTTCTTTCACGGCACACTGGGTAACCCTGCTGGCAGCTGGGAAGGATGCAGGACAGGGTGCAGTAATGTTGGAGCTTGTTCCACCACCACGACTCAAAAATGCTGGTAGTGGTGATTCTGCCACACCTCTCTCCTCCACCCCCTCCTCTTCTTCTTCCTCTATGGCCTCTTCCTGTGCAGATTTGTCCTCGGAACCAGCAGTGCTCTATAGGCATTCTAGGGGCTACACATGCACTCAGGCAAAAAGATGCCATGCGGTGCTTGAGTTGGTCTGCTTAGGGAAAAGGAGCCACACTGGGGCAAAGATTCTGGCAGATCTGCAGGGGCAGGTTCAGAGGTGATTGATGCCACGCCAGCCTCATCCAGGAATGGTGGTTTGTGACAATGGCACCAACCTCCTCTCCGCCCTCCAACAGGGACACTTCACCCATGTTCCCTGTTTGGCTCACATCCTTAATTTGGTGGTGCAGCGGTTCTTGTGCAGGTATCCGGGCTTACAGGATCTCCTGAGGCAGGCCAGAAAAGTCTGTGGGCATTTCCGCCGGTCATATAATGCCAGTGCTTGGCTGGCTGACCTTCAAAAGGAATGCAACCTGTCCAAGAACCGCCTCATCTGTGACATGCCCACCAGGTGGAACTCAGCATTGGCAATGCTGCGGTGGCTGCACACACAACAGAGGGCCATCAATGAGTACCTGTGCGAGTATGGCACCAGGACAGGGTCAGGGGAGCTTGGCTTTTTTTCGCCACACCAGTGGCTAATGATCAAGGATGCATGCACTGTCCTGTCACCATTTGAGGAGGCCACGAGGATGGTGAGCAGTGACAGTGCATGTATCAGTGATACTGTCCCTCTTCCTTCCTGTTGGAGCACACGCTGCGTGGAATAATGGACAGGGCACTTGAGGCAGAACAGAGGGAGGAAGAGGAGGACTTCCTTACCTCTCAAGGCCCCCTTTATCCAGACAGTATTCCTGCAGGCCCGCCTATCACACAGGAAGAGGAGGAGGAGGAGGATTGTGTCAGCATGGAGGTGGAGCTTGGCACTCAGCATCAGCAGCAGTCTTCAAATGATCGTTTTCAGTCCCCAGAAACCCATGGACTTGTACGTGGCTGGTAGGAGATGGCTGTGGATCATGTCATCCTTAGTGACATAGAGGACTCCGGACCGAATGCCTAAGCAAACCTACAGTGCATGGCCTCCCTGATCCTGCAAAGCCTGCAAAAGGACCCTCGGATTCATGGTATCAAGGAGAGGGATCAGTACTGGCTGGCAACCCTTCCTGATCCACGTTACAAGGGTAAGGTTGCGGAAGTTATCCAGCCTTCGCAGAGGGAGCAGAGGATGAAACATCTTCAGGAGGCCTTGCAGAAAGGTTTGTGCAATGCGTTTGCAGAGCCTGGGAGGTTGCAATTTCCTGGTCCTTCTGGACAACGTGTTGCTGAAGCTTCGGTCAGTCACAGAAGGAGTGGTGGAGAAGGTGGGCGTCTGACCTATGCGTTCAGACAATTTTTTAGTCCACAACCCCAAGATCTGTCAGTTCCAGCAACCATCGCCAGCATCTGATTTACATGGTGCAGGAATACCTTGGGGCAAGATCAGACTTGGAGACATTTCTAAAGAAAAATCCACTGGGTTACTGTGTCTTGAGGATGGATCACTGACCAGAGCTTGCACAGTATGCAATTGAGCTACTGGCCTGTCCTGTATCCAGCGTTCTATCTGAACGCACATTCAGTGCTGCTGGAGGCTTTGTAACCGATCACAGAATGCGCCTGTCCACAGACTTGGTTGATCGGTTCACCTTCATAAAAATGAATCCGTCTTGGATCACCAGCTACCATCACCTGATGCTGATGTAACCGATTCATTTTTTTATGAATGTGAGATCCCTTGAAGACTGCCTATGCTGATGCTGAGTGACTATCCTATTCCTCCTCAATGTTCATGTTGATAGCTTCTAAGAACATTTTTGGTTCTGGGCACCACCACCAGTGCCTAAAGCCCAATTTTTCTGCCCCTATATAACAGGGGCATGTAATTACAATTTTTGCTGTAATATTTTGCAGCAGGGCTCTTTCCTGCGCTCAACTAGAGTATCTGTGAGGGGTTGCAGTGTTGTGACACCAGCACCAGTGCCTAAAGCCCAATTTTTCTGCCCCTGTTTAACAGGGGCGTGTAATTACAATTTTTGCTGTAATATTTTGCAGCCGGGCTTGTTCCTACGCTCAACTAGAGTATCTGTGAGGGGTTGTAGTGTTGTGGCACCAGCACCAGTGCCTAAGGCCCAGTTTTTCTGCCCATGTTTAACAATGTAATTACAATTTTTTATATAATATTTCACAGCAGGGCCCGTTCCTGCACCCACCAAGAGTAACTGTGAGGGCTTACAGTGTTGTGGCAACACCACCACACCAACACCAAAGGCCCAATTTTTCTGACCCTGTTCAACAGGGGCATGTAATTACAATTCTTGATATAATATTTCACAGCAGGGCCCATTCCAGCACCCACCAAGAGTAACTGTGAGGGCTTACAGTGTTGTGGCAACAACACCACACCAACACCAAAGGCCCAATTTTTCTGACCTTGTTCAACAGGGGCATGTAATTACAGTTCTTGACATAATATTTCACAGCAGGGCCCACCAAGAGTAACTGAGGGCTTACAGTGTTCTGGTACCACCAACACCTAAGGCCCAAATTTCTGCAGAGCATATAGGGCAGGCCGTATAGTATATACAGGCGGTCCCCTACTTTCAAACATCTGACTTACAAAACGACTCCTACTTACAAATGGAGGGAGACAACAGGAAGTGAGAGGAAATCTACCCCTAGGAAGGGAAATTCTCTTCTGTAAGAGTTAATACGGGAAAAAGGTGTCTCCACTGATGCTTTATTATCACTAATCCTTTTTTTCCTAATAACCCCAAATTTTCAAAATCCAATTGTCATTGGGACAGAAAGTGGGACAGAAAGTGAGGTGAAATCTTCTGAACAGGGGCACAGACAGCAAAACAAATGTTACAGGTGTGATGATAACCCTTCCCTATGTTATCCAAAAAGCTTAAAAATTGATTTTTTGGCTGGAGCTACACTTATAAAAGTCCCTGTCTTGTTTGGACCGCCTGTATACTGCTGTTCAGAGTATATAGGGCCTGGGGGCACCACAACTTTTCTTTTTTTCATTTGGGTGTGGGGTTTCCCTTAATATCCATACAAGACCCAAAGGGCCTGGTAATGGGCTGGGAGGTTACCCATGCCATTTAGGAGATCCCTGAAATCTTGTTTATTCAGGGAAGCCTATCCCACACCCACATAACAACTGTCCCCGAGCCACCCCCATCAAATCATTCTCTGCAGCTACTACCTTTTGTACCACCACCCCCTCACTTTAGAATGTAAGTTCTACGATCAGGGCCCTCCTGTACCCTTTGTATTGAACTGTACTGTAATTGTGTTGTCCCCCCTATACATTGTAAAGTGCTGTGTAAACTGTTGGTGCTATATAAATCGCGTATAATAATAATAATTTTTATATTGCCGGGACCCGATATTACATTACAGCCGCAAGCAGTTTTAACTGACTTTTGTCCCTTTAGAAATGTAATTTTGTGCAGGGACAGTTCTAAACACGGGAAACATGCGCCACTTTACAGGCATACTATAGACACCCCCCAGGTACGATATTTAAAGGAATATTTCACTTTTATTTTTTCAATTTTTTGAGCACGAACACACCAATTAATATGATAGCACCACATCCCAGAATTTAGATTTAGTAAAAAAAGCACGAAAATGGGACTTTGAAGGTGCAAATGATTGGAAACAATATCAAATATAGTATAAAAAATTATTTTATTTTGATAAACAAAATAAGAATTTCATATATTTAAAAGAAAGGGAAAAAGGGAAAGGAGATACAATACTGGCTAGTACAATAGTATATGTGTGACAATACAGCAATGATGGACTTCCCAACATGTTTCGCCCACAGGACGGGCTTACTCAGGGGATGCTCGTCATGTGCAGCGTACAATGCCTTCTATCAAAAAAAGATAATTTGAGTGTATTATAATAATTCATAAGTGCAATTATTAATCTCAAAATTAACAATAATAATTCATATGCAGCTGCGTTTCTCATGTTAGGATGTCACCGCTTACCTATATCTCTTAAACACACGGGAGAAACCAATAACTGCCGGGATGACTGTTGGTTTGCTGCTATAAGGAACCATGCGCTAAAGTGGCTGTAGATGGTAAAAAAAGACCAGCTAAAAAACAGAACAATAATAGTAATGACCAAATGTATTAAGGGGAAAGATGGAGAACCCTTACAAATATCTGGGGGAGCAGGATATTTAGGTAAAATTCACTTACAACAATAGGTTTAGCAGCTGGCTAATGTCAGGTGCCACACACCTTCATGTCGTCAGATAGAGAGTATCTGGTGAACATAATAAGGCCATTTTAAATATAGACTGCTGTGAACTGTCAGCAAACAAAGATAATATCTTCAATGAGCGAGGAATCATAATCACCTATAAAGAAACAAAAAGACTCCATTCAAAAATGTCTACAATTACCTGAATTGGAAAGAGAAAGTTCGGGGGGCAGGAGGCAGAGCCTAGCGGAGCAGACATGCATTGTTAGAGCTCCACACCGCTGAGAAGAGAAGAGAAGGACAAAGCGGAGCCTGCAGGCTCAAAAGGTATCCATTTGAACCTTTTTGCCCCTGGGAACAAACTGTGAAAGTTTGGGCAGGAAATATGGTACTGGGAGGAAACCGTGGCAGAAATAAAAATCACCTCACAAAGAGCTCACAGGCACTCACTGCAGCTGAAGCAGCTCCAGTCACCTCACAAGATACAGCATCAGGGCGCTCTCACAGACAGAAAATGTCACAGCAAGACTCTCCATTTGAGTCAGATACAGAACAAATCCTCTCACAAACTTCTCCACAAGCCTCCTCAGCATCCCCAGTAATATTATTACAATTTGAAAAGATGCTTCATAAGGCTTTAAAACAAACCTCAGACCAAATAACAAAAAGCCTAACCAAAGAAATAAGAGAGCTGGGAAACCACACCGCAGCCTTAGAAATAAAAATGGATGAAATTGAAATTACAACCCAAGAAAATATAACAGAATTGGAACAATTAAAAAAAGAGAATTTAATACTTCAAACTAAGCTTGAAGATTACGAAAATAGAGCCAGACGTTCAAACTTGCGCATAAGGGGAATACCTGAAACTGTGACAGACCTGCAATCTACTATTACTGCTCTATTACAAGAACTAAAGCCAGATATCCCTATTGAACATTTAAAACTGGACAGAGTACACAGAGCCCTCACAGCCAAAAAGAAAGATGGACCCCCACGTGATATAATCACAAAATTTCATTATTACAGAACGAAAGAACAAATACTAATTGCTGCAAGAGAAAAAAAGGAACTTAATTTTCAAGGACACAATTATCAAATTTTTGCTGACCTATCCCAACTTACTATTACTAAAAGACGATTCATGAAACCCCAACTAATGGAACTGCAACGCCACAACATTATGTATCAATGGGGCTTCCCCTTTTCAGTCAGATTTAACTACCAAGGTACAATTTACAGAAGCAGATCAGCAGACGAACTACAACAAACCCTTTTAAAATTAAATCTGACAGAACCCACAAGCAGCAACACTTCCACACGCAGAAGAATTGCATCATCTTCACCTTCAGGCAGCACTCAGAAAATTCCAGAACAAAATGGGAATCATCATTCTCACAAAAGAGGCCGTTATGCCACATCATCCATGGACCAAGAAGATTCAATGGACTGACATCCTAATTCCTGATATCTCTTCATTTATTATACTAAGAGATGGATCTCTATAAAAAACCTATATTTATAACTGAATGTAACTGCATTCTGATAGTCACACACTGTGTGGGATCATGTTACATTCCAGTTATATTTCTTATTACTTCTGATTCATATAGCCTTAGAATATATAAGTGAAATAAGGAAATTCTTGTTCAGTTATATATTATCAGGTAGTAACAATAGATTTATTACTTTTTAGGACAAATATGTTCAATAATCCAGAAGTAATGGAAGCTTTTTCTTTCTTTTCTTAAAACAAATATATTATTACCTAACTAGTTCCTAGAATTATGTTTTTGTTTATTCTAATCTGAAGCAATACAACCTCAATTTTATGAGTTAACATTTCTAAACAGTTGCATATGAATAAAATATGTAACTGTTTACTCTAAAAGGGTTAAAATCCCAAAATAATTCAAACTATCTTCATTAATACCAATGGTATTAACAGTACCTTTCTAACTGAATTATTTAGCCTAGGGCAAAACTAACCATATACAACCACCCTGGAATAAATAATTTCAACAAAAACTATATTCTGCACTCCAATTAATGAAACATCATTTTGATGTCTTTTGACATAGCACTTCTCTCCTGTAAGCGGAAGATCAGTGTACCCCCATTAGCCTTCCTCATTCTCCCAACCATATTATGTGGGAGTGTGACGAAGGCACTTATTCCCCTGAGAGAGATATTTATTCTCTTTCACCGGTAAATTGTGATTACTTGCAAAAAATAATTTATACAATGTATCATCTAATCTCATATGTTTTTTGTTTACTCTTTACTCCAGAATTCACTGGTTTCTTTTCTATCTTTTCATCTCTTCAGTCCACACAGGTTGATCTGCGCAGTCAGCTCTGCATAACAAAAAGTAAGTCAAAACTATTTGATCTGTTGCCATGGCACCACTGAATATACTCTCCCTGAATGTTCAGGGAATAAATGTCCCTCAAAAAAGGACCAAAGCCTTCCGTACTTTCCATAACAAGAAGGCTCACATAGTATGCCTCCAAGAAACACACTTCACCAAAGATTCTACTCCAAAATATATTTCTCCTTTTTATCAACAAATTTACACGGCTTCTGCCTGTACCAAGCAAAGGGGAACTCTAATTGCATTTCACCGATCCACACCATTCACCTTATCATCAGAAATTAAAGATCCAGAAGGTAGATACCTGATACTCATGGGTTATATAATGGATACAGCAATCACGGTGATTTCCTACTACGCTCCTAACAAACAACCTACACCATTCCTCTCACATATATTACAAGTGATTAATACACACAAAATAGGAACAGTGATAATGTGTGGGGATTCGAACCAGGTCCTCCTCCCATTTCTAGATAAATCACCTTTTACACCATCCAAAATAACCTCTAGATTACCCTTTTCTCAACTTCTTTCCAAATACAATCTGGTAGATTAATGGAGAGAAAGTAACCCAATGAAAAAGAAATTCACTTATTTCTCTCACCCTCATCAAACCTTCACCAGAATAGATCATATTTTTCTAACAATAGGAATGATACCAGAAATTATTGCATCAGATATAATTCCGATTCCGTGGTCTGACCATAATGCAGTATACACTACTATAGCCTCAGCCATACCAAAAGCACATGACCCAACGTGGTACTTACCGGACATAATGCTCAAACACCCACTACATCAGATGGCCATTGAACAAGCTTTAAAGGAATACATATCAATTAATAATACAACAGACATCTCCCCAATAACACTGTGGGAAGCTCATAAGCCTGTCTTGCGTGGTACAATACAAAGACAAATGGCACTATTTAAACGGGAACGCAAAAATCTAGCAAAAAAACTAGAACTCAATTTTAATGCAGCCTACATATCACTCCAAGATAATCCATCTCAGAGTACAAAATCTCATCTGGAAAAATCTAGATTGGAATACGATCTATTTCTCACTGAGTCAGTTGATAAATCCCTCAAACGCTCCAAACACAATTTCTACATGAATACAAACAAACCAGGTACATATTTGGCTCGGGCATTAAATTCAACTAACAAATCTTTCAAACCAATACGTTTGAAATTATCAAAAAATGTTTATACTTGTAATCCAGTTAAAATAGTCCATAAATTTCACTCACATCTCACAACTTTATACAAGACAAACAATGAATTTAATCCTACAGAGGCTGAATCCTTCTTCTCAAAAATAACCTTACCTGAGTTATCTCAGAATCAAAAAAGCAGTTTGGATGAGCCTATAACTATAGATGAAGTTGCTAACGCCATAAAAGACCTAAAACTTAACAAAAGACCAGGCCCAGACGGCTACTCGGCTTTATACTATAAAACATTCTCAGAAATACTCTCTCCCATTCTCACTGAAACTTTTAACAAACTTCTAGATGGACATTCTTTTCGGCAAGAAACACTAATGGCAATTGTTTGTATGATCCCAAAACCCCTTTCTGATGATACTTCCTGTGTGAATTATCGGCCTATCTCTCTGTTAAACCTTGATATTAAATTATTAGCAAAAATAATAGCAAAACGCCTTAATAGCATTATAGGAAAATTAATACATAGAGATCAAGTAGGCTTCATGCCAAATAGACAGGCAGGCGATAATATACGCAGGGCAGTGTTATTGGCACATATTGCTAAAAAACGGAAAATCCCTTTATGTTTTCTATCTCTCGATGTTAAGAGGGCCTTTGACACAGTATCCTGGCAATATATGCAATATTCATTACAAAAATGGGGTTTTGGACCCCACTTTTTAACATGGATCAAAGCATTATATAATAAACCCAAAGCCTATATAAAATATGCTGGATACAAATCTGATGCCTTTAATATCGAAAGAGGTACCCGACAGGGTTGCCCATTATCTCCCTTATTATTTGCCCTTATACTCGAACCCATGGCCCAATACATCAGAACAAACCAAACTATAACTGGCATTGAAGTAGGAGGTATCACACACAAATTATGTATATTTGCAGACGATATATTACTTTTTCTATCATCACCACAGGTCTCTGGTCCTAACTTAATACCAGCTCTTGATGGATTTGCAGCCCTATCCGGCCTTATGATTAATCCCAAGAAATAAAACATAAACAATACCGCGCTAACATAAAGGTTGTGCTACTAGTGATTGGTAGAAAAAAGCAAGCTGCAGTCCTAGAGTGAGGCGTGCACACAAACATATAAAGAAAAATCAAAAAAGGACTGCGCAGTCCTTTTTTGATTTTTCCTTAATCCCAAGAAATGCCTAGTGCTTAATATTTCACTCACAAACATGGAGTTGATCCCAGCTAGGGCTGCACTCCCATTCACATGGGCAGAAAAAGCAATCCCATATCTTGGAATTCATTTAACAGCATCTCATTCTGACTTATTCTCAACCAATTATCCTCCTGTATTAAGACAGATCACAAATCTAATAAAACAATGGTCGCAACTTCCTTTATCCTGGATAGGGAAGATTAATGCAATCAAAATGACTATTCTACCCAAATTGCTTTATCTATTCAGAGTCCTCCCTATTCCAATTCCTTCCTATTTTTTGAGAATAGTACAAAAAAGAGCAACTTCGTTTATATGGGGCTCTTCTAAACCATGTATACCTATACACACACTACATCTTCCCAAAAATAAAGGAGGCCTGGGATACCCTAATTTTACTAACTACTACAGAGCAGCACATTTGGCCAGTCTGTCCAAATACCATGCAAAACAGGAAATCCCATTATGGGTATTTATAGAGGCTTCAGAAAATGACCCTCTATTAATATCAAACTTATTATGGCTTGATCCTAAAGACCGCTTTAAAATTCATAATCCCATAACTAAACACTTCTTATCTCTCTATGATAAACTAAAAACCAAATATCAGTTACAATCTCCACACAATCCTCTCCTTTCTTTTATCAGAAATCCGGCCTTTTATCCGGCATAGATCTACCCAAATTCTTTTAAAGCTTGGACAACATCAGGCATTCAGACACTAAATGACTTCATAGCATCAAAATCATTCCTTTCATTCCCATCGCTTAGAGAAAAATATGATCTACCAAACTCTGAGATATTTAGATATCTCCAAATCAAAAATTTCTATACACCATTCCTAAAGGGGGATACACCATTATCCCAATTATCCATTTTTGAATCAATCTGTACAAAAGATCCATTTGCTAAAGGTACAATTTCATCACTTTATAATCAATTATATGGAGTACCAAATCTTAATAGACCCTCTTACGTTCAGAGGTGGGAGAAGGACCTGGGACGAACTTTAGAAGACACGGACTGGTCTAACATATGGCTCACATCTAAGTCATCTTCACCCAACATCTTAGCACTGGAGACAAATTATAAAGTCCTAACTCGCTGGTACCTTGTACCGCTAGAGTGGCAAAATATTCACCTAATACCTCAGCTCTTTGTTTTTCGAGGATGCCCAGAAATAGGCACACATTTACACATGTGGACCATACCTCTGCCTTTCTACCCTTTTACTTCTTTCTCTTTCCTTTTCTCCACCTTACGATTAAAGCTCATTATCAGAATTTATTTGACTTATATACACTCTACCTGTAAACAATATGTATAGTAGGTATAAATCATTTAAATACCTACAAAAGTAACTAAGGAAATGATATATATCTTTAATTTAGGTTTACGTGAACCCAATGTTTAATATTTGAAATTTCATGATATTTACCTATATAAACCCTACTGTAAAACAATGAGCTTACTTTATAGATCCTTGTAAACTTACTTTATGTATCTTTATAATATTGTATACTCAATAAACTTCTTTTGACAAGGAATTGGAAAGAGAAAAAGAAATAACCCCTCAGGAAATGGTGGGACTTTAAAGGCAACGGAGTAAATAAAAGCAATTTTATTGGTACAGATATACAAAAATATACATTTAAGGAAAAATTTACTACAATCACATAGAATAATCAATAAACAATAAAATCAGGAATATACTGTTGAGCAAACCAAATGTGTATTCATGTAGTCTTCCACCTGAGCCTACGCGTTTCAGGACTGCTAAAGGAGTCCCTTCATCAAGGGCAAATTGTAGGAGGATTTTACACTACATAACAAAATATGAAATAGCGTAATTAGAGAACAAATGCATTGTACATATTTCCTGCATCCAACATCATTCTGTACATTTGGACATAAAAAACGTCACAAAAAAAAAAAAAAAAAAAATTTTTTTTTGCACATACCCAAGTATATTCAGGAAGGGAGGCTGACTGTCAGAGTAAGTCTCGGGGGCAAAAACGCACAGGACGCCAGGAATCCAAATAGGGAAACGAGCGTACGTCTGGCCCCGCCTTATCCACACTGGTCCCAATGTGCCACCCCGGGAGAGGAATCCAGGAGTGACAGCACTATCCCGGAGGGGTCCAAAAAGCGAAGAACCAGAGGGGGGGGGGATTATCTGAAAACATAAAAAAGGGCCACATAGGCTGGGGTACTTTGAAGAAGCAAAAAGCACCCATATGTTAAAAATTAACACTGCATGGACGCAGAGCACCGTGCAGGTTTGCGTACAGGCCGGGTGTAAAGGAGACAATTTAAGTGTTCATAGCTTACCCCAATGCTGGTATGTGAGGGATATGAGAAAACATTGCTACATAAAATTTAAATGTATATACAAAAGGGGGGAGTAGGAAAATAGAAGAGGGAGGAGCAAAGGCTATAAGTAAGCACAACTACCTAAATGAAATTGCAACGGAGTCACCAACCACATAGTACCCTCAGGTGGTCACTAGCTAGGCACCGTCGGGGCAGTGGGACCCTGGGCGGGAACTGCATGGCACCCCCCCACAGCGGACTGTGGGAGGGGTCATGCAGCAACCGCCCACCGACGCATAGAGGGGCGACCGGATCCGCAGGCATGGAAGGGCAGCCATTGGTCGCCAACCACCCCACGAGTATGCTCCGGGCGCCCATAAAGAGGCCCCCCAAGGGACGGCAAATCCCGGGAGGCCCCCGTGCGCCGGGCGGGACAAAGAGGGGCCAGAACTGTGGTAGAAAAGTTGTTCCCCGAGTAACACCGACAGTGTACCTCAAGTGATGATAAAACCTGTATACACTAAGGTAAAAACAAAAAAGAAGAATAACATATTAAAAGGGTAACCAAGAGGGACATAACAGCACCCTACAAATCAACACCTTATAAATCTTTCTCACAAACCCCAGAAGAAAAACCCTCTAAAAAGGGTCTAAAACTTAAGTGATCATTTAGGCCGGGGGGTGAGGTGGCAGCAAGGTCCATGATCCAACGGGCTTCCCGCTGTAGCAAGGCCTTGTTCCAGTCCCCGCCCCTTGGGCTAGGGTGAACTCTGTCCAAAATTAAAAAATAAATATTGGGAAAGATGCCATGGTGCACATTCGCCACATGTCTACCCAGTGGGAGCTCGGGATTCGCTTTCCTCATGGCAGTGATGTGCCGTGAGGCTCGCAAAGAGAATTTTTGTTTGGTCTTACCTACATAGAATTGATGACATTGGCACACTAAAAGATATATCACACCCTCAGTCTTGCAGTTTGAAAAATGACATGGTCTATATGGATGCCCATTTGGGAGGGTCACGTTCTGTCGTGTATTCATAAATCTGCATATGGAGCATCCTCCACATGTGAATGTTCCAAACCTCTAACAGGGATCCCCACGCGATTCACCGACAAATTCACTGTGGACCAAATGGTCACGCAGGGAACTGGTACGTCGATAGGTGATCGCTGGTCGTGCGGGTAAGTGTGGACATAGGGTGGGGTCAGAGTGTAGGAGGTGCCAATGTTTGTTGAAAATAGATTTGACCGATTCGTGTTGGTTTGTAAACCTCATAATAATCCTAGTAGTGGGGTCCATCGCAACCTTTTTTTGAGGACCAAAGAGGAGTTCCCGTCGAGTATGTCTGTTTGCGCGTTTATACGCTTTTTTCAAAAGCGTAGAAGAGTAACCCCTCAAACGAAGTCTGTCTCTGAGTGCGGCAGCTTCAGTCAGCTTGTGGATTGGGCTGCAGTGTTAGGGTTGTTGTATGCCCTGTCTGCATATTAATCAACTGGGCGGAACGCCTTTGCGCAGGACGCCTTTTCCCTGCTGTCTGGGCTTTCATTTTCCCCTCCCCGTTGGACGGAGCGGCGTCGCAGCGTTGCCATGGATCCCCTCTCCCAGCGTCCGTAGGTGGATCGGCGTTGTGGGGTTTCCATGGCGTCCACATCCTGATTGGAGCGGCGGTATGATTGGCCGAACCCAGACGCCAATCAGCACCGCAATTGTTTCCCCTTCCCCTCTATATTTAACCACCGGACGCCGTGTCGGTGTCACTGTCCGGCTCGGCGGCGGTGGTTAGAGACTGCACAAACAGAACTATTGAATATACGGCAACACAGCACCTCAGACACGGTAATGTTGTCCTCCATCTCTTTGTTAGTACTGACATTTTTCTGGCAACCCCCAATCATGGTAGGCTTTTTATTGTGCCTTCTCTGATGAAGTTTCCCCTTTTATGCACAATAGACATCACAATACACAGCAAATACTCCTGCCTTGCTGGTGAGTAAGCTCTTCCCTCTCCTGTATTACCTTACAGATTCTGTATTGTATGAAGCTGCTAGCTTTTACAACTCCTGAAGCTGCTTGTGCTCTTAAGGGACATCCGTTCCCCCGCTCGCACATTGGGGGCATCTATCTACATCTAATTTCCATATCCCTCACATACCAGCATTGGGGTAAGCTATGAACACTTAAATTGTCTCCTTTACACCCGGCCTGTACGCAAACCTGCACGGTGCTCTGCGTCCATGCAGTGTTAATTTTTAACATATGGGTGCTTTCTGCTTCTTCAAAGTACCCCAGCCTATGTGGCCCTTTTTTATGTTTTCAGATAATCCCCCCCTCTGGTTCTTCGCTTTTTGGACCCCTCCGGGATAGTGCTGTCACTCCTGGATTCCTCTCCCGGGGTGGCACATTGGGACCAGTGTGGATAAGGCGGGGCCAGACGTACGCTCGTTTCCCTATTTGGATTCCTGGCGTCCTGTGCGTTTTTGCCCCCGAGACTTACTCTGACAGTCAGCCTCCCTTCCTGAATATACTTGGGTATGTGCAAAAAAAAAAAAAAAAAAAAAAAATTTTTTTTTTTTTTTTTGTGACGTTTTTTATGTCCAAATGTACAGAATGATGTTAGATGCAGGAAATATGTACAATGCATTTGTTCTCTAATTACGCTATTTCATATTTTGTTATGTAGTGTAAAATCCTCCTACAATTTGCCCTTGATGAAGGGACTCCTTTAGCAGTCCCGAAACGCGTAGGCTCAGGTGGCAGACTACATGAATACACATTTGGTTTGCTCATCAGTATATTCCTGATTTTATTGTTTATTGATTATTCTATGTGATTGTAGTAAATTTTTCCTTAAATGTATATTTTTGTATATCTGTACCAATAAAATTGCTTTTATTTACTCCGTTGCCTTTAAAGTCCCACCATTTCCTGAGGGGTTATTTCTTTTTCTCCTTACATCAGGGATGGCGGCAACTCCTGTGACATAATTGGATGGTACTCCCTTCTTTGAATTGGAAAGACAGACATGCATGTGTCCCCTGCTTCCTGCAGCGTCTACATGCCGCTGGAATCGGCTTTAAATACCATCCATCCAGTGTAAACACTGGATGCAGACGTAAGGACTGCGCCACGCATGTGCAAGCCTCGTCGCAGAGGCTCACTCAACCACTACCACCGGGTCCTAAGGTCTGGATGGATAGATGGGAGTAGTGCTCCCTCTGGTGGTAGAGGGAGAGGAATTCCTCCAGTCAAGTGAAAGGAAAGAATTCAAGCAGAAGAGGACACATTCACATAGAGCACAGTAGATCGGGTGTCCACTGAAACTACGGACAGCCTGGGCGTCCATACAGTCACCCAAATGCACTAGGTAACTCAAGCAGAAAATACCGCATAGAGGCAGAATGGTCAGCTGGATATAAACACTTAAGGGTACAGTGAGTAGCCAAAAAAGACACAGAAATGCAGTTGCATTTACAAAACATGTTTTTAAATATTATATGAAAAACAAAAAAAGGAAAATAAAAATAAATGAAAAAATGAAAAATTAAAATATATATATATATATATATGTATATGTGTATATATTTATAAAGTGGTTATATAAAAAATATAATGATAATAAAAAAACAATCTGAATAGTTGTGACAAAAGATAACCCATTCTTAATTTAGTAAATTATAACATTATACACATAAAAGAACTACTCTTCTATATTTAAATAAAATTAGAAAAGTCTAGAAGGTCTATGGGCCAGGGGAGGAAAATCCTAGGGAGGGGAGACTTCAATCCAAATGACGAAGATCACGAGGGTGGATGGGGAATGAATGGCAGTATAGACAAAATAAAAATATTAAAGAAACGGTTTATAGCTCAGCATTTCATTTAACCCTGGGTAGACTGTAGCTTTCAACAAGTGAATCCAGCATGCCTCCAATTTCAAAA
Source organism: Aquarana catesbeiana (assembly GCF_042186555.1). Taxonomy (NCBI): domain Eukaryota; kingdom Metazoa; phylum Chordata; class Amphibia; order Anura; family Ranidae; genus Aquarana; species Aquarana catesbeiana. The sequence goes on along the minus strand of NC_133325.1, from coordinate 738,581,284 downwards.
GTTTTTGATCATTGCTACCTCCTCTAACATCAGGAGGAATATGTTCAAGAGCTGTAAATTTGATGGTATTTAGACTAAAGCCATGGAAGAGCCCCACATGTCGACTTATTGGCGTTTCCATTCTGCATTTCTTTATGAGGGAAACATGATCATTTATTCTCCTATGAAAAGGGAGTTTAGTTTTACCAATAAAGAAGAACTTACATGTGCATTGCATAAGGTAGACAATGCCTGGCATGTCACTCTATATCTGATCCTATGAACCTGTCCATTTGGCAATATCTGTTCATTATGGTTCGGCATGAATCGCCACTTGTCACATTTATTACATGAAAATGTGCCAGGAAATTGGCAGGGAGGTGGAGAGGATACCTCACAGACTGTCAGGATAATTATCTTATACTAAACAGCATAAACAAGTGAGACAAATTTTTGAAAAATACTGCCCCCTCTTATTAGCTGATCCAATTGCTAACAAATATGTAGAAAGACATCCCCAAATTACATATAGACGGGCTAAGTCCCTAAAAGATCGTCTGACCAAAAGTCACTATAAGACTTCTCTACCTCTGTGCCAATTTCCTGGATGGATGGTATTTAAAGCTGCTTCCAGCGGCGTGTAGACGCTGCAGAAACCAGGGGACACATGCATGTCTGTCTTTCCAATTCAGGTAATTGTAGACATTTTTGAATGGCGTCTTTTTGTTTCTTTATCTGTGATTATGATTCCTTGCTCATTGAAAATATTATCTTTGTCTGCTGACAGTTCACAGCAGTCTATATTTAAAATGGTCTTATTATGTTCACCAGATACTCTCTATCTGATGGCATGAAGGTGTGTGGCCCCTGGCATTAGCAAGCTGCTGAACCTATTGTTGTAAGTGAATTTTACCAAAATATCCTGCTCTCCTAGATGTTTGTAAGGGTTCTTCATCTTTCCCCTTAATACATTTGGTCATTACTATTATTGTTCTGTTTTTTAGCTGGTCTTTTTTTACCATCTATGGCCACTTTAGCACATGGTTCCTTATAGCAGCAAACCAACAGTCATCCCAGCAGTTATTGGTTTCTCCCCTGTGTTTAGGAGATATAGGTAAGCGGTGACATCCTGACATGAGAAACGCAGCTGCATATGAATTATTATTGTTAATTTTGAGATTAATAATTGCACTTATGAATTATTATAATACACTCAAATTATCTGTTTCTTGATAGAAGGCATTGTACGTTGCACATGACCAGCATTCCCTGAGGAAGCCCCTCCTATGGGCGAAACATGTTGGGAAGTCCATCATTGCTATATTGTCACACATATACTATTGTACTAGCCAGTATTGTATCTCCTTTCCCTTTTCCCTATTTTTAAATATATGAAATTCTTATTTTGTTTATCAAAATAAAATAATTTTTTATACTATATTTGATATTGTTTCCAATCATTTGCACCTTCAAAGTCCCATTTTTGTGCTTTTTTTACTAAATCTAAATTCTGGGATGTGGTGCTATCAAATTAATTGGTGTGTTTGTGCTCCAAAAAATAAAAAAAATAAAAGTGAAATATTCCTTTAAATATCGTACCTGGGGGGTGTCTATAGTATGCCTGTAAAGTGGTGCGTGTTTCCCGTGCTTAGAACTGTCCCTGCACAAAATGCCATTTCTAAAGGAATAAAAGTCATTTAAAACTGCTTGCGGCTGTAATGTAATATCGGGTCCCGGCAATATTATTATTATCATTATTATATGCGATTTATATAGCGCCAACAGTTTACACAGCGCTTTACAATGTATAGGGGGACAACACAATTACAGTACAGTTCAATACAAAAGGTACAGGAGGGCCCTGCTCGTAGAACTTACATTCTAAAGGGAGGGGGTGGTGGTACAAAAGGTAATAGCTGCAGAGAATGATTTGATGGGGGTGGCTCGGGGACAGTTGTTATGTGGGTGTGGGATAGGCTTCCCTGAATAAATGAGATTTCAGGGATCTCCTAAATGGCATGGGTAACCTCCCAGCCCATTACCAGGCCCTTTGGGTCTTGTATGGATATTAAGGGAAACCCCACACCCAAATGAAAAAAAGAAAAGTTGTGGTGCCCCCAGGCCCTATATACTCTGAACAGCAGTATACAGGCGGTCCAAACAAGACAGGGACTGTAGGTTTGTTCTTAAGTTGAATCTGTTTGTAATTTGGAACAGGTACATTTTTTAAGTGTAGCTCCAGCCAAAAAATCAATTTTTAAGCTTTTTGGATAACATAGGGAAGGGTTATCATCACCCCTGTAACATTTGTTTTGCTATCTGTGCCCCTGTTCAGAAGATTTCACCTCACTTTCTGTCCCACTTTCTGTCCCAATGACAATTGGATTTTGAAAATCTGGGGTCTTTAGGGACCTTTGGGTCTTGTATGGATATTAAGGGAAACCCCGCACCCAATTTAAAAAAAGAAGAGTCGTGGGGCCCCCAGGCCCTATATACTCTGAAAAGCAGTATACAGGTATACAAACAAGACAGGGACTTTATTGTTTCCTATCATTTGCACCTTCAAAGTCCCATTTTCGTGCTTTTTAACTTTTTTTATCTAAATTCTGGGATGTGGTGCTATCAAATTAATAGGTGTGTTCGTGCTCAAAAAAATCTATATACTTACTAGGTGTTTTACCACACCATTATATGACCATATTTCTCTATTATATAATCAGCACTTTGTGAAAACTATATACTGTATTTATTGGCATATAACACTCACTTTTTCACCATGAAAATCGGGTGCAAATAGCGTGTGCATGTTATATGCCAATACTTCAATTTCGGCTGCCTCGGAGGCAACGGGGGTGGGGGGGGGGGGTGGGACGAGTGCCGTCAGATTTCATACAGTGAGAATCTCCTGTTTACTTGGCGGCCTCTGTAATAGGAAGTCAATAGATGGCAATGGCGAGGCTGCTGCATTGATGGCAATGGTGAGGCTGCTGCATTGATGGCAATGGTGAGGCTGCATTGATGTGGACTAAGGACTAATAAGGCTGCATTGATGGCACTTGTGAGGCTGCAGGTGGGCATTGGTCAGGTTGCATTGATGGCAATGGTGAGGCTGCAGATGGGCACTGACCCTTATTTTGTTTCAAAGTTCCTCATTTAAAATGTAAGTTTTTTTCCTGAAACTTCCCTCTTAAAATGAATGTGCGTGTTATACACCTGTGCGTGTTATATGCAGATAAATACGGTAATTATCCATATGAGAAAATGAATTTTTGAATTTTCATTAAAAATATTTTTTGATTTACATTATATATTATTGATATTTTGATAGACATTCTTGTTTAGGTCTATCTAATTAGAACTATGGCCAGGTTTTGTGGGGAGGACTGGGAGGGTTTTATGACGAAGATACATTTTTCCCAGAGCTCGGCAGTGGCAAGGGAGGCTAATCTTGACAAATCTTTTGCTAAACTTCAGAGATTAATTGAAAAGAAGGTCAGAATTTTCTGGCACAAAAAATATTTTGAAAAATATATAGAAAATCAAATCACCCCATGGGGTTTAAGGATTCCAATTTTTCCTAACCTAAAAAAAGTAGATGAAACTCTAAAAAATCAATGGGAATCAAAATTACAATCATGCTCTTTTGAATTGATGTCTCTTTTGAGTGCCCAATATGTAACTGAACTTGATGATCTAGATGAATTGATTAGTAAATGGTGTGCTGAACATGGTTCTCTGAGGAGTTCAACCTCCTTTCTGGAAAAGGAGCGTGAGCTAAGGGAACATATTGAACAATATACCATTGAAATAATTAATAATAAAGAAACCAAATTTTCACGTAACCAATTAGCTCATGGCATGGGATTTGCATATAAATGGAATCAGTCATCTCAGAATTAGGGATGAGCTTCGCGTTCGAGTTGGACTCATGTTCGACTCGAACATCGGCTGTTCGCAAGTTCGCCGAACAGCGAACAATTTGGGGTGTTCGCGGCAATTTTGAATGCCGCGGAATATCCTTTAAAAGTCTATAGGAGAAATCAAAAGTGCTAATTTTAAAGGCTTATATTCATGATATTGTCATAAAAAGTGTTTGGGGACCTGGGTCCTGCCCCAGGGGACATGGATCAATGCAAAAAAAAGTTTTAAAAACGACCGTTTTTTCGGATGCAGTGATTTTAATAATGCTTAAAGTGAAACAATAAAAGTGTAATATCCCTTTAAATTTCGTACCTGGGGGGTGTCTATAGTATGCCTGTAAAGGAGTGCATGTTTCCCGTGTTTAGAACAGCTTGACAGCAAAATGACATTTCAAAGAAAAAAAAGTCATTTAAAACTACTCGTGGCTATTAATGCATTGCCGGTCCGACAATACACATAGAAGTTCATTGATAAAAACGGCATGGGAATTCCCCACAGGGGAACCCCGAACTAAAATTAAAAAAAAAAAATGATGTGGGGGTCCCCCTAAATTCCATACCAGGCCCTTGAGGTCTGGTATGGATATTAAGGGGAACCCCGGCCAAAATTTAAAAAAAAATGACGTGGGGGGTCCCCCTAAATTCCATACCAGGCCCTTCAGGTCTGGAATGGATATTAAGGGGAACCCAAGCCAAAATAAAAAAACAAAATGACGTGGGGGTCCCCCTTAATTCCATACCAGGCCCTTCAGGTCTGGTATGGATATTAAGGGGAACCCCGGCCAAAATTTTTTTAAAAAATGGCGTGGGGTCCGCCTCAAAATCTATACCAGACCCTTCAGGTCTGGTATGGATTTTAAGAGGAACCCCGCACCAAAATTAAAAAAAAAAAACAGCGTGGGGTTCTCCCAAAAATCCATACCAGACCCTTATCCGAGCACGCAACCTGGCAGGCCGCAGGAAAAGAAGGGGGACGAGAGAGTGCCCCCCCTCCTGGACTGTACCAGGCCACATGCCCTCAAAATTGGGAGGGTGCTTTGGGGTAGCCCCCCAAAACACCTTGTCCCCATGTTGATGAGGACAAGGGCCTCATCCCCACAACCCTGGCCGGTGGTTGTGGGGGTCTGCGGGCGGGGGCCTTATCAGAATCTGGAAGCCCCCTTTAACAAGGGGACCCCCAAATCCTGGCCCTCCCCCCTGTGTGAAATGGTAAGGGGGTACAGGAAAGTCCTGTCAAGTCACTGTGCATCAGAGGGGGTGGGGTCACCGGGTGGCCCCGCCCCCCGTTATTTAAGAACCATCAGAAGAGGAGAAGCGTCACACAGCAGGAGCCTCCCTCCATGCCACCATGGATGCGGAGCGGCCCGAAAAGAAGATGAAGAAGAGAAGAAGAGAAGAAGATGAAGAGAAGAAGATGAAGAGAAGAGCGGGAGCCTCCCTCCATGCCATCATGGATGCGGAGCGGCCCGAGGAGAAGAAGGGAAGAAGACACCGATGCCCACGGAGGAGATGCTGGACGAGAACACCGGAGGAAGAACCAGAAGAGCCAGAAGAACCAGAAGAAGAAGAAGATGGAGGAAGAAACTGAAGGAAGGTAGAAGAAAGAAGAAAGAAGAAGCATTTAAATAAAGGAATTGTCAAAAACTGTCTCTTGTCATTTTTAACATTTTTGACAGTTTTTTAGTGAAATGGTAGGGCTACTTTTGTACCCCCTTACCATTTCACACAGGGGGGAAGGCCGGATCTGGGGATCCCCTTGTTAAAGGGGGCTTCCAGATTCCAATAAGCCCCCCACCCGCAGACCCCCACAACCACCGGCCAGGGTTGTGGGGATGAGGCCCTTGTCCTCATCAACATGGGGACAAGGTGTTTTGGGGGGCTACCCCAAAACACCCTCCCAATGTTGAGGGCATGTGGCCTGGTATGGTTCAGGAGGGGGGGTGTTCTCTTGTCCCCCCCTCTTTTCCTGCGGCCTGCCAGGTTGCGTGCTCGGATAAGGGTCTGGTATGGATTTTTGGGGGGACCCCACGCCGTTTTTTTTTTTTAATTTTGGCACAGGGTTCTCCTTAAAATCCATACCATACCTGAAGGGTCTGGTATAGATTTTGAGGGGGACCCCACGCCATTTTTTTTTTAAATTTTGGCCGGGGTTCCCCTTAATATCTGAAGGGCCTGGTATGGAATTTAGGGGGACCCCCACGTCATTTTTTTTTTAAATTTTGGTTTCGGGGTTCCCCTGTGGGGAATTCCCATGCCGTTTTTATCAATGAACTTCTATGTGTATTGTCGGACCGGCAATGCATTAATAGCCGCGAGTAGTTTAAATGACTTTTTTCCTTTAAAAATGTCATTTTGCTGTCAGACTGTTCTAAACACGGGAAACATGCGCCCCTTTACAGGCATACTATAGACACCCCCCAGGTATGAAATTTAAAGGGATATTACACTTTTATTGTTTCACTTTAAGCATTATTAAAATCACTGCTCCCAAAAAAACGGTCGTTTTTAAAACTTTTTTTAAAACCCAGGTCCCCAAACACTTTTTATGACAATAACTTGCATATAAGCCTTTAAAATTAGCACTTTTGATTATTCATGTTTGTGTCCCATAGACTTTAACGGCGTTCGCGTGTTTGAACAAATTTTTTGCCTGTTCGCATGTTCTGGTGCGAACCGAACAAGGGGGTGTTCGGCTCATCCCTACTCAGAATCAACAAAGACGTCCCACCAAACCTAATAACCATTCACAATCCAACCATGCTGCTCATACATCTGATGCTTGTTCTGTTTCTCCTTTTCTCTCTAGTAAATTTATGGTATATCAAGACATTCCTAATGAGAGATCCTCAAAAAAACGTAAAGGAGATTCTAACATCTCATTCTCTGACAATCCGAAACCTGCACAAGCACCTACGCACAAACGTGACTCACCGGTGGTTCATCCCAAAAACTCACAGCAACGTCTCAGCACCACTTACCTTTCTATTAAAAATTCACGTGGCACAAAAGGTTGCAAAACCAGTAGATCTATTGGCTCTCTTTCTGTCCCTATCTTTTCTTCTTCGACTCTAGCTCCGATCGTAACGACAACAAAAGGTAAGCAATTCTATCTCATCTTCAAACATAAAAGCTGACCCTAAGGTGGCATCAATTTTTTTACCTCTAGACACACCGGAACATTAAAATCCGGTAAATTTGTAAACTTCTCTGACACTGCCCTGCAGCAGGATAAACAGTCTACCATTTTGAATCTTTCGTCCTATAGTTTGACGACAGATGAATCTGAAGTTCTCCAACTGGGTCTTCCATTTTGTCCTGATGCTAATGTTGACCGTTTTGATCTCATTAAGGATATTCATCTTTTTGCCCGACGCCTAATGTTTAAAATCATGTATCATAAACCAGCCCAACTTTCTCATGTGTCTACCTCTACTGGTGATAAGGATCTCACAATTAGAGAAATTCAGGCCATACAAGATCTTATGGAGTTATTGGAGGAGAATGGCGACTCTATTGACTCGCCATTCGGCCCCCCACTATTGACTCAAGTACCCCTGTCCTATAGATGTTTTCCCCCTCCACAGCTATTCAAGCCCAAATCTAGGAGTTTTCCCACTTTGGGAAACAATCTTAATATTTGGGCTTTTGTGCAACAGATTACTAAGGAAGTGGAGGAGATGAGTTGTCTGAGATCTTTACCTGACAACTTATCTTCATGACTGAGGAAGGCTTTGTCATCCTTGCAAAACAATAAGGAATTAATAATTAAGTCTGCCGATAAAGGTGGGAATTTGGTAGTTATGGATCGTAGTAACTATGAACAGATATGTCTTCACGTTCTTCAAAATCGCGAGCGGTACAAGCCTATCTCACAGACAGTTATTGAGGCATACTATAGAGAATACAAAAATATTATCACAAAGGCATTTGCGAACAACTTAATTGATAAACCAACCTTAAACTTTCTTAATACTCAGGAACCTAGAGTTCCAACATTTTATGCCCTGCACAAAGTCCACAAATCCTTAACAAACCCTCCTGGTCGTCCTATCATTTCAGGATCCGGCTGTTTGACAGAAAACGCCAGCAGCCTAATAGATACTTACTTGAGCCCCCATATTAAATCATTGTTCTCTTTTGTGAAGGATACAATTGATCTTATTAGATAAATTTAAGGTAATTCAGTTTCCAAAGATGCGTGGCTTGTCACCATCGATGTAGAGTGTCTTTACAATACAATCCTACATAAATTGTGACTCAAGGTTGTAGCTGAACATCTGTAGGAACGTGGTCATACAGCTAACCAGTACAATGAGTTTATCTTGGAACTGTTAAGATTTATCCTGACCATTGTTTACTCAGGTTCTAACATTATGTTTTCCCTCTAGGTTTTGTCACATTCACACCCAGTTACATGTGTACCCAGCGTGGCAAAAGGCACCTCTCTTTTGAGTGCCTCCAGGGATTGAGGTTCGGCCACTCCATTGTGGACACCCCTCCCCAGTGGCATCCATGGTGTCACATCATGTGATGCCTTCGCTGCGCCGGTGGGACGTTGCTGCATTGTGCCCCTCCGTGTCGCCTCTGCCTGACATCGGTGCGCGTGCGCTGTGTGGCCAGCTCGTTTTTCGTGCTGTCTGTGCGGCGCATGTGCGCAGAGTCCCTTGCGATAGCGCCACGGGGGGACACGGTGCAGTAGCGACTCAGGGGGCCCACCCAGGGAGGCGTGGATAAGGGGAGATCACACAAAGCTGTTCGGCATTCGGCTGAGCAGCTGGGTGTGGGGGATATATACATGGCATTTGGTCAGTACAGTCTAGGTAGGGCCAGGGGTTGGACGGTTCTTTAGCTGAGTCTTTGTTTGGGTAAGCTCCTTTTCTTTTGACATTTGGAGGATTGCCCTGTGTGATATACCATCTTGTATATACTGAAGCCATATAACTGACATTACATACCTCTTTTCTTTGGGTGCTCCTTCATATATTTTTACAGCACCTTCAAACAGCCGGTGACTCTGTCCAGCTTACATCCTTCCAGACCTCCCAACCATCCCCCTACCTTCTATTGATCTACAAGTGTCACCATCCGTTCATTTAGGTAGGTCTGTTCATATTTTGGACGCCTGTATTTGTTGGAGGGATCCTTTATTTCTCTCCCTACACACATACACATTTTTTTTCTTTTTCTGATACTCTGTTATTTTGATTGTAATTTGTCAATTTATTTCTTTGTTTTCTCCCCCATCTCTTTTTCCAGATCCTCCCCTTTTTGGGCCCCAGTACACATGTCAGCCCTCTGATAGCGGGAACCCTCGGAATTCAGCTGGGCTGTTGGGTGTTTGAAGGGGGATATTTTCTTCCCCCTCCATCATTTTTGCCAAATTTGTTTTGGTGCTTATTTGTGGACAAGATCGGTGGGGGACCGCATGCCCCAACTTCCCTTATTTTAATTGACTTTCTTTGGATGCATACATGTACCTCTTTGGCTATTATGATATAAATAATATGATGTCTGTTATATTCAATATTTGTGTAGTATCACATGTTAGGACTTGTTTTTTGATTATTATATATTTGAATCTTATAGACATTATACTTCCTGTGAAAACCCCTGATGAAGGAGACTACAGTTCATCTCTGAAACGTCGTTGGGTTTAGGAATATGTATCAAGCCGTTTGGCCTTATGTTTGTACTATATAATGCATCCTTTCTTTTATTGTGTGATTTTCATGTATTGAATAAACTTTATGCTTTTTTATATTTATATATATCGTTTTGGTAGTGCTTTTAAAGTCCCACCCCCTGGGGGTTCCCCCATTCCTATATATATTTGGGATGTGGCACACCTTTATTTTTCTTACAGTTTGCTTCGGATAATCCTTTTTCATTTATCCTGACTAGGAACGTGTTCATGTTTGGCTCCTCCCACTACCTCCAGGTGCAGGGGGTTGCGATGGGGACTCAATGTGCCCCATTGTATGCCAACCTGTACCTAGGGGGGTGGGAGAGGCATCTATTTGCCAGAGAAGACATTCAGAGATATCTTAACTATGTAGTGACCATCCATTGCTACATAGATGACATACTATTGATATGGTCAGGCTCCCAGGAAGAACTAATGGAATTCATGACCATCATTAGTGTCAATACATACAACATTAAGTTTACTATGTCCTGTGACCAAGAAACAGTCAATTCCCTTGATATAAATTTTTTTGCGGAATCCGATGGCTCCCTGGGTACTAGCCTATACAGGAAGCCATCAGCAAGCAATGCATTGTTACATGCATCTAGCTCCCACCCTAGGCCCTTAATCAATAGTATCCCTTACAGTCAATATCTAAGATTGCGATGCAATTGTAGTAGAGATGTTGATTTTCAGAATTAAGCCAACCTCTTATATGGTCGCTTGCGAGAGAGAGGATACACCCACAGTATCCTCAAGAAAGCCTTTAATAGGGCCAAGGCCCATGTCAGAGATACCCTGATTCATCAGAAAAAAACTAAAGATACCTCACAGACTGTTAGGATAATTACATCTTATACTAAACAGCATAAACAAGTGAGACAAATTATTGAAAAATACTGGCCACTCTTATTAGCTGATCCAGTTGCTAACAAATATGTAGAAAGAAATCCCCAAATTACATATAGACGGGCTAAGTCCCTAAAAGATCATCTGACGCAAAGTCACTATAATGCCCCGTACACACGGTCGGATTTTCCGATGGAAAGTGTGTGATAGGACCTTGTTGTCGGAAATTCCAACTGTGTGTAGGCTCCATCACACATTTTCCATCGGATTTTCCGACACACAAAGTTTGAAAGCAGGATATAAAATTTTCCGACAACAAAATCCTTTGTCGGAAATTCCGATCCTGTGTACACAAATCCGACGCACAAAGTGCCACGCATGCTCAGAATAAATAAAGAGATGAAAGCTATTGGCCACTGCCCCATTTATAGTCCCGACGTACGTGTTTTACGTCACCGCGTTCAGAACGATCGGATTTTCCAACAACTTTGTGTGACCGTGCGTATGCAAGACAAGTTTGAGCCAACATCCGTCAGAAGAAATCCTAGGATTTTGTTGTCATAATGTCCGAACAAAGTCTGACCGTGTGTACGGGGCATTAGACTTCTCCACCTCCCCACATATTTCAAGGCACATTTTCATGAAATAAATGTGACAAGTGCCGATTCATGCCGAACCATAATGAACAGACATTGCCAAATGGACAGGTTCATAGGAACAGATATAGAGTGACATGCCAGATCCCAGGCATTGTCTACCTTATGCAATGCACATGTAAGTGCTTCTATATTGGTAAAACTAAACGCCCTTTTAATAGGAGAATAAATGATCACGTTTCCCTCATAAAGAAACGCAGAATGGAAATGCCAATAAGTCGACATGTGGGGCTCTTCCATGGCTTTAGTCTAAATACCATCAAATTTACAGCTCTTGAACATATTCCTCTCGATGTTAGAGGAGGTAGCAATGATCAAAAACATTTGCAATTGGAGGCACGCTGCATTCACTTGTTGAAAGCTACAGTCTACCCAGGGTTAAATGAAATGCTGAGCTATAAACTGTTTCTTTAATATTTTTATTTTGGCTATACTGCCATCCGTTCCCTGTCCACCCTCGTGATCTTCGTCATTTGGATTGAAATCTCCCCACCCTAGGATTTTCCTCCCCTGGCCCTTAGACCTTCTAAACTTTTCTAATCTTATTTAAATATAGAAGAGTAGTTATTTTATGTTATAATTTTATAATTTACTAAATTAAGAATGGGTTATCTATTGTTTTCTCCTGTTATCACATTTATATTTTTTAATTTTTCATTTTTTCATTTATTTTTATTTTCCTTTTTTTGATTTTCATATAATATTTAAAAACATGTTTTGTAAATGCAACTGCATTTCTGTGTCTTTTTTGGCTACTCACTGTACCCTTAAGTGTTTATATCCAGCTGACCATTCTGCCTCTATGCTGTTTTTTCTGCTTGAGTTACCTAGTCCATTTGGGTGACTGTATGGACGCCCAGGCTGTCCGTAGTTTCAGTGGACACCCGATCTACAGCTCTCTATGTGCATGTGTCCTTGTCTGCTTGAATTCTCTCCTTTTACTTGACTGGAGGAATTCCTCTCCTTCTACTACCAGAGGAAGTGCTACTCCCATCTATCCATCCGGATCTTAGGAACCGGTGGTAGTGATTGAGTGAGCCTCTGCGACGAGGCTCGCACATGTGCGGCACAGTCCTTACGTCCGCATCTGGTGTCTACACCGGATGGATGGTATTTAAAGCCGCTTCCAGCGGCATGTAGACGCTGCGGGAACCAGGGGACACATGCATGTCTGTCTTTCCAATTCAGGTAATTGTAGACATTTTTGAATGGCGTCTTTTTGTTTCTTTATCAGTGATTATGATTCCTCGCTTATTGAAGATATTATCTTTGTCTGCTGACAGTTCACAGCAGTCTATATTTAAAATGGCCTTATTATGTTCACCAGATACTCTCTATCTGATGGCATGAAGGTGTGTGGCCCCTGGCATTAGCCAGCTGCTGAACCTATTGTTGTAAGTGAATTTTACCTAAATATCCTGCTCCCCTAGATGTTTGTAAGGGTTCTCCAGAGTTTTCCCCTTAATACATTTGGTCATTACTATTATTGTTCTGTTTTTAGCTGGTCTTTTTTACCATCTACAGCCACTTTAGCGCATGGTTCCTTATAGCAGCAAACCAACAGTCATCCCGGCAGTTATTAGTTTCTCCCCTGTGTTTAGGAGATATAGGTAAGCGGTGACATCCTGACATGAGAAACGCAGCTGCATATGAATTATTATTGTTAATTTTTAGATTAATAATTGCACTTATGAATTATTATAATACACTCAAATTATCTGTTTCTTGATAGAAGGCATTGTACGCTGCACATGACCAGCATCCCCTGAGGAAGCCCGTCCTATGGGCAAAATATGTTGGGAAGTCCATCATTGCTGTATTGTCGCACATATACTATTGTACTAGCCAGTATTGTATCTCCTTTCCCTTTTTCCCTTTCTTTTAAATATATGAAATTCTTATTTTGTTTATCAAAATAAAAGATTTTTTTTATACTATATTTGATATTGTTTCCAATCATTTGCACCTTCAAAGTCCCATTTTCCTGCTTCTTTTACTTTTAGTTTTTCACTTTTCTGTGTTGACTGTGTCCCTTGGACACAGCCAATCACAGATTGTGCTAAATGGCCAATCACAGTAGCCATTTAGCACTCAATCGGAGTGTCCAATGAGGGATGATGTTATATGTAAACACATGAGATCATCTCTCATTGCCGGCTCTCCCTCCTCACACAGAGACCGCTTGTGAGGAGGGAGAGCGACCTGCGGCTGCAACGTGAGTATTTGAACACTAACACAGTGCCACACACACAAAAAAACACATGCCCACAGTACCTACCAGTGCCACCTGTCCCTAGTGCCACCTGTCAGTGCCATCTGTCCCCAGTGCCACCTATCAGTGCCATCTGTCCCCAGTGCCATCTGTCCCCAGTGCCACCTATCAGTGCCATCTGTCCCCAGTGCCACCTGTCCCCAGTGCCACCTGTCAGTGTCACGTGCCATCTGTTATCAGTGTCACGTGTCATCAGTGCCACGTATCAGTTCCATCTGTCATCATATATACATTTCATTCAAAGTGTGAGAGCACTGAAAGCTGAAAATTGGTTTGGGCAGGAGGGGGGGTTTAAGTGCCCAGTAGGCAAGTGGTTAAGGATGTGCCGGCCAGCTTCCAGCCAGCTCCTTAACAACCAGCTATTCTTCAGACAGAAATTGAATTGGTCAATCATTTTTCAACCAATACAAATTCGAATTGTTACAAAAATTTGGAATTTGGCAGAAAACGAATATACAGAATTAAATTTAACAAATTACATCCGAATCTCTGAATAACCAAAAATTTGCCTGACTTTATATTAAGACCTAAACGAATTACACACATCCAGAAAATCAGCGAGCCAATCACACAAGCAGGAAATTTAATTTCTGGGTGAGTGTACAGAACACCTCCAGGTTGCCATATTGCATTTAGTTCTTTTGACATTATAGGAAAATTAAAGAGACTTGAGATTGAAATGAAACCATAATTTTTATTACCTTAAATTGCAAGATTGTTTTTTTTTTTGCAAAATATATTATTTTATGAAAACCAAGTTCTCTTTTAAGTGTGGTTGAAAAAGATTTTTGTGCTTTGTATTGTTTGATATAATAAAAATGCTTGAAAAAAAAACATTTTTGATACAGCCATTAAATGTTTCTGGTTAATATTGGGTACAAAGCATCTTCTTCCTAAAATAAATGTATCTTTTGCCACGCACTTTTCGACCGGATTGGTCAGACAGATCGAATCTGGCGGACAATCCGACCGTGTGTGGGCTCCATCAGACCTGCAGCAGGCTTTTTTGGTCTTTTTCGGTCGAAAATGTGACAGACTTTAGATTTGGAACATGTTTCAAATTTGTCCCACGGACTTGAGTCCGGTCGAAAAATTTGCTCGTCTGTATGCTAGTCCGACGGATGAAAACCGACGCTAGGGCAGCTATTGGCTACTGGCTATCAACTTATTTTAGCCTGGTCGTACATCATCATGTACGAATCCGTCAGGCTTTGGTGTGATCGTGTGTAGGCAAGTCCATTCATTCAAAAGTCTGTCAGAAGTCCGTCAAAAGTCCGTCAAAAATCCGTTGGAAAGACTGTCGAACCTTTGTTGCCGAAAAGTCCACCCATATGTACAGGGCATTTATGAGTTCAGACACATGTTGTTTCTGTCTTTCATTTGTGATAAATCATTGCATTTGTTGTGCCTTTTTGGTCTTACTTGGTTCTTACCAGACATAAGACGTTTTAACTTTAGTGGGATGTAAAAAGGAAGGGATTGCGGCAAGATGTATTTTCAAAAAAAAAAATTAACGGTCTCCATTTTCTGTGTATCATCAACAGCAGCTGTCAATACACCAACATTGTGGTTGCTCTGTGCCCCTCCATTTTATAGTGACTGGACTGGCTTATCAAAAAGCCTTCTGGCCTTCAAAGACCATACAGCATCATATTATTCTTAGTACTATTATTATTAATATTATTATTATTCATGATTTGAAAAACGCCATCAGTTTGTGTATAAAATGATTAAAATACCCCTTGGACTAATCTGCACATATATTCACCAAAACCACAAATCCCAAACCCAAATGATTCACCTTGAACCCATGATTGTGGCAAACCTAAAGATCAGTCCTGTTCACTAGCTGGAATTTGGGAAGAGCTTGGTTGTTTTCCACACAAAATAATATTTTCTATAGCCTAGCAACACCAATTTATGCAACAGGTTCACTTTAAAAAATACATTATGGAGGAATATGTATGCAAATTTCAATGAGCGGTTGAATAAAATAATATGATCTTTGCTGGCAGGACCACCCTAATGAAGCCATGCTTCTTATAAATTAAATCATATTTCTTAAGGTAAATGACAGCAGGAAATGCATACGTTGTATTTTATGAAGTGCTATTTATGTTAGACATAAAAGGCAACATACATTTATGAGTCAAATTAAATTATGTTCATATCATTGAAAAAAAATATTAAAAAATATCCTTGAGGAATATGGATGAGTCATGTGGTACAGCACACACTGTGTTTAGCCAAGGCTTGTGTTGTTCAAATTACTTTAATGCTGTTTGTTAATAGAGGCTCGCAGTGGTGCACAATCTAAAATGAGAGCTGCTTTGTGCTGCTAATCACACTCTTGGTGCCCACATTTAAATTCTAACAGCAGTCTTTCTGTCAAGCTAAGCAGTGATTAGATATACATTTAAAAGGAGAAATAGTAAAAGTAAACATGAGTATATCCACTTTACCAGGACAGAAGAAAAAAAAACTGTAATTGTTTTATAATGTGCTAAGACATTTAAAATTGTGAAGTGAATAGGAACATTTTACAAAAACTTTGTACTTTGAAAGCATTTTCAGCACAAATTAAAGTTACCTTTTCATGTGTCAATTATAGGCCAAATTGGGTTATTTAGACTATGTTTGCTGATAATCAGTTGCTATTCAATCTGATTGCACAAGGACCTTCTCTGCATGTTGGGTACAGGGGTTATTGTAGTTCAAAGTCCAACTCCAGTTGTGAAAATTAATTAAAAATGGAATTGCTCAGCCTGGTAAATACTAAAAAAAGAAATGTGTAATATAAATAAACATGCATTGCCTATTTATAAACAGATATTATCAATTCAGTCAACACAAAAGTCCAATAAGTGAATAAAGTAAAACAAATTGAAGTGAATAAAGTCCACTGGTATCAAAATACCACCACTGAATTTTGGCTGTGAAGCTTCATAAACTGACTGGAGTCCAATTAGTTAATGGATGGGTGAAAGTTCATGCAGGTCTTCATGAAAAATATATAGATAGCATTAGGCTCTCAGAACTCTCACCTTAAAACCGATTAAATCAGGCATCATTAGGTGTCTTATATTGGGGCTGCATATTGCATCTCAGTGATGTTCAGACATTCCCATCTGTTGGTTATGGCTTAGTTCTTTTCCTTTCCGCTCCTCATACAATAGACGTGCCTATTAGAGCAAATTCCACCAAGACTCAAACGGCCCGGTGGAAAAGAAAGGGGGAAAAAAGAAAGCCTCCAATGGTGTAGTATTATGGATAAGTAAAAAAGCTTTATTTACGGGCTACAAGGTGGTCTCTTACATTTAAAAACAATAAAAACTTGCATATACAGAAGGAACGGCATTTGGGGCGCCTCCTTACGTGACTTGCAGTTTACGTCTGCGACAGGTGTATGTTCTTCTCATTCGTGTTCAGTTTGTTTAGGAACTGGCATGATCAGGCATATTATAAATAAGCCATCGGTATTGTGATGGGAGCGAAGTTCGCACCAAGTGTGGCCAATGCCTTTATGGCACAGTGTCTGTCTATGGAGATACACCTGCGGAACTCACTTTGTACAAAAGATACATCGATGATGTAATCATAGTCTGGAACGGTAAGAAAGAGGGAGTTGAACAGTTCCTAAACAAACTGAACACGAATGAGAAGAACATACATCTGTCGTGGAATATAGATGAAAAATCAGTTGAATTTCTTGATTTAAAAATCAGCTTAAAAGGAGACAAATTGGTAACTAAAACCTTTTTCAAAAATGTGGACACCAACAGCTACCTCTCTGTAGATAGCTGCCATTATAAACCATGGCTTTACAATATCCCAAAAAGACAATTTGTCAGAATCAAAAGGAACTGTACAAGAGAAGAAGACTAAAAAGAACAAGCCAGACTAATTGGAACAAGATTCAAGACAAAAGGGTATGAGGATGCATGGATAGGAGAACAAATTCAAGAAGTCAACAATATGGATAGAACTAAAATGTTGGAAAATAAACTTAAAAAAACATTCCAACAAGAGACACTAATAGAGAGCCTAATCTTAGACTATAATGTACAGTACAAACAAATATCAAAAATAATTCAACGTCATTGGCACATTCTCAAGAACGACAGAGACTTAAATAACATACTGCCGGATCTACCAAGCATTATATACAAGAGAGCACCGACCATTAGAGACATGGTGGTGAAATCAGTAATAGAACCTCCCTGCAAAGCACCATATTCCTTTTTCACAGGAAAGAGTTTCTTCCCCTGCAGAAACTGCTATGCATGTAAACATGCCCAGAAATTTCAGAGTAAAAGAACAGAATTTACAGCCAGACATTCAAGATCAGTGACTTTATAGGATGTCATACTGAGGGAGTAGTATATGTGCTGCAATGCAGCTGCAAACTTCAATATGTAGGATGTACCAAGAGAGCCCTCAAAGTTAGAATAAAAGAACACATCCAAAACATTAAAAAGGGAAATCCCAAACACAATGTATCAAAACATTTTGCAGCAGTACACAATCAGGACCCCATACACCTCCAATTTTGGGGTATAGAAAAATACAAAGGGTCATGGAGAGGCAGCCACAAAATAAGGACTATAAGTCAAAGGGAGTCCTACTGGATACACACTATGTGTACATTAACCCCCAGAGGTATGAATGTGGAGTTCGACCTAAATTGCTTTCTCAGCAATTTTTAAATAATGTTTTAAATATTTTTTATATCATTTGTTTTATTTATATTCACTGATTTTATTCACCAGATTTATATACATTTCATCCATATTTAATATGCATTTCATAGATATTTCCATGATTTAATGTAATTTATTTTAAATGATCGGTATGTATTTAGCTTATATGTACATTATATACCTATCTACCTACGTATCCATATTTTATTTAGATTATGCACATGTATGAGGACATCTCCTTATGTACCGCGGTATACGACTGACGTGCCCAATCAGATATATTTGATTTTAATTTACTTTCTCTCTGCAGTATCTCTGTAGTATCCTTGATGCCATATCTTAATTGAATACATATTCATGAATGCGTAAGCGAGTACCCAGTTTACATCATTGCATACAGTAGCATTCATGACAGTCTTTGTCCCATCCACAAGAATATGGCCACTATCTATATGTATTCACCACCATAAAGATGGCCGCACTGATACATATAAGCAGACCACAAGAAAATGGCCGCTACAATACTTCCGGTTCAATAACATAAAAGACATCCCTCTCTGACCAATCCGGTTCCCCAGATGAAGTCACGTAACGCGTAGGGCGTGGCAGAGAGCAGACGTAAACCGGAAGTCACGTAAGGAGGCGCCCCAAACGCCGGTCCTTCTGTATATGCGAGTTTTTATTGTTTTTAAATGTAAGAGACCACCTTGTAGCCCGTAAATAAAGCTTTTTTACTTATCCATAATACTACACCATTTCTGAGAGCCTAATGCTATCTATATATTTTTCATGAAGACCTGCATGAACTTTCACCCATCTATTAACTAATTAGACTCCAGTCAGTTTATGAAGCTTCACAGCCAAAATTCAGTTATTCACCTGTCCACTTTATGAACTTAATCCTTGATACACAGACACCAGCACATTTCACTTTGGCTTTGCATTTCTATATCTATTGATTATTGTGATATTGTATGTTTATTTTATCCACAGGATTTTCACGATTTTATTTTATATTTTTTTATTAGTCATTTTACATTATGTGTGATTTTATGCATGAGATCTTTTTATTTTTATTTTAATTATTTCATTGAAGTGGAATGTGAACACTTTTTGATTTTGCTGCTGTCTTTGTAAGACATCATCACACATCGACATTTGTAGCTACTACAAATTATCACTCTTTTTGTCATTTTCTACACATTTTCACTATTACTCATTAACAGTGCGAAGGACACTTCCACTTACAAAATACCACCACTGCCGTACTCACCAGCTCCACAGCTGTCAAGGAAGAACAGCAAACAGTGTGTTTGAATAAGGAATCCCCAGGCTTTCATACCCAGCTCCGCCACTATGCCTGGTAGTAACACCCCTCTCACTAGCCAATTTAATGCTGTATGGGAGAAAAGCACTTACTGCATGGAGCCACGTGGGGAACCATATATATTTAGTAATTAATACAATATATATATATATATATATATATATATATATATATATATATATATACAGTCAGTCTAATATATATATATATATATATATATATATATATATATATATATACTCTGCATCCAGTGTAGCCTATAGCTACAGCATTCGGTGGAGTACTGTTTCTAATACACTTGTGGCGGTGTATTAATATGTACATATATATATATATATATATATATATATATATATATATACAGTCTAGTATGATTATGTATACTCTGCATTCAGTGTAGCCTATATATACAGTACATTCATGGTGTATAGTTTCTAATGCCCTCCACTAAAAGAGGGCAAGCAGCCTCTATGTCTACAGTCAACAGTAGTGGTCCTGGACATGGTGCATCCTCTGCAGGTGGCCGTGGGGCACACTTGTCCTTTTTTTCTGCTGCTAGCCATGTTATTGAGCCATAACATGCAGAAGAGTTGGTGGAGTGAATAACAAAACCGCCCTCATCCTCCTCATCCTCTGTCACCCAGGCTCAGAGTAGTTTGCCTTCCAACACAGCTGCCAAAGCAGCCTATTCCACCGGCTCCTTGCCCACAGTCACTCCTTCTGTAGCCCCACCATCATGCACAGAGGAGTCCCCAGAATTATTCGACCACAGTGTTGGTTATATGCTGCTGGAGGATGCACAGTGATTTGAAAGCTCCGATTGTTGGTTCACAGGTTGAGGAGGGGAGTAATGTGAGCCTAGAGAGAGGGGGTGCCACAGAAGGATAAGAAACTGACAATCATGTTCACCCAGCTGCAGCATACTTCCAAGTTTGCTCCAGTGACAAGGAGGGAGGGGATGATGTCACTGACTGTACTTACAGTAGGTGCCTGAGAGGCCACTTCTGCAGATTTGTCTATGGCCTCTTCTGCAGATTTGTCCTCTGAACCAGCAGTGCTCCATAAGTGTTCAAGGGGCAACACAAACTGTCAGGCTAAAAGATGCCATGCGGTGCTTGAGTTAGTCTGCCTAAAGGGTAGGAGTCACACTGGGGCAGAAATTCTGTCAGCTCTGCAGGGGCAGGCTCAGAGGTGGTTGACACACGCCAACTTCAGCCAGGAATGTTGTATGCGACAATGGCACCAACCTTCTCTCCGCCCTCCAACAAAGACATTTGACCCATGTTCCATGTTTGGCACACATCCTGAATTTGGTGGTGCAGCAGTTCTTGACCAGGTACCCAGGCTTACAAGATCTCCTGAGGATGGCCAGAAAATTCTGTGGTCATTTCCGCCGGTCATACAATGCCAGTGCTCGGCTGGCTGACATTCAAAGGGAATGCAACCTGCCCACCAACCGCCTCATTTGTGACATGCCCACCAGGTGGAACTCAACATTGGCAATGCTGCTGTGGCTGCACACACAGCAGAGGGCCATCAATGAGTACCTGTGTGAGTATGGCACCAAGACAAGGTCAAGGGAGCTTGGCTTCTTTTTGCCACGCCAGTGGCTACTGATCAAGGATGAATGCACTGTCCTGTCACCCTTTGAGGAGGCCACAAGGATGGTGAGCAGCGACAATGCATGCATCAGTGACACTGTTCCTCTAGTCTTCCTGCTGGAGTACACGCTTCATGGAATCACGGACAGGGCACTTGAGGCAGAACAGAGGGAGGAAGAGGAGGACTTTCTTTTTACTCAAGGCCCCTTTATCCAGATAGCATTCCTCTGGGCCTGCCAAACACACAGGAAGAAGAGGAGAAGGAGGAGGATTGTGTCAGCATGGATGTAGAGCAGCGATATGCAATTTAGCGGATCTCCAGCTGTTGCATTGCTACAAGTCCCATGAGGCATAGGAAGACCCTGACAGCCACAAGCATGACACCCAGAGGCAGAGGCATGATGGGACTTGTTGTTTTGCAACAGCTGGGGGTCCGCTAATTGCATATCCCTAATGTAGAGGATAACACTCAGCAGCAGTCTTCAGGGGATGGTTTTCAGTCCCCAGAAACCCAAGGAGTCGTACATGCCTTGGAGGAGGTAGTTACGGATAATGTGATCCTTAGTGACCCAGAGGACTCAGAATCGAATGCCTCTGCAAACTTACGCTGCATGGTCTCCCTGATTCTGCAAAGCCTGCAAAAGGACCCTAGGATTTGTGGTATCAAGGAGAGGGATCATTACTGGCTAGGGATGAGCTTGGAGTTCGAGTTAAACTCATGTTCGACTCGAACATCAGCTGTTCACCAGTTCGCTGAACAACGAACAATTTTGGGTGTTCGCGGCAAATTCGAAGGCCGCGGAACACCCTTTAAAAGTCTATAGGAGAAATCAAAAGTGCTAATTTTAAAGGCTTATATGCAAGTTATTGTCATAAAAAGTGTTTGGGGACCTGGGTCCAGCCCCAGGGGACATGGATCAATGCAAACAAAAAGTTTTAAAGACGGACGTTTTTTCAGGAGAAGTGATTTTAATAATGCTTAAAGTGAAACAATAAAAGTGTATTATTCCTTTAAATTTCGTACCTGGGGGGGTGTCTATAGTATGCCTGTAAAGGGGCACATGTTTCCCGTGTTTAGAACAGTCTGACAGCAAAATTACATTTCCAAGGAAAAAAAGTCACTTAAAACTACTCGCGGCTATTAATGAATTGCCGGTCCGACAATACACATAAAAGTTCATTGATAAAAACGGCATGGGAATTCCTCACAGGGGAACCCCCGAACCAAAATTTAAAAAAAAATGACGTGGGTGTCCCCCTAAATTCCATACCAGGCCCTTCAGGTCTGGTATGGATATTAAGGGGAACCCTGCACCAAAATTGAAAAAAAAAATGGCATGGGGTCTCCCCAAAAATCCATACCAGACCTTTATCTGAGCATGCAACCTGGCAGGCCGCAGGAAAAGAGGGGGGACGAGAGAGCACCCCCCCTCCTGAACCGTACCAGGCCACATGCCCTCAACATTGGGAGGGTGCTTTGGGGTAGCCCCCCAAAACACCTTGTCCCCATGTTGATGGGGACAATGGCCTCATCCCCACAACCCTTGCCCGGTGGTTGTGGGGGTTTGCGGGTGGGGGCTTATCAGAATCTGGAAGCCCCCTTTAACAAGGGGACCCCCAGATCACGGCCCTCCCCCCTGTGTGCAATGGTAAGGGGGTAGAAAAGTACCCCTACCATTTCACAAAAAAGTGTCAAAAATGTTAAAAATGACAAGAGACAGTTTTTGACAATTCCTTTATTTAAATGCTTCTTCTTTCTTCTATCTTCTTTCTTCTATCTGCTATCTTCTATCTTCCTTCGGTTTCTTCCTTCATCTTCTTCTTCTTCTGGTTCTTCTGGTTCTTCCTCTGGTGTTCTCGTCTGGCATCTTCCTCCGCATCGCCGGCGTCTTCTTCTCTTCTTCTCGGGCGTGCTCCGCATCCACCATGATGGGAGGCTCCTGCTGTGTGATGCTTCTCCTCTTCTGATGGTTCTTAAATAACAGAGGGTGGGGCCACCCGGTGACCCCACCCCCTTCTGACGCATGTCTTGTCAAACCGAAGGAAGATAGAAGATAGAAGAAGGAAGTAGCATTTAAATAAAGGAATTGTCAAAAACTGTCTCTTGTCATTTTTAACATTTTTGACAGTTTTTTTGTGAAATGGTAGGGGTACTTTTGTACCCCCTTACCATTTCACATGGGGGGGGCCAGGATCTGGGGGTCCCCTTGTTAAAGGCGGCTTCCAGATTCCGATAAGCTCCCCGCCCGCAAACCCCCACAACCACTGGGCAAGGGTTGTGGGGACGAGGCCCTTTTCCCCATAAACATAGTGACAAGGTGTTTTGGGGGGCTACCCCTAAGCACCCTCCCAATGTTGAGGGCATTTGGCCTGGTACGGTTCAGGGGGGGTGCTCTCTCGTCCCCCCTCTTTTCCTGTGGCCTGCCAGGTTGCGTGCTCGGATAAGGGTCTGGTATGGATTTTTGAGGGGGACCCCACGCCATTTGTTTTTTAAATTTTGGCCGAGGTTCCCCTTAATATCCATACTACACCTGAAGGGCCTGGTATGGAATTTAGGTGGACCCCCACGTCATTTTTTTTTTAAATTTTGGTTCGGGGTCCCCTGTGGGGAATTCCCATGCCGTTTTTATCAATGAACTTTTATGTGTATTGTCGGACTGGCAATTCATTAATAGCCGCGGGTAGTTTTAAATAACTTTTTTCCTTTGAAATGTAATTTTGCTGTCAGACTGTTCTAAACACGGGAAACATGCGCCCCTTTACAGGCATACTATAGACACCCCCCAGGTACAAAATTTAAAGGAATATTACACTTTTATTGTTTCACTTTAAACATTATTAAAATCACTGCTCCTGAAAAAACGGCCGTTTTTAAAACTTTTTTTGCATTGATCCATGTCCCCTGGGGCAGGACCCAGGTCCCCAAACAATTTTATGACAATAACTTGCATGTAAGCCTTTAAAATTAGCACTTTTGATTATTCATCTTCGTGTCCCATAGACTTTAATGGTGTTCACATGTTCAAACAAATTTTTTGCCTGTTCGCATGTTCTGGTGCGAACCGAACAGGGGGGGTGTTCGGCTCATCCCTATTACTGGCTGGCAACCCTTCTTGATCCAAGGGTAAAGTTGCAGAACTCATCCTGCCTTTGCAGAGGAAGCACAGGGTGAAACATCTTCAGGAGGCCTTGAAGAATGGTTTGTGTAACGCATTTCCAGACCCTGGGAGGTTACCATTTCCTTGTGCTGGACAACGTGTTGCTGAGGCTTCGTTCTGTCATAGAAAGAGCGGTGGAGAAGGTGGCCGGCTGACCAATGCCTTTAACCACCTCAATACAGGACGCTTATACCCTCTTCCTGCCCAGGCTCATTTTCAGCATTCTGCGCTGTCGCACTTTGAATGACAATCGCGCGGTCATGCTACACTGTAATCTGGGATCCCTTGAAGACTGCCTATACTGACTATCGTATTCCTCCTTAATCTTGATGATGCTAACTTCCAACAATATTTTTGGTTTAGGGCACCACCACCACCACCCAAGGCCAATTTTTTTTGCCCCTGTTTAACAGGGGCATGTAATTACAATTTTTGATATAATATTTCACAGCAGGGCCCTTTTCTGCACCCAACAAGAGTATCTGTGAGGTGTTACAGTATTGTGGCACCACCACCACCACCCAAGGCCCAATTGTACTGCCCCTGTTTAACAGGGACATGTAATTACAATTTTTTATATAATCTTTCACAGCAGGACCCATTCCTGCACCCAACAACAGTATCTGTGAGGGGTTACAGTGTTGTGGCACCACCACCACCCAAGGCCCAATTTTTCTGCACCTGTTTAACAGGGGCATGTAATTACAATTTTTGAAATAATAGTTAAGCAGGGCCCGTTCCTGCACCCAACAAGAGTATCAGTGAGGGGTTACAGTTTTGTGGAACCACCACCCAAGACCCAATTTTTCTGCCCACAGCTGATCACATGTAAACAAGGAAATGTTGCTTATCGGCATTCCTCTCCTCATGCTGCCAACATGTGAGGAGAGCCAATCAGCAGCATTTCCTCACAGGGAAGATCTGCACAGATACTCAGGTTACTGATTATTAGTGCCCTGATTGCCAGGGCAGCCCCAACATTGCCCAGCAGTGATGCCAGTCAGTGCCCATCATTGATGCCAATAAGTGCCCATCTGTGATGCCAGTCAGTTCTGCCTTTCAGTGCCGTCAGTGCCTGCTTATCAGTGTAGCCAATCAGGGCCCATCAGTGCCACAAATCAGTACCCATCAGTGCTGCCTAAGCATGCCGCATATCAGTTCTGCCTATCAGTGCCCATCAGTGCCGCCTACCAGTGCCCATCAGTGCCACCTATCAGTGCCCATCAGTGCTGCATATTAGTGTCTCCTCATCAGTGCCACCTCATCAGTGCCCATCAGTGCCCATCAGTGCAGCCTCATCAGAGCACATCAGTGAAGGAGAAAAATTACTAATTTACAAAATTTTATAAGAGTAACTAAGAAAAACTTTTTTCTAAAATTTTCTGTGTTTTTTCATTTTTTAGCAAAAAATAAAAACCCCAGTGGTGATTAAATGCCACCAACAGAAATCTCTATCTGTTTAAAAAAAAAATGATAAAAATGTTTTTTTGGTACAGTATGCATGACCGCACAATTGTAATTCAAAGTGTGACAGCGCTGAAATCTGAAAATTGGCCTGGGCAGGAAGGGGGTAAAAGGGCCCAGTAGGCAAGTGGTTAAAACAAGTCTGTATAAATAATTATTTACTAGCAGGGGGGATACCAACATCCTACCTTGGTATGAAGTCTGTTCTATAATAAAAGCAATTAAAAATGTGCCTGGTCACTTATGATTTATTATAAGTGGAATAGGTTTATTAGAAAGCAAGATATGATAAACTTATTGGGAATCTCTACAGAAAGAAAATACGCCATCTATTATACTTAGAATGTCAATAGTTATCTTTATCTTCATATTTGGATTATATGACCTCAAGGGGTTGAGAATGAGGTAAACATTAGGGGCAAATACTGTGGAGACAAGCTCCTGGAAATATCTGGGGTATTGATTAAAGGCCCGTACACACGATCTGAAAATCGGATGAAAAATGCCACTTTTGACGCGATCGTACGATAATTGGATCATTAGTACAGAGTTTTTGAGAGTCGATCACAACAATTCATCCGATACTATTCGATCAGACAAGCACAAAAATTTTTCTCATATGGTATCAGATCGTACGATTTGTCGAACGATTTACAGTTGACGCCCGAAAATACAATACAAATACATTACAACACATGACATCACTTCTGTTTTTTTTTCTGTCGTACGAGATTTTTTGTGACTTTGGTAACCTATTCAATTTCTACTTGCGACTATTAAGGGAAAAAAGTCGTACTATCTGTCATTTGATATTCGGATCATGTGTACGGGCCATTAGATGGTGTCCAGGAAGAAGACTCATTACCAGTGATTGATAACACATTAGTGGTTCCTTGTTTTCTAAATGATACACTTATGGTTTATGACTGCTTTCTTTTAGGAATGTATAATACCATTTTGTCTTTATTTTGAGTGCTTCATTAAATTACACCTACGTTTGAAATGTTGCTGTTTTTAAACTTTTAAAAAGCATTTAAACTTTTGAAACCTTTTGTTTCTCATTAGTAGTGTGGTGCAGGTGTTGTGTTTTTATCTTTGAATCATCCATACAGAGACAGTATAACCATACAGGATATGGTTAGAAGAGACTACATGAATCAAAAATACCTTCAACTAAATCAGTGCACAGCTTTCTTAAAACAGAAGGTATTCACATGTCTCTTTCCATGACCTATGCCAAAAATAAGAGGATTATTACTTGCTGGCAGAGCAATGCAAATCATTCCTTTATGCCCCAAGCAGCTAAATGCACATCCAGAAATCTTGGTGTATAGTGCAATGCAACAAAAAATTCAAAGTGTGGCGCTATTTGCTCTGTAAATATATAGTAAATAAATACGAGAATCCTAAAAATTAAGTGACCTCAAAACAAACATTTCAATGTGAACAAAAAAGATGCCACGTGAACACATGTGACAGTGGCTAGTGGACAAGGTAATAACACATATATGTATTCAATTCAAATAAACATCAGAAACGATATTGTATATAAAGTCCATATCACAATGGGTGAAATATAAAAAAGCAAAAAGTCTGTGATAACAGTGCATAGGCGATGATAAACAGGTGTTTCTTGAACATGCAGAAGGATTGTTTAGACCCGGCAACCTGGCAGATAAATGGACCGTAGGAGACCAGAGGTGCACGGAAGGTTGAAATCAGTGCCAGGACCATCACCAGAAACTATGGAGGCTTACCAGAAGTAGTGGCCTGAAATAGCATATGCCATACAGGTCAAAAGGCCTTGATGACCAACAGGTCTGGATGTTTTATCTGGTCAGATGTCATCACCACACAGAACGGGGGGGGGAAATAATCAGCACGGCTGATCGCGAGGGGGTGCTCCTGCTGCTCCCCACCGCTGGACAGGACTCCTCGCACTGACAGCTCGCAGCCGATTGTTCGTGTCTGGGCTGATCCCTTCTTCTCACCATCCAGATTAGGGAGAGGAAGGGGGTGTTGCTTGATTTCCCCCCTCTTCTGAACAACTGCCAGCTCCAGGCTCCGCACACACAAGTAGATGGAGGTTACCTTTCCGACAAGCGATCCGATAAGGAGCAGCAGGAGCACCCCCTCGCGATCAGCCGTGCTGATTATTTCCCCCCCCGTTGTGTGTGGTGATGACATCTGACCAGATAAAACATCCAGACCTGTTGGTCATCAAGCCCTTTTGACCTGTATGGCATATGCTATTTCAGGCCACTACTTCTGGTAAGCCTCCATAGTTTCACGTGATGGTCCTGGCACTGATTTCAACCTTCCGTGCACCTCTGGTCTCCTACGGTCCATTTATCTGCCAGGTTGCCGGGTCTAAGCAATCCTTCTGCATGTTCAAGAAACACCTGTTTATCATCGCCTATGCACTGTTATCACAGACTTTTTGCTTTTTTATATTTCACCCATTGTGATATGGACTATATACAATATCGTTTCTGATGTTTATTTGAATTGAATACATATATGTGTTATTACCTTATCCACTAGCCACTGTCACATGTGTTCACGTGGCATCTTTTTTGTTCACATTGAAATGTTTGTTTTGAGGTCACTTAATTTTTAGGATTCTTGTATTTATTTACTATATATTTGCAGAGCAAATAGCGCCACACTTTGAATTTTTTGTTGTTATTTTGATCTTAAGTCTACGGGTGTGTTGGCTGGTGTCTTAGTTTACTTTCAGCGCAGCGCTGTACTTAACCTCTTTTATTTAATTTTTTCACAGTATAATGCAATGCATACTGCATACACCAGTTTCAAACTTTTTAGATGTCTAAATATGCACACATAAATTGCAGAGTTTATCCTATAACCTTTGAAGAAAATGTATTTGATAACCACTTCCAGACTGCCCCATGTACATATACTGTGGCAGGGCAGCCCTTCAGTGCGAAACCATGTATCTGTACGTCTTTATCAATTCTGGGTCTGGGGCATGCATGTGCACCATCAGCGACCCGCTCCCGCTGTGAGTAGATACAGTGGGAGCCAATCAGCGGGTCCGACTGACCTGATGTTCATCAGCACCCGATGATCATTCTCAGGAGAGGCAGAATGCCAGTCTGCCCATGTAAACAAGGCAGATCGCCATTCTGTGAGAGGGGAA
Organism: Aquarana catesbeiana; assembly: GCF_042186555.1. Classification (NCBI taxonomy): domain Eukaryota; kingdom Metazoa; phylum Chordata; class Amphibia; order Anura; family Ranidae; genus Aquarana; species Aquarana catesbeiana. The sequence continues at coordinate 738,552,509 of NC_133325.1, read as the reverse complement.
GATAGAGATCCTGTGTTTCTGCTAAGCAGGAACACAGATCTCTGTCTTCCCCCCAGTCAAAGCACACAGTTAGAAAGCACTCCCAGGGAACACATTTAACCCTTTGATCCTGATGTTAACCCCTTCCCTACCAGTGCCATTAGTACAATGACAGTGCATATTTTTAGCACTGGTCACTGTATTAGTTTCACTGGTCCCTAAAAAAGTGTTGAAAGTGTCACTTAGTGTCCGATTTGTCCACTGCAATGTCACAGTTCTGCTATAAGTGGCTGATCGCCACCTTTACTAGTAAAAAAAAAAATGATATCCCATAATTTGTAGATGCTATAACATTATCAATATACACTTATTGGGATTTTTTACCAAAAACATGTAGCAGAATACATATTGGCCTACATTGATTAGGAATTAAAATGTTTACTTTTTTTATTGTATATGTTTTATAGCAGAAAGTAAAAAATATTGGTTTTTTTTTCAATATTGCCAGTCTTATTTTGTTTATAGTACAAATAATAAAAACTGCAGAGGTGATCAAATACAACTAAAAGAAAGCTCTATTTGTGTGAAACAATGACATTAATTTTATTTGGGTACAGCGTCGCATGACCACGCAATTGTCAGTTAAAGTAACGCAGTGCCGTATCGCAAAAAAGGACCTGGTCACGAAGGGGGTAAACCTTCTGGAGCTGAAGTGGTTAATAACATTCATATTATTCTACATCTTTTGCGATCATTTTTGTAAAGTGCTTTCTGTCATGTGTTCAAGAACTGCGAGCTTGTGTACCAGGAAAGAGACCTCACTGGGAAGGTGATACTCTTTTGTTGTTAAACCAAAAACAAAAACCACTGCGTTGGGTAAAAGTTGCAAATAAGCAGCAAACACCAGAGGTTCATGACACAAAGTGTATATGTAAAAAAAAGTGCACTGCTGAAAATTTATAATTTACCAATAATATTACGTGATAAAACAATCTGTGAAAGAAATCCTAATAAATGTTACAAAGTGTCCACTAATTTCTAAAATGTGAGAAATATTCTCTATGAAAGTGAGTATAAATATGTCCACTGATTTCCATAAAGAAATTCAATATAGTACATGTATGGTGAATGAAAGAAAACCAAATTCCACAGCAAGACACTCAAGTTTTCAAAACAGATCCATGCACTCAAAGCCAGAGAGCATACACATCAGCTGTTTACCAGATCGCAATGGACTGGTGAGATTTATTGGACTATCTACCTGCTTAAACCCAATACCACCCCATCTCCCAGTGACGCGTTACTTCTATCCGTGGAAATCCACTACCTGTCTGCTTTAAAATGTACCAGCTTGACTTTCCATCTATTTTGCACTGAGTTTGCTGCCTTCAATGTGATCCTCATTGAAATCTGGCTGAGGAGCTAACCCAGTAACTTTTACCTGCTTCAGTACAGAGCTATGTCCCTTCTTTTTCACACACACTTCCCCCAAGTTGCTGAATAACTACATCTCTGATTCCTGGACTGTGTCTATACTGACAGGTTCACTGTCCTAGTGTCAAACTAAACCTGGGACTGGCTGTTAATTTTTCATCTACCAGCGATATTTCCTTTATTGGATACCTCATGTGTGGTAGTATGTGTGTGAGCATGAAGGCTTGAGTAGGGTGGTTGTAAGTCTGTTACTGACAACGTTGTCAATTTTTACTATGAGATGGTGAAGGTGTTTGTGGTTTTATGTATGTTTATGTAATAAAGCAATTTGTACTTTTTCTTAAACCCGCTTACTCTTCATTGATGAGGCTCTTGAATTTTTCTTCCTTTTATTATATACATACTCTATGTGGTTGATTTACTAAAACTGGGGAGTACAAAATCTGGTGCAGCTCTGCATAGAAACCAATCAGCTTCCAGGTTTCTTTGTCAACCTTTAATTGAACAAGCTGAAGTTATAAGCTGATTGGCTACCATGTACAGCTGCACCATATTTTGCACTCTACAATGTTAGTAAATCAACCCCTACGTGTATTTCATCTGTATATTCCAATATTTTACCAAAGTTAACCTTTTAAGTTCTAAAGTGTTGATGAATGCCAAAAGGCAAAGTGCTCCTGACATCTTCATTTTCTGATGGGTTTTTACTTCTGTTGGTCATCATTTTTAATCAAAATAAAACAGTGTGGATGATAAGTAAATCTGTTCTCAAGAAATTGGCTTTCTTTGTAGCTTTGCAATGTGCCTAGGGATAAATCAGTGAAAGGTTAGATTTTATTCCTTATATAATGAAATCAAATACAGTTGGTGGATCTTGAATAATTAATTAAAAATGCTATTATATATCAAAGTGAAACCAATACTGAGTACCTTGCCACTTTCATATAGCAAAACTAGCAATAAATCAATACATTCTGCATAAATTAGCATCATCCATATAAAAGATCAATAGTGGAGGAGGAAGAAAAAAAATTCTAGAAATAGTTTTATTTCCTTTAATATTGTGGTCCCTCAATTATTTATTTATAAGTACATTCCAGTGAAATAAAATGTATGGATAGCATAAATATTTAACTAGCAAAGAAAAACACTTCATAGTTAAAATTCTTTCTTAGTTATTCAAACAGCCATAGCAGCATGATCCAACTTGATTACATTTTGATATTGCTGGATAAAGCCTTTCGAATATTGCAGTTATGAGATAATGCAGGGTTATTATTTTGTTGTCTGTTTTGCTATGGAATATTACTTTAATATTCTATAGATGACAATGAAGAAGCTAAAGAAAATGATTGAAATTCTGTGTTTCCTTTAACATTTTAAAGTGGAACTACTGGAAAAATGCAAAGTTTACTATAATAAAGATCATGCTTTTATTTTACAACATATAAACCTGCTATTATTAATAGTATCATCATTCCCAAGTTTTGCCTGTTGATCCAACTATTGCTGCTGTTATCCCCTTCTTTCCTGTTACATAGTTAGATGTTACATAGTTCCATAGTAGATAAGGTTGAAAAAAGTCCATCAAGTCAAAACTATGTGGGGGGCGTGGCCGGCCGGAGACTGTGATGGACGCCTAATCACACAGCTCGTCAGCCAGGGGAAAAGATAAACAACACAGGCCGCACCAGAGATACCATCCGCAGCCATCCTTACTCCTGTGACACAGGAGAACACAATGCAGACCTCCAGGAAGAGATTCACGAACTACCAGCATCAAAAACTGACTGAATTTGCCTACAAACCGGCGTTCAGTGAGCAGCAAGATGGCGCCGGCCCGGACGGACCGCGGAACTCATACACGGACCTACCAGACGAGATTCCGGAACACCACCAAGACACAGGTACCCAAGCTGAGACCCCTTGCTCCCCAGGAGATGACCCCCTGCCAGGTAGCCCAGCAAAAGCTAAAATGAGGCTGGATGCGCCGCCGATGCGGCCGCAGCGTCAGCTAATTGAGGCCCAGGCTCCAAATCCCCTCACTATGCACCAGGCCTTACACTCATCCATGGCATCTTTCCCCACCTCAGGCCAGCCGATCATAGATACCACCCTAAAGGACATGTTAATATCCTTACAGTCCTCGCTGATGACTGACCTATCCTCTATGTTTCAGAAAATCACCTCTGATTTACACTCACTAGATGACAGAGTGCACAACACTGAAAGAGGCCTCACTGAATGTACCACCACAATAAATGCAGTCATTGACTCATATGAAGCTGTGAAAGAGGAACAAGTATGGGTGCGCGCCAAGCTGGCCGATTTGGAAGACAGATCACGCAGGAACAATGTTAAGCTAAGAGGCATCCCTGAGTCCATACTACCTGCGGACCTCCCAAGGTACGCAAAAGAGCTGATGCACACCATTATACCTGAAGCATCTCCGAGGGACATTATAATAGACAGGATCCATAGAATTGCTAAACCATCCCACTTGGCAGCCTCTGTCCCAAGAGACGTCCTTATGAGGGTACATTTCTATCACATTAAAGAAAAACTTCTCATGGGAGTCAAGGCTAAATCACCTCTTCCTGCTCCATACACAGGAATTCAATTTTTCCCAGATCTCTCCAAGTTTACCCTCCAACTGAGACGCCAGATGAACCCGATCACCAAGAGCCTCCAGAACCACAAGGTGCCCTACAAATGGCGCTACCCAGCCACTATCATTATTGTGAGGAATGGTCAATCTCATTCGATTGTGAACCTCGACAGAGGCCTCAAGCTCCTGCAATCATGGGGCATAATTCCGGAACCTCCTCCCACAGCTCCACCCAGCAGAGGACCCAAATCACCTCAAGGTGACACAAACCGCAACTACACTTGAACTGCACACGTCTACCAGTTTAAAGGCCGAACGACGATACTACAGCTCCCCTGAGCTCTGACACCATGCGAACCCCTGTTCTCACTCTCCCGAGTTACTAACTTTTTGAACCCCACTACGGAGGCTTCAAGGTGCTATGCACCTCCTCTATATCCTTTGCATTTTCTTTTTTTTTTGGTTGCTCTTATAGGATAAGCGTCTCTACTACTATCCAAGCGGTTAACGAACTTCCTAACCCTACACACTGAGCAGTGATCTTTGATTTTATCCTTTTATTTCTTTTTTTGTTTATTATATCTAACGTATTGCTCTATTTGCAGTCTTTTGGGCACTTCACTTCCAGATAGTGACCTTCCGTCTTCCTGCCTTCAAGTACAGCTGCCAGGTATCTTGAGACACCGAACCCACCGACGAACTGTAAGTGTTATACAATCCACTCACCAACAAAACATTCACAAAATGCCGATCAACATACTTTCGATAAACGCCAACGGACTCAACCACCCCGCCAAACGGCACTCACTATGGAAAACCGCCTCGGCTCTCCAAAGTGACATTCTGTGTGTCCAGGAAACCCATCTGCTAGCTTCAAACGCTTCCCTTTGCAAAAACCACTACTTTCCTCATATCTTTCACGCAACGCACTCCACCAAAGCTAGAGGTGTCATGATAGCGGTCAAGAATTCAGTGGACTTCCAGCTACTAAATGTCACATCAGACCCCGAAGGTCGCTTTATTATCTTAATTTGCAACATCAATAGAGTGACATATTCTATAATAAACCTATACGCACCAAACTCCCATCAATTGAAATTCATTCGCAGAGTCATGCGTTCCGCCAAACCCATTCAAAAGGGTCACGTAATAATCTGCGGAGACTTTAATCTAGTACCGGACATTCACATGGATTCTACATCACCATCCAAAAGGAGAGACTCACCCCTGAAAAAATTCATCTCTTCCCAAGATCTTTATGACGTATGGCGCTGCCATCACGGCTCAGAACGAGACTTCACTTTTTTCTCCTCAAGACACAGCTCGTATTCGAGAATAGATTTGTTCCTAACCGACAAATACATTCTCCAAAAAATATCAAATTCTGTGATCCACACCACGGTATGGTCGGACCATGCTCCTATATCAATAACCATACAAGATTCCAACCTAGGACAAAACGCATTTATATGGAGAGCCAACAACTCCATTATTCAAAACGACAAATACACCACAGAAATAAAAGATCACATTAACGACTTCTTCTTGTTAAACAAAGGATCGGTCTCCGACCCTGCCGTGGTGTGGAGTGCGCACAAGGCGTACATGAGAGGTATGTTACTTAAAATGGGTGCTTACCACAAAAGAAAGAGGACGCAGCGTGTGGATGAACTCATGGCCCAAATAGAGACCCTAGAACTAAAACATAAATCTGCCCCACATAACCCAACGACAAACCAATTACTATCCCTAAGACAGGAACTAAAGGTTCTATTGCTCCACTCATACGAATTTCTTCAAAGGAAATTCAAAGCGACTACCTATTCCACTTCCAACAAAGCGGGGAAAAAACTTGCACAGCGACTTAAGGGCAGACGAGTGAAAACTAAAATACCCCTTCTAATCCACCCACACACATCAATCCCACTAAGTGACCCCCAAGACATAGCTGACGCTTTCAGTGCCTACTACGGGGACCTCTACAACTTACACAGGGACCCCCACACCCTGCAACCTTCGCAAACTGACATAGACAATTTCCTACACAACCTTAAACTTCCCACTCTGACTGACGACCAACTAACGGACTTAAATGCCCCCTTTACATCCCAGGAGATTAAAACCACCATAGAATCACTACCTAACGGTAAAGCACCGGGACCCGATGGTATGACAGGGGAATATTATAAACAATACGCCCCTCAACTGGTACCCCACCTTACCGAACTATTCAACCACGCTGCCTCCTCTTCCTCCTTTTCCAAAGAATATCTATCAGCATTGGTCATAACACTACCGAAGCCAGGGAAAGCATCTAATGTCCCCCAAAATTTCCGCCCGATATCCCTACTCAATCTCGACCTCAAAATATATGCTAAAACAATTGCAACAAGACTAATCCAAATCATGCCAATGTTAATCCACCCTGACCAGTCAGGATTCACTAAGGGTAGACAATCTTCTGACGCCACCAGGAGAATGATCAATATCATACACCAAGCTGAAATCACAGGAACGCCTTCTCTGCTCCTATCCTTGGACGCAGAGAAGGCGTTCGATAGAGTCCATTGGACTTACCTACACACGGTCCTCAGGAAATTTGGATTTCAGGGCACCATCTTGAACGCCATTATGGCATTATATTCAAATCCAGAAGCCCAAGTGTATACGGAAGGCATGCTGTCTCGCCCATTTCCCATTACCAACGGTACACGCCAGGGCTGCCCATTATCACCGATCATATTCAACTTACTCATGGAACCCCTGGCGGAACACATTCGTTCCCACCCTAACATATCAGGCCTAATAACCGGCAATGTACATCACAAAATCAGCCTATTCGCTGATGACGTTATTCTTATCCTTACCAACCCGTCTGGCTCCCTGGCTGAGGTGCAAAAATTATTGAACTGGTTTAGCTCGGTATCGTACTACAAGGTTAACACCTCCAAATCTTTTATACTAGATGTCAACATAGATGCCACTATGAAAAACTTATTACAAACGCAATATCCATTTGCTTGGGCAACTACAGATATAACATACTTGGGAATTCACTTACCAAGAACAACTAAAAACCTTTACTCATGCAACTTCCCACCTCTTCTCCAGACTATCCAAGCGGCCAACCAACAAATAGCAAAACATGAATTGTCTTGGACGGGCAGACTAGCGGCCTTCAAGATGATCTGCCTTCCCCAACTGCTTTACTACTTCAGAACTATCCCAATCCCATTACCAACTAGATTCTTCAGATCCCTACAAACACTGTTTAACAGATTCCTGTGGAATGGCAAGCGCCCCAGGTGTGCCCACTCCAAACTAACTAAACACAAACTAGCCGGGGGTATGGGCTCCATAGATTTCGAAGATTACCACTTGGCAGCAATTCTAGCCCAACTACCAGGGTGGTTCCATCCCAATCCAACAACTTTATGGGGACAAATAGAAGAAACATCGCTCATCCACCCTAACCTAAAAACCTGGTTACTTAGTATCCCGTTGGGCACAGTAGTACCGACATATTTATCCCCTACCATGAAAGCCTCAGCACAAGCATGGTCGAAGCTAAAAGCCTCCCACACATATACGTCTGTCACCCCACAAACCCACATACCCTTGCAAGTTCTTCATCACTTAATACTAGACCTCCCACTAACATCTTGGACTAAGAAGGGTATACAATCACTGCAAGATATACTTCATGACAACAGCATTAAACCATTTCCCCAATTACAATCTGAATTCAACCTCGCCACAACCGACTACTTTACCTATCTACGCATACGTCATCGCCTAAGTACCATAATCCTCCCTAATTATACCATCCACCCAAAGACCTGGGAATACCTCACTAATACTGACACAAAAACCAAGGGCATCTCATATTTTTACAATACATTACACCAAAAACAGACCTTCTCCAAAACAACTGAACATCATAAATGGGAAAAAGATTTAGCCTGCATATACACAGAATCCCAATGGCAGCAAGCTCTTAAAACAGTCTATAAAGCCACTAAATGTGCGGCCCTCTGGGAGCTCATGCAAAAAATTTCCTTACGTTGGTACCTAACCCCTGCCAGACTGTCATCCTTTAACCCCAAAAACCCCAATACCTGTTGGAGATGTAAATCATCTATAGGGGACATGTTCCATGTTTTCTGGTCATGCCCCTCCCTCCGTACCTATTGGGAAAAGATCTTCCGATTAATATCAACAATAACCCACATTGAGATCACACCCTCACCTGCACTAGCAATCCTAAACCTGACTATTGAGGACATTCCATTTCCCTTCAGGCATGTCACTACACACATTCTCCTGGCAGCGAGACTCAACTTAACTAGACAATGGAAGTCGGATGGTCACCCGACACTAACCCAAGTAGTGGACATAGTTGCCCTACACTTCAGCTACGAGATCACATTAGTAGCCCACACGGGCCAAGCAACAAAAACACGCACCTACTGGCAACCCTGGAAAGACTGGACTGACACTGCATCCACCACATGATCACATGATGAAACAATACTTTTTCTTGACCGAGCAATACTGTATTCCCTCCCTAGTTCTCTCACAAAGGTTCTGCTTAATATCCTTTAGACATTTTAGGCTTATAAAAGTTGTACACCGGCGCTCTGCGCTGGAGTGGCACTAAGGATCCCAATTGGGGTGCCACGCCAGGGCAGTGGGCTGCTAACGGTAATAATGTAAGAAATGTCTCTTTTACCTTTTAAGGAAATTTAAAACGTATTCATAAACTGTTGCATATGTTTACCGCGAACAGATACTCTCAACCTGTTAAAGTTTAGCTACATCCTGTTAAAACACTTAGACGTCGTTGCACGACGTACAGTTCTAATTGTACAATGTATTTACTTGTAAAATCTAATAAAAATATGGAATAAAAAAAAAAAAGTCAAAACTATGTGTGTGATATTATGTCAGTATTACATTGTATATCCCTGTATCTAATAGTTTTTTTAAACTATCGATGCCCCCCGCTGAGACCACCACATGTGGAAGGGAATTCCACATCCTTGCTGCTCTTACAGTAAAGAACCCTCTACGTAGTTTAAGGTTAAACCTCTTTTCTTCTAATTTTAATGAGTGGCCACGTGTCTTGTTAAACTCCGTTTTGCGAAAAAGTTTTATCCCTATTGTGGGGTCACCAGTATGGTATTTTTAAATTGAAATCATATCCCCTCTCAAGTGTCTCTTCTCCAGAGAGGATAAGTCTAGTGCTCGCAACCTTTCTTCATACCTATTGTCCTCCAGTCTCTTTATTAGTTTTGTTGCCCTTCTTTGTACACGCTTCATTTCCAGTACATCCTTCCTGAGGACTGGTGCCCAGAACTGGACAGCATACTCCAGGTGCAGCCAGACCAGAGTCTTGTAGAGTGGGGGAATTATCGCTTTATCCCTGGAGTTATTCCCTTTTTTAATGCATGCCAATGTTCTGTTTGCTTTGTTAGCAGCAGCTTGGCATTTCATGCCATTGCTGAGCCTATCATCTACTAGGACCCCCAGGTCCTTTTCCATCCTAGATTCCCCCAAAGGTTCTCCAACTAGTGTATAGATAGCATTAATATTTTTGCCATTCAAATGCATTATTTTACATTTTTCTACATTAAACCTCATTTGCCATGTAATCACCCACCCCATTAATTTGTTCAGATCTTCTTGCAAGATTTCCACATCATGTGAAGAAGTTATTGCCCTGCTTAGCTTAGTATTGTCTGCAAATACAGAGATTGAACTGTTTATCCCATCCTCCAGGTCATTTATGAACAAATTAAATAGGATTGGTCCCAGCACAGAACCCTGTGGAACCTCACTACCCACCCATGACCATTCTGAGTATTCCCCATTTATCACCACCCTCTGAACTCGCCCTTTCAGCCAGTTTTCAATCCATGTACTCACCCTATGGTCCATGCCAACAGACTTTATTTTGTACAGTAAATGTTTATGGGGAACTGTGTCAAATTCTTTTGCAAAATCCAGATACACCACATATACGGGCCTTCCTTTATCTAGATGGCAACTCACCTCCTCATGGAAGGTTAATAGATTGGTTTGGCAAGAACGATTCTTCATGAATCCATGCTGATTACTGCTAATGATACAGTTTTTGTAACTAAAATCTTGTATATAGTCCCTTATTATCCCCTCCAAGAGCTTGCATACTATTGATGTAATTCCCAGGGATGTATTTTGGGCTCTTTTTAAATATTGGTGCTACATTTTTCTCCAATCTGCTGGTATCATTCCAGTCAGTAGACTGTTAGTATAAATTAGGAACAATGGTCTGGCAATTACCTGACTGAGTTCCCTAAGTACCCTTGGGTGCTTCCGGTCATCCGGTCCCGGTGATTTATTAAAATTACGTTTCTCAAGTCTAATTCTAATTCTGTCTTCTGTTAGCCATGAGGGTGCTTCCTGCGATGTGTCATGAGGATAAACACTGCAGTTTTGGTTACTGAAGCCCCCCCCGATTCCCTCGTGAAGACTGAGGAGAAGAATAAATTCAAGACCTTTGCCATCTCCCAATCCTTTATAACCAGATGTCCTTCCTCATTCTTTATGGGGCCAATATGGTCTGCCCTCCCTTTTTTACTGTTTACATAATTTCTTGGGATTTTTTTTCTCCTCCGCTATATGTTTTTCGTGTTCTATCTTGGAAACCCTAATTGCACCCTTGTATTTCTTGTTGCTTTTCTTATAAAGTTTGAATGCTGATCCCTTAACCTTGTATTTTTTGAAGGCCTTCTCTTTTGCTTTTATATGCATTTTTACATTGGCGTTAAGCCATCCTGGACTTTTGTTCACTCTTTTAAATGTATTACACAGTGAGATGCACTGGCTAATGCCCTTATTTAATATGCTCTTAAAGAGAACACATTTCTCCTCCATGTTCTTTGTGCCTAAGATTTTATCCCAATTTATATCTTCCAGCAAGGTTCGTAGTTTAGGGAAGTTGACTTTTTTTTTAATTCAGTGTCTTTGTATTTCCCTTATGTTTCCTATTTGTGTGATTTATACTGAAGCCAATTGACCCGTAATCGCTGTTTCCTAATGTTTTGTATTTCCACATCCCTGGGCAGTCCAGAGTAGCCAAGCCCTATGGGTGTACAATTCATAGATATTTTAATGTCCATGCATAAAACCAGTTTGTTTTGGATGTATCAGTGCGGTGATAACTTTGTTCAAAGGATGAGCCAACATTTTTGCCAGGAGCTTAGCCCTGTTTAGGGACCACTCCAATCACCACCTCACTCATAGAGTTAGGAAGGGAGTCTGCCTCCAGGGAGGCCAGAAGCATTTAAAAAAAATATTCCACTGGGAGCCCATCAGGTCCAGGAGTCTTCCCAGATTGGAAGGAACAAAGAGCCCTTTGAACCTCCTCAAGCATAAAAGGGGAGTCCAACCTCTGTCAATTAGTGTTGGGCGAATGGTTCGGCCCATTTGTCTAACAGACGAATTTGCAGAATGTTTGCCCCTCACTGCACAGTGCATTTTGTTCCCTGATTGGGGAAAGCTTTCCCCAATCAGGGTGCAGTGTAAGCTGGTTGTTAAGGTGCGACATCTTTAACAACCGATAAATCATCAGCTGTTCATGGGTTTCCCCGCTGACAGCTGAATAAAAAAAATTTGAGTTAAAATAAAAATGGTGTGGGTTCCTTCCAAAATCCATACCAGACTCTTATATATATCTGATATGCAGCCTGGCAGGTCAGGAAGGGGGGGCAGGTGCGCACCCCCCGCTGAACCATACCAGGCCACATGCCCTCAACATGTAGAGGAGGGGGCTTTGGGGCATGGGGGCTGTGCTCCCCAGCACAAAGCACCTTAACCCCTATGTTGAGGGGACAAGGGCCTCATCCCCACAACTGTGGACGGTGGTTGTGGGGGCCTGCGCACAGGTGGCTTATCGGAATCTGGATGCCCCCTTTAACAAGGGAATGAGTATGAGGTACATAGTACCCTTACCCATTCACCAAAAAAGTGTCCAAAAATAGTAAAAACACACACACAGTTTTTGACAATTCCTTTATTAAAAAACAAAAAAAATTGTGTCCCTCGATGTAAATCCATTGTCAATCATGCCGAATGCCGCACACCACACGCCATAACTGAAAAATGTAAAAAAAAAATAAAAGCGCTACCGCCGACATGAAGGCTGGCTGCCTGCTGCAGGCTCTGCTGTTTGACAGTTCTTATAAAGGTCATCTGGCTAGGTCTCCTAATGCAGTGGTCATCAACCCTGTACTCAGGGCCCACTAACAGGCCAAGTTTGCAAGATAACTGAAATACATCACAGGTGATATCATTTGCTGCTCAGTGATTGCAGTATTCTAGTCTGCATCTCCCCAAGGTAATACATAAAACCTGGCCTGTTAGTGGGCCCCGAGGACAGGGTTGATGACCACTATCCTAATGGCACTGCCCCCTTGTGACGTTGCTGACCCAGCATGCACCAGTCTGTGACGTCAGAAGGGGACGGTGTTACCAGGTAACAAAGTCAGGTGGCCCCACCCCTTACCTATATAAGAAATGTCAAATGGCGGAGCCTGCAGTAGGCAGCCAGCCTTCATGTCAGTGGGGGCATTTAAAAAAAATAAATAAATTTGGGCGTGATTGTTGATGGATTTACATTTGGGACACTATTTTTTTATTTTTTAATAAAGGAATTGTCAGAAACTGTGTGTGTGTGTGTGTTTTTATTACTTTTTGACACTTTGTAAATATTTTGAATATTTTTTTTAATAATAATTGGGGATATGGAAATGGTTGTGGTGCAGAGAATGTAGTGTTGTGGTTTTGAGATATTTTTAGCGCTCTACTTTGACATTGCATTACATTTTTAAGACTATGCAGTGTAGTACTGTGAAAAAACTCACAAATTATACCATTAAACTGTTGTGCCAAAGACACATTTGTACAAAGCTCAGGGGGTTAGCTATCATAGTTACATAGTAGGTGAGGTTGAAAAAAGACACAAGTCCATCAAGTCCAACCTATGTGTGTGATTATGTGTCAGTATTACATTGTATATCCCTGTATGTTGCGGTCATTCAGGTGCTTATCTAATAGTTTCTTGAAGCTATCAATGCTCCCCGCTGAGACCACCGCCTGTGGAAGGGAATTCCACATCCTTGCCGCTCTTACAGTAAAGAACCCTCTACGTAGTTTAAGGTTAAACCTCTTTTCTTCTAATTTTAATGAGTGGCCACGAGTCTTGTTAAACTCTCTTCTGCGAAAAAGTTTTAACCCTATTGTGGGGTCACCAGTCCGGTATTTGTAAATTGAAATCATATCCCCTCTCAAGCGTCTCTTCTCCAGAGAGAATAAGTTCAGTGCTTGCAACCTTTCCTCATAACTAAGATCCTCCAGACCCTTTATTAGCTTTGTTGCCCTTCTTTGTACTCGCTCCATTTCCAGTACATCCTTCCTGAGGACTGGTGCCCAGAACTGGACCGCATACTCTAGGTGCGGCCAGACCAGAGTCTTGTAGAGCGGGAGAATTATCGTTTTATCTCTGGAGTTGATCCCCCTTTTAATGCATGCCAATATTCTGTTTGCTTTGTAAGCAGCAGCTCGGCATTGCATGCCATTGCTGAACCGATCATCTACTAGGACCCCCAGGTCCTTTTCCATCCTAGATTCCCCCAGAGGTTCTCCCCCCAGTGTATAGATTGCATTCATATTTTTGCCACCCAAATGCATTATTTTACATTTTTCTACATTGAACCTCATTTGCCATGTAGTCGCCCACCCCATTAATTTGTTCAGGTCTTTTTGCAAGGTTTCCACGTCCTGCAGAGAAGTTATTGCCTTGCTTAGCTTAGTATTGTCTGCAAATACAGAGATTGAACTGTTTATCCCATCCTCTAGATCATTTATGAACAAATTAAATAGGATTGGTCCCAGCACAGAACCCTGGGGAACCCCACTACCCACCCCTGACCATTCCGAGTACTCCCCATTTATCACCACCCTCTGAACTCGCCCTTGTAGCCAGTTTTCAATCCATGTACTCACCCTATCGTCCATGCCAATGGACCTTATCTTGTACAGTAAACGTTTATGGGGAACTGTGTCAAATGCTTTTGCAAAATCCAGATACACCACGTCTACGGGCCTTCCTTTATCTAGATGGCAACTCACCTCCTCATAGAAGGTTAATAGATTGGTTTGGCAAGAACGATTCTTCATGAATCCATGCTGATTACTGCTAATGATATCATTCTTATTACTAAAATCTTGTATATAGTCCCTTATCATCCCCTCCAAGAGTTTACATACTATTGATGTTAGGCTAACTGGTCTGTAATTCCCAGGGATGTATTTTGGGCCCTTTTTAAATATTGGTCCTACATTGGCTTTTCTCCAATCAGCTGGTACCATTCCAGTCAGTAGACTGTAAAAATTAGGAACAACGGTCTGGCAATCACTTGACTGAGTTCCCTAAGTACCCTTGGATGCAAGCCATCTGGTCCCGGTGATTTATTAATGTTAAGTTTCTCAAGTCTAATTTTAATTCCGGCCTCTGTTAACCATGGAGGTGCTTCCTGTGTTGTGTCATGAGGATAAACACTGCAGTTTTAGTTACTGAAGCCCCCTGATTCACTCGTGAAGACTGAGGAGAAGAATAAATTCAATACCTTTGACATCTCCCCATCCTTTGTAACCAGATGTCCTTCCTCATTCTTTATGGGGCCAATATGGTCTGTCCTCCCTTTTTTACTGTTTACATACTTAAAGAATTTCTTGGGATTTTTTTTGCTCTCCTCCGCTATGTGTCTTTCATGTTCTATCTTAGCCGTCCTAATTGCACCCTTACATTTCCTGTTGTATTCTTTATAAAGTCTGAATGCTGAGGATGATCCCTCAACCTTGTATTTTTTGAAGGCCTTCTGCTTTGCTTTTATATGCATTTTTACATTGGAGTTAAGCCATCCAGGACTTTTGTTCGCTCTTTTAAATTTATTACCCAATGGGATACATTGGCTAATGCCCTTATTTAATATGCTCTTAAAGCAAACCCATCTCTCCTCCGTATTCTTTGTTCCTAATATTTTATCCCAGTTTATGCCTTTTAGCAAGGTTTGTAGTTTAGGGAAGTTGGCTCTTTTGAAATTCAGTGTCTTTGTATTCCCTTTATGTTTCCTATTTGTGTGATTTATACTGAAACTAATTGACCTGTGATCGCTGTTACCTAAATTGCCCCGTATTTCCACATCCGTGATCAGGTCTGTATTGTTGGTAATCAGTAGATCCAGTAATGTTTTATTTCTAGTTGGTGCGTCTACCATCTGACCCTATCTTTCCTATTACTTTTATATTTGTTGTGGTTGCTACCTCCACTGGTTAATTAAAGCCTATTACCAACTGATAATAATCAGGTGTTGAAACCAAAACTACCCCAAAAAAATGTGCTTTTCCTAAGTTGAAATGTATTAGATTGGGATGTTTCTGCAGCATTTAGGCCAAACTAAATGAAAAAGCTAAAAAGTCAATTACACATAAAAATAATAGTATGTGGTGTCAGTATACAGCGTCAATGGTGCTGTCTGTGAAACTCATACAGTTCAGTTACACTACTGTACATATAGCTTAAAGGCATTTCCCAAACATGTAATTTAAAGGATTTCTGGTTTTCTTTTACATGTGTCCTTAAAGCCACATTAAAAGGACCTTCCTCAAACAATACAAAATGTATTACAATTTTTCCCAGCACCCCATGCCCTTTATTGACAATCATTTGCCTATTAGCCCACAAAATGGGCAAAAAAAAAGTTAAGATTCATCAAATTATGAATTATATTCATGTAACCTTGAGCGAAACCAGGCAGATTTACCCTTTACTAGGGATGAGCCGAACATCCCCCTGTTCGGTTCACACCAGAACATGCGAACAGGAGAAAAATTTGTTTGAACACGCAAACACCGTTAAAGTCTATGGGACACGAATATGAATAATCAAAAGTGCTAATTTTAAAGGCTTATATGTAAGTTATTGTCATAAAAAGTGTTTGGGGACCTGGGTCCTGCCCCAGGGGACATGGATCAATGCAAACAAAAAGTTTTAAAAATGGCCTTTTTTTTTTGGAGCAGTGATTTTAATAATGCTTAGAGTGAAACAATAAAAGTGTAATATACCTTGAAATTTCGTACCTGGGGGGTGTCTATAGTATGCCTGTAAAGGGGTACATGTTTCCCGTGTTTAGAACAGTCTGACAGCAAAATGACATTTCAAAGGAAAAAAAGTCATTTAAAACTACTCGCGGCTATTAATGGATTGCCGGTCCGACAATACACATTCATTGATAAAAACGGCATGGAAATTCCCCACAGGGGAACCCCGAACCAAAATTTAAAAAAAAAATGATGTGGGGGGTCACCCTAAATTCCATACCAGGCCCTTCAGGTCTGGTATGGATATTAAGGGGAACCCAGGCCAAAATTAAAAAAAAAAATGACATGGGGGGTCCCCCTAAATTCCATACCAGACTCTTCAGGTCTGGTATGGATTTTAAGGGGAACCCCGTGCCAAAATTAAAAACAAAACGGTGTGGGGTCCCCCAAAAGATCCATACCAGACCCTTATCCGAGCACGCAACCTGGTAGGCCACAGGAAAAGAGGGGGGGATGAGAGAGCGCCCCCCCTCCTGAACCGTACCAGGCCACATGCCCTCAACATTGGGAGGGTGCTTTGGGGTAGCCCCCCAAAACACCATCCCCATGTTGATGAGGACAAGGGCCTCATCCCCACAACCCTGGCCGGTGGTTGTGGGGGTCTGCGGGTGGGGGGCTTATTGGAATCTGGAAGCCCCCTTTAACAAGGGGACCCCCAGATACCGGCCCTCCCCTGTGTGAAATGGTAAGGGTACCCCTACCATTTCACTAAAAAACTGTCAAAAATGTTAAAAATGACAAGAGACAGTTTTTGACAATTCCTTTATTTAAATGCTTCTTCTTTCTTCTATCTCCTATCTTCCTTCGGTTTCTTCCTCCATCTTCTTCTTCTTCTGGTTCTTCTGGTTCTTCTGGCTCTTCTGGCTCTTCTGGTTCTTCCTCTGGTGTTCTCGTCCAGCATCTCCTCCGCAGCGTCTTCTTCCCTTCCTCTCCTCGGGCCGCTCCACATCCATGATGGCATGGAGGGAGGCTCCCGCTCTTCTCTTCATCTTCTTCTCTTCTTCATCTTCTTCTCTTCTTCATCTTCTTCTCTTCTTCATCTTCTTCTCCAGGCCGCTCCGCATCCATGGTGGCATGGAGGGAGGCTCCCGCTGTGTGACACTTCTCCTCTTCTGATGGTTCTTAAATAATAGGGGTGGGGCCACCCGGTGACCCCGCCCCCCTCTGACGCACGGTGACTTGACGGGACTTCCCTGTGGCATCACGGGGAATGCCACAGGGAAGTTCCGTCATATTCCCGTGCGTCAGAGGGGGGCGGGGTCACCGGGTGGCCCTGCTCCCCATTATTTAAGAACCGTCAGAAGAGGAGAAGCGTCAAACAGCGGGAGCCTCCCTCCATGCCACCATGGATGCGGAGTGGCCCGGAGAAGAAGATGAAGAAGAGAAGAAGATGAAGAAGAGAAGAGCGGGAGCCTCCCTCCATGCCATGGATGCAGAGCGGCCCAAGGAGAAGAAGGGAAGAAGACGCTGGAGATGCTGGACGAGAACACCGGAGGAAGAACCAGAAGAACCAGAAGAACCAGAAGAAGAAGATGAAGGAAGAAAGAAGAAAGAAGAGGCAAATGTCTCTTGTCATTTTTAACATTTTTGACAGTTTTTTAGTGAAATGGTAGGGGTAGTACCCCCTTACCATTTCACACAGGGGGTAGGGCCAGGATCTGGGGGTCCCTTTGTTAAAGGGGGCTTCCAGATTTCGATAAGCCCCCCGCCCGCAGACCCCCACAACCACCGGCCAGGGTTGTGGGGATGAGGCCTTTGTCCTCATCAACATGGGGACAAGGTGTTTTGGGGGGCTACCCCAAAGCACTCTCCCAATGTTGAGGGCATGTGGCCTGGTACGGTTCAGGAGGGGGGGCGCTCTCTCATCCCCCCTCTTTTCCTGCGGCCTGCCAGGTTGCGTGCTCGGATAAGGGTCTGGTATGGATTTTTGGGGGGACCCCACGCCGTTTTTTTTTTAATTTTGTTGCGGGGTTCCCCTTAATATCCATACCAGACCTGAAGGGCCTGGTATGGAATTTAAGGGGACCACCACGTCATTTTTTTTAAAAAATTTTGCCCGGGGTTCCCCTTAATATCCATACCAGACCTGAAGGGCCTGGTATGGAATTTAGGGGGACCCCCACATCATTTTTTTTTTTTAATTTTGGCTGGGGTTCCCCTTAATATCCATACCAGACCTGAAGGGCCTGGTATGGAATTTAGGGGTACCCCCACGTAATTTTTTTAAATTTTGGTTCGGGGTTGCCCTGTGGGGAATTCCCATGCCGTTTTTATCAATGAACTTCTATGTGTATTGTGGGACCGGCAATGCATTAATAGCCGCGAGTAGTTTTAAATGACTTTTTTTCCTTTGAAATGTAATTTTTCTGTCAGACTGTTATAAACACAGGAAACATGTGCCCCTTTACAGGCATACTATAGACACCCCCAGGTACAAAATTTAAAGGGATATTACACTTATTGTTTCACTTTAAGCATTATTAAAATCACTGCTCCCGAAAAAAACGGCCGTTTTTAAAACTTTTTTTTTGCATTGATACATGTCCTCTGGGGCAGGACTCAGGTCCCCAAACACTTTTTATGACAATACCATGCATATAAGCCTTTAAAATTAGCACTTTTGATTTCTCCCATAGACTTTTAAAGGGTGTTCCGTGGCATTCGAATTTGCCGCGAACACCCCAAATTGTTCGCTGTTCAGCGAACTTGCGAACAGCTGATGTTCGAGTCGAACATGAGTTTAATTCGAACTCGAAGCTCATCCCTACCCTTTACTGAGGGAGAGTTTTCATATCCCAAAACTGCAGTAAAATGCATTGATCTCTATGAGGTAGGCATAGTTTAGACTGTTCTTGGTAGTTTTTGATGATAGATTGTGTATTTTTTCAGCCAGAGCTCATACCCATAAAGTCAATGGGACATGGGTATGAAGAAGAGACCAAGAGACCAAAGAACCTACTAACCTACTAAGCACTAAAATAATTTAAAAGCATTTTATTGGCTCAAAAAAAATGCTTTTTTTTTTCAAAGATCTAGTATCTCGAGAAAAAAGAATGCCCTTCAAGGAATGGCTGACCATAACAATCCACAGCAGGGAAGACAGCAGTGGCCATGCCTTGGAACAAGCCATATCTGTATAAAAAAACCAAGAAGGTGGAAGTCACACAGTCATGGACTTGTGTGCCCAAGGGAAAGCTGTCAAATGGACCATACACCAAATATAGAAAGAGCACAATCAGTGGGAAGGCATCCCACATCAGACCCATACATTACAAGGGTGCTATCCAGGAGACAGCCATGGGGGGACCATCTTTGGACACTTATCCAGTTGTCATGTAGCCTGTATTATATAGGCTTTAATGAATACTTATCCCCTTTTGGCTTTTCCAGCATACCTGGATATTGATAATACTATACATATACAATTTTTCTACCCTTTTGGGTCTGGCGCCTATGCAACACGTCATTTGACTGTGGGGGCCACATGTGCTGCTTGAACACAAAGTCATCTGACTGGAACCTATATACTTAAAAATACTTACAACTCTCAAACCCCTGATGAAGATATCTGAATACCGGAAACGCGTCGGGTATTGGGGTACACCACCCCTAGGAGAGTACATCTAGTATTATTATCTGTATATTTTTCTGATTTTGTATGGGTATTGGGTACACCACCCCTAGGAGAGTACATCTAGTATTATTATCTGTATATTTTTCTGATTTTGTATGGAATGTATTCTTTGTATTTGTATTCTTTGTATTTGTATAGACATCTCTATGTCTTTTTTTAAAAAGCATACTATTAAAATATCTTTTTTACTTCAAGAGTTGGTGGTCTGTTAAAGTCCCATTGGAAGGGGGGTACCTTTTTCTATGGTTTAAATATAGAAAGAGGGACTGTTGCCCTCTGCTTGGTCCCCTGCTACGTGTTTTGCAAAATGGCAACCACCAGAGAGGCAACAGCAGTGATGTCACTGTGGCACATAACAGTCATTTTGGAATGAAGATTGCCAAGTTGAGGGGCCACCCATGCCATGTGACACACTTTAGCCTGCTGATCACATACATAGACTGGGAGATCAAAATGTCAATATCTATACATTTATGCAAGCAAGGAGTACAACAAAGAAATAAAACAGGTGTTCTGGTGTAGAAAAATAGACAATCAGTTCAGTAAAGACACTGCAGGCAATAATTTTTTACATGCTCGCAGTTTTCATCTGGATCCATTAAATAATTCCATCCCTTATAGTCTATTTTTGAGACTTCATAGAAGCTGTTCTGAGTGCCGGAGTAGCTGGCTGGCGAAGACCGCTCTTTAGGTAAATTAAGCTGGGAGTTGCAATCCTAAGAACAGGATACTGAAGCAGCTTGGTACTAGAGCAGGAGATGGTAGTAGAGTCCGTATGCAGAGAGTGACCAGAATCAGCAGAGCAAAACGGGACCAAGACAGCAGACAGAGCAAGTTCAGGTAGCAGGCCAAGGTCATTAACGTAGTAGCGAATCGCCGAATCGTAGTAGCGAATCGGTAGGCGTAGCAGCGTAGTACAGAATCGGCAAGCAAAGACGAGTCCAGTAAACAGGCCGAGGTCAGAGAGATCAGATGAACAAGGTTAATGCAGGTGCAAAGGCAAAGTCCAGGAGAAAGCCAGGTTATACACAGGTGACCACTGGGTGCCAAGTACGCACTCTAGTTTATATGTGCGCATGTATGTGTGCACGTGCGTGCACGAATGCAAGCACAATGAACTGGAATAGTACATCAATTACCTCTTTGCCTAAAAGTATCAGAAAGCTAAAAATTACATATCAAGAGCTCCATCCATTACAAACAAATTGGTCTACAACAATTATCAAGGACAGAACAGAAAGGACCCATGTAAGATCCCGGAAACTTTCCACTGTGGTGATTGCAACTATTGTAAATTTTTAAATACCAACACAAATCTTTTATTACCTAATGGTGAAATATATAAACCATATAATTTAGTGAATTTCTGGACACAAGGTGTTGTATACCCTATTATTTGTGAATGAGGAAGTTTTCAAGTGGGGAAAACCAAAAGAGAGTGGTGGGGGGGGGATACATGATCATACAGTATATATGATATGACAATAGGAAATGTATATGTCCCTTTGGGCAGACACATTGCCAAGGCCCACCACTATCATTTTCCATGTGTGTCCTTTATTGCAGTGGACCGTATATACATATCAATCCCAGAGGGGGGATTGGGATAATTCCTTACAACAGAGAGAACTATGATGGATTTTCACATTTTTGGCCAAATAACTCATTATTCAAGTGGTTCAAGAGAAGTTTTCAGATGTACAGTAAATACTGCAAACAAATAAAATGTAGTAAGTATGCAAAGTATGCAAAATACAGATGACTCTACTGCATAACCATAAAGAGAAGTTCCAAAACATTATAAGTATAATAGAAGGCCTCTTCGGAACATGGGAAAGCCATAACATTGGAAAAAGAACAAAAGAAAACAATAGCAAAGTAACAGGCAAAAGAAAGGGGAAATGTGGGGGAGATCTAGATATGGTCATCTTAAGGTGATGGGACTTCGAGGAAAGATGAAGGTTACAAAGACTTTGGAGATGTTCAAAGACAGTTAGAGGTCCAGTAAATTGGCAAATTATTGTAAAATAAGGGCACAGAAAACTGGAGAATCACTAAAGACGTGTCGACAGGTCCATGTGGTTTGGACATTTTCACAATCTGCACTATCTTCCACCACCTGTGTCTCCATTGGTAGGGATGGGCAAATGGTTCGGCCCGAGCATAAGTTTGGGCCGAACTTTGGTTGTTCTGATGTTCTGCGAACACCGAACAATATGCGGTGTTCGGGACAAATTCGAAAGCCGCCGGAACACTATTAAAGTCTATGGAACACTAACATGAAAAATCAAAAGCGCTCATTTTAAAGGCTTATATGCAAGCTATTGTCATAAAAAGCATTTGGGGTCCTGCCCCAGGGGACATGTATCAATGCAAATTTTTTTTAAAAAAACAGCCGTTTTTTCGGGAGCAGTGATTTTTTTTAATGCTTAAAGTGAAACAATAAAAATGAAATATTCCTTTAAATATTGTGCCTAGGGTATTTATAGTATGCCTGTAAAGTGGCACATTTTTCCTGTGTTTGGAACAGTACCACAGCAAAATGACATTTCTAAAGAAAAAAAGTAATTTAAAACTGATCGCGGCTGTAATGAATTGTCGGGTCTTGGCAATATAGATAAAACTCATTGAAAAAAAGAGCATGGGATCCCCCCAGTCCATTACCAGGTCTGGTATGAATATTAAAGGGAACCCCGAACCAAAAAAAAAAAATGCGTGGGGTCCCCCTAAAATCCATACCAGGCCCTTCGGGTCTGATATGGAAATTAAGGGGAACCCTGCGCCAATTTTTTTAAAAAAATGGCATAGGGGTCCCCCCAAAATCCATACTGAAGGGTCTGGTATGGAATGTAAGCGGAACCCTGCACCAAAATAAAAAAAATGGCGTAGGGGTCCCCCCAAAATCCATACCAGACCCTTATCCAAGCACAAAACCTAGCAGGCCGCAGAAAAAGAGGGGGGCGAGAGAGCGCCCCCCCTCCTGAACTGTACCAGGCCACATGCCCTCAAAATGGGGAGGGTGCTTTGGGATGGCCCACCAAAGCACCTTGTCCCCATGTTGATGGGGACATGGGCCTCATCCCCACAACCCTTGCCCGGTGGTTGTGGGGGTCTGCAGGTGGGGGGCTTATTGGAATCTGGAAGCCCCCTTTAACAAGGGGACCCCCAGATCCCAGCCTCCCCCTGTGTGAAATGGTAATTGGGTACATTGTACCCCTACCATTTCACAAAAAAAGTGTCAAAATGTTACAAACAACAAAACATAGCTTGGGACAAGTCTTTTATTAAAAAATAAAAAAAATAAAAATGTTCCACGATGTCCACCCGGTGATGTAATCAGGTGGCCTCGCCACCCTCTGATGCACGGGGGACTTCCCCATGGCTTCCCCGTGGTGTCAGAGGGGGCGGGGCAACCTGGTTACGTAAATGGGTGACCCCACCCCCTCTGATGCCACGGACCACCTGGTGACCCCGCCCTTGTTATATAAGAGCTGTCACAAGCCAAGAAGCGGCAGAGGGCGGGAGCCTCCCATGGAGGAGGATCGGTGGCTGATTTTTTTTTTTCGGTCTGGGCAGCATGATAGAAGAAGATGAATGGACATTGTGGGACATTTTTATTTTTTTATTTTTTAATAGAGGACTTGTCCCAAGCTGTTATTTTGTCGTGTAACATTTTGACACATTTTGTGAAATGGTAGGGGTACATTTGTACCCGTTACCATTTTACACAGGGGAGAGGCCAGGATCTGGGGGTCCCCTTGTTAAAGGGGGATTAGAGATTCCGATAAGTCCCCCGCCCACAGACCCCCACAACTACCGGGCAAGGGTTGCCCTTTTCCCCATCAACATGGGGACAAGGTACTTTGGGGGCTACCCCAAAGCATCCTTCCCATGTTGAGGGCATGTGGCCTAGTTTGGTTCAGGAGGGGGGCCCTCTCTCGTCTCCCCCTCTTTTCCCGTGGCCTGCCAGGTTGCAAGCTTAGATAAGGGTCTGGTATGGATTTTGGGGGACCCCTATGCCATTTTTTAAAAAAAAGTGGCACAGGGTTCACCTTAATTTCCATATCAGACCATAAGGGCCTGGTATGGATCTTAGGGGGACAATTTTTTTTAAATTTTGGTTCGGGGTTCCCCTTAATATTCATACCAGACCCAAAGGGCCTGGTAATGGACTGGGGGATCCCATGCTCTTTTTTTCAATGAGTTTTATCTATATTGCCGAGACCAGACAATTCATTACAGCCGCGATCAGTTTTGAATGACAATTTTTCCTTTAGAAATGTCAATTTGCTGTGGTACTGTTCTAAACACTGGGAAAACTGCGTCACTTTACAGGCATACTATAGACACCCCCTAGGCACGATATTTAAAGGAATATTTCATTTTTATCGTTTCACTTTAAGCATTAAAAAAATCACTGCTCCTGAAAAAACGGCCGTTTAAAAAAAAAAATGCATTGATACATGTCCCCTGGGGCAGGACCCAGTACCCAACACACTTTTTATGACAATAACTTGCATATAAGCCTTTAAAATGAGCACTTTTGATTATTCATGTTCTATCCAACATGTGGAGCATGGAAGCAGACATAATTTACCTTCAGGAGACTCATTTTCGTACCAATTCAGCACCAAAACTTTCTAATCACTTCTTTCCCCACAGTTTCAATGCCACCTCTCCGATATCAAAATCCAAAAGGGTCTCAATATTACTTTCAAAAAATGTACCCATCAAAATTACTGACTCCCTCATTGATGAACAGGGTAGGTATATCTTTCTCAAGGACACATATAGAAATACACCAATCACACTGGCAAATATATATAGCCCCAATTCTTCCCAGATCCCCTTCTTTAGCAAGATCACCCGCCTTCTTTCTACCTTCCAAGAAGGAATTCTGATACTGGGGGGAACTTCAATATTCCTCTCTATTAGACACCTCCTCAGGCAAATCCCATCTACCCTACAAGGTGATTAAGCAAATTAGGGGCTGCCTTCAGGACTTACTACTCCATGACACCTGGCACACCTTACATCCAAAAGACAAGGATTATACCTTCTTTTCGGTCCCCCACAACAAATACTCACATCTAGACTATTTCTTTCTCTCACAACAAGACCTCCCAACACTAACTACAGCAACCATAGAACCAATGACATTATCAGATCATCACCCCATCTCAATCACTCTTGTTTATCCAGAAAAGACCACTCACACTCATATATGGCGATTATTCCCATGTATACTAACAGACAAAGCAAAAATATTGGAGATACGCACGTATCTAATCAAATACTTTGCTAAAAATGACACACCAGACACTTCTAGGTTGACACAATGGGAAACTCATAAATGCTTAGCAAGAGGTAAAGCAATCACAAAAAATAGTAAAATAGCAAAAGAATTTGAAAACTATTATTCTTCGCTATATGACCTAAACAAAGCAGATCCTTCATCTGTACACCCCTCTAAGAGAACCAACAACATTAAGGCCTTCCTAGAACCATTTTCCCCAGAGAAAATACCAGTAGAGGTCTCCACGTCCCTGGAATCCCCAATCACCTTTGAAGACTGGGAACAAGCAATTAAACAACTTAAACCCGGTAAGAGCCCAGGCCCATATGGTCTATCTGCGGTTTAATACAAGACATTTGCAGTTTAGAAATATCCCTTTCTAAACGCATTGAAATATCTCAATCAAACCCACTTACTCAAGGAATGCTAGAAGCCCATATCACAGTCATTCCCAAAGACTGTAAGGACCCCACACATACAGGAAATTATAGGCCTATTTCACTATTGAGCGTAGACATTAAAATATTCTCTAAAATTTTAGCAAACAGACTGACCCCGCTCCTCCCTTCTCTCATATCCAAAGACTAAGTAGGCTTCATCATGGGTAGAGAAGCTAGAGGTAACACCATTAAAGCAATAAACCTACACCACATAATGACTCAAACCAAACAGAAAGGTTTCTTCCTGTCCCTGGATGTGGAGAAGGCATTCGACAGAGTGACATGGGACTACATGGTGGCAGTCATGCAGGCTATAGGCATAGGACCTTACTTTTCCAGTCTGATCCTGTCCCTGTACGCAAACCCTTCAGCCAAAGTGAGGGTCAACAACACTCTATCGAATGCCTTCCCTATACGTAATGGGACAAGACAGGGATAATCTCTATTCCATATCCTTTTTGTCCTTACACTTGAACCATTTCCCCTGAACCTGAGATTCAACCCAGACATCCATGGCATGCACACACCCAACAAGGAATATAAATACGCTGCCTTCTTTGATGACATACTATTGACCTGATGCAACCATTGATTACTCTACCTGTTCTACCATCAGAATTCAAACATTTCCCATCTCAAAATCAATTTTTCTAAATCCTTTGCACTTAACATTTCCTTACTTCCTTCCAATGCCTAGTAGACGTAAAGAAAACCTTCCCTTTCACTGGAAGCATTACTCCATTACCTAATGGGTAAAGAACTACATACCCCTCCTAAACAAGCTAATCTCTGACTTCAAACTCTGGAATAACCCATCTTTCTCATGGTTTGGCAGGGCAGCGATCCTGCAGATAAATGCCCTACTGAGTTGTATATCCTCCAGACAATCCCTATCCTAATTCCTCCGTCCTTCTTTAAAACATACAAATCGGCCTGCTCCAGATTCCTGTGGGGTAAACATAAACCTAGATCTAATTTTAAACAACTTACCATGCCAAAGCGCCTAGGAGGCATAGGACTCCCATACATCCTAAATTACTACAACGCTATCCATCTCACCAGAATAGTGGATTCTATCATGGACGAATCCACGCCACATACCATTGATACTCCATGCCCACCCATTAATAGGATCTACTCTGAATTGCTTCCGCAAAACTTGTTCTCAAACTAACTTATCTTCTATCCCAGGCCCATTACCTTCAGTGAAACAAAACCCTGCCCCCTGGGACGTCATAAGGGAGCGTGGTCACCGGGTGATGTTGACCACACCCCCTTATGAAGTCACAGTCCCAGCATGCCCAGGGACTGTGACGTTATAAGGGGGAGGGGTCACTGCCTATATAAGTCATTGCAGAGCACTCACACAGCATTACTGTGGGAGAGAGCGTCACATCAACATCGGAAGAAGAGAAGAGGGAAGAAGAAGACGACGCAGAAGTCTGGGCCACCTCTAGCAAAAAGAGTGGCAGAAGATAGTGGAGGAGCTGGCAGAAGAACCGGACACCGGGAGAAGAGGTCGAACACTGGGAGAGGAGGCCAGAGAGTGGGAGAAGATCCGGACACCGGGATAAGTGGCCGGAGTCAGAAGAAGACCCCCGAATTCGGAAGAAGACCCCCAGAGCTGTCTAATAAATTACTTTAAAAACCCGTCTAGTGTGTTTTTTTTATTGACACTTTTACCCTAGGTGAATGGGTAGGGGTACGTTGTACCCCATACTCATTCACATAGGATTGGGCCGGGATCTGGGGGCCCCCTTATTAAAGGGGGCTCCCAGATTCCGATAAGCCCCCCCGCCGGCAGACCCCGACAACCAACGGCCAGGGTTGTCGGGAGGAGGCCCTTGTCCTCATCAACATGGGGACAAGGTGCTTTGGGATAGGGGGCCGCAGGGTGCCCCCCTCCCCCAAAGCACCCACCCCCCATGTTGAGGGCATGCAGCCTGGTACGGTTCAGGAGGGGGGGCGCTCACTCGTCCCCACCCCCTTTCCTGACCGGCCGGCTGCATGCTCGGATAGGGGTCTGGTATGGATTTTGGGGGGACCCCACGCCGTTCTTTCGGCATAGGGGGATCCCCTTAAAATCCATACCAGACCTAAGGGCCTGGTATGCCCCGCAATGGGGATCGCAAGATGTCAATCTCGCTGATAAAAGCAGCAAGATTGACTTCCTTTTCTAGTCCCGTCGTACCCGAGTCACATTCAAAATGAACGGACTTGTTCGTGTGTGGGCAAGTCCGTTCATTCGGAAAGTCCATCGTAACTCCGTCGGGAAGACCGGCGGACATAGTCTGCCGAAAAGTCCGGTCGTGTGTAGGCAAGTCCATCCGTAGTCTGGTCGTGTGTAGGCAAATCCATTCATAAAAAAAGTCCAGCGGAAGTATGTCAAAAGTCTGTTCGAAAAGTCCGAACGTGTGTACGTTGCATAAGTCTTTCAATTGATGGCGGTATGTTGGTGCCACATGTATTCTCAGTGTTTTACTGTTTATGGAGCTTTCTGTAAATGCTATTTTTTGCATATAAATAAAAGAAATTGTTTGGAAAAAAAAATTAAAACAATTGTATATTTACATTGTATTGACAACACTTCGTTTAGGTGCCTCAAAAATCACACTCACTTGCAGCTTGTTTTTTCCTTACATATACATTTTGGGCTTTTGGTACTATTGTGAGGTCACAAGTCACACTGAAATCAATATATATGACTTCAAAACAGCTCAGCTAGTTGAAATTATGTCTGATTTCCAATATACATCTTGGCACAGTATGGAGAAGCTTTAAGGTACTTTGGGGAAAAAAGATGTTCTGTAAAGAAGAGTACACAGTGCAAAAGCTACCAAGAAGTTTGTATTGTTTATACACTGGAGACTGGTTTTATTCCTATGTACAGAGCTGGTTTACTAAGTTATTTTCCTTGCTGTTAGATATTATTAGATAAAAATATGTTTGTTCAAACCTTTCATATCATCTCCTCTGTTGCGGCAGCACAGGCATACAGATGGTAGTCTCAAAATCAGCCATGTATGATCTCTTTATGTAGGAGTGTGCACCCAGTTTCTTCCTCATTACAAATTTGTATTAAAACCATAGACATGCAATATATATATATATATATATATATATATATATATATATATATATATATACTGATATTGTGATGCCATATTCTGTATAATATAATTTCTGTTGTTATGATTATCCATAAAGTGAGCTT
Source organism: Aquarana catesbeiana (assembly GCF_042186555.1). Lineage (NCBI taxonomy): Eukaryota > Metazoa > Chordata > Amphibia > Anura > Ranidae > Aquarana > Aquarana catesbeiana. The sequence goes on along the minus strand of NC_133325.1, from coordinate 738,523,700 downwards.
GAAATGATTGTAGCACTGTGCAATAGGCTTGATGCTTTGTAATTCCTTGCTTTCAATAAGAATTTACATGCTAAAGAAAAAAAATATGTATCTCAATAGACTGAACTGAACAGCCAAGGTTAAGTCAAAACTTGTGTTCTGATATAATCTTCAATTCATCCCTAATGTACATCAATTGAAACATGTAAGCTGTAAAATGTTAGGCAATGTGCACTGTAAATGTAAATTATGTGAATGGTGTTTGACCTTCACAAGCTTTGGCAACAACTAGGGTGACATTATAATTATAGATTATCCCTATGCTTTTCTAAGAAAGCTGACCACGAAACGAGACAAAAACCCTAGCCACCTCTTCGCCTTCCGCTGTAACGATTGTGTACCCCTAAAAGACCAAGACATCTACCAGACCAAAGGGGTTTAGTGCTAATATATTTGTAAACATAGCTGTATATCAGTAGTAGAGGCATTAGGGGCTGGATAATAGACATAAATGTAGAATGCAAAGTATATTTTTCTGATTGGACCGCACCATACGACCAAGTAAAACTTTGTTTTAATGGTGATTTTTATAAGATAAAATATTAAACATACAGTATGTTTTTTTAACGTAAAGTTGTTGTGATAGCTTTGTTTTGACACCTAAAAAAATCCCTATTAACTCAGTGGTTAATGATTTGTACTTTTTTGCATTGTGAATGTTGTATAGTTACACATTTGTTCATTTTTCACTATGGAGGTTCCAGTGTTTATTGTATTTAGACATAGGTACTGTATTTCCAAGATGGTGATGAATAATTATCTGTAGGGTACTATTTATTACTATTAGGCCAGGTTCACAGTGGTACAATCCCTATGCTTTTCTAAGAAAACTTACCACGAAACAAGACAAAAACCCTAGCCACCTCTTCGCCTTCCGCTGTAACAATTGTGTACCCCTAAAAGACCAAGAAATCTACCAGACCAAAGGAGTCTTGCTAATATATTTGTAAACATAGCTGTATATCAGTAGTATTTAATGTTAGAGGCATTAGGGGCTGGATAATAGACATAAATGTAGAATGCAAAGTATAGCTTTCTGATTGGACCACACCATACGACCAAGTAAAACCTTGTTTTAATGATGATTTCTATAAGATAAAATATTAAACATACAGTATGTTTTTAACGTAAAGCTGTTGTGATAGTTTTGTTTTGGCACCTAAAAAATCCCTATTAACTCAGTGGTTAATGATTTGTACTTTTTTGCATTGTGAATGTTGTATAGTTACACATTTGTTCATTTTTCACTATGGAGGTTCCAGTGTTTATTGTATTTAGACATAGGTACTGTATTTCCAAGATGGCGATCAATAATTATCTGTAGGGTACTATTACAAATTATTATGAATAAGACAAAAACCCTAGCCACCTCTTCGCCTTCCGCTGCAACGATTGTGTACCCCTAAAAGATGAAGAAATCTACCAGACCAAAGGGATCATGCTAATATATTTGCAAACATAGCTTTATGTCAGTAGTATTTAATGTTATTGTATTTAGACATTGGTACTGTATTTCCAAGATGTTGATCATTAATTATCTGTAGGGTACTATTTATTACTATTAGACCAGGTTCACAGTGGTACAACATACAGTAGGTGCCGGCGATATTGTGTCAATCTCGCCGCTGTTAGCGGCGAGATTAACACCTGCGAGCCCCGTCGTGGGAGCCAGCGCCGAGCTCTGTCGCTCCTCCCGCTCACTGCCCCCAATGGATTCCTATGGATGCACGGCATCTCATGGGGATGGAGAGCACGAGAAGCACAGCCTCGCATCAGTGATTTCCAGCGGGATCCTATCACGCTGGAAACACAATATCGGCGGCAGGTACTGTATTCTCCGGCTTTGGGAGCACATGTCGCATGACATGTATAAATCATTGGTTCCCTATGAGAGCCGTCTTAACTGGTCTGACACAAGTTGGTCCAACTTTGAAAAAGTTTCCTGCACTTCTTTGGTCCGACTTAGCCCATTGAATATCACTGAAGTCGGATCAAAGTCGGATCATCATCTTAACTGATACGACTTTGGCATGCGACTTGTGCTCTGAGGATCTTGTAGGGGAGCTCCACACCAAGTTTTTAAAAAAAGTGGCGTAGGGTTCCCCCCAATTCCATACCAGATCCTCCAGTCTGATATGGATTTTAAGTGGAACCCCCACACCAAAAAAACAAAATGGCGTGGGGTCCCCCCCAAATCCATACCAGACCCTTATATGAGCACGCAGCCTGGCAGGCCAGGAAAGGGGCAAGCACACAGGTTTTTGACAAAGTCCTTTATTAAAGCAGGTCCAGCACCTCTTCTCCCTCCGATTTCTTATGTTTTTATCCTCCCATTCCTCTGGTTCTTCATCTGGTTCTTCTCACTGTGCTGATGTATTCTTCCTCTGCTGGTTCTACCCCATACCCCATACCCCATACAGATAGGGTGGGGGATCAGGATCTGTGGCCCCCTTGTTAAAGGGAGCTTCCATATTTCGATAAGCCCAAGCCCCTGCCCACAGACCCCCACAACCACTGCCCACGGTTGTGGGGGAAAGGCCTTTATCACCATCAGCATGGGGACAAAGTGCTTCGGGGTTGGGGGCACAGAGCAAAGCACCCACCCCCCCATGTTGAGGGCATGTGGCCTGGTATAATCCAGAAGGTGGGGTGCTTGCTCATCTTCCCCCTTTCCTGACCTGCTTGGCTGCATGCTCAGATAAGGGTCTGGTATGGATTTTGGGGGGGACCCTAGACCCCTTTTTTTTTTTTTTGGCAAGGGGTTCCTTCTCAAGATTCATGCCAGACTAAAAGGGCCTGGTATTGTCGGGATCTAAGTCGGATCCCGTTCATTGAAGTCTGATGGAAGTCCAACATGAAGTCGCAAGGCAAAGTCAGATCCACGGCGGTATGACTGTCGTGTCGTACCAGTGTGAGCCCGGCCTTAATCTCTATTGTACCTTTTTATAGATACATTGATATTTATAGAAGAGTATTTTGAGACTTTTTTAGGGATAGGTTATAGATGATTTATTAGTTAGGGACTTATATTATTATTGGGTTTATGGAATTAATTATATACAATTGACATTGGCTATTTTGTCAAATAATATTGAAACTAGAAATTAATGACTAACTGACATATTAAACAATTGTAGTATAATAAGTAATAGCAGGCAATGTGTTTTTTCAGTACAGGTTTATTTTTAGTATGTTGCATTTTCATAGGAAAAAGTGTAAAAGATCTATAATGTGATTTTTAACCTTATAGTATAACTAAAGACAAACCTTTTTTTTCATTTTGGACAGAGTGAGGATGGATTAGAACCCCTGTCAAGTTTTATAGCTGTCTGTGCCCCTGTTAGAGAGATTTACTCTCTCTATTAGTCCTGTTTACTATTATCACTAAAAGCAAAAGTAAAATAAAATCCCAAATTTTGCATTGCCTCCTGAACACAATTATTAGGGATATTTTCTAATGGGGACATTTGTTCAGGTAACCCTTGTGACAGTCAGGGATTCCCATAATTTACACGGATTTCCTGTCACTTCCTGTTTTGTCTATGGGACAGGAAGGAAATGCAAATATCCCCAATGGGACAAAGATGGCAAAAATAAACCTTACGGGGTATAAGCTTTCCTTACTCTATCCAGAATGAAAAAAAGTTTTGCCTATAGTTATACTTTAAATTGCAGTCCATATCAAGCATTTACCTTTTTGTGTGTTATTATTAAACATAATTTTTTATTTCTGATAAACTTGCACTATACTAACTGAACTTCAAGGATAATTCAGTACATTCCAAGCATGGCAAAGTACAGCTCAGTGTGTTCTAAAGATAATATGCCCTTTCAAAGAAACAAATTGCAAGTATTTAATCTCATCTAAGTACAAAAGTGACAAGTGTTTTCAAGCAGTTTTATCTCTCCTGGTTACCAACTTATCAGATATACACCCACAGATGTTGACAGTAATTGCATATTTAGAACATTTAGTTGTTACTATAGCAGTGTACTATAGGAAGTATACAGAGTGTCTTTAAAGATCAATGTCAACTCATTGTCCTTATCAGCGACAACAGATGGCTCAGAGGAAGAAATGGTGAAATTGTGGAAAGTAACCTAATTTGGCATGGATTTTTTCAGTCAGCAATATCGATTAGCTTAGTGCTAATATATATGTGCATAAAGTGTCATATAAAAAGATTACTTACTAGAAATGCATTTCTTTACACTAGTCAACTTATGAATTGTTTCACAGGTGATTATCAAATAAGGAGAATTCATCAGTCTTTGATTCACCAAATTTTTCATGTTTGTCTCCTCTGCGGTGTTCTGTAATTTAATCCATCAGGCTCTATGTCATTACTTTGCCTCTACTGATGTAGGGGCTGGTGAGAGGGATCATTAATGGGGGACAAATAACCCAACGCTACCATAAATGAAAGGTAAGATAAAAGCACCAATACGTTTTGGACACCTCGAAATTTAAAGTGGTTGCAAAGGCTGAAGTTTTTTTTATCTTAAAGTGGATTTACACCCAAAAGTGGAACTTCGGCTCGTTGTACTCCCCCCCTCCGGTGTTACAATTGGCACCTTTCGGGGGGGGAGGGAGGCAGGATACCCGTCTTTCACAGGTATCCTATTCCCACTTCCTGGAACCTCAGCCGCAGGTATTGACATCACCGCCCAAGCTCCCTCCTCCTCCTCCTTCCATGGACATCGGGCCAGTAGGAGAGAGGAGCGGAGCCTCCCGTTTCTCTTAGAAACGCCTCTCCGTAAAGCTTCACTGCCGGGTTCCCTTACTCACAATGGAGGCGGCATGCACCTGACAGCTGATGGAAACATCAGCTGCAGTGCCAACATCGCTGGACTCTAGTACAGGTAAGTGTCCTATTATTAAAAGTTAGCAGCTGTCGTATGTGCAGCTGCTGGCTTTTAATCTTTGCAGCAGTGGGCGGACCTCCGCTTTAATGCATTTTATGCATTAAGATAAGAAACCTTCTGTGTGCAGCATCCCTCCTCAGTCTCCCTAATACTTACTTCAGCCCCATCTCTATCCAGTGATCTCCTTGAGTGCCTCAGCCATCCGGGACTCTCCCTCCTGTTTTTCTGAGACACATCAGCGGCGCCATTGGCTCCCGTTGCTGTAAATCAAAGTCAGTTAGCAAATCGAGAGAGAAGGGGTGGGGCCGAACGTCAGCTCCATGTCTGAATGGACACACAGCGCTGTGGCTTGGCTCGAGTGCCCCCATAGCAAGCTTCTTGCTGTGGGGGTACTGAACAGGAGGGAGGAGCCAGGAGCACCAAAGAGGGACCCAAGAAGAGAAGGATCTGGACTGCTCTGTGCAAAACCATTTCACAGAGCAGATAAGTATAACATGCTTGTTATTTTTAAAGAAAAAAACAAGACTTTACATTCACTTTAAGGAGGACAAAAATCTCTTTAACCTACTTGGTGGTATGATTATTTCAGATTTTTGATGCTGAAAGTGGTACAATTATATTGCATGGAAATTTGGCGTTTTATATTGTAGGCCTGTAATTCTTATGCCGCGTACACACGAGCGGACTTTCTATCCTACTTGGTCCGGCACACTTTCCGACGGACTTTGTCCGCCAGGTGCGCCGGACTTTAAAACGAACGGACTTGCCCACACACGCCGGGATTTTCCGGCGGGCTAAGTCCGCCCGTCTTTCCGACGGACTTTCGCCGGAGTTCCGGCGGACTTTCAGAATGAACGGACTTGCCCACACACGGACAAGTCCGTTCATTTTGAACGTGACTCAGGTGCGACGGGACTAGAAAAGGATGTCAATCTTGCCGCTTTTATCGGCTAGATTGACACCTTGCGAGCCCCGTCGCGGGGCATACCAGGCCCTTAGGTCTGGTATGGATTATAAAGGGGAACCCCGCTACGCCGAAAAAACGGCGTGGGGTCCCCCTAAAATCCATACCAGACCCCGATCCGAGCACGCAGCCTGGCCGGTCAGGAAAGGGGGTGGGGACGAGCGAGCGCCCCCCCCCCTCCTGAACCGTACCAGGCCGCATGCCCTCAACATGGGGGGTGGGTGCTTTGGGGGAGGGGGGCGCCCTGCGCCCCCCCCCCAAAGCACCTTGTCCCCATGTTGATGAGGACAAGGGCCTCTTCCCGACAACCCTGGCCGTTGGTTGTCGGGGTCTGCGGGCGGGGGCTTATCGGAATCTGGGAGCCCCCTTTAATAAGGGGGCCCCCAGATCCCGGCCCCCCACCCTATGTAAATGAGTATGGGGTACATGGTACCCCTACCCATTTACCTAGGAAAAAAGTGTAAGTAATAAAACACACTACACAGGTTTTTAAAATATTTTATTAAACAGCTCCGGGGGGGGGATCTTCCTCCGGCTTCGGGGGTCTTCTTCCGGCTTCGGGGGTCCCTCCGCTTCATCTTCTCCCGGCGTCCGGTTGGTTCTTCTCCGCTCTCCGGCCTCTTCTCCCGGTGTCGCAGGTCTTCGGCCGGCCCCTCCGCTCTCTTCATGTAGCTCTATTGCGAGCGGAGGTCCGGACTTCTTGGCTTCTTGGCTTCTTGGCTTCTTGGCTTCTCTTCTCTTCTCTTCCCCCAGATGTTGACACGACGCTCTCTCCGGCTGGACTGGTCTCTGAGGGCTGCGTTGTGACTTATATAGGCGGAGACCCCGCCCCCATATGATGTCACAGTCCCTGGGCATGCTGGGACTGTGACGTTTTAGGGGGCGTGGTCGGGGGGCGTGGTCGACCACGCCCCTAAAACGTCACAGTCCCAGCATGCCCAGGGACTGTGACATCATATGGGGGCGGGGTCTCCGCCTATATAAGTCACAACGCAGCCCTCAGAAACCAGTCCAGCCGGAGAGAGCGTCGTGTCAACATCTGGGGGAAGAGAAGAGAAGCCAAGCCAAGCCAAGAAGCCAAGAAGCCAAGAAGCCAAGAAGCCAAGAAGCCCAGAAGCCCAGAAGTCCGGACCTCCGCTCGCAATAGAGCTACATGAAGAGAGCGGAGGGGCCGGCCGAAGACCTGCGACACCGGGAGAAGAGGCCGGAGAGCGGAGAAGAACCAACCGGACGCCGGGAGAAGATGAAGCGGAGGGACCCCCGAAGCCGGAAGAAGACCCCCGAAGCCGGAGGAAGATCCCCCCCCGGAGCTGTTTAATAAAATATTTTAAAAACCTGTGTAGTGTGTTTTATTACTTACACTTTTTTCCTAGGTAAATGGGTAGGGGTACCATGTACCCCATACTCATTTACATAGGGTGGGGGGCCGGGATCTGGGGGCCCCCTTATTAAAGGGGGCTCCCAGATTCCGATAAGCCCCCGCCCGCAGACCCCGACAACCAACGGCCAGGGTTGTCGGGAAGAGGCCCTTGTCCTCATCAACATGGGGACAAGGTGCTTTGGGGGGGGGGGGGGGCGCAGGGCGCCCCCCTCCCCCAAAGCACCCACCCCCCATGTTGAGGGCATGCGGCCTGGTACGGTTCAGGAGGGGGGGGGGGCGCTCGCTCGTCCCCACCCCCTTTCCTGACCGGCCAGGCTGCGTGCTCGGATCGGGGTCTGGTATGGATTTTAGGGGGACCCCACGCCATTTTTTCGGCGTAGCGGGGTTCCCCTTTATAATCCATACCAGACCTAAGGGCCTGGTATGCCCCGCGCTCGCCGCAATAGGAAGATTTGTTTTTCCTATTGCAGCGAGCGCGAGATGCAATACCATCCCCTCGTGTCGTATTTGGTCTGTCGGACCAGCCTACACACGAGCGGGCTTTCCGTCGGACCAGCACACACACGAGCGGACTTTCCGCCCGAAACTGAGTCCGACGGAAAGATTTCAAACATGTTTGAAATCTAGGTCCGGCGGGCTTTTGGGAAGAAGTCCGCCGGAAAAGTCCGCCGCCGCCCACACACGGGCGGATTGTCCGGCACACTCTGGTCCGCCGGACCAAGTATGCCGGAAAGTCCGACCGTGTGTACGCGGCATTAGGAATAACTCACTTAAAGCTGTCCAAACCAGAGTCTAGTAGACATCCCGGGTATGATAAAGTTTGAAAAACGAAATCATAAATTATAATATAATTAATAACTATAAATAATTATAACAAATAATAATATAATAATAATAACATTTATTCAATAATGTAATCAAATCAAAAACACTGAAATTTGCTCAGTTTCAGAATTGTCGCTGTCATTACTTTCAGTGTTTGATGACGACTTTCCCCATGAATCACTATCGCTCAATTCTGCAAGTGATTCTTATTTATTACCATTGTTTTCTAGCTGGTCTAAAACCCCTTTTCATGTAAAGGGACGGTTTTGGTTGCTATGGACAATCTCCAGTTTCCAGGCATAAAGAACAGTTTTTAAAATATAAAACTGCATGCAGCGCACTGGAGAAACCACTAGGGACAAAAGGGATGTGAAATAATTTCATACAGTTATGTAATCTGTAAGATTACAGTATACTGTATGTATTGTGTGTGTTTCACTTTTTGAATTTGGCGCCGATCACCGTCCCTGTGCACTGCAACGCTCGCAGGGAATGGAGCTCGGCTCTGTGATGAATTGAGTGGAGGATGAGCCGCTCAGACTGTGGGGAGACATCGCAGGATAAAGGGGACAAGGTAAGTAAGCTCTTCCTGGATCCTGCGATGCGATCCCGAGTCTGGCTTGGGGTTACCGCTTTTGGTTCTGAAATTCCACCCTGAGCCAGACTCGGGAATAATGCCAGGGAGGTTAAGTGGCTAATAGAATTTGAGCTCCAGTTTAAAAAAAATTAGAATAGACATTGAAAACTGAGCCCACATTATTCCAACATAACCCAATCAGGCCACCAACAAATTCAAACAATACTAAAAAGCATTGAAAACCTGCATGTCCTTTTAAAGCGGTAGAAAAATCCTGGGGGGGGGAAAAAAACGTTCCCCTGCAAGTTAAAGGATAAGTTCACCTTTTGTAACATGTTACATGTTACACCTATATTCAGGGTGTAACATGTAACATGTTACAAATGCACTGGCCCCCGCAACTCCACAATCCACCATTTTGACAGCGATCAGGGGATCGTCTCTCTCCACTCGCTGTCACAATATAAAATTACCCTCCTGATGTCATCATTCATTCACAGTATTCTGTGAATGGGAAAACTACAAGTACTGACAGCCTTTGTGACTGTCAGCTTGTAGTTCTCAATAAACTACCAGGGCGTTGGTGATCACTGCAGGTAGTTCAATGAGCCTCCTGTCAGAGTATAACTGCCTGCTATTGGAGGTACAGGCAGACAGCTACAAAAACAGTCTGCAGGACAGTGGCATTACACTCTCGATCTGCTGATTGTGGGTGCAATGGTATACAGGTCATTAAAAAAAAAAAATCTGCAAAAAAATGTGCATTTATGATTTTTTTTTCTTTGTGAAAATGAACGTATCCTTTAACCTCCCTGGCGGTAATCCCGAGTGTGGCTCAGGGTGAATTTTCACTACCAAAAGCAATAACCCAGAGCCACACTTGGGATTGCTTCACAGTATCCAGGCAAAGTTACTTACTTGTCCCCAGAATCCTGAGATGTCTCCCTGCTGTGTGTACGAGCTGTGTCCTCCGCTCGATTCATCACAGCCGGGCTCCATTCCCTGCGAGCATCGCGACGCACAGGGACAGAGCCCGGAGCCTAATTCAAAAGGTGAAAAACACATAACACATACAGTGCACTGTAATCTTACAGATTACATTCCTGTATCAAATTATTTCACATCCCTTTTGTCCCTAGTGCTTTGTTCAGTGCCCTGCATGCAGTTTTATATTATATATACTCTTCTTTCTGCCTGGAAACTGTAGACTGTCCATAGCAACCAAAAAGTGTCCCTTTATGTCAAAAGCGGTATTAAACCAGCTAGAAAACAGCGGTAATAAATTAGAATCACTTGCAGAATTGAGCGATAGTGATTCGGGGGGGAAATTCGTCATCAAACGTTGAAAGTAATGACAGCGACAATTTTGCAACTGAGCAAATTTCAGTGTTTTTTATTTGATTACATTATTGAATACATTTTATTATTATTATATTATTATTTGTTATAATTATTTATAGTTATTTATTATATTATAATTTATGATTTCGTGTTTCAAACTTTATCATACCCGGGATGTCTACTAGACTCTTGTTTGGACAGATTTAAGTGAGTTATTCCTAAGAATTACAGGCCTACAATATAAAACACCAAATTTCTATGCAAAACAATGTACTGCTTTCAGCATAAAAAATCTGACATAATCATACCGCCAGGGAGGTTAAGGGCATAATGTGTTAGTATGCATCACATACTAGCACATTATGAAAAACGTACCTTAAAATAAAGTCCTCCAGTGGTGTGCTGTCACCGCCAACAGGGCTTCCACCTTTAACCCGGTCTTTATTCCAGGTTTGCAGGCTCTGGCCATGTGAATGGTCTAGCCTCAATGATGTATCTTCTGTGCATGCGCATGGAAGCTGCAATCATGGCACAGTGGTCTGAAGGGAAGACATATTGAGCATGCCTTTCCTTTAGAGGGTAGTGCACATGTGACAGTGACGTCACCGGTCACAGAAATTGTAAATATCTCCTAAACAGTGCACATTTAAGGGATATTCCTTATACCAAGAGGTAAGCTTTATTATAAGCTTACCTGTAGGTACAAGTAACCAAGTGGTGTTTACTACTGCTTTAAAATGCCATTTCCCAAGCAATTTCTAAGGACATCAGGATCAAAATTTACCCCTTAGTAAATAAAACTTCTTTAAAACACATACTTTAGTACCACTTACTATAATTTTCCATAGCAATAACTTTAGCAGATGTTATGGCTCATACTGCTTAAAAAAATGGGCACTTTTGGTCTGGGAGGGAGGCACAGGTGCTGCATACAGCCTGCTGCCAGCAGTCTGTCAAAATTAATGACAGGATAAAAATACACAGTTTCAAGCCATAATCACATTTAAAGCTGTATGTGTTAAGAGACATATGTCCTGGATGCAGAATCATTGATTTTGGAGCATTTGTCCCTGCATAGATATGGCCCTAAGTGTGAGTACCGCTTGTAAAAAAAAGCCAACCACATACATCTGCAAAGCATTTTTATCCTGTCATTGATTTTAACAGACTGCTGGCTTCAGGCATTATTTAAAACAAAAACTTTTGCCTAAACATATCAAATTAAATTGGATCCCCCTATGGGTATTAATTTTAGGTGGACAGGTAATGCCTTCTCTCACCACTCATCTATTCCACTGGATCCTTAAAACCTAACTTAAAACATAACTTTATCAACTGATAAAATAAATAAATCACATAAGTGATAACTGAATGGTGAAGTAGTCCCTGTAGCGTAACATTTACCTACAGAATAGTGCAGAGGAGTAACAACTAATATTGAGTATGACATAAACCTTTAAGATGATAGTCTATTTCTGACATAAATGTAAGCTAAAGAGGACAATTTCTATAGATTTTGTCAGCGCCATAATATTTTCACAAATTATAGACTTGTACTAATAAACTCAGATTGTATGGTTTGCCTATATATGCAAAATAATAATAATAATGGTGAATATTCTGTATGTGGGTGGTAATCATTGATCATGATCGGTGAAGGTAATAATAGTGTTGGTCACAGGGATTATCATGACCTTCATTATACAGTTTTGATAACATTGACATTACTAGTTAAAGTATAAGAACATCAAATCAAAGTAGGGGATGGCAGTGTGGATCTTAGAAAAAAGACGCACTTTAAATACAATAAAAAAAAAAAAAAATGCCTTCGGTGTAAATAAGCATTGCACTGACTTTTTAATTATTTTTATTTTAATGTAACGTAATTTAATTTTAAAATAACTTTACAAAATGCTTTATTTAATTCTTGCTCACACACATGCATCTGTAAATTATTTTCTGAAAGATGCTATTATTAATCATTTTCCAGTACAGTACTTCAATTATTAATGTGAAATATTTCACACTTGTGAAAATGTAATTTTGCTTGAAGCTGATGTTTCTCTCCTGCTAATTTGAAACCTGTTAAAAGGCAGCCTGTTGGGGATTCTGACACCTGTGTCTGTTAAACAGGTCATGGTCGCTCAAAAGCCCATTAAATTACAATAGGTAGTCTTCTCCATATTCTGTCAGTGCCAGTATTATTATAGAATTGCCTTTCAGCAAGTATTTTTTTATTCATTTGGGCCTAACAATGTTTAAAATTATAGTATGAAGTAAAGTTTAAAAATATACCAACCAGTCTATATAAACCAGGATTTGTTCTGATTCACACTGATTGATTACTCACAGAATGAGTTTAATCTAGATTTTTAAAAATGCATTTTGTGTTAATAAGTTATATTTTGTCCAGTTAGCAGAAATTCAGCATTAAACCAATTCTGACAATAACATCACCATTTAACGTTTTTTTTTATTTCTTTATATATATATTACTTTTTTGACTATAAAATGTGCAGAGGTGGAGATACAGTACTGCATGGGCTTAGGGAATGGAAAGGGTAAAGGGGGCCCATTAGGGTTACAGAGTGTGCAGTTGCTTTGTGACATGGTGTTTTTTTTTTGTCTTCTGATGGTGGGAAATGTAAAAAAAAAGTGAAGGTGGGGACTTTAAATAATTCTAGAAAAGAGAACGTCAGGTGATGAAGCTGCTAATTTGTTTCTTTAAAAAGGATTCATCTACAATCCATGTCACCATTTAATATGTGACAGCAATACAGTATATATGAAAATCGATAAATCCTGATGTACTGACGGTAACTTATCTAATTTTTGAGGCCTGAAAATGCCAGGACAGTACAAATACCCCCCAAATTACCCCTTTTTTTGGAAAATAGACAGCCCAAGGTATTTAGTAAGAGACATTGCAAGTTTTTTTAAGTTGTAATTTTTTGTCACAATTTTTTGGAAAATGAAAGAAATGTAAAAAAAAGTTTTTTACTTTTTTTTTACATACTGTCTGGCACCAGTGCATCATCATATATCTGGTCAGTATATATAAATAAGGGCACTTTTACCCCATTCCTGCCAAGGCCAAATTTTAGTTTACGCGCTGTCGCGCTTTGAATGAAAAGTGACACTGTACCCATATTACATTTTTTATCTTTTTTCCCCCACAAATATATATTTCTTTTGGTGGCATTTGATCACCAATGGCTTGTTTATTTTTTGCCCTACAAATAAAAAAGACTAGAAATTAAGAAAAAAATTAAAATGTTTTTCTTTGTTTCTGTTATAAAATTTTATAAATAAATATGTTTTCTCCTTCACTGATGGGCACTGATGAGGCAGCACTTATACGGTGGCACAGAGGAGGGGGCACTGATGGGCACTGATGTGGAGGCACTAATATGCAGCACTGATGGGCACTGATATGCAGCACTGATAGGTGGCGCTGATATGCAGCATTGATGGGCACTGATGGGTGGAATGATAGGCACTGATGAGCGGCAATGATGGGCACTGATGTGTGGCACTGATGGGCAATGATGATAGGAAGCACTGATGAGGAGGCATTGACAGGCATTACTGATGGACACTGACTGGCATTACTAATGGGCACTTATTGGCATCCTTTATGGGCACTGATTGGCATCCCATTGTGCTACAGGTGGGCACTGATTGCCATCACATGTGGATAGAGGTGGACATCACTGATGGAGTACTGATGGGCATTGCTGATGGGTCTGCACTGATAATCAATGTGCTGATTATTGGCGCAGACCCCCCGCTGTCAGGAGAGGCGCTGATCGGCTCTCCTCTACCCGCGCCTTGTCAGCGTGAATGGAGAAAAGACGATAAATGGCACTTTCTGGTTACCATGTGATCAGCTGTGATTGGACACATGGTAAAGAGCCTATGTCATAGGCTCTTTACCTAGATCAGAGATGCAGTGTGTCCACAAGCGGCTTATCCTGCTGGACATCATATGACGTCCAGTCAGGATAATACAACCATCCTGCGTCTGTCATTCTGCATACGGTGGGCAGGAAGTGGTTAAAATATTTTTTTCATTTTTATTATATTTTTTTTTTTTACACGCTGTGACCAAAGTAACCAAAGTAACACTGTACTACTCTGGGGAGGTGATCAGGATTTTTACACACTATAACTGTTTATATCAGTGATAATCATTGTTATAAGCAACCATTTTTTTCTGAATGAAATCCATTCATTCAGTGTGTACTTTTGTGATTAGCTACGACTGGCCACAGCTAATCACATGGTAAATATGGGCTGTGACTGGCCCAGTCTGTGTCATGTGATCACTGTGACAATCACAAAAATCAACACAATAATACCCAATGGATGGAGGACATCATATGACATTCACCAGAATGGGTGAGCGCCCATCCTGGCCATCACTTTACAATAGGTTGGGCGGGAAGCAGTCAAAATGCAGACCCCCGTGCCATTTGTTTGACAATACCTTGCTTAGCCTAAAAAATGGCCATTACTTTTTTTAAGATTTGTCTCCCATTAATTTCGATAGGGTTTGGATTTGGCAGCTGAACTTTAGAAATGTTGGCCAAACCTGCTTCAAACCAAACCCAGGTACTTTTGATTACTCACTAGTGAAGATGGGGGGCATTCTTTCCATTCCTTGGAAAGAATGATTTACCTGCTTTGATTTACCCCCAGGTTCACACTGATGCAACAATCGCACCAAATTTGGAGCACTTGTCGTATCAGAAATTTGACCCCAGTCGAAACCCATTCTGTGCTATGGAACCATTCTAATTGGTGCAATTAGAGTCGCTCCAACTTAGAAGTTGCATGCAAGTCATGCTGAAGTCGCGCTGGGGTCCAACTTCAAAGTCGTGCGGAAATTGCTTGACCTTCAATTTGCAGGCTGGGTGAACCTGGGCTTAGAGACACAAAGTCACTGTAGTACTGGAGAAAGGTCAAAACTCTCACTATAACTACAACTAAAAATGTCAACATCCCCAGCAGCCTTCCAGATGGTACATCCCGATTATTACCGGTAACTAAGCTGGCCCAGTCTAACTTTCAAAAAACTAATTTACAGGTCTTGTTTCTCCCCAAGCTTGTGAGTGGATAGTGAAAGGAAAGGCAAAAGAGTGTTGAGCTCATCTCTCTGTCACTGTTTTCTCCTTGTTTCAGCATGCTCCTTGTGCTGCAACACAATTGATTGGCTGCTTACGCTGACTTTCCCCTCCCCAGTCTGAGCTCTGCTGTACAGTGAACTGCAAAAAGCAGCTATCAGGCCAAAATCAGGTAATTACACTGCTGTAGTTTGTAACTTTCAAATATTTGCCTAGCATTTGACTTGAATACATACAGTATATAAAAACCTTTTGCAATGCAAGCAATAGTTTGTAAGATACTTCAACAGGATTTGCTTATTCTGCATAATTTCACCAATTGCCTACCTAAATGACTAGCACAAAAGATTTTGATAATTTTTTTTAAACAAGCCAAATAACAATCCTTAGTCCTTCTTAACTTTTGTTTTTTTTAAGAAAATGTAATGCAA
This sequence comes from Aquarana catesbeiana, assembly GCF_042186555.1. Taxonomy (NCBI): domain Eukaryota; kingdom Metazoa; phylum Chordata; class Amphibia; order Anura; family Ranidae; genus Aquarana; species Aquarana catesbeiana. The sequence goes on along the minus strand of NC_133325.1, from coordinate 738,508,150 downwards.
AATTATGCATACATTTGTTTAAGTGAGATAAGTCCTCTAAAAGCTATTAGGAACTTAATGAGCATGCATTAGCAAATCAAAATGTCAGTTTTGATTGCATGAAGCTGTTAAAACATATTGATTCTATAAATATGTGACAAGTACCTTGTATACTTTACATAAGGATGAGGTATTAAAGAGGAACTTCACACTTATCATAAAAAATACAATAAAGACCCAATTAGAAATGTTTAGTAATTGTGATCTATGAACAGGTACTTATAGGTAATTGCAAGATTTTTATTCTTGGCATACATAATTTTTTTATTTTCCCCCCATTCTTCTCATAATGGCTATTTTTACTAAGTATAGCTGAATCCATCTACCATTACTTCTTTCCACTTTGCCTAGAACTCTGGGTCTACCTCCAGGAACCCGTGACAAAAACTTCCCAAAATTCAGCCATGAGGTCCTGGCTACCTCACCAGTGCCTTGGAGAAGTCAGGAAATGGAAAAAATGTGATTGTAAGTAAAATGTTTACGTAACCATTGAATGTAAGATGATTCTATGCCAGCATGCAGAGCTGTATGCTGTTGTGATTTTTAGGAAAAGATCTACATTAGCTTTTGGATGACATTTCAATATGTATGCTTAAGGCCCAGAAAAACATGCAGGCAGATGCAAGTTGTCTATTAATTGTTTTTCAAATAAATAGACTTTATAACTATAATGTATAGATATATAGGGGGTCATTTACTATAGCGCTATGGCGCTAATTCGCGCAAATTGCCGCGAATTAGCCCTAATTCGCGGCAATTTAGCGCGAATTAGCGCTAATAGCGCTAATTCGCGCTAAAACGGTATTCACTATAGCGCTGGTGAGAAAATACTCCCAAAATCGAATTTACTATAGCTCCCTGAAACTAAATAGAGCCCAAACCCTTACTCTGCTAAAACCTAGAGAATTGCACATGGAAATAATGTTTAGAGCATGATATAATTGCCTAAATGGTACTGAAATATGCGGTATATTATTTAAAGATTATCTGCTTTTAAACTGTGTGAAAAAGTGATTTCTACACTGAAATATCTTTAAAAGTCTGAAAAGTGAAAACTTCCCCGTTTTGGACAACTAGGTGCCAACACAACTGAGCATGCTCAGACCTGAAAATAGCTCTCATTTTAACTCAAGTGTCTTTTTTACCTGGAGGTATAGTAAATACCAAAATGAGAGCTAATTAGAGAGCATTTTTTGGGAGTTAAAATCTGCTCTATTTAGTCCAAATGGAGTTTCAGCCATTGATTCTAATGGAACAATTCTAACTTTCACAAAAAAACCTTTTAATGTTGAGATGAAATGTATCTTTCTGTGAAATACATTTTCCTTTGCAACATTGTTGCTTCTACTTAAAATATTTTGATTTTAAGAATGTTACAATGTGGAATGTTTTGATGTTTTGGTAAAATATATTTTTCTCTGTCACTTTCACTTGTTATTCTTCATCTCACAGCAATCTTTACCCCAAACTCACACAGGTGTCTTTACAATCCACAAACAATACCATTGCTGATGAAAATTTAAAATGAATCACAATTTTTTGTGCTTTGTATTATTTCCAAATATTCATAATTTGAGCCCAAAAAATGTGACATGTGTACCAACATCAGAAATCAAAATGTAATTCCCAAAAATTTGAGGGTAATATTCTACTCTCACCCACAAAAAAACACCAAATATCACAGAATAAATCAAGAAGAATAACTCTTGAGTAATGTAATTCCATCACCTGTATGTCCATAGAAATGCAGTATTAATGTGTTTAGTTATGTGTAGTTATGTGTAGGAGGGTCTCACATGTGGCAGCTCTGTGGTTTAGAGGTTAGAACTTCTGCTTAGTATCTCTGAGGGTCTGGGTTTAAATCCCAACCATGTTACTTCATGTAGAGAAGTTGTCTCATCTCCCGGGTCCTATAACTATGTCTAAATGTAGTAGTTATGTGTAGGAGGGTTCCACCACCATTGTAAGTCTTTTCCAGATACACTATATAGCCAAAAGTATTGGGACGCCTGCCTTTACACACACATGAACTTTAATGGCAGCCCAGTCTTAGTCCGTAGGGTTAAAATTTGATTTGGCCCACCCTTTGCAGCTAGAACAGCTTCTGGGAAGGCTGTCCACAAGGTTTAGTCTGCCTATGGGAATGTTTGATCATTCTTCCAAAAGTGCATTTGTGAGGCCAGGCACTGATGTTGGATGAGAAGGCCTGGCTCGCAGTCTCTACTCTAATTCAGCCAAAGGGTGTTCTATCGGGTTGAGGCCAGGACTCTGTGCAGGCCAGTCAAGTTTCTCCACCCCAAACTTGCTCATCCATGTCTTTATGGACCTTGCTTTGTGTACTGGTGTGCAGTCATGTTGGAACAGGAAGGGGCTTTCCCCAAACTGTTCCCACAAAGTTGGGAGCATGAAATTGTCCAAAATGTCTTGGTATGCTGACACCTTAAGAGTTCCCTTATCTGAAACTAAGAGGCCAAGCCCAACCCCTGAAAAAAAACCCGCACCATAATCCCCCTCCACCAAATCATTTGGACCAGTGCACAAAGCAAGGTCCATAAAGACATAGATGAGTGATTTTGGGGTGGAGGAACTTGACTGGCCTGCACAGAGTCCTGACCTCAACACAACAGAACACCTTGGGGATGAATTAGAGAGGAGACTGTAGGTCAGGCCTTCTCGTCCAACATCAGTGCCTGACCTCACAAATGCACTTGGAAGAATGGTCAAACATTCCCATAGACACACTCCTAAACCTCGTGGACTAGAAGAGTTGAAGCTGTTATAGCTGCAAAGGGTGTGCCAAATGAGTTTTGAACCCAATACTAATACTGGGATGCCATTACAGTTCATGTGTGTTTAAAGGCAGGCATCCCAATACTTAGGCCAATATACTGTATATTGCTTGTGACACTGAGCATGGCTATGGACTTAGGGCTGGTTCACACCACAGAGATGCAGAGAACATGCTTGGGGCTGCCTGGTGGCTTAGTGGGTAGCAGTTCTGTATAGCAGCACCTGAGATGTTGGTTCAATTCCCCAACATGCTAATGCTTGTGTTGAAGTTTATAGGTTCTCCCTGTGTGGGTTTCTCACCACAATCCAAAGACATGATGGCATTTTATTTGTCTCCTGTCGAAATAGGTTCTAATGTAAGAAAGTTAATTTTGGACTTTATATTGGAAGCTCATTGCAGCCAGGGACTGATGTTAATGTTTATTAGCACTAATCATGCCCAGGGACTTGGACATTTCAAATTTTAGGGTTTACACTGCACAGATACATATGCTTAGAAAACTTTTGCTTTGTTTATGTGGATGCAAATGGACTTTGATCTTTGGCCTGTAGTTGGAGATTTGATGCACATAGCCAAGGGCTAACAAAGTTGTGAATACTATTATGTGTTCCTGCTCATCAGGTGAAATCACTTTAGACATACATGAAGAGATAGATTGAAAGATACTGGTGGGCGTGTACTTCTATTGGGTGTGTCAGTGTGCTAACAATACAACCTCTCTTATATAAATGCCTGCAGTAGGGGGGTTCGTTTGGCCTGAGAAGGTCAGGTTTTTTGTTGTGAGGGAGAAGGAATGATATTGGGAGATTTGATGAAGTTCTTGTGCATTTTTTCAATCAAAAGTGGGTTTATGTGGCCATGCTGTCAATGTTGTGTGTGTATTGTTCCTGTCTGATCATGCAAACATCGTTTGGAAGCATCTGCTGACCTACTATTTTTGATCTTGTTTAATCGTGTACACCGAAATGCAGCTTCCAGCAGAACATGGTCACCAATGTATGTATGTGTGGATTGTGGGCTGGTGGGTGTTTTGAATAAGTCTTTTGCAATATTATGTTGGAATGCTTTGTAAGAATGACTGTTAAGTATGTTTCTATAATATTGCAGATAGAAATGTGATGCCCAATATACACTGAAATTAAAGCTGTGTCCACTCTAAAGTTTTGTCTAATTTTAGATTGTAAGCTCCTATGAGCAGGGCTCTTAAAATTCCGTTGCTAAATGTAGTACCATATATCCTGTCCAAATTTTTTTGAAGCTAGTAAATGTAAATTTATTTTTTTTTCTGCTGGTAAAATAAAAGTACATTATCGAGCTTTTGTTGTGGTGTGTGTGTTTTTTTTTTTTTTTGTTTTTTTTCTCCTACTTTTCTTTCTCTTTAGTTTTTGTGGGTGGTGGATTTGGGAAAGTGCAATATCTCTTAGATTTTATTTCAATATGTATTTGTGCACCAAAAAACGAATCTCTTTGCCCTGGTTCACATGCTACTTTGAAATTGCGCTACTTCACTTGAAGTAGCACGATTTCAAAGTAGCAAGGTCAGCATGATTTCAGGTGGCTTCATGCACAAATGTCTATTGAAGTCGCACCTGAAATCAGCAAAAGTAGTGCAGGAACTACTTTAGCAAATTGGTGCGGTGCCACAAAAAAAATGTTGCATCGATTGGAACAGTGCCATTGCCAATAGTCATGCGATTTGATCTCTTGAATTGCATGACCAATCGCTCCAATGTAAACCTAGGCTTCTGCACAACTTCAAGTTATATATAAAGATTCCACCTTTATCATTAACTGTTGTGGATAGGCAGTGTTTGAATGTGTCAGCTCTGGTTCACATTGGTGTGATTTGACATGTCAAATCGGTGGCAATTGCACTGTTCTAATTGGTACGATTTGTATTGATATTGGTGCAGAAACCTGCACTGATGTCTCTGATGTTGCCCCCACAGTCGGGACTAACATGCAGGAATGAAATTGTGGGAGTTCAGCTGAACGCTTTCCTCCTGCTGTCAGTGTGAACCAGGGCTCAAACTGGGCCTTTTGCCTTTGTAATTCACCTGCAGGGACACCATCTCTTATCAAACTCCCTTAAGTTCACCTTCAAATATATGTAGAAATACAGATTTGCATATCTGAAAATAAAAAATACTGAGATCAAATATTCGCAGCTGCAATCAAAAGCGTGGTTTCACCTTCTGACCCGGAAATTAGTCATTGTATGCACCCGGAAGTTCCTGTGCTGGTCAGGATCTCCATCTAGGTGGACATGGTGAGGTCTCTAGCAGAGAGGAGGTGCTGCTCATTGGCCGGGTAAGTGTAGGATTTGTACTTAATCAATGCGGGGGTGGATGTCATAGTTAGATTTGGTGTGGTTGGGGTTCATTGATTTGTTTGGCATCACCACACATTTGCTTCCGTCCCATGTGCACACATCACTTCCTGCATTTGTTCTGCTGATGTAAATCAGTAAGGACTATACAGGTATAAATGAGAGCTCCTTTTATTAAAATATATATGACTTGTTTCACAGCTGGGCGAATTTTCCAGCAAATTTGGACCTCTAAGTTGCATGACAAGTTGTACCCCATGATTCTCAATAACAACCATTCATATCTGTGCTACTTTAAGTCGCACCAACTTCAAAGTAGTACCTGTACCACTTTGGTGTGACTTGAGGTATATCGGGTACAATATTACACAGGCATTCCCAGAAGTTGGGGCCAAGTTGCAGCGGCAAAGTGGCAGCAAAATAGTGTGACTTTCAGGTCGCAGCAGTGTGAATGAGATTCAAGGATAACACCTTTGAATTTGGCCCTATTGTCACTTGTGCATCCTGAAGGTGTAGCAAATTCGTCCCTGCACTACCTTGGTTTGACTTTGATGCAATTTGAGGTCCATACACCACAAGATTACACAGACATTGCTTCAAGTGATGACAAAGCTGTGCAATTTTAAGGTCGCAAAAGTGCAAATGTGGTCTTATTCAAAGGTGTTATCAATTAATCGCATTAGGTTACTTTCACACTTGGGTGACTTTTCATGGAGATTTGGACCTCAAAGTCACATGAAAAGTTGTCCCCCTTGATTTCCATGCATATTTATTAGAGCTGCATGATTAATCGTCATCGTGATTTTTTTCCCCTTTACGATCTTGAAAAAAGAGTTTCATGATTCTTGCTATGCAAAGAACTCTCTCTGCTCTTCTGAAGCCACAGCTGAAAAAACAGGAAGTCTGCCAAGAATTAGAACATTCTTTATCAGTGAACTTAACTAGAAACCTTGTAACAATTTGTCAATTAAATAGAATTCTGTGTAAGTGAGGAAAGTTTAACTACTTAAACACTAAACATTTTTCTGACATTTGTTAGTTTCAGGTTAAAATCATTTTTTTTTTGGTAGAAAATTACTTAAACCCCCCCAACATTATATATATTTTTTTAGTAGAGACCCTAGAGAATAAAATGGTGGTTGTTACAATATTTTATGTCACACTGTATTTGCGCCTTTCAAATGCAATTTTTTTGGGAAAAAAGTACTTTAATGAATTAAAAAAAAAGAAAAGTTAGCCCAATTTTTTGTGGGATAATGTGAAAGATTTTACGTCTCGAGAATCGTGATCTTTTTATTCTAAGCAAAAAAATTGTGATTCTCATTTTGGCTAGAACCGTGCAGCTCTAATATCTATGCAACTTCACCCATGTTCATTGTAGGCCAAATCGGCACCTATTGATGGCAATGGAACTGTCCGAATTGGTGTGACGCCACAACGATTCCCAAAAGTAGTTCCTGCACTACTTTTGGCGACTTCAGGGGGCGATTTCTTACCTCCCAACTTTTTGAGATGGGTATAAGGGACACCTATTAGCAAAAGTAGGTAGGCATAGGACACCTTCTTAAAGGAGAACAGTTGGGACCTATGTGATTTCACTAGACATCTGTGCAGGAAAGTGTGCGTCACACTTGTGCGACTTTGGACATCAGAGTCGTATGACAAGTCATACCCCATGATTTTCAATGTGTACCATTCATATCTTTGCGACTTCAAGTAACGCTGACTTCAACGTAGTCCCTGTACTACTTTGGTCTGACTTTGATGCGAGTTGAGGTCCATAGACCTCAAGTTTACACAGGCATTCCCTGGAATTGCGGCAAAATTGCTGATGCAAAATCATGGGAAAGTTGCGTGTCTTTCCCTGCGACTCCTGCGTCCATAGACCTCAAGATTACACAGGCATTGCTTAAAGTCGCATTAAAATCTCGCAACTTTCAGGTCGCACAAGTGTGAAAGGTGCCTAAGTCACTGTGCTGAGTACTATTTTATACCTGGAATATAAAGTAGTCCCACCATCAAACACTAGTAAACATATGTTCTCAATATAATTGTGCTCAAATGGCTGAAAATCACACAGATGGTATCACCTACTGAAAGCTTGCATTGTACTCAGCAGCATATGCTGAAAAGAGGCAAATGCCTATTAGCCAATGCCACATCGGCACGAGCATGGTTGTTACTATAATATTAATGCCTGAAATGCAAAACATTATTGTACTGAATCAAACATTAGTAAATGTATTTTCTCTGTAGGTAAGTGCTCAGCTCTGTAGCATAGCGGTATACCCTGCTGCCCCCAAAAGTTCAAGCCATGAATTCAAATCCCACTGACAGCATCACCTCCTGGAAGTGTGCATTGTACTCAGAAGCATAATTAGCCAAAGCACATCAGCTTGCTTTATTCCATATTTTAACTCTTCAAATGCATGCAATGGTATGTACTTATTCAATAATATGGTATGGAATTCCAAAATTCAAGGAAAAAAACATCGTAGGGTCCCCCCAGTACATACCAGGCCCTTCCGTATGGACTTTAAGGGGAACCCCCACACCAAAATGTAAAATAAATTTGATGTGGGGCCCCCAAAATCCATACCAGACCCTTATCCGAGCATGCAGCTTGGAGGTCAGGATAGGGGGGGACGAGTGAGCACCCTCCCCTTCTGAACCTTACCAGGTCACATGCTCCAAAGCACCTTTTCCCCTTGTTGATGGGGACAAGGGCCTCTTCCCGACAACACTGGTCGGTGGTTGTCGGTCTGCAGGCAGGGGGTTTATCAGAATCTGGAAGCCCCCTTTAACAAGGGGGCTCCCAGATCCTGCCCCCTATGTGAATAGGTATGGGGTACATTATACCCCTACCCATTCACCAAAAAAAGCAGTGAAATGCAAAAAAATTAATAGCCGGTTTTTGACAAGTCCTTTATTGTAGAATAGTTCTGAGCTGTCTTCTTCCCTGAGCCATCTTCTCCAGACACTGTCTCTCCCTCCTCCATCTTCTCCCCGAGCTGTATTCTCCCAGAGCCGTCTCTCCTGCCGCCGCCATCTGCTGTGTTCTTCCGCACCGCTGGTTACCCGCTAATAAATAAAAGCTGCTCTTCTTCCATGGTGGTCTTCCTCCGCTGTGTTGTCACCCGCTGTGTGGCGTCTCTTACATAGCCATGGAGCGGACTCTCTGGGTGACATTATCGGATGGCCACAGAAGACCGCCACAAGAAGAAGAGCACAAGAGCTTTTTTTTAATTTGTGGGTAACCGGCTGCGCTGAAGAACACATCAGCGGGAGAAGATGGTGGCAGCAGGAGAGACAGCTCAGGGAGAAGAAACATCAAACACTAGTGAATGTATTTTCTATGTATGACCGAGCTACACCCAATAGGCTAGCGGTCAGCACTTCTACCTTGAAGAACTCATGGGTTCAAATCCCACAGAGAAATACTAAAAGATTGAATTGGTGAAAAAAAAGCAAATAACTATTAGCCAATTAGCCAAAGCAGCATATGCTGAAAATAGGTGAATGCCAATTAGCCAATGCACTTTAAATTTGGCTGATTCTATTATATTAACTCTTCAAATGCATGCAATGATATGTAAGTATTCAATACTATTATGGTGTGCAATTTCAAACACCACACACTAACTAATGGGCAGATTACATTTTTTTGTTTGTTCATTTTAATTCGCTTGTGCACTGAAAAAATAAACACAGCTGGGGGATGGTAGGTTGGCTGGTATTTGAACTTGTACCATGAGTGCTGTGGAGACATCTGAGCAGACTACTAAGCCATTGTGCTAAGTATGAGACCTGCATAATAGTGTAGTATGATTAAAGAATGAATATAAATAATTACCGCTTTATAGTCACCTAAATTAAAAAATAAAAAACAACATACAACAAATAGGTAACCTAAATGTTTAATACATGTAACTTTACAGAATAGCAAACATTACTATGTAATAATCATTCATAACTGCATTAGTTAGCAAAAGAAGGAAATAACTAGGAATACTAATTGCAACATACATCAATAGATGCACACGAGGTAGAGCACATCTCACATAAAAATGTTTCTTTCACATACATGGATCATGATTACAGTGCAGTACTATATAACAACTTGGTAGGAATTGGCATTTGCATATACGCGGAAGCGCTAATTAGCGCCAGCTTAGGATTTACTAACATGTGTTTCTCACTAATAGCGCTAGTTTTTCATTCGCACATTCACCTGTTGAAATTTTATTTGGCTAAAATGGGAGCTATTATTTGCCATAGTGCCCAGTACTTCCTGGCGCTATAGTAAATGACCCCCATAGACTTTAACGGTGTTCGCGTGCTCGAACAAACTTTTTTCCTGTTCACATGTTCTGGTGCGAACCGAACAGGGGGGGGGGGGTCTGCTCATCCCTACCTAGCAGTAAAAAGGGTCGCTGGTTCGTATTCCCAACCACACCACAAGACTACCTGCCTGGAGTTTGCATGTTCTCCCTGTGCCTGCGTGGGTTTCCTCCAGATACTCCGGTTTCATCCCACACTCCAAAGACATGCTGGTAGGTTAATTGGCTTCTGTCTAAATTGGCCCTAGTATATGAATGTGAGTTAGGGACCTTAGATTGTAAGCTCCTTGAGGGTAGGGGCCCATATTAGTGTATAATGTATATGTAAAGCACTGCGTAAATTGATGGCACTATAGAAGTACCTTAAATAAAAATAAATAAGTCTTCACTAATATTATGGTGTGAATCTCCAAAACACCATACACTAGCTAACAAGCAGTTTACATTTGATAAACTTGATTGTATGGTATATAAACCATCAAACACTAGTAAAAGTATTTTGTATATATAATTGTGCTCAGCCCAATAGGCTAGCAGTTAGCACCTCTACCTTCAAAAATTCAGGTATTGAAAGACTCATGGGTTCAAATCCCACAGAAGAATCCTGAAAGATTACTGTTGGTGGAGAAAAGGAGAATTACTATTAGCCAAAGCAGCATACAGTGAATGCCAAGTAGCCAATACAATTTAATGTGGTTGATATTATTGTATTAACTCTTCAAATGCTTGCAATGGTATGTAAGTATTCACTAATATTATGGTGTGAATCTCCAAACACCACACACTAGCTAACAAGCAGTTTACATTTGATAAACTATATTGTATAGTATATAACACATCAAACACTAGTAAAAGTATTTTGTATGTATAATTGTGCTCAGCCCAATAGGCTAGCAGTTAGCACCTCTACCTTCAAACATTCAGGTATTGAAAGATTCATGGGTTCAAATCCCACAGAAAAATCCTAAAAGATTGCATTGGTGGGAAAAGGAGATTGCCAGTTAGCCAATTAGCCAAAGCAACACAAATATACATGTATATATATTTACTGAAAATAGGTGATTGCCAAGTAGCCAATGCAGTTTAATGTGAAAGTTTTTATTGTATTAACTCTTTAAATGCATGCAAGGGTATGTAAGTATTCAATTATATTATGATGTGACATTCCAAACACCACACACTAGCTAAAGGGCAGTTTACATTTATTTGTTTATTTTAATTCACTTGTGCTAAGTACAAGACCTGCATAATAGTGTAGTATTATCAAAGAATGAACATAAATAATTACTGCTTTATAGTCAACTAAATTAATAAATAATAAATCAAAAACATGAAAAAAACAACATACAACAAATAGGTAACCTAAATGATTAATACATGTAACTTTACAGAATAGCAGACATTACTATGTAATAATCATTCAGAACTGCATTTCTTAGCAAAAGAAGGAAAAAAAAAGCATGGAATACTAATTGCAATATAAATTAATAGATGCACGGGAACTAGAGCACATCTCTGATAAAAAATGTTTCTTTCACATACATGGATCATGGCTACAGTACAGTGCTATATAACAACTTTATAAGAATTGGCATTTGTATATACGCGGAAGCGCTAATTAGCGGCAATTTAGAATTTACAAACGTTTATTCTCCGCTTATATCGCTAATTTTCATGCGCAAATTCGCCGGTTTTGTTTCCATTTGGCTAAAATGGGCTCTATTATTTGCCATAGTGCCCAGTACTTCTTGGAGTTATAGTAAATGACCCCCCATAGAAGTACACTAGATTAGTTAAATGGTAACTCCACTTCATAGAAATTTTTTTTTGCAAATAAAAACATAAAAATATCGCATATACAATTATGACACAAGCCATATTGTAATAAAAATGTTTCTTATTAAAAATAATCATTCCATTTCAATCTGCAGAGCTGTCATTTTCTGTAAAATGTAATGCAAAATTGCAGCCTGGAGGCATTCTGTACACAGAGGGTGTTCAGAACGCCCCCCAGAAATGCAATTTCCTGTTTGGGTGATTGGTTCCCTTGCATGCTCTGCAACAAACATTTCAGTTTTGGTGAGAAAACTCTCAAAGGGTTATTGAGCCTATTACATTAGGGTGCAGTGATGGCTGGTACTCAAAATGTTTAGGGGGGTGCAAACAAACTGAAAAATACTAAAAAAAAAAAAACATCAATTGCAGCCTCATTGTGCCCATCAAATGCAGCCATTGTGCCCATCAAATGCAGCCACTGTGCCATCAATTGCAGTCATTGTGCCCATCATATGCAGCCATTGAGCCCATCATATGCAGCCATTGAGCCCATCATATGCAGCCACTTGTGCCCCATCAAATGCAGCCACTGTGCCCATCATATGCAGCCACTCGTGCCCATCATATGCAGCCACTTGTGCCCATCAAATGCAGCCACTTGTGCCCAACATATGCAGCCACTTGTGCCCATCATATGCAGCCACTTGTGCCCATCAAATGCAGCCACTTGTACCCATCAAATGCAGCCACTTGTGCCCATCAAATGCCACCACTTGTGCCCATCAAATGCTGACACTGTGACCCCCGCCGCCTGCCCGCTGTCTGCCCAACACTTACCCAATCTTAGTGGCAGGTCAGGCAGTGGGTGACGGCAGCAAGCCGTGGGATGGCTCCTGTTTCCTCCATGCTTCCCCCTCCTCTCTTCTTTGGTCTGCTAGGTGTCCAATCAGGGCGCCTGTGCCTTTAGCGAATCAGGTGACGGGTATTAGACCCGCGCTACCTGATTGGCGGAGAGGCAGTTCAGTGTTAGAGAAGCAAATATTCATTTGCTTTTCTAACACATCTGGGTGGACTGCGAGCGCAATGTTTTGCGCTCCAAGTCCACCTTTTTTGAAGCCTATTATAGCCTATGGATTAATATTCGGTTTACATGTGTGATCAAAAAATATTACTCCATCAAAAACCTAAACTCTGTATACATCTGATATCCACATTAATTAGATGTGCAATACTATTCCTAATGTTACTGTAAGTCCACCAGTCTCTGGGGTTAATGATGTCCTCACATCTTTTGTAAAGTGCTCCACTTAAAGTGTTACTAAACCCAGGACCCTGCATTCACTATATCTGGTCTATCACAGTAACCAGAACATGGAAATGCAATTATTTTAGTAAATATAAACTGCTAGATACCTTTTCTGCAGCATATACTGTAGCAGTCTTGTGACTTCTATCAGTGTCTAAATGAGCACTGGTTAAAGCTTGTCGGAGGAGTTTTCATTCTCCTCTGACTGTCCTATGAGGCTGCATGATCCCTAATTTTCTGTCTGGACAGTGCAGATTGGCCCTGCGCTGATCACATGCACTCTCCCCCCCAAAAAACTGTCTTGCAATACACACCAAACTGAACATGTGCAGAGTGCCCCCAAGGTTCTGTTCTATCAGCAGTTGGATGGGGGGAGGATCAGAGAAGACAGGATTAAACAGCCTTTTAACACAAAGTGGTAGATTAACCCCTTAGGTTCTACAGTGAGTATAACAAGCATTCTTTATGGCATATAAAGACTGATTTTACTGTTGTGGGTTTAGCAACACTTTAAGTGTAGAAATTCACTTCAAACTCCACCTTATTTCAGTTGCTTGCTTTAGGTATTAGATGTGCAGAAAATAAGGTCAGATAACATCTAATACCTAAAGGGATCAGCTGAAATAAGGAGGAGTTTGAAGTGAATAGCACTATTAATTATGGGGGTAATTGATGATTGTGTGGACAGCTGCAAATAGCTTTGGCCACTGGCAGCCTGTCATTGAACTGCATGGACTTAGTGGCTGCAGTTAGCTGCTTTCAGCTTTCAAACCCTACAGCAGGAATCAGTAGATTCCTTCTGCTGGGAAATGCACCATAGCTAAATGCCTGCCATAGCCTCCCTCAAAAGCCTGTGTGACAAGGTGGAAAAACAACAGCAGAACTAAGAGACAGGAATAGAGGGCTGTCTCCCTATAACAGCAACATTTTAACCCCTAAAACCCTGCACCAACGTACTGCAAATGTGTACATTGCATCACATAGTGCTTAAATTCAGTCAGCGCCTGTTCAAGGGTGTCTTTGTTCAAGCATGTTTATTTTCTGCTGTCACCCTAGATACAATTCTGAGGGTCATAACCAAACATTGCAAGTGATTCTGCTTCAGTGAGAGCCTTCTGTTGCTTGTTGGTGACACAGAGGATCTACCTGAGGGCCAGTTCACACCACCTCCTATCCATGCGTCCAGCCCACTAATCTACATGAGGGGTACCGGATGCATGGATTTCAATGTTTGTTTTTGTTTTTTTTTGAAGCGCATGATTAGAGCCTGAGGTAAAAAAAAGGGTGGGCTCAGGGCGCAGAGCACTGCGTCCTGAGCCCACACACTTGTGTGGCAATAGCAAATTAATTTTTACTATTGTCTTCCTGATTCTCCCCCCAGCCAATCAGGAAGCAGTTCCTTTGACCCGATTGGCCAGGGAGTCTTAGGACTTCTTGGCCATTCATGTCTCCCACGTGGGGGAGAGGGTCGATCACCGCATTCCTGCCCATCTCCCATGGGTGGCGGGGGTCAATCACTGCATTCACATCCATCCCTGGGGGGGTGCGATCACCAGGGGGGTTTTGGTGTTGGTTTGCCACAATATATTAAGCACTGGCAGACACTAGTTATATGGATTCCAATGACAAAGTTCACACCATTGCAGTGCATTCCAGTGCAGTCAACAAAAGTAGTACATTTTTTGCATATTTTCAGACTGGAACACATTACAGCAAAAAAAAACCAGGAAACTTTGGCAAAAAAGAAAAAACAAGAGGGAAAATAGCAGTGTACTGGCCCTGAATCCATAGCACAAAACACACACCTGCAAAGCTATAAAATCCAGCAAAGGAAACATCTTGTAGTAGCTTTGTAATATACAATACCAAATTTCTCCCTCTCTGAACTGCATGTATTTATCTATTACTATTACAAAAAACTCTGTGTGACCATTCAGAGCTTGTGAAGTGTATTGAAAATGTGTTGCACTGGCTTGAAAATGTCTTTGATTTATAGTTAAAGAATTTTTTTTTACCTTCATATTCAGTTTCTGATCAGTTACAGAAGGGAAGGAGGAAGAGAGAGCTCAGTCACAGTGCTAATTCACAGGCTGGTCCCCAGAGTCTCGGGCAGAGTCTTCATGTACAGGAGATAGCTGGTGGCTGCTCTTTTTCAAATTTCCTGCGAGCACAGGGGGACAGGGGTGGAAGATTGAGTCTTTCTCCTCTTCTGTTTGTGCAGAGTAATTGGGGGAGACTGTGCTGGCCAGGCACTGTGAGAATGTCACAGAGTCACTGAGCCATCACAGATGCAGCCAACCTATACTACTGGCACATGGGGTGATTAGGGCGTTCACAGGCAAATACACCACATCCCATCGCCATGTCCATCTTCATATATAAAGGGATTCAGACCCTGACACTTTCCTCATTAGAACCCTTGCAAGTGGGAGTATATCCCAGATATATAAGATCTTGTTGGATGCAGGGGGGGTTGGAAATCCCAACATATATAAAAAAATGGGAGAGAGAATTGGGTACATGAGGAAAGTATCAGGAAATAGGAAACATTTTGAAACTTGTACATGGTTCATCAGTTGATATTAAAATGGTTGAAATGAACTATAAATGTTTATCTAGGTGGTATAGAACCCCAGATAAAATAGGAAATATCGGGGGGCGTGGCCTGACACAACATGGAGTAGAACGCTTCTCCACAGAGCTCCGTCCATTAATCCTGTTACTCGGCTAATCCTTGACTCACCGGCACACTACGGGACCCGGGACAGGCTACTTTAGCTCCTCTGCCTTCAGGTGTCATGTCTCCGACAAAAGCACAAAAGGTGGCCGCGGCGAAATTAGATCAATACCGCCGACATGACAGGGACGAAGCAGAGGAAGATGGCGGCGCCACGCCGGATGCAAGGGATCCGCCGAAGGGAGACACAGACAGACTTCTAGAAGCCATCACATTCTGCCGCACCTCTCTCACTGCACAAATTGAGGAGGTGAAGGTAGACATATCCCTGATCAGACAAGATCTCCAGAAGTTCCGAGACAGGGTCAAGACAGCGGAGACCAGGATTTGCACTATAGAAGACGCCATACCGCCATTACAGGCAGGGTCAGATCATATGCAGAAGCAGATACACCAGCTCCTCGTCAAGCAGGACGAAATGGAGAACAGGCTCAGGAGGTGTAATCTGCGCTTTATCGGTCTACCTGAGGGGGCAGAGGGTAAGGACCCTGCCATATTTATTGAACAGTTACTTGTGACAACATATGGTAGAGAGGCCTTCTCCCCCATGCTAGCAATTGAGAGAGCACACCGCATGCCAGCCAGACCACCTCCACAGGGAGCTCCCCCCCGCACATTTATCACCAAGTTCCTTAACTTCAAAGACCGGGATGCGGCCCTGCGACTTGCAAGAGAAAAGGGTAATATCCCCTGCAGAAATGTCAAAGTCGCCATCTTCCCTGATTTCTCGGCGGAGGTCCAGCGCCGCCGCCAGAGCTTCATGGAAGCTAAACGTAGGCTGAGAGAACGTCAATTTAAATATTCCATGCTGTTCCTTGCACGATTAAGGGTGGAACATCAAGGTCGCGCCATCTTTTTTGAGGCTCCAGAGGATGTGGTCAATGGGGTTAGTTTACTTAGAGTGTGTATAGGAATGTATACGGAATTTCAAAGTCAGGTAACACAACAATGTAAAAATTACAGATTGGTTTTACTATATGCTGATTTCTTTACCCTTTACAATGATCTGTTTGACCTAGGAAGATAAGAATAGTAGTCTCATAATGGCTCAGATGTCTGTTATCATAAAAATGCGTTATCTTTTCACAATTTATTCATGGGGTCGCTGAAATTCCTCACATGGAATGTGCGAGGTCTGCATGAGAAAATCAAACGCTCGGCGGCCTTCACATTCCTCAAAAACAAAGAGCTGATGTAGTGGTATTGGTGGAGACTAGGGATGAGCTTTGAGTTCGAGTCAAACTCATGTTCGACTCGCACATTGGCTGTTCGCAAGTTCGCTGAACAGCGAACAATTTGGGGTGTTCGCGGCAAATTCGAATGCCACAGAACACCCTTTAAAAGTCTATGGGAGAAATCAAAAGTGCTAATTTTAAAGGCTTATATGCAAGTTATTGTCATAAAAAGTGTTTGGGGACCCGGGTCCTGCCCCAGGGGACATGGATCAATGCAAAAAAAAGTTTTAAAAACTGCCGTTTTTTCAGGAGCAGTGATTTTAATAATGCTTAAAGTCAAACAATAAAAGTGTAATACCCCTTTAAATTTCGTACCTGGGGGTGTCTATAGTATGCCTGTAAAGGGGCGCATGTTTCCCGTGTTTAGAACAGTCTGACAGCAAAATGACATTTCGAAGGAAAAATTCCATTTAAAACTACCCGCGGCTATTGCATTGCCCACAATACACATAGAAGTTCATTGATAAAAATGGCATGGGAATTCAACACAGGGAAACCCCGAACCAAAATTTAAAAAAAAAATGACGTGGGAGTCCCCCTAAATTCCATACCAGGCCCTTCAGGTCTGGTATGGATATTAAGGGGAACCCCGGCCAAAATTTTAAAAAAAAATGACGTGGGGTTCCCCCTAAATTCCATACCAGACCCTTCAGGTCTGGTATGGATTTTAAGGGGAACCCCGCGCCAAAAAAAAAAAAAAAAACGGTGTGGGGTCCCCCCAAGAATCCATACCAGACCCTTATCCGAGCATGCAACCTGGCAGGCCGCAGGAAAAGAGGGGGGACGAGAGTGCACCCCCCCTCCTGAACCGTACAAGGCCACATGCCCTCAACATTGGGAGGGTGCTTTGGGGTAGCCCCCCAAAACACCTTGTCCCCATGTTGATGAGGACAAGGGCCTCATCCCCACAACCCTGGCCGGTGGTTGTGGGGGTCTGCGGGCGGGGGGCTTATCGGAATCTGGAAGTGAACCCCCAGATCCCGGCCCCCCCCTGTGTGAAATGGTAAGGGGGTACCCTACCATTTCACTAAAAAATTGTCAAAAATGTTAAAAATGACAAGAGACAGTTTTTGACAATTCCTTTATTTAAATGCTTCTTCTTTCTTCTATCTTCCTTCATCTTCTTCTGGTTCTTCTGGCTCTTCTGGTTCTTCCTCCGGCGTTCTCGTCCAGCATCTCCTCCGCGGCGTCTTCTATTTTCTTCTCCTCGGGCCGCTCCGCACCCATGGCATGGGGGGAGGCTCCCGCTCTTCTCTTCATCTTCTTCTTCATACTCTTCTCTTCTTCCTTCTTCTCTTCTTCTCTTCTTCATTTTCTTCTCCGGGCCGCTCCGCATCCATGCTGGCATGGAGGGAGGCTCCCGCTGTGTGACGGCGTCTCCTTGTCTGATGGTTCTTAAATAACGGGGGGGCGGGCCCCCACCCCCTCTGACGCACGGGACATGACGGGACTTCCCTGTGGCATTCCCCGTGACGTCACAGGGAAGTCCCGTCAAGTCACCGTGCGTCAGAGGGGGCGGGGTCACCGGGTGGCCCCGCCCCCGTTATTTAAGAACCGTCAGACGAGGAGACTCCGTCACACAGCGGGAGCCTCCCTCCATGCCAGCATGGGTGCGGAGCGGCCCGGAGAAGAAAATGAAGAAGAGAAGAAGGAAGAAGAGAAGAGGATGAAGAAGAAGATGAAGAGAAGAGCGGGAGCCTCCCCCCATGCCATGGGTGCGGAGCGGCCCGAGGAGAAGAAGATAGAAGACGCCGCGGAGGAGATGCTGGACGAGAACGCCGGAGGAAGAACCAGAAGAGCCAGAAGAACCAGAAGAAGAAGAAGATGAAGGAAGATAGAAGAAAGAAGAAGCATTTAAATAAAGGAATTGTCAAAAACTGTCTCTTGTCATTTTTAACATTTTTGACAGTTTTTTTGTGAAATGGTAGGGGTAAGTACCCCCTTACCATTTCACACGGGGGGGGGGCGGGATCTGGGGGTCCCCTTGTTAAAGGGGGCTTCCAGATTCCAATAAGCCCCCCGCCCGCAGACCCCCACAACCACCGGCCAGGGTTGTGGGGATGAGGCCCTTGTCCTCATTAACATGGGGACAAGGTGTTTTGGGGGGCTACCCCAAAGCACCCTCCCAATGTTGAGGGCATGTGGCCTGGTACAGTTCAGGAGGGGGGGGCCGCACTCTCATCCCCTCTCTTTTCCTGCGGCCTGCCAGGTTGCGTGCTCAGATAAGGGTCTGGTATGGATTTTTGGGGGGACCCCACGCCAGTTTTTTTTTTTTGGCACGGGGTTCCCCTTAAAAAGACATGAAGGGTCTGGTATAGAATTTAGTGGGAACCCCACGTCATTAAATTTTGGCCGGGGTTCCCCTTAATATCCATACCAGACCTGAAGGGCCTGGTATGGAATTTAGGGGGACTCCCACGTCATTTTTTTTTTAAATTTTGGTTCGGGGTTTCCCTGTGTTGAATTCCCATGCCATTTTTATCAATGAACTTCTATGTGTATTGTGGGCAATGCAATAGCCGCGGGTAGTTTTCAATGGAATTTTTCCTTCGAAATGTCATTTTGCTGTCAGACTGTTCTAAACACGGGAAACATGCGCCCCTTTACAGGCATACTATAGACACCCCCCAGGTATGAAATTAAAAGGGATATTACACTTTTATTGTTTGACTTTAAGCATTATTAAAATCACTGCTCCTGAATTGATCCATGTCCCCTGGGGCAGGACCCGGGTCCCCAAACACTTTTTATGACGATAACTTGTATATAAGCCTTTAAAATTAGCACTTTTGATTATTCATGTTCGTGTCCCATAGACTTTAACGGTGTTCGCGTGTTCGAGCAAACTTTTTTCCTGTTCGCATGTTCTGGTGCGAACCGAACAGGGGGGTGTTCGGCTCATCCCTAGTGGAGACACATGTAGAAGGGAAATTGCAAATGGCCCTACGACATCCATGGGTTGGGTGGGCATATCATTCTACCCACACATCCCACGCTAGAAGAGTTTCAATCCTGATTGCCAAATCTGTTCATTTTGAATTAAATGTTGTTACCGATCCCCAGGGCCACTTTGTATTCTTGTCTGTCAAGCTTTATGGCGAACCCTTTCTAATACTTGAATTTTACATCCCTCCCCCTTTTTCCACCTCCGCTATCCTAGAAGGTCTCTCGTTCATGGCCAGACACCCTTCAACACAGGTTATATGGTTAGGGGACTTCAATACTACGTTGAATCCCACATTAGATAGGCTCCGGTCCACTGGGCCTGCCACAAGGGCCACTGGGGAAACCAGATTCTCGAAACTTATTACGGCCTTCCAGTTAGTGGATACGTGGCACTTTAAATTTCCCCACACTCGGTCCTACTCCTGTTTTTCATCTACCCACAACTCTATGTCACGTATTGATTTAATTTTAGTATCCCAAAAGCTCACACCACCACTACTAAATACACACTTTGGCCCCAGAGTACTCTCTGATCACAGCCCATATTGGATAACCCTCAGTGTACCCATTGACAAACCTACATACACATGGCGCTTGCACCCTTTCTGGCTCTCATTGTTGCTAGATGACAATGAACTCCCAAATGCTTGGAAGACGTATTTTGCAGAGAATGATCAGACCGCCTGTCCGGCAGTGGTCTGGGATTCCATCAAATTATACGCACGTACATCCCTAATTTCTCGCATTAATAAAATTAAGGCAGATTCTGCAGGAGCCCTTGACAGAGCGATAGAGGAGCTATCCTCTACGGAAAGGGATTATACGAATAACCCATCCCCGGACAAAGCGCACCAACTCAAATTGCAGACTAGAGTGGTAACTCAACTACAGTTCGAGAAAACCAGACAAAAACTATTTTTCGCTAAACAGAAATTACTTGAACATGGAGAGAAGGCTGGTCGATTGTTGGCGTATTTCATTCACAATGAAGACAGACCCCCTGTGGTCATTTCCCTACATGGACCTACAGGCCAGCAAATTACCAACCCGCCTAGTGTAACCTCAATGTTCAAAGAATTTTTCTCGGACCTATATACATCAACAGTACCCGAAGCTGACAAAGGAACAGGTTGATCTTTTGGAAGTGCCACTTACAATAGACGAAATAACGACTGCTATTACCAGCTTTTCCAGGTCTAAGGCCCCAGGATCTCATGGTCTCCCTATAGAATTTTATTCCCACTTTGGCGAGATACTTATCCCTAAACTCCTAACCTTATATAACCACTTGTTAGAGACTCAGACACTACCACCTTCCATGAGGGAAGCAACCATAATTCTTATACCCAAACTGGGGAAGGACCCTGGATACCCTGGATACCCTGAATCCTAACGTCCCATTTCCCTATTACAAGCAGATATTAAAATCTTAGCCAAGGTCTTATCTAATCACCTTAATCAAGTCATATTATCCCTCATACATACTGACCAAGCAGGGTTTATGCCTGGTCGCAACACCTCCTTCAATTTAAGAAAAGTATTTATTATTTTGCAGGCTATGGAGGAGGGCTCCCGGGTAGTGGTGACCCTTGATACGGCAAAAGCGTTCGATTCGGTGGAGTGGAGATATCTCTGGAGATGCTTGAAGTGATATGGCTTTGGGCCCCTTTTTATTAAGTGGGTCCAATTACTGTATAGGGCTCCCGCAGCTAGGGTGGTGGCGAATAGCTGGCTGTCCTCGATGTTTGACCTCAGTAGAGGCATGAGGCAGGGCTGCCCACTCTCCCCACTTTTGTACCTCCTGGCTGCGGAACCCCTAGCCATGTCCATTCGAGCTGACCCAGAGATCAGGGGGCTCACAATGGGAACCTTAACCGAAAAAATCAGTATGTATGCGGACGACACACTTATACTTATACTTAGCAGATTCGGGCCCCTCCCTCCGCGCAGCACTGCAAAAGATTGAACGCTTTGGGACCTTTTCTGGGCTTAAAATTAATTGGGGAAAATCCCAAATTTTGCCATTGGATAGCTTTCCACCTACTGAATTTCAAGCTAGATTATCGTTACGGCGAGTCGACACTATTAAGTACCTGGGAATCCATATCTCCAGAATACCAGCAGATGGTCCCGGTTACCCCTCGGAATCTGGGGCCATATTAACCTAATTAAGATGGTCCTTCTCCCCAAAATCTTATACATACTTTGGCACTCCCCGGTCTACTTACCTTTAAAACACTTTAAGGTTCTTGAAGCCCTTCTTAAACCCTTCGTATGGGGAACAAATAGACATAAACTTGCATTACAGTCTCTCAAAAATCCCATGGACCTGGGAGGCACAGCCCTCCCCGACTTTAACCTGTATTATGTCGTGTCCCAACTTTCCCAATTATACCATCTGGACAAAATGGACAGAGATAGATTCCACACTCTAATGTGTCGGGCTTGGGCTCAGTGCACCCAGGACCCGATATATGCCATAGCAGGGGGCCTTGGTTGCGCGGAACCTGAGGGAGACAGAAAATCACTCATATACCATTATAGACGTATCTAGGACTTGGCATCTGCCAGGTTGGCAATACCTCAACATAATGACTACACTCCATGGCACAATAAACGTCTTTCAGAGTTCCTTCATATACAAAACGCAGAGATATGGGCCACGTGGGGAATATACTATTTACATCATCTGCTGTCTGACGGTACCATTAAAACCTTTGACGCACTCCGAGAGGAATTTACACTACATAACCATATGTATTTCAGATTCCTTCAGATACGCCATGCGCTTCAAACTCAATTTCCACAATCCCTTCCCCAACCAACTTCTAATCCCATTATGGCAATTATTAAAAGTACAGACCCTCGAAAGCTGACTTCAACTTTTTACAACATGCTTTCTACACCTGCTGCTACTAAACTTGCATATGCTTTGAAGCCTCGTTGGGAGCAGGGGGTAGGCCTGATGGAGGATGAGGAGTGGGAGGAGGCACTGGAGAGCTGCAGGGCAGTGTCACCCAAGCTATCTGACAGACTCTCACAGATATACATACTTCACCGGGCATATCTCACACCCCTTAGAGTGGCTAGATATAAAAGAGGATATCCTACCGGGTGCCCGATGTGCAGACAGGAGGTGGGCACGTTCTTCCATCTCATCTGGTCTTGCCCCAAAATACAGGATTTGTGGTCACAAGTTATAACATTTTTACATGACACCATGGGCTCCCCGGTGTCACTGGATCCGAAAATGTGTATACTTGGGATATTCCCTGACAATATTGACAAATTCACCAAAATATTCCTTCATGAAACCCTGTTTTCAGTTAGAAAAGTTGTTGCTAAAAAATGGATGAGACCATTACCCCCTACCTTCACAGATTGGAAGGTGGATGTTAACAGTGCTCTACCTTATAAGAAATGTATCTATATCAACCGTAATTGTCCCACTAAATATAATAAAATATGGGACCGATGGCTCCAGGAATCAGAAACCTGCACTTATACACAATATGTCACCCTGGAATTGATAATCGGATACCTGACAAAAGATAACATCCTTGAATGTATTGGGATATATGCTGTATTAATGCAATTTACATCTGACCAACTAATAGTCAAGCATATATCAGTATGTAATGTAAAACCCTGCATATGATGACCAAGATGTATGTACCTGCTATGACTCTAACATGTTTGAACAAACTACTCAATAAAAAACTTTGTTTGAGGAAAAAAAAAAAAATAGGGAAATATCAAATAGGGCAAACGTCAGACTGTTGGCGAGGATGTGGAGAGGTGGGAACTATGGCCCATATATAGTGGGGATGCCTGGGAGTATGAGGGTGGAAATGTAAAGGTAAATTAATTTTATATTCTCCCGGAGATGTAAGGGAATTATTTTGTACAATGAGATGCTTTGATATAATTAAAAAAAAAAAAAAAAAAGAGCCCTTGCAAGTGCAGCAGACGATCAGATTTCTCTAATATTATGCGATTACTGCCAATGGTTATAGCCACTAGTAGTAATTATATTATGCTGGCCTGGAAGGCACGCCACACCCTCCACCCCTGCAGGAAAAATACAGTAGTCCTGTGGGAGGCATTCCCCCATCAACACTGACTGTGTTGATGGGGGAATCAAGCGATTTTCTTTCCTTCTACCCATGGTGGAAGGAAAGAAAATTGATTACTCTATGGCTTGCTTTACTGTCAAGTTGATACAACAATTTTAATATTTTCTGAGTTATATGCAAAAGTGGTGCCACACTCCCAAATGCTAATGTGCTAGTATCCCTTTAAATCTGTTTGCATAGCAATTTTCAAACCTAGCATATTATATCAAAATCATATACAACATTAACAAAACAAAACAAACAATGCATCAGTCCATAAAGTGTTCTTTGGTATCAATTTGCTTGCATATGCTTAATCTTTCATAAAAAAAAAAACAGGAGTTCACCACTAGGGATGGGCGAACGGTTCGACCCGAGCATAGGTTCGGGCTGAACTTTTGTTGTTCAGACATTCGTTTAACAGCCGAACAAACGGGTCGTTCGACCGTTCATTCGCCCCCCCCCCCGAACCGACCACAAGGCATTGCGGCACTGAACAGTGCATTGCAAGCCATGATTGGCTGAAGCAGTGAAAGCTTCAGCCAATCAGGGCACAGAGCACTGTCAGAGTCATGATTGGACACTGTCATCATGACTTTGTCCAATCTTGGCTCAATCCCGCCACACAGTATAAAAGTATTCTTTCAATGGCAGCCATTTTCAGTGTGATTTTGGTGTGGAGAGAGATAGAACAGGGCTCTGTTCAGTGCTATTAGTTAGTGTGCTATACTGTGCTATTTTGCTTCAGTTGTCAGTGGAGAATATTAGTTTAGTGTCAGTCTAGGGATAGTGTGAGTGTAGTAAGGAGGACTATCATTCATCTTTTCATAGTGTGCAGCTAGAGTAGGGACAGCTCAGATAGTTTCAGTGTAGTGTAGTGAGACCGTGTCAGTAATCTTGACATTAGTATATAGCTAGAGTAGGGACAGTTCAGATAGTTTCAGTGTAGTGACGATTGAACACCGTCTATTTGATTGCATTACTGCCAGTTTAACGCCATATCGTATTGCGTGCATTACTGCCAGTTTAACGCCATATTGCATTGCGTGCGTTACTGCCAGTTTAACGCCATATTGTTGTGCGTGCGTTACTGCCAGTTTAACGCCATATAGTTCTGTGTGCATTACTACAAGTTTAACACCCATAGAGTTTTGTGCGTTACTGCCAGTTTAATGCCATTTACTTCTGTGTGCGTTACTGCCAGTTTAATGCCATATAGTCACTGTACGTTTGGCGCATTATATTGCAGTATATTATATTGTATCCATGGAGTGTGTCTGTGTAGTGTGAGTACTCAAATTAAAAGGCACCAAACACCTCTTTACATTTATAAAAAGTGCATCTACGTACAGATTTCAACTTCTCCTTTATATTTGCTTATAAGCACCGCCCCTCCCTCCCAATAGTGTCTGGGAGAACAACAAGGCGAGGCAGATGTTCCCTTGGCACTGTAAGGGGGCCAGCAACAAATGTGTCCACAGGCAAAGGTGGACGTGGTGGTCAGTCCTCAGGCAGGGCATCATTTCCTGTTTAGTGAGTTTGCCCGTGCTATCCAGCTACAGCATGCAGAGGAGGTAGTGGACTGGCTTACTAAACCTTCCTCATCCTCCTCATCCTCTGTCACACAAGCAGAGACAAGTGTGCAGTCCCCTGCAGTTTCCAGATTGGATAAACCTGCCTCCTTGTCCACATCTATTCCTGCCATAGCCCTAACATCAGCCATTGAAGAGTCAGCTGAGTTATTTGACCACAGCGTCAGCCACTTCTTCCTTGATGATGCCCAGCCATTACTGGATTCAGATGCTGGTTCTGAGGTTGAGGATGACAGGAACATGAGCCTAGAGAGAGGGAGGAACACTGGTAGACAAATTGGCATTCATGTTCCCAAGCCGCAGCGTATTGCCAAGTTGTCTCCGGTGGTAATGATGAAGATGGAGGAGATGATGAGGATGATGATGAGGTCACTGAAGTGACTTGGTTGCCAGATAGAGCAGAGGAGGAAACTGAATTTGAGGCGACGCAACCCCAAGAGGTCAGCATCAAGAAAGAATAGAGAGCAGCCACCCTATTTCATCACATTCTGCAGTTGTTATCTCCCAGCCCACTCCCCACAGCTCAGCTGTCTGGGCCTTTTTCAGCACATCTGCAGCAGATCGCACTGTTGCTATCTGCAAACTGTGTCACAGGCACATCAAACGTGGCAAAAACACCAACCATTTGGGTACCACATGCCTAACAAGGCATTTAACATCCAACCACTCAGCCCGTTGGCAAGAGCACCTAAAAGCCACATAAAAGGGGCACAAATCTGTCCCTCCTCCTTACCCACTTCAGTCTACCCCTGCGATACCGAGTCATTAACTTTTAGCAGCCTCCACTGACAGGGATGATGGTATAGCACAGGGTGTCCAAGGTCCTAGCAGCTCATCTACCAGCAGCACACCACCAGCTGTAGACTGTAGCCGGCAAATTTTTCTGCCCCATCTTCTGCAGCGGAAAAAAAAATACAGTCCCTGCCACCCACATTCTTGCTTTCATCAAGATTATCGCTATAGGGTTACGGTGGGAAGGCACCACCAACACCCAAAGACCAATTTTAATGCACCCGTTACTTCTATCCAAAGTCAAAGTGACACCAGAATGTATCCAAAAAATCTCTAATACTGTTCCCAGTGCACTACATTGTGGCCTCATCATACACACTGGCTCCCCAGCTGTTGCTGAGCAAAATAAAGGCAGCTTACAGGAAAAATGTCATTTTTTGGCTTTATAAATTCAATTATTGCTGCAGCAGATTCTAATCATTGTACAGATCTGCCACTTCACAGTTAGACAAAGGAGAACCCCCTGGCACTATATTGGAAGGAATTTTTCATTTTTAGGCTTTCACTCTAAAAATCAAAAAATCACTGCTCATTTAAAAATGACCTTTTTCACAAACTTTTTTTTTATTGATCCATGTCCCTCAGGGCAGGACCCAGACCCCTATAACCATTGTATGCCTAATTACTTGCATTTAAGTCTTCAAAATGGGCACTTTTGATATTTAACGTTCGGGTCCCATTGACTTTAATGGGGTTCGGCGTTCGGGTCCGAACGTTCGCGGTGTTCGGACGTTCTGGTCCGAACCGAACAGGGGTCCGTTCGGCCCATCCCTGTTCACCACTATGTGCTCCATTAATTCACATACATAGTGATAATCCCCTCATCTGAAGTCCCCTCACCTGGGGGATAAGACCAGCCAATGTTCTATATGCGCTTTCTGTCCCTCTCTGGGGATCTGTTTTATGCTGTTTCACTCCTTTGCTGGCGATCCTGAGATTAGAATCCTCCTTCTCTTACACTTATCTCCATACACCCAAATCATAAAGAGAGAAAGCTGGGCATAGTGCTTTGTCTTTTAAAACAACCGGTTTATTAAACACTAAGTATAAAACACTCACATTTTCCTGGTGCTTAGAGTACACCAAACTGTAAAAAGCATTCAGTCCTCACAGTGCGGGTATAAGACAATCAGACAGTATTTCTGCGGTATGCTCACAATGTGTGCCTCAGCATGATGACAGATTGGCCCCTCCCCAAATTTTGATATTTTCTGAGTTACTGAATGATAAATATTCTGACAAACAGTTTTGACTAGAAGTGAGCCTGTGTCCAGACTATGAACATTCAAGTAGTTACTTATTCTTCATAAGTAGTAAACTGCCCTGACTTTTGTAGCTGAACAAAAAAATTTGTTCGCTTTGGTTTTCGTTTCATTCATTTTTTTTTTTTCGGGTCATTAGTATGATCAAAATTCGTTATTTTGAATAAATTCAAAAATTAGAAAATTTGAAAGTTTGAAAATTCGGAAATTCAGAAATTAGAAATCTGAAAATTTGGAAATTCAGAAATCCAAAAATTTGAAAATCCAAAATTAGAAAATTCGGAAAGTCAAAAATAAGAAAGCAAATCTGGAAATTCGAAAGAACAAAAATGCGAAAATAAGAACGTAAATCTGAAATTGAAAAATTCTGAAAATCCAAAATAATAACTAACTAACTAACTAATAATAACAAACTTTTAAATTATAGGTATTGGAATTTCCTTTTAAATTTACCTTGGTGAATGTAACGAATACAGATTCATCCGAAGTTACAAATTATCCGAAATAACGAATGCCGGAACGCAAAAAATTAATAATAATAGTAAAAAGTTTTTATCATTATTATTATTAATTTGTTATGTTCTACTCGTTTAGATGTGGCAATCATTATTTCAGATAATTTGTAACTTCATAAATTCATATTCGTTACGTTCACTAACAGACAAATTTGCAAGGAAATTCTAATACCTATAATTTTATAGTTAGTAATAGTTATTATTAGTTAGTTAGTTAGTTAGTTAGTTAGTTAGTTAGTTAGTTAGTTAGTTAATATTTCAGATTTTAGAATTTTCGGGTTTTCTAATTTTCGGAATTTCGTTCTTATTTTCTAATTTTCGTTCTTTTGAATTTTCGGATTTTCATTTTTATTTGCGGATTTTTGAATTTTCAAATTTTCGAAATTTTAGAATTTACGAATCTTCAATTTTTTTAATTTCCAAATTTTCGATTTTCAAATTTTCACATTTCTGAATTACCGAATCTTTGAATTTCCGAAATTTCAAATTTTCGGATTTTCGAATTTCGGAAAAATTTGTTAAACGGGTTTTCGTCAATTTGAATATTTCTGAATTAACAAATTTGTCAAATTTTTACTGAAGAGACATTGTGGAAATTGACTCCCAAAGTTGCCAACATAGGTTCTCTTGTAAACTAGAGATGAGCTTAAGATTTCTTCCGAACATTGGCTGTTTGGGTATATGACCAAACACTGGGCTTTGCGATCAGTTGGTGGAGCTGAACATCATCTTTACTAGCGGTATTTCTACTGAGACTAAAAATTGCAGCTCCCTTCCTGCCAATGGTTGAAGGAAGCAGGCACCCACAGCATTTTTGGCAACCAGTGACATTAATCAGTCCCAATTATTTATCTCACGCCATGTAAAAGGGCATGATAGCTTTGACCAAATATGGCCATGGCCATATTTGGTGAATGATGTCACCCGAGACACCCCACTCCATTGTTGGAACATAGGTAAATTCTGCCCATACCTACTGTAAACCTACTTAGCTCAGTCTGTTTCCCCTTTTCCCTGCTATCCCAAGCCTTCCAACCATATGATCTAAATTTTTATGACAACCTGAAATATTAAAGATGGAACTGAAGCTCTCTGCTCAATGCCTACTCTATGTTGGGATGAAAAAATTTAGCATAGCTGCTGAGTCACAATTTGAAGGGGGAGGTGCAGGGTGAGTTAACCACTTAAGGACTGCCCTATGTACATATACTGCGTCAGGGCGGCCCTTAAGCGCATAATCACGTACCTGTACGTGATCCTCGTGAACTGCTCTGGGGCACACGTGCATGCCACTGGAGCCACACTTCCTCTGTGATTGGATACAGTGGGTCGGGTGGTCGTGATGGCCGCCGGCCACTAGGAATGGGCTAATGGTTCGGCACGATTATAAGTTCGGGCCAAACTTTCTTTGTACAGTCATTCGGCAAACATCCAAACGGGTCATTCGACCGTTTGTTCGGCCCCCGAACTGTCCACAATGCATTGCAGAGCTGAATAGTGCATTGCAAGCCCTGATTGGCTAAAGCAGTGAAAGCTTCAGGCAATCAGGGCACAGAGCACTATCAGAGTCATGATTGGACGCTGTCATCATGACGTATCCAATCATGGCTCATTCCCGCCACACAGTATAATAGTATTTCAATGGCAGCCTTTTTCAGTGGGATTTCAGCGTGAAGAGAGATAGAACAGGGCTCTGTTCAGTGCTATCAGTTAGTGTGCTATACTGTGCTATTTTGCTTCAATTGCCAGTGGAGAATATTAGTTTAGTGTCAGTCTAGGAATAGTGTGAGTGTAGTGAGGAGGACCATCATCCAGCCTTGCATAGTGTGCAACTAGAGTAGGGACAGCTCAGATAGTTTCACTGTAGTGTAGTGAGATTGTGTCATTCATATATACATTAGTGTAGAGTAGGGACAGCTTAGATAGTTTCAGTGTAGTGTAGTGAGACAGTGTCAGTAATCTTGACATTAGTGTATAGCTAGAGTAGGGACAGTTCAGATAGCGTCAGTGTAGTGACGGTTGAACACTGTCTATTTGATTGCGCTACTGCAGTTTAACGCCATATAATTCTGTGTGCATTACTGCCAGTTTAATGCCCTATAGTTTTGTGTGTGTGACTGCCAGTTTAACGCCATATAGTTTTGTGCGTTACTGCAAGTTTAATGCCATTTTCTTCTGTGTGCGTTACTGCCAGTTTAACACCATATAGTTTTTTGTGCTTTACTGACAGTCTAACATTATATAGTTCTGTATGTGTTACTGCCAGTTTAACGCCATATAGTTTTGTGTGCGTTACTGCCAGTTTAACCCCATATTATTTTGTGTGTTACTGCCAGTTTAACGCCAGATAGTTTTGTGCATTACTGCAAGTTTAACGCTATTTACTTCTGTGTGCGTTACTGTCAGTTCAACGCCATTTACTTCTGTGTGAGTTACTGCAAGTTTAATGCCATATAGTTTTGTGCATTACTGCCAGTTTAACGCCATATAGTTTTATGTGTTACTGCACGTTTGGCGGATTATATCGCAGTATATTATAGTATATCCATGGAGTGTGTCTGTGTAGTGTGAGTACTCAAATTAAAGTACACCAAACACCTCTTTACATTGATTAAAGTGCATCTACGTACAGATTTCCACTTCTTCTTTACATTTGCTTATAAGCACTGCCCCCTCCCTCCCAATAATGTCTGGGAGCATAAGGAAAGGCAGACATTCCCTTGGCACTGTGAGGGGCCAGCAACAAATGTGTCCACAGGCAAAGGTGGACGTGGTGGTCAGTCCTCAGGCAGGGCATCATTTCCTCTATTTAGTGAGTTTGCCCGTGCTATCCAGCCACAGCATGCAGGGGGTGGTGGACTGGCTTACTAAACCTTCTTCATCCTCCTCATTCTCTGTCACACAAGCAGAGACAAGTGTGTAGTCCCCTGCAGTTGCCAGAGTAGATAAACCTGCCTCCTTGTCCACATCTATTCCTGCCATAGCCCCAACATCAGCCATGGAGTGGTCAGCAACTAGTAGTAGTCAGAGTTATTTGTCCACAGCGTCAGCCACTTCTTCCTTGATGATGCCCGGCCATTACTGGATTCAGATGTTGGTTCTGAGGTTGAGGATGACAGGAACCTGAGCCTAGAGAGAAGGGAGAAAACTGGTAGACAAATTGGCATTCATGTTCCCCCAGCCACAGCGTATTGCCAAGTTGTCTCCAGTGGTAATGAGGATGATGGAGGAGATGGAGATGATGATGATGATGATGAGGTCACTGATGCGACTTGGGTGCCAGATAGAGCAGAGAATGAAACTGAAGGTATGGTGGCACAGCCCCATGGAGGCTGACATCAAGAAAGCGTACAGAGCAGCCACCCTTTTCTATCACATTCTGCAGCTGTTATCTCCTGGCCCACTTCCCAAAGCTCAGCTGTGTGGGCCTTTTTCAGCAGATCTGCAGCAGATCACACCGTTGCTATCTGCAAACTGTGTCTCAGGCACATCAAACGTTTCAAAAACACCAGCCATTTGGGTACCACATCCTTCACAAGGCATTTGACATCCAATCACTCAGCCCTTTGACAAGAGCCCCTAAAAGACACACAAAAGGGGCACAAATCTGTCCCTCCTCCTCCTTACACACTTCAGTCTGCCCCTGCTATACTGAGTCATTACCTCTCAGCAGCCTCCACTGACAGGGAAGATGATATAGCACAGGGTGTCCCAGGTGCTAGCAGCACCCCTGCCAGCAGCTGTAGATTGTAGCCATGAAATTTCTCTGCCCCATCTGCTGCAGCGGAAAAAAAATACAGTCCTTACCACCCACATGCCCCGTGTCTAAATGCAAGCTTGTCAAAGCTGTTGTCTCTCCAACTTCTACCTTTCAGCCTGGTGGATTCTGCCCCCTTCTGTGAATTTGCACAATGTGCTGTAAAACAATAGCATGTTCCCAGTCGCTACTACTTTTCACGTAAGGCCATTCTATCTCTCTACCATCACGTGGAAGGAAATGTTATGGCATACTTGGACAAGGCAGTCATACGTAAAATCCACCTTACTGCTGACACGTGGTCCAGCAAGCATGGGCAGGGATGATATATTTAGTTCACAGCACACTGGGTAACACTGTTTGCAACTCGAAAGTATGCAGGACAGGGCTCAGTGCGGCAGCTTGTTGTGCCCCCACGTCTCCATACAGCTGGTGGTGAGGATGCCAGACCTGTGAGCTCTACCCCCTCCTCCTCCTCCTCTGCCACCTCCATGTCCTTCTCTGCAGAATTGTCCTATGAACATCAGGTACCCCCTAAGCATTCAAAGGGCTATACCATGAGTCAGGCTAAAACGTGCCATGCAGTGCTTCAGCTGGTGTGTTTAGGGGACAGGAACCACACTGGAGCAGAGATTCTTGCAGCTCTGCAGGGACAGGCCCAGAGGTGGTTCATACCATGCCAGCTGGAGCCAGGAATGGTGGTGTGCGATAATGGCTCAAACCCCCTGTCCACTCTTAGACAGGGAAATTTCACACATTTGCCTGGCACATGTCCTCAATTTGATGGTGCAGCATTTCCTAAATACGTACCCAGGGTTGCAAGATGTGCTAAAGCTGGTCAGAAGAGTCTGTAGCCATTTCAGGTGGTCATTCACAGCCAGTGCTCAGTGGGCTGAAATTCAGCAGGAATTCCACCTGCCCGCAAACTGCTTGATTTGTGACATGCCCACTGGGTGGAACTTGACTTTGGCAATGCTGCAGCAGCTATACATACAGCAGAGGCCTGTCAATGGGTACCTGTGAGAATACAGCACAATGACAGTCTCAGGCCGCCTTGGCTTTTTTCCCCATGCCAATAAGGATGCATGCACTGTATTGTCACCATTTGAGGAGGCCACAAGGATGGTGAGCCTTGACAGTGCATGCATCAATGAGACAATCTCTGTTGTGTTCCTGCTGGAACAGACTCTGTGTGGCATTATGGACAGGGCACTGGAGGCAGAGCAGCAGGAGGAAGCCCAATTTATCCAGACACCATCATTCCTATGTCACAGAACACACAGGAGGAGAGAGGGGAGGAGGATGAGGAGGAGGATTCTGGCACTTTCATAGGCTTCGAAGAAGAGGAATACATGTGTCAATCTCTAAGCAATAACTTTCCAACCCCAGGACCCTTGGGAGTAGTACGTGCCTGGGAGGAGGACGTTCCAGATACTGTCATTCTGAGTGACGCAGGGGAGTTTGCTTCTCAAGCCTCAGCAAATTTGAGGCACATGGGCAACTTCATGCTTCAAAGCCTGCAAAAGGACCCAAGAATACGTGGCATAAAGGAGAAGGATGATTACTGGATCGCAACCCTCCTTGACCAACGTTATAAGGGGAGGGTCTCAGAACTCATCCCATCCCCACAGAGAGTGCAGAAGATAAAATCTCTTGAGAACACGTTAAAGAGGATTTTATTGAACATTTTTCCTGACTCCAGTAGGTTACAGTGTCATGGAAAATGTAGTTTTGAGTCTTCTGTTGGTCAAGAGAGGAGAGTTGGAGAAGGCATCCACCTAAGTGAGGCATTTCAGAATTTTTTTAATCCTTGCTGACCAGGGCTCTCAGCTTCCACATACCATCGGCATCGTCTGCATCACATGGTGGATGATTACCTCGGGGCCAAAACAGAGGTGGAGAGCTTTCCAGCTGACAATCCACTGACTTACTGGGTCATTATAATAGACCGCTGGCTAGAACTTGCCCAGTATGCTATTGAGTTGTTAGGCTGCCCTGCATCCAGCGTGCTTTCAGAACGGGCATTCAGTGCTGCAGGAGGTTTCATTACTGATTATAGAACATGTCTGTCCACAGACTCCATGGACCATTTGATTTTTATAGAAATGAATCTGTCCTGGATTACCAGCTATGAAGCCCCTGATGCCGATGTCACTGATTAAGTCTTTTTGGGATGTGGAATCTCTACAGGACTTCGAGGCTGTCTAGCAGTTTTGGGAATATTCAATCATTTCATCTGGAAGAATGTGTTTGTTATAGGTTTCATGGGCACAAGTAACACCCAAAGACCAATTTGTCAGCACCTGTTTGACAGGTGCATATCATTGCAATTTTTTACAGCAAGGAAAATTCTTGCTTTCATCAAGACTATCTCTATATGGTTATGGTGGAAAGGCACCCCCGACACCCAAAGAGTAATTTTTCTGAAGCTGTTTGACAGGTGCATATCATCACAATTTTTTACAGCAAGGCCAATCCTTACTGTCATCAAAAGGGTTACGGTGGGAAGGCGCCACCGACACCCAAAGACCAACTTTTCCACACCTGTATGACAGGTGGATATTATTGCAATTTCTTACAGCAAGGCCAATTCTTACTTTCATCAAAAGGAGCTCTATAGGTTTTCAGTGGGAAGGCATCAAGGACACCTGAAGCCCAATTTTTCTGCACCTCGTCCTGAACGGGTGTCTGCAGGCCAGCCGGCTGCTGTATTTTATCTTCGTTTCCCTGTTTTTTATTCTGCGTTTATGCGTAAGTGTTACCTTATTCTTAATAAAATTATCATTGACTGATTTACACAATGGAGATCTGTTTTTTCATCTTTTTGGGTCCTCCCTGCTGATTGTTCATTTACCTACGTGACAGAGCCATCCTGTTTGCCTCTCTCCTTATGGTGAAGTCGGATTAGGACGTTTTCATTGAACGGACACCTGATTCCTTTACAAGCTAATTTGCAGCTTGCCTCTGGTAAGCGTGCAATCTTTCTGGTGGTGGATTCCTCACATGGTGTTATCTGATGAGTTGTTAAGCTCCACTGCACCCATTATTGGATATTATCTGGTTTCCTCCGGACTTTAATTCACAGCTGGGACTTTTCCTTTTTTTTTTTTCATTTCATATCCATTAGATCACTTCGTCGTATATATTTGTCCTTCAGGGATTTTTTATATCATTTTTATATTTTCACTTGTTTGTAGTGCAGTTCATGTTCACTTATTTACAAAATTTGGCGGTGTTCAAAAGTTCTGGTGCAAACCGAACAGGGGTCCATTCGGCCCATCCCTACCGGCCACCCGCGATTGCTCAGTGGAGAGAGAAGGATGGTCTACCTATGTAAACAAGGCATATCATCATTCTGTCAGTGAGGAAGAGAGACATCTGTGATTCCTGCTCACCGGAAACACAGATGTTTCTCTTCCTCAAGTGCATCCGTCCCACACACAGTTAGAAAGCACCTTCAGAGAAAACATTTAACCCTTTGATCACCCCTAGTGTTAACCATTTCCCTGCCAGTGTCATTTATACAGTGATTAATGTATTTTTTTTAGCACTGATCATGGTATTGGTGTCACTGGTTACCAAAAAGTGTCACAAAGTGTCAGATTTGTCTGCTGCAATGTCGCAGTCCTGCTAAAAATAGCTGATCACCGCCATTACTAGTAAAAACATTTAAGAAAATAGAAAGTCCATAAATTGATCCCATAGTTTGTAGATAACTTTTGCTCAAACCAATCAATATATGTGTATTGGGATTTTTTTACAAAAAATATGTAGCAGAATACAAATTGGCCTAAATTGATAAAGGAATTAAATTTTTTTTTTTTATTGAGCAGAAAGTAAAAAATATTGTTTTTTTTTTCAAAATTGTCGGTCTTTTTTCGTTTAAAGAGCAAAAAATAAAAACCACAGAGGTGATCAAATACCACCAAAGAAAGCTCTATTTGTGGGAAAAAAGGACATAAATTTTGGGTACAATGTTGTACGACCACGCAATTGTCAGTTAAAAATAACACAATGCCGTATCGCAAAAAATGGCCTGGTCAGGAAGGGGGTAAAACCTTCCGGGGCTGAAGTTGTTAAAGTGGAGCTCCAGGCTCCTTCAGAAAAAAATTAGAATTAGAAACAAATACTGTAGCTGCTGACTTTTAATATTAGGAAATTTACCTGTCCTGGAATCCAGCAATGTCTTCACCCCAGACAGTTTTTTTAATCGGCTTCCGCCACCATTTCTTGTAAGGGAAACCGGCAGCCGGCTCCCTACTGTACATGTTCAAAGCTTGCTGTGTTTTGCGAATGGCCCGGCCGTAGGGGAAGGAGGAGGGTGGCTCCCTTCCTAGGGGTAGATTTCATCTCACTTCTTGTTGTCTCCTTCCATTTGCAAGTAGGACTCGTTTGTAAGTTGGATGTTTGAAAGTAGGGGCCTGCCCTATATACACTGCAGAAATTGGGGCCTTAGGTGTTGGTGTTGCCACAACACTGTAAGCCCTCACAGTTGCTCTTGGTGGGCACAGGAACGGGCCCTGCTGTGAAATATTAGATCAATAATTGTAATTACATGCACCTGTTAAACAGGGGCAGAAAAATTGGGCCTTTGGTGGTAGTGTTGCCACAACACTGTAAGTCCTCACAGTTACTCTTGGTGAGCGCTGCAACGGGCCCTGCTGTGAAATATTAGATCAAGAATTGTAATTACATGCACCTGTTGAATAGGGGCAGAAACATTGGGCCTTTGGTGGTGGTGGTGCTGGTGCCACAACACTGTAAGTCCTCACAGTTACTCTTGGTGGGTGCAGAAATGGGCCCTGCTGTGAAATATTGGATCAAGAATTCTAATTACATGTCCCTGTTGAACAGGGGCAGAAAAATTGGGTCTTAGGCACTGGTGCCACAACACTGCAACCCCTCACAGATACTCTAGTTGGAGCACAGGAATGAGCCCTCCTGCAAAATATTGCATCAAAAATTGTAATTACACGACCCTGTTAAACAGGGGCTGAAAATTGGGCCTTAGGCACTGGTGCTGGTGCCACAACACTGCAACCCCTCACAGATACTCTAGCTGGAGAGCAGGAACGAGCCCTGCTGCAAAGTATTGCATCAAAAATTTTAATTACACGCCCCTGTTAAACAGGGGCTTAAAAATTGGGCCTTAGGTACTGGTGCTGGTGCCACAACACTGCAACCCCTCACAGATACTCTAGTTGGAGCGCAGGAACGAGCCTTGCTGCAAAGTATTGCATCAAAAATTGAAATTACACGCCCCTATTAAACAGAGGCTGAAAAATTGGGCCTTAGGCACTGGTGGTAGTGCCCAGACCCAAAAATATCCTTATAAGCTATCAGCATGATCATTGAGGAGGAAGAACATAGTCACTCAGCATAAGCATAGGCAGTCTTGAAGGGATCTGACATTTCAAAAAAAAAAATTCAGTTACATCAGCATCAGGTGCTTGGTAGCTGGTGGTGATCCAAGACTGATTCATTTTTATGAAGGTCAGTTGATCAACGGAGTCGGTGGACAGGCGCACCCTGTGATCGGTTACAAAGCCTCCAGCAGCACTGAATGTGCGTTCCGAAAGAACGCTGGATGCAGGACAGGCCAGTAGCTCAAGTGCACACTGTGCAAGCTCTGGCCAGTGATCCATCCTCAAGACCCAGTAACCCAGAGGATTTTCGGTGGGAAAGGTGTCCAAGTCAGATCTTGCCTCTAGGTATTCCTACACTAGGGATGAGCTTTGAGTTCGAGTCAAACTCGTGTTCGACTCGAACATCAGCTGTTCGCCAGTTCACTGAACTGAACAATTTGAGGTGTTCGCGGCAAATTCGAAAGCCGCGGAACACCCTTTAAAAGTCTATGGGAGAAATCAAAAGTGCTAATTTTAAAGGCTTATATGCAAGTTATTGTCATAAAAAGTGTTTGGGGACCTGGGTCCTGCCCCAGGGGACATGGATCAATGCAAAAAAAAGTTTTAAAAACGTCCGTTTTTTCAGGAGATGTTATTTTATTAATGCTTAAAGTGAAACAATAAAAGTGTAATATCCCTTTGAATTTCATACCTGGGGGGTGTCTATAGTATGCCTGTAAAGGGGCGCATGTTTCCCCTGTTTAGAACAGTCTGACAGCAAAATGACATTTCAAAGGAAAAAAAGTCATTTAAAACTACTTGCGGCTATTAATGAATTGCCGGTCCGACAATACACATAAAAGTTCATTGATAAAAACGGCATGGGAATTCCCCACAGGGGAACCCTGAACCAAAATTAAAAAAAAATGATGTGGGGGTCCCCCTAAATTCCATACCAGGCCCTTCAGGTCTGGTATGGGTATTAAGGGGAACCCCGGCCAAATTTTTTTTTTAAAATGGCTTGGGGTCCCCCTCAAAATCTATACCAGACCCTTCAGGTCTGGTATGGATTTTAAGGGGAACCCCGCGTCCAAATTTTTTTTAAAAATGGCGTGGGGTCTCCCCAAAAATCCATACCAGACCCTTATCCGAGCACGCAACCTGGCAGGCCGCAGGAAAAGAGGGGGGACGTGAGAGAGCCCCCTTCCTGAACTGTACCAGGCCACATGCCCTCAATGTTGGGAGGGTGCTTTGGGGTAGCCCCCCCAAAACACCTTGTCCCCAAGTTGTTGGGGACAAGGGCCTCATCCCCACAACCCTTGCCCGGTGGTTGTGGGGGTCTGCGGGTGGGGGGCTTATCAGAATCTGGAAGCCCCCTTTAACAAGGGAACCCCAGATCCCGGCCCTCCCCCCTGTGTGAAATGGTAAGGGGGTACTCTTGTACCCCCTTACCATTTCACAAAAAATTGTCAAAAATGACAAATGACAAGAGACAGTTTTTGACAATTCCTTTTTTTAAATGCTTCTTCTTTCTTCTATCTTCTTTCTTCTATCTTCTATCTTCCCTCGGTTTCTTCCTCCATCGTCTTCTTCTTCTAGTTCTTCTGGATCTTCCTCCGGGGGTTCTCATCCGGCATCTTCCTCCACAGCGCCGGCGTCTTCTTCCCTTCGTCTTCTGGGCCGCTCCACATCCAGCATGATGGGATGGGAGGCTCCCGTTGTGTGATGCTTCTCCTCTCCTGATGGTTCTGATATAACGGAGGGCAGGGCCACCCAGTGACCCCGCCCCCCGGTGACCCTGCCCCCTCTGATGTACGAGGACTTCCCTGTGGCATTCCCCATGATGTCAGAGGGGGCGGACAGGGAAGTCACCGTGCATCAGAGGAGGGCAGGGTCACCGGGTGGCCCCGCCCTCCGTTATATAAGAACCGTCAGAAGAGGAGAAGCGTCACACAGCGGGAGCCTCCCATCCCATCATGCTGGATGCGGAGTGGCCCAGAAGACGAAGGGAAGAAGACGCTGGTGCTGCGGAGGAAGATGCGGGATAAGAACACCGGAGGAAGAACCAGAAGAAGAAGAAGATGGAGGAAGAAACCGAAGGAAGATATAAGATAGAAGATAGAAGAAAGAATAAGCATTTAAATAAAGGAATTGTCAAAAACTGTCTCTTGTCATTTTTAACATTTTTGACACTTTTTTTGTGAAATGGTAGGGGTACTTTTGTACCCCCTCACCATTTCACACGGGGGAGGGCTGGGATCTGGGGGTCCCCTTGTTAAGCCCCCCGCCCGCAGACCCCCAAAACCACCAGGCAAGGGTTGTGGGGATGAGGCCCTTGTCCCCATCAACATGGGGACAAGGTGTTTTGGGGGGCTACCCCAAAGCACCCTCCCAATGTTGAGGGCATGTGGCCTGGTAAGGTTCAGGAGGGGGGCCGCTCTCTCGTCCCCCCCTCTTTTCCTGCGGCCTGCCAGGTTGCATGCTCGGATAAGGGTCTGGTATGGATTTTTGGGGAGACCCTACTCCATTTTTTAAAATTTTGGTACGGGGTTCCCCTTAAAATCCATACCAGACCTGCAGGGTCTGGTATAGATTTTGAGGGGGACCCCACGCCATTTTAAAAAAAAATTTGGCCGGGGTTCCCCTTAATACCCATACCAGACCTGAAGGGCCTGGTATGGAATTTAGGGGGACCCCCACGTCATTTTTTTAAAAATTTTGGTTCGGGCTTCCCCTGTGGGGAATTCCCATGCCGTTTTTATCAATGAACTTTTATGTGTATTGTCGGACCGGCAATTCATTAATAGCCGCAATTATTTTTAAATTACTTTTTTTCCTTTGAAATGTCATTTTGCTTTCAGACTATTCTAAACACAGGAAACATGCGCCACTTTTCAGGCATACTATAGACACCCCCCAGGTACGAAATTTAAAGGAATATTACACTTTTATTGTTTCACTTTAAGCATTATTAAAATCACTGCTCCTGAAAAAACGTCAGTTTTTACAACTTTTTTTGCATTGATCCATGTCCCCTGGGGCAGGACCCAGGTCCCCAAACACTTTTTATGACAATAACTTGCATATAAGCCTTTAAAATTAGCACTTTTGATTATTCATGTTCGTCTCCCATAGACTTTAGCAGTGTTTGCGTGTTTGAACAAATTTTTTGCCTGTTCGCATGTTCTGGTGCGAACCGAAAAGGAGGGTGTTCAGCTCATCCCCACCCTGCACCATGTAAAACAGACGCTGGCTATTGTTGCTGGAACCGATCATACCTTGGGGCTGTGGACTAAAAAATTGTCTGAAGGCATCAGTCAGACGGCCACCTTCTCCACCGCTCCTTGTCTTTGACTGACCGAAGCCTCAGCAACATGTTGTCCAGGAACAGGAGTTTGTAACCTCCCAGTCTCTGGGAACGCATGGCACAGACCTTTCTGCAAGACCTCCCGAAGATGTTTCATCTTCTGCTCCCTCTGCAACGGCAAGATAAGGTCCGCAACCTTACCCTTGTAATGTGGATCAAGGAGGGTTGCCAGCCAGTAATGATCCCTCTTCTTGATACCATGAATACGAGGATCCTTCCGCAGGCTTTGCAGGATCAGGGAGGCCATGCAGTATAGGTTTGCTGAGGCATTCGGCCTGTAATCCCCTGGGTCACTAAGGATGACATGATCCGTAGCCACCTCCTCCCAGCCATGTACAAGTCCATGGGTTTCTTGGGACTGTAAATGATCCCTTGAAGACTACTGCTGATGCTGAGTGCCAGGCTCCACCTCCATGCACCTTACCGCTGACCGCCCTGTCCAGCGAGGCCAAGACATTGCCTTCCACATGCCAGTAGAGAGCCAAAATCGCCTTCCGTGAGAAAAAGTGACCCTTGGGAACCTGCCACTGAGAAACCGCACACTGCAAAAAAATCACGGAAGGGGGCAGAGTCTACCAACTGAAAAGGCAGCAGCTGAAGTGCTAGCAATTTAGCCAAGCTAGCATTCAACCACTGGGCATGTGGATGGCTGGGAGCGAACTTCTTTCGGCGGTGCAGCAGCTGGGGCAGGGAAAATTGCCTGGTACAATCTGATGTTGGTGTACGGATAGCAGATTGCCCGCAAGTACTTGACTGTGACACACCTAATTCTACACCTTCGTTCCTCTCAGTGCAGGTCTCAGAGTGGACTGAAGGTGTAGTGGGGTTGGAGATACCAGCTGATGAGGAGCAAGGAGAGGTCCTCTTTGTTCTTTGGTGTGGGTCTTTTAGGTATGCTTGCCAACGAACTGCAACCCTGATCCTGGGTGAGAGAGGATGAGGAGGATGAGGACAGCTTGGTCATCCACTCTACCAAGTCTTCTGCATGTTGCGGGTCAACACGGCCAGCTGCCGAAAAAAAGGACAAGTGTGTCCCACGGTCACGTGCTGATGAGGATGCACCGTGTCCACGACCAGCACTGTTGCCTCTAGACACAGAGCCTGTTTGCCCTCTTTTATTGGCTTGTGACTGTCTGTCTCTCCTTGTTGGCCTTCCAGACATACTAATGACCTGCACTGTAGTGAGATGTAGCTGCACAAAACTGGGATGTATACATATACTGATTATACAGCAGCTAGCAGAATGCCTGCCTGTGGTATTATTAAGATCAGAAGAAGCACACCAGCACTGTCGTCACACACCAGCACTTGTCGTCAGGTAGCTATAGGTGCAACTGTGCAGGGTACACAGTACACTAACCTGTAAATACTTCAAGAGCCTGCCTGTGCTATTAATAGGATCAGAAGAAGCACACAAGCACTTGTCTTCAGGTAGCTATAGGTGCAACTGTGCAGGGTACACAGTACACTAACTGTAAATACTTCAAGAGCCTGCCTGTGCTATTAATAGGATCAGAAGAAGCACTTGTCTTCAGGTAGCTATAGGTGCAACTGTGCAGGGTACACAGTACACTAACTGTAAATACTTCAAGAGCCTGTCTGTGCTATTAATAGGATCAGAAGAAGCACACAATCGCTTGTTTTCAGGTAGCTATAGATGCAACTGTGCAGGGCACACAGTACACTAACTGTAAATACTTCAAGAGCCTGCCTGTGCTATTAATAGGATTAGAAGAAGCACACAAGCACTTGTCTTCAAGTAGCTATACTGTAGGTGCAACTGTGCAGGGTACACAGTACACTAACTGTAAATACTTCAAGAGCCTGTCTGTGCTATTACTAGGATCAGAAGAAGCACACAAGCACTTGCCTTCAGGTAGCTATAGGTGCAACTGTGCAGGGTCCACAGTACACTAACTGTAAATACTTCAAGAGCCTGCCTGTGCTATTATTGGATCAGAAGAAGCACACAAACACTTGTCTTCAGGTAGCTTTACTGTAGGTGCAACTGTGCAGGGTACACAGTACACTAACTGTAAATACTTAAAGAGCCTGCCTGTGCTATTAATAGGATCAGAAGAAGCACACAAGCACTTGTCTTCAGGTAGCTATAGGTGCAACTGTGCAGGCTACACAGTACACTAAGTTCAGTACACAGTACACTAACTGTAAATACTTCAAGAGCCTGCCTGTGCTATTGATAAGATCAGAAGAACAGAAGAACACAAGCACTTGTCTTCAGGTAGCTTTACTGTAGGTGCAACTGTGCAGGGTACACAGTACACTAACTGTAAATACTTAAAGAGCCTGCCTGTGCTATTAATAGGATCAGAAGAAGCACATAAGCACTTGTCTTCAGGTAGCTATAGGTGCAACTGTGCAGGCTACACAGTACACTAAGTTCAGTACACAGTACACTAACTGTAAATACTTCAAGAGCCTGCCTGTGCTATTGATAGGATCAGAAGAACAGAAGAACACAAGCACTTGTCTTCAGGTAGCTATATTGTAGGGGCAACTGTGCAGAGTACACAGTACACTAACTGTTAATACTGTAAAAACACCTGCCTGCCTGTTGGTATATTAGGAAGAGAATAACAGGAACGGATCTAGCTAAACTGAATACAGTGTATATATATATATATATATATATATATATATATATATACAACACCTGGGATACAGTCAGGTCCATAAATATTGGGACATCGACCCGATTCTAATTTTTTGGCTCTAGACACCACCACAATGGATTTGAAATGAAATAAACAAGATGTGCTTTAACTGCAGACTTTCAGCTTTAATTTGAGGGTATTTACATCCAAATCAGGTGAACGGTGTAGGAATTACAACAGTTTGTATATGTGCCTCCCACTTTTTAAGGGACCAAAAGTAATGGGACAATTGGCTGCTCAGCTGTTCCATGGCCAGGTGTGTGTTATTCCCACATTATCCCATTTACAAAGAGCAGATAAAAGGTCTAGAGTTAATTTCAAGTTTTCTATTTGCATTTGGAATCTGTTACTGTCAACTCTCAATATGAGATCCAAAGAGCTGTCTCTATCAATGAAGCAAGCCATCCTTAGGCTGAAAAAAACAAAACAAACCCTTCAGAGAGATAGCAAAAACATTAGGTGTGGCTAAATCAACTGTTTGGAACATCCTTAAAAAGAAAGAATGCACCGGTGAGCTCAGCAACACCAAAAGACCCGGTGACTACGGAAAACAACTGTGGTGGATGACCAAAGAATTCTTTACCTGGTGAAGAAAACACCCTTCACAACAGCTGGCCAGATCAAGAACACTCTCCAGGAGGTAGGTGTATGTGTGTCAAAGTCAACAATCAAGAGAAGACTTAACCAGAGTGAATACAGAGGGTTCACCACAAGATGTAAACCATTGGTGAGCCTCAAAAACAGGAAGGCCAGATTAGAGTTTGCCAAACAACATCTAAAAAAGCCTTCACAGTTCTGGAACAGTATCCTATGGACAGATGAGACCAAGATCAACTTGTACCAAAGTGATGGGAAGAGAAGAGTATGGAGAAGGAAAGGAACTGCTCATGATCCAAAGCATACCACCTCATCAGTGAAGCATGGTGGTGGAAGTGTCATGGCGTGGGCATGTATGGCTGCCAATGGAACTGGTTCTCCTGTATTTATTGATGATGTGACTGCAGCAAAATGCTTCAGAACTCATTGGACGGCGCTTCACAGTGCAGATGGACAATGACCCGAAGCATACTGCGAAAGCAACCAAAGAGTTTTTTAAGGGAAAGAAGTGGAATGTTATGCAATGGCCAAGTCAATCACCGGACCTGAATCTGATTGAGCATGCATTTCACTTGCTGAAGTCAAAACTGAAGAGAAAATGCCCCAAAAACACGCAGGAACTGAAGACAGTTGCAGTAGAGGCCTGGCAGAGCATCACCAGGGATGAAATTCAGCGTCTGGTGATGTCTATGCATTCCAGACTTCAGGCTGTAATTGAATGCAAAAGATTTGCAACCAAGTATTAAAAAGTGAAAGTTTGATGGATGATTGTTTATTGACTGTCCCATTACTTT
This sequence comes from Aquarana catesbeiana, assembly GCF_042186555.1. Classification (NCBI taxonomy): domain Eukaryota; kingdom Metazoa; phylum Chordata; class Amphibia; order Anura; family Ranidae; genus Aquarana; species Aquarana catesbeiana. Next base: position 738,463,840 of record NC_133325.1, on the reverse strand, counting down.
TGGTCCCTTATAAAGTGGGAGGCACATATACAAACTGTTGTAATTCCTACACCATTCACCTGATGTAAATACCCGCAAATTAAAGCTGAAAGTCTGCAGTTAAAGCACATCTTGTTTCATTTCAAATCCACTGTGGTGGTGTATAGAGCCAAAAAGATTAGAATTGTGTTGATGTCCCAATATTTATGGACCTGACTGTATATACAAAATACACTGTAAGTGCAGCTAACTGACTCGACCTGCCTACTCTATCTAACTTAAATCAAATGACACTGTCTCTCTGTCTATCTATCTCTCTCCGCCGCCACGCCTTATATAGTGTGGGGCGTGTACTAAACCCCCTGAGCCATAATTGGACAAAGCCACCCTGGCTTTGGCCAATTACGGCTCTCTGTACAGAGGGCGCTGTGATTGGCCAAGCATGCAGGTCATAGTGCATGCTTGGCCAATCATCAGAAAGCAATGCACTGCAACGCCGCAGTGAATTTTGGGCACCACTCAAATTTTTACGTGAACGGCCCATTTCGTTCGCAATTAGAAGAACGGTCGAACAGGTGATGTTCTAGTCAAACATGGGTTCGACTCAAACTTGAAGCTCATCCCTACTAGTGGGAAAGGAAAGCAGGGTGAACTGAGCTGTGTCACTGTTCGAGAGGGTAGCAGAATAGGCAAAACTGCAGAGAGAATGATTTTTTTTTTTATAATTCAATTTTTATTACATTTTTAATTTACAACAAACCACACAATATTATACAAAAAAATGAGAAAGTAAACCATTATCTATATACTTCCATCCTTACTCCTCTATCTTAGGTCTTTTTCCCATTTATATAGGTCAATTTCTATGCGATATATAAAACCAGCCAAACCACACCCACCCATACAAAACAAGACAAAAATAAAACAAACAAAAAAACAAAAAAAAGGGAGGGGAAGGTTTAAAGTGACAGAAAAGATCCTCTCTTCCAGATAAAGGGTCTACATTTCTTCCCAAATTTAAGTGCTATCGTGTTTCTATTATGAGTGTATTATTTTATGTGTTTATCCATGTGTACTTCATATAGGGGGTGGTTAAGGGGAAAGAAAAAAAATTGAAAAAGTGAAAGTGAGCATACGAGAAGGGTCCTCTTTCCCAAATAATAGATCTACATTCCCTTCCTAGTGCTAACATGTATCTATTATAAATGTGTTATTTTGTGTGTATGTGTTTTTCCATATGTGCTTCATATAGAGGATAGTGAAACAGGGAAAAAAAAAGAAAGAAAAAAAAAGCCTTACTTGTGTTGTCGTGGCACCAATTTAGAATACGAACTAAAGACATTGCTTTCTAATACAGGGCCATGTCTGGAAGCCCAATTCCTCCTTTTCCTTTGCTTCTATGTAGTACATCATATGCTATTCTAGGGCTTTTATCCTTCCATACAAAGGATACAAAAGCTTTACGTATCTGTCTGAAAAAACTCTAAGTAAGTGGGATAGGGATAGTATACAAGACATATTATTCTAGGTATTATGTTCATTTTTAATGTATTAACTCTATCAATCCATGTTAAGGAGTGCCTTCTCCATCTCTGCAAATATGTCAATATCCTTACCAATAAGGAGCCATAATTAAGGTCCTATCATAATTTTCTGTTTGGTGTTATATGTACTCCTAAATAATATAGAGAGTCTGCATTCCATATAAAAGGATATGTGTATTGCAGAGATGTTGACACTGCTAATGGTACATGGCTTGGTAGTAAACTTCTCATAGTTTATTTTGAAATTAGATAATATACTATATTTCTGTACTTCATACATCAGGGCAGATATTGATTCCAGGGATTTTGAAAGATAGAATAATAAGTCATCCACATATGAGACTTTGTGTTCCCCATCGCCAATGCCTACCCTGACTATTTCCTTATTTTCCCTAACTTTACAAAGGACGGACTCCAAGATCAAAGCAAATAGTAATGGGGAGAGAGGGCACCCCTGCCTGGTACCGTTATGTATTTTAAAGTGATCTGAAAGGGTGCCATTCACCTTAACTCTATCCTTTGGGCTCCCATTTAAAGCCGATACCCATCCCCTCAGCCTCTCCCCCAAACCTATTCTCTTCAATACCTCCATCATACATCCCCAGCTCACTCTGTCAAATGCTTTTTCTGCATCCATTGACAGCTACTCTCTGGGTTTTATCAGGTTCATTTTCCATCCAATGGAGGACATGAAGGGCCCGAATAGTGTTATCTCTTGTTTCACGATCCTTCATAAACACCGTCTGATCAAAATGGACTAATTGAACTATATGATGCTGTAGTCAGAGGGCTAAAATCTTTGCCAATAATTTAATGTCTGAAATAAGGAGTGAATTTGGTCTATAATTAGAACAATATTGAGGGTCTTTCCCAGGTTTCAGAAGGACTGTTATATATGCTAACAGTGCTTTCGATGATAGGGGGTTGAAAGCCGTAATTTTATTGAAATAATTACACAGATGGGGTGCCAGGATTGTATTAAATTTCTTGTAGTATGCGTTTGTAACTGTAGCACTCCAGATTTTCTATGACCGTGGTCGGCAAAGTTGGTAAGGCAGAGGTCCTGAGATATTCTCTAATCTCCTCCAACTGCCCCCCTTCCTCCTTTCTTATAGAGGTTGGCTGTATATTGTAAATTTTTGTATAAAATTGATGGAATTCCCCAGCTATGGACTTCGTCCAGAGAGAATGGTTTGAATGGTTTGAGTGCTTTTCTTGTGAACTTCAAAAATGTTTCAGTACTGGTTTTCTTTAACCACTTGCTGCCCGCCCACCGTCAAATGATGGCTGGGTGGCGCGGCTCTCGTTCTGGGTGGACGTCATATGACGGCCCTCCAGAACTACAGCTCTTTTGCGCCCATGGGGGCGAGCATTGCGGTAATCGGTGGTGTGGTGTTTCAGTTTGACACAGCGCTACACTGATCTTGGTAAAGAGCCTCTGACGGAGGATCTTTACACATGATCAGCCGTGTCCAATCAAGGCTGATCACGATGGAAACAGGAAGAGCCATTGATCGGCTTTTCCTCACTCGCGTCTGACAGATGCGAGTAGAGGAGAGCCGATCGGCTGCTCTCCTGACAGGGTGGGTCTGTGCTGATTATTTATCAGCACAGCCCCCCTCGGATGCCCACCCAGGACCACCAGGATGCCGCCAGGACCACCAGGGATTGCCACCACACTGGACCACAAGGTATGCCCCCCTAGACCACCAGGGAAATGCCAATCAGTGCCGAGGCAGCTGTCAATCAGTGCCCATCCCCAATGCCTGCCAGTGCCAGTGCTATAAGTGATGCCTATCAATGCCATCTATCAGTGCTGCATATCAGTGCCCATCAGTGCCATGTATCAGTGCCCATCAGTGTCCAGCAGTGCCCAGCAGTGCAGCCTATCAGTGCCCAGCAGTGCCGCCTATCGGTGCCACCCATAAGTACTCATCAGTGCAGCCGTTCAGTGCCAATCAGTGTCGCCTATCAGTGCCCACCAGTGCCACCCATCAGTGCCCATCAGTGCCGCCTATCACTGCCCATCAGTGCTGTATATCAGTGCCACCCATAAGTGCCACCTACCAGCGCCCATCAGTGCCACCTATAAGTGCCCATTGTCAGTGCCCATTGTCAGTGCCCATCAGTGCCACCTCATTGGTGCCACCTCATTCGTGCCGCCTTATCAGTGCCCATCGGTGCCACCTTATCAGTGCCCATCAGTAAAGGAGAAAATGTAACTATTTACAAAATTATTATTATTATTATTTATAACAGAAACGAAAGAAAAAGCTCTATTTGTGGGAACAAAATGATAAAAATTCTGTTTGGGTACAGTGTAGCATGACTGCACAATTGTCATTTAAACAGCGACAGCGCTGAAAGCTGAAAATCGGCTTGGGCAGGAAGGGGGTGAAGTAGTTAAATTACTTTGGTGCATTCCCAAAATAAATGGAAAGCTTAATTCATTGGAAACTAATATACCATGACAGTTAAGCTCTTAAAACAGTTTTGTAAAAGAAAATGAAGAAATAAAACAGCTTGTACGTGTGACTAGAAAGTTCTCCAATAAATTCACACTGTCACTTGGTTATAATGATTAATGTTCTTGTATGCATGAAAAAGTGCACTCAAGGTGACTTGGCCACCCAATAAAACGAGGGAGTTTGTGGAATCAATATGTTTTTAACTATAGGTTATTAGGAATAGTCTTGGCTACACAAGATGTCATGTAATTCTTTACAGTGACAATGGCTCCTGCATGTATTGGCAGTGGAATACATTTACTGAAAGTATAACAGGATTCAGAAACACAAAAAAGAAAAATATGCATACTTCAAAAGCACTAACATACAAAATGAACCTAAAAAAACAAGCAATAATATTATTTTTGTTATTTGTTGCTATTAAACAATCATGACCAACATGTTGTTATAATTAAGCTGTAAATTGCTGAATATTGTGTAAGTAAATATTGATTTTACAAATATTGAGTAGGTTTGTTGTTCTGCGTGGTGTCCAGATCCACAATGTCCTCTATTTGTATATAAACTTGCTGAACATGCAGCAATTTGTACATTAAATAGCAGGACAAAAATGGTATGTTTTTTTTTGGTAAGGAAGGTATAGAGCAAAATGAAGGGGAACTAAGAAAAAAGAGGACTTGACCTGAACTGAGATGGATTTATTCATTGGACAAGTCAAGGTTCACTTTGAATACTGAATCACATGCAAGGAAAATCAGATTTTTGAGTGGATGACTAAAGTGAACACAACTTGATTTTATTCACTGTAGTAAATAAACTAATTTGTATCCTAATATTGAGTTGTTTTATGTCTAATGCATGATTATACATTATAACCTATAAACCTTTGACTGCTTTGCCTAGTATAGTAGAAAGCATCTTGTACTTCAGATGCTTTGCACCACAGTGGACAAAAGCTCTAGTCTACTTCTTGGTGGAGTATTGCTTTAATAAAATATTCAGCTGAAAGATAAAGGTTAACTACAGATTCCATTGGGCAGTACCAAGAGCAGATGAAAACAGACAGAACGTAGTGGTTTGGATGTTAGAATTTTTTTTACACTTTCTGCTACATGGCCACAACAGGAAGTAAGTAGGTACTTCATACAAAGCACCATAAAAAATCAAATATATTGAGACATGTGCAAATTATATCAATGAAACAGTCCACATGAAATCCAAAATTAGTTATGCAGAGTCTTCTGTGATAAACGTAGAATATTTTCACTCCATGTGTGTGATTAAAGGACAGATTATCACCACCACCTCTGTGTGCAATGCCTGCTCACCTCATCGATAGACTCCCTTGGGTCAAGTCACGATTTTATAATATAAGTGATCCCATATAAACAAATCCTCCACTGTTAGATAATGGATTCTGTGCATTTCCTCTCTGCACACCTTGGAACACACTCTGTTGGCTTAAATGTTCAAAGCAAATGAAAAAGCATCATCACGCAAAATTGTAAAAAAAAAAAAAAACTGCAGGTTTATTAAAACATAAAATATTCCACTCACATTCAAATGGATATGGAGGTGTCCCCCCCATCTGTATATAGATAACGTGTTCATGTATTCATTACAACTAGTATGAAGGTGTATTAGGATTTTTACATTTTTATTCCCTTATATATAGGAATTCATATCTTTCATATTTTAGTTTAGTAACATGTAGGAATCTCCTCCATCCACAAGATGGTGCCACAATCAGCAGGTGATCGTATGTTTTAGTATCATATTTTAATAACTCATATTTTTATGATTATCATGTATACTTATTATATAATGTGTTATATAGATGAGAATAAGTGTGGATCATTTTAAATAGGATTTAGAGATTATATTATATAGTCAGTCACTATGGAGATTGTAAACAGTCACTGGTATAAGGGAAGCTAGTGAGTACCCGGCAATGTACCCCTGAGGAAGTCACGTGATCATGATGACACGCGTTAGGCCGAGCCAAGTGACACTGGAGCTCCGGCCCCGCTGATTTTAAACACAGTCTGTGTCTTGTGTCATGCTTGTAAGTGCTTTTCTTTAAATAAAATGTAATTGTTTGAGCTTATTACACTATGGAGACCTCCTCTGTTATTTGAGCCCACTACGATTTTTTAAAAGGTCACACACCTCCTATATGTGACCACTTCAGAGTGATTAAGCAATCAAGCTATAAGGAGCATCCAACCAGAGCAGGATTTAAGGCACCCCCTGCCTAAGGGGAAAGCGTTATTAAACCTAACTTATAGCAGGTCCATTTTGTGAAGTCAAAGCATAGGAGGAACGGTGGTGGGAATCATGTCATTGTGTTATATTGCACCAATATATAGAAGATTACACTGGAAGATGTTTTTCACTGGATGAACACATAGCTGTTTTTTCCAAAGACTTTATTTTATTCCACATTAGCAGAGGCTTTATTTACACTGTGGAGACATTTAGTTTTATATTGAATTAATTTTATTTTATGCGTGATGATCTGCTTTTATTGCACTTTTGCATGGAATGCACATAAAAGCAGTTTTATATACCACTTTGTGATTTTTGCCTACAAGTAGGCCTATAATCAGGCTTACCTGTAGGTAAATAAATATCTCCTAAATGTGCACTGTTTAGGAGATATTCACCCTGCATGCAGGCGCTGACATCAGCTGCATGTGCACTCTGAATATCCGGTGTATCGTGCCGAGACTTCATCGCTTCTTGCAGGAACCGAGGGCTCCCGTGCGCATTGATGTCACCGTGGCTTCAGCCACTTACAGCGCCGGAGCCTGAAGCCCGGAGCCCGTGAACCCAAAAGTAATGCTGGGGGAACATGTCAGCCCCCATGGCAGTGACCGGACGCCGCTGCAGTGGCTTTGTTCTAAGGCAAGTATTTCATAATGAGCTAGTATGCAGTATAGTTACTGCAGTGTCACGAGGATGAACACTGCAGCATTGGTTACTGAAGCCCCCGATTCCCTTGTGAAGATTGAAGAGAAGAATACATTCAATACCTTCACCATCTCCCCATTCTTTGTAACCAGATGTCCTTCCTTATTCTTTATGGGGCCAAAATGGTCTGTCCTCCCTTTTTTTACCAATTACATACTTAAAGAATTTCTTGGGATTTATTTTTGCTCTCCTCCGCTATGTGTCTTTCGTGTTCTACCTTAGCCGCCCTAATTGCATCCTTACATTTCTTGTTGTATTCTTTATAAAGTTTGAATGCTGATGATGATCCCTCAACCTTGTATTTTTTGAAGGCCTTCTCTTTTGTTTTTATATGCATTTTTACATTTGCATTAAGCCATCCAGGACTTTTGTTCGCTCTTTTAAATTTATTACCCAATGGGAAACATTGGCTAATGCCCTTATTTAACCACTTGCCGACCGCCGCACGACTATATACGTCGGCAGAATGGCACGGGCAGGCAAAAGGACTTACATGTACGTCCTTGCCTGCCCGCGGGTGGGGGGTCCGATCGGACCCCCCCCCGGTGCCAGCGGCGGTCGGCAAATCTCCCCCGGCGATCGGAGGTGAGGGGGAGGCCATCCATTCGTGGCCCCCCCCTCGCGATCGCTCCCAGCCAATGGGATCATTTCCCTGCCTCTGTATTGTACACAGAGGCAGAGGAAATGATGTCATCTCTCCTCGGCTCGGTATTTTCCGTTCCGGGCCGAGGAGAGAAGACTGTAATGTGAGTGCACAACACACACACACACACAGTAGAACATGCCAGGCACACAAAACACCCCGATCCCCCCCCCGATCGCCCCCCGATCCCCCCCCAATCACCCCCCCCCTGTCACAAACTGACACCAGCAGGTTTTTTTTTTTTTTTTTTTTTTTTTTCTGATTACTGTATTGGTGTCAGTTTGTGACATTTACAGTGTTAGGACAGTTAGTATTACCCCCCTGTAGGTCTAGGATACCCCCCTAACCCCCCCTAATAAAGTTTTAACCCCTTGATCACCCCCTGTCACCAGTGTCGCTAAGCGATCATTTTTCTGATCGCTGTATTAGTGTCGCTGGTGACGCTAGTTAGTGAGGTAAATATTTAGGTTCGCCGTCAGCGTTTTATAGCGACAGGGACCTCCATATACTACCTAATAAATGTTTTAACCCCTTGATTGCCCCCTAGTTAACCCTTTCACCACTGATCACTGTATAACCGTTACGGGTGACGCTGGTTAGTTTGTTTATTTTTTATAGTGTCAGGGCACCCGCCGAATAAAGATTTAGCCCCCTGATCGCCCGGCGGTGATATGCGTCGCCCCAGGCAGCGTCAGATTAGCGCCAGTAACGCTAACACCCACGCACGCAGCATACGCCTCCCTTAGTGGTATAGTATCTGTACGGATCAATATCTGATCTGATCAGATCTATACTAGTGTCCCCAGCAGTTTAGGGTTCCCAAAAACGCAGTGTTAGCGGGATCAGCCCAGATACCTGCTAGCACCTGCGTTTTGCCCCTCCGCCCGGCTCGGCCCAGCCCACCCAAGTGCAGTATCGATCGATCACGGTCACTTACAAAACACTAAACGCATAACTGCAGCGTTCGCAGAGTCAGGCCTGATCCCTGCGATCGCTAACAGTTTTTTTGGTAGCGTTTTGGTGAAATGGCAAGCACCAGCCCCAGGCAGCGTCAGGTTAGTGCCAGTAGCGCTAACACCCACGCACGCACCGTACAGCTCCCTTAGTGGTATAGTATCTGAACGCATCAATATCTGATCCGATCAGATCTATACTAGCGTCCCCAACAGTTTAGGATTCCCAAAAACGCAGTGTTAGCGGGATCAGCCCAGATACCTGCTAGCACCTGCGTTTTGCCCCTCCGCCCGGCCCAGCCCAGCCCACCCAAGTGCAGTATCGATCGATCACTGTCACTTACAAAACACTAAACGCATAACTGCAGCGTTCGCAGAGTCAGGCCTGATCCCTGCGATCGCTAACAGTTTTTTTGGTAGCGTTTTGGTGAACTGGCAAGCACCAGCCCCAGGCAGCGTCAGGTTAGTGCCAGTAGCGCTAACACCCACACACGCACCGTACACCTCCCTTAGTGGTATAGTATCTGAACTGATCAATATCTGATCTGATCCGATCAGATCTATACTGGCATCCCCAGCAGTTTAGGGTTCCCAAAAACGCAGTGTTAGTGGGATCAGCCCAGATACCTGCTAGCACCTGCGTTTTGCCCCTCCGCCCGGCCCAGCCCACCCAAGTGCAGTATCGATCGATCACTGTCACTTACAAAACACTAAACGCATAACTGCAGCGTTCGCAGAGTCAGGCCTGATCCCTGCGATCGTTAACAGTTTTTTTGGTAGCGTTTTGGTGAACTGGCAAGCGCCAGCGGCCTAGTACACCCCGGTCATAGTCAAACCAGCACTGCAGTAACACTTGGTGACGTGGCGAGTCCCATAAGTGCAGTTCAAGCTGGTGAGGTGGCAAGCACAAGTAGTGTCCCGCTGCCACAAAGAAGACAAACACAGGCCCGTCGTGCCCATAATGCCCTTCCTGCTGCATTCGCCAATCCTAATTGGGAACCCACCGCTTCTGCAGCGCCCGTACTTCCCCCATTCACATCCCCAACCAAATGCAGTCGGCTGCATGAGAGGCATTTTCTTTATGTCCTCCCCCTAGTACCCCTACCCAACGAACTCCCCCAAAAAAGATGTCGTGTCTGCAGTAAGCGCGGATATAGGCGTGACACCCGCTATTATTGTCCCTCCTGTCCTGACAATCCTGGTCTTTGCATTGGTGAATGTTTTGAATGCTACCATTCACTAGCTGAGTATTAGCGTAGGGTACAGCATTGCACAGACTAGGACACACTTTCACAGGGTCTCCCAAGATGCCATCGCATTTTGAGAGACCCGAACCTGGAACCGGTTACAGTTATAAAAGTTACAGTTACAAAAAAAGTGTAAAAAAAAAAAAAAAAACACAAACAAAAATATAAAATAAAAAATAATAGTTGTCGTTTTATTGTTCTCTCTCTATTCTCTCTCTCTCTATTCTCTCTATTGTTCTGCTCTTTTTTACTGTATTCTATTCTGCAATGTTTTATTGTTATTATGTTTTATCATGTTTGCTTTTCAGGTATGCAATTTTTTATACTTTACCATTTACTGTGCTTTATTGTTAGCCATATTTTTGTCTTCAGGTACAGCATTCACGACTTTGAGTGGTTATACCAAAATGATGCCTGCAGGTTTAGGTATCATCTTGGTATCATTCTTTTCAGCCAGCGGTCGGCTTTCATGTAAAAGCAATCCTAGCGGCTAATTAGCCTCTAGACTGCTTTTACAAGCAGTGGGAGAGAATGCCCCCCCCCCCCATCGTCTTCCGTGTTTTTCTCTGGCTCTCCTGTCTCAACAGGGAACCTGAGAATGCAGCCGGTGATTCAGCCAGCTGACCATAGAGCTGATCAGAGACCAGAGTGGCTCCAAACATCTCTATGGCCTAAGAAACCGGAAGCTACGAGCATTTTATGACTTAGATTTCGCCGGATGTAAATAGCGCCATTGGGAAATTGGGGAAGCATTTTATCACACCGATCTTGGTGTGGTCAGATGCTTTGAGGGCAGAGGAGAAATCTAGGGTCTAATAGACCCCAATTTTTTCAAAAAAGAGTACCTGTCACTACCTATTGCTATCATAGGGGATATTTACATTCCCTGAGATAACAGTAAAAATGATTAAAAAAAAAAAAATGAAAGGAACAGTTTTAAAATAAGATAAAAAATCAAAAAAATAATAAAGAAAAAAAAAAAAAAAAAAAAAAAAAGCACCCCTGTCCCCCCTGCTCTCGCGCTAAGGCGAACGCAAGCGTCGGTCTGGCGTCAAATGTAAACAGCAATTGCACCATGCATGTGAGGTATCACCGCGACGGTTAGATCGAGGGCAGTAATTTTAGCAGTAGACCTCCTCTGTAAATCTAAAGTGGTAACCTGTAAAGGCTTTTAAATGCTTTTAAAAATGTATTTATTTTGTTGCCACTGCACGTTTGTGCGCAATTGTAAAGCATGTCATGTTTGGTATCCATGTACTCGGCCTAAGATCATCTTTTTTATTTCATCAAACATTTGGGCAATATAGTGTGTTTTAGTGCATTAAAATGTAAAAAAGTGTGTTTTTTCCCCAAAAAATGCGTTTGAAAAATCGCTGCGCAAATACTGTGTGAAAAAAAAAAATTAAACACCCACCATTTTAATCTGTAGGGCATTTGCTTTAAAAAAATATATAATGTGTGGGGGTTCAAAGTAATTTTCTTGCAAAAAAAAAATAATTTTTTCATGTAATCAAAAAGTGTCAGAAAGGGCTTTGTCTTCAAGTGGTTAGAAGAGTGGGTGATGTGTGACATAAGCTTCTAAATGTTGTGCATAAAATGCCAGGACAGTTCAAACCCCCCCCAAATGACCCCATTTTGGAAAGTAGACACCCCAAGCTATTTGCTGAGAGGCATGTCGAGTCCATGGAATATTTTATATTGTGACACAAGTTGCGGGAAAGAGACAAATTTTTTTTTTTTTTTTTTTTTTTTTGCACAAAGTTGTCACTAAATTATATATTGCTCAAACATGCCATGGGAATATGTGAAATTACACCCCAAAATACATTCTGTTGCTTCTCCTGAGTACGGGGATACCACATGTGTGAGACTTTTTGGGAGCCTAGCCGCATATGGGACCCCGAAAACCAAGCACCGCCTTCAGGCTTTCTAAGGGCGTAAATTTTTGATTTCACTCTTCACTGCCTATCACAGTCTCGGAGGCCATGGAATGCCCAGGTGGCACAAACCCCCCCCAAATGACCCCATTTTGGAAAGTAGACACCCAAAGCTATTTGCTGAGCGGTATAGTGAGTATTTTGCAGACCTCACTTTTTGTCACAAAGTTTTGAAAATTAAAAAAAGAAAAAAAAAATTTTTTTTTTTGTCTTTCTTCATTTTCAAAAACAAATGAGAGCTGCAAAATACTCACCATGCCTCTCAGCAAATAGCTTGGGGTGTCTACTTTCCAAAATGGGGTCATTTGGGGGGGGTTTGTGCCACCTGGGCATTCCATGACCTCCGAAACTGTGATAGGCAGTGAAGAGTGAAATCAAAAATGTACACCCTTAGAAATCCTGAAGGCGGTGATTGGTTTTCGGGGTCCCGTACGCGGCTAGGCTCCCAAAAAGTCCCACACATGTGGTATCCCCATACTCAGGAGAAGCAGCTAAATGTATTTTGGGGTGCAATTCCACATATGCCCATGGCCTGTGTGAGCAATATATCATTTAGTGACAACTTTGTGCAAAAAAAAATAAATAAATAAATAAATTGTCACTTTCCCGCAACTTGTGTCAAAATATAAAATATTCCATGGACTCAACATGCCTCTCAGCAAATAGCTTGGGGTGTCTACTTTCCAAAATGGGGTCATTTGGGGGGGGTTTGTGCCATCTGGGCATTTTATGGCCTTCAAAACTGTGATAGGTAGTGAGGAGTAAAATCAAAAATGTACGCCCTTAGAAATCCTGAAGGCGGTGATTGGTTTTCGGGGCCCCGTATGCGGCTAGGCTCCCAAAAAGTCCCACACATGTGGTATCCCCATACTCAGGAGAAGCAGCTAAATGTATTTTGGGGTGCAATTCCACATATGCCCATGGCCTGTGTGAGCAATATATCATTTAGTGACAACTTTTTGTAATTTTTTTTTTTTTTTTTTTTTTTTTGTCATTATTCAATCACTTGGGACAAAAAAAATGAATATTCAATGGGCTCAACATGCCTATCAGCAATTTCCTTGGGGTGTCTACTTTCCAAAATGGGGTCATTTGTGGGGGTTTTGTACTGCCCTGCCATTTTAGCACCTCAAGAAACGACATAGGCAGTCATAAATTAAAGGCTGTGTAAATTCCAGAAAATGTACCCTAGATTGTAGGCGCTATAACTTTTGCGCAAACCAATAAATATACACTTATTGACATTTTTTTTACCAAAGACATGTGGCCAAATACATTTTGGCCTAAATGTATGACTAAAATTGAGTTTATTGGATTTTTTTTAGAACAAAAAGTAGAAAATATCATTTTTTTTCAAAATTTTCGGTCTTTTTCCGTGTATAGCGCAAAAAATAAAAACGGCAGAGGTGATCAAATACCATCAAAAGAAAGCTCTATTTGTGGGAAGAAAAGGACGCAAATTTCGTTTGGTTACAGCATTGCATGACCGCGCAATTAGCAGTTAAAGCGACGCAGTGCCAATTTGTAAAAAGTGCTCTGGTCAGGAAGGGGGTAAATCCTTCCGGGGCTGAAGTGGTTAATATGCTCTTAAAGTGAACCCATCTCTCATCTGTGTTCTTTGTTCCTAAGATTTTATCCCAATTTTTATCTTCTAGCAAGGTTCATAGTTTAAGGAAGTTGCCTCTTTTGAAATTCAGTATCTTTATATTTCCCTTATGTTTCCTATTTGTGTGATTTATACTGAAGCCAATTGACCCGTGATCGTTGTTTCCTACATCCGTTATCAGGTCTGTATTGTTGGTAATCAGTAGCTCTAGTAACACTTTATTTCTAATTGGTGCATCTACCATTTGACTAATGAAATTGTCCTGCAAGACATTTAGGAACTAGTGAGCCTTAGACAAATGCATGTTTCCCTCCGCCCAGTCTATGTCTGGATAATTAAAATCCCCCATTATAACACTTCCCATCCTTGCTGTTAATCCATATTGTGATAGGAGGTCCGCCTCCCCCTCCTCCCTCAGTTTTGGAGGCCTATAGCATACTCCCAGTATTATTTTTCCCTTAGCTTCATTCCTTTGTAGCTCTACCCATAAGGATTCCACCTCCTCCCTAGCTCCCTTAGTAATGTCATCTCTCACATTCACTTGTACATTATTCTTGATATACAGGCACACCCCTCCCCCCTTTTTACCATCTCTATCCCTGTGATAAAGGGTATACCCTTGAATGGTTGCCAGACATTCATGAGAGCTGTTCCACCAAGTATCTGACATTCCCACAAAATCTAAATCCTCCTTGTACAGCAGTATCTCTAGTTCACCCATCTTGTCCTCCAGGCTCCTGGCATTGGTGAACATGCCACATAGTTTAGACCGGTTGCATACTATCCTCTTTGGGTGTTCCGAGATTGCAACTAGGACTTGTTACTATACTTACCTTGGGTTTATGTTCTTTAGTCAACCTACCACTAATGTCCCCAATACTACCCTCCGGACTATGTTCTGCGCTGACTATCTCTACATCTTGACCCTCCCCCGTCGCCTAGCTTAACCACTTTCCGCCCAGCCTATAGCAGAATGACTGTCAGGCGGTGGTTCAGTTATGCTGACTGGGTGTCACATGACATCCTGCAGGATAACAGCCACCGTACACCCGGCAACACGGCGATCAGTGGTGCAGTGTGTCAGTCTGACACACCACTACACTGATCTCAGTAAAGAGCCTCCAGCGGAGGCACAAAATATAAAAATCCCAGAGGTGATCAAATACCACCAAAAGAAATCTCTATTTGTGGGAACAAAGTGATAAAAAATTTGTTTGGGTACAGTGTAGCATGGCCGCGCAATTGTCATTCAATTTGTGACAGCGCTGAAAGCTGAAAATTGGCTTGGGCAGGAAGGTGTATAAGTGCCTGGTATTGAAGTGATTACAAACCCCTCTAACTTTTTGCCCATCTTTACTCCCAGTACATCTGAACCCTCCTCATTTAGGTGCAGTCCGTCCCTTCTATAGTACTGGTGACCCCTCCTTACTACACTAGCTCCTCAGCCACCTGTTTACTTCCCTAATCTTCCCCTGGCAGCTAGGAGAGTCCCTCAGCTCCAGCAGTGCTGGCCCCTGACTGGTTTCACCAATGTCACTCAATGGAGCATACTTTTTGGGATGCTCCAGCCCAGGATCGGCCTCCCTGGCACTTCCCCCTCTATCCTTCCTGACTGTCACCCATCTACTCTTTTCTGGTGCCTGCACCTCTTTGTCTCCACCTGCCTCTGTGCTGGCCCCTGCCGGTATGTTCCCGGCTCTTCTTTAGTATTGAGGGTTTTCTCAGTGCTGACAGTTGCTTCCCTAGATTCAGAACCTGGGCTTCCAGGTAAACAATGTGCTTACATTTTGCACAGCAGTATTCGCCCTCGATCAGATAATCAAGCAATGCATACATGTCGCAAGATGTACACTGAGTCGCATCTCCACACCCGCCGGGCATCTTACCTACCAATTTAATGAGGATTGGGTTTATACCCTGTCCAAATTACCTAACAACTAGGGATGAGCCTGATGTTCGAGTCGAATGTAAGTTTGACTCGAACATCGGATGTTCGCCTGTTCGCCGAACATCGAACAATATGCAGTGTTCGCAGCAAATTCGAAAGCTGCCGGAAGACCGTTAAAGTCTATGGGACACTAACATGAAAAATCAAAAGTGCTCATTTTAAAGGCTTATATGCAAGTTATTGTCATAAAAAGTGTTTGGGGACCTGGGTTCTGCCCCAGGGGACATGTATCAATGCAAATTCTTTTTTTAAAAACTGACGTTTTTTCAGGAGCAGTGATTTTTTTAATGCTTAAAGTGAACCAATAAAAATGAAACAGTCCTTTAAATATCATGCCTGGGTGGTGTCTATAGTATGCCTGTAAAGTGGGGCATTTCTAAAGGAAAAATTGTCATTTAAAACTAATCATGGCTGTAATGAATTGTTGGGTCTCGGCAATATAGATAAAACTCAATGAAAAAAAGAGCATGGGTTTCGCCCCCCAGTCCATTACCAGGCCCTTTGGGTCTGGTATAAATATTAAGGGGAACCCCAAACCGAAATTAAAAAAAAAATTGTGTGGGGGTCCCCCTAAAATCCATACAGGCCCTTCAGGTATGATATGGAAATTAAGAAGAACCTTGCACCAGGCATGTGGCCTGGTATGGTTCAGTAGGGGGGTGCTCTCTTGTCTCCCCTATTTTCCTGCGGCCTACTAGGTTGTGTGCTCGGATAAGGGTCTGGTACAGATTTTGGGGAGACCCCCATGTCATTTTTTTTTTTAAATTGCCGCAGGGTTCCCCTTAATTTCCATATCAGACCTGAAGGGCCTGGTGTGGATTTTAGAGGGACCCCCATGCAATTTTTTTTTTTTACATTTTGGTTCAGGGTTCCCCTTAATATTCATACCAGACCCAAAGGGCCTGGTAATGGACCGGGGGGGCATGCTCTTTTTTTCAATGAGTTTTACCTATATTGCTGAGACCCGACAATTCATTACAGCCACAATTTTTCCTTCAGAAATGTCATTTTGCAGTGGTACTATTCTAAACACGGGAAAAATGTGCCACTTTGCAGGCATACTATAGACACCCCCCAGGCACAATATTTAAAGGGATATTTCATTTTTATTGCTTCACTTTAAGCATTAAAAAAGTCACTGCTCCCCAAAAAACAGACTTTTTTTTTTTAATTTGCATTGATACAGGTCCCCTGGGGCAGGACCCAGGTCACCAAACACTTTTTATGATAATAACTTGCATATAATCCTTTAAAATGAGCAATTTTGATTTTTCATGTTAGTGTCCCATAGCCTTTAATGGTGTTCGCGTGTTCTGCCAAATTTTTTGCCTGTTCGCAAGTTCTGGTGCAAATCGAGCGAATCGGGGGTGTTCGGCTCATTCCTACTAACAACTAGCTTCCTGACACATACAATATTGTCAACTTCTTATCTTACATTAAATCCCAACAATCCCAATATCGGTGTTCATAAATAAAGTGACAAGTGAGTATATATGAACCATACAGTCCTTGTTACATGGTATATCCTCAAAAGAAAAAATATATTAAAAAACAAAATATAAAAAAAAATGTTTATTTAAATTATTGTGTATGTGGTCACCACTCCTTCTGTGCAATGCTTAAAAGTGCTCATCTACTACAAGTGATAACACCAGACTTATGCTCCCCTTCTGGGTGTGCTCTCACCTCATGCCAGTGACCTCATTATTAATTTTGGTCGGTTCCTGCTTTTTAGTCACCAGCGGACTAATGAGTAAGGGTGTTCCGTCTTCTTTTAATCCTCTTTGGCTGTGGCGATGTCTCTTACCATAGAATTCATGTATGCAAGAAAAAATACCCCCATAGCGCTCATATCATTTAAAACCAACACTTTTATAAAACAACAAATTACTACTCACATATTCAGGGTGCTTGCAGTGCACCACTCTAACCTCGCTTGATAAATCAATGCAGTATGTTGCCTCCATGACACACCAGCCGCTTGTCTGCAATTCCTCCTGCTGGGTGCACTCACAGTATCATCCTCCTTACCCCTCCCCTACATGTTGCACCACAGAGTCACATGGCTTCCTCAGAGGGATTCTATTGGATGGTAGTTGAATGCTATTTTTAGAGTGTGAATCACCACCATTTTCCTGGAGCCCATTATAACATTATCTTCAATATTTGGAACATCACCATTTTCTCGAAGCCTCCTGGCTCCTTATTAATACACTTTGGCTAATTCTTAACTGACTGACAAAATATCACAGCTTCATACCGATGGGACTGAAGTGCTTAGATGTCTCAAGTACTAGAAATGCCCCAAAGGTCTGGATGTCTACAGTGATCCCTTTATGTTTATCCATTATATGGATTTCTGTCACGGAAGCAGCATTAACCTGCATAAGACACATACTGTACATGTCTGTACAAAACCTCTCTATCCACTTATCAAGTAGGATATAAATATCTCCCTATCAAATCAAACTAAAAAATAATAAAATATAAAATACATATTATAAATACAATAAAACCATATGTCATAATATCTGAAGACCTACTAAGTGCAGAAAATTGCAACCTTTCTACCAATTACTGTAACTATATATTTTAAAACCAAAACCTCTATTTTCTATATACCCCATTGAAAAAAACATATATCAGTGGATATCCACCAATGCATATATAAGTTGGAATCTACAAAATATTGGGGATGTGTGCCTATATGTACAAGCACAGGAGCACTTTGCTACAAGGTACTTAAATATTTACAACCGCACATGCTTATACAATGGGGATGGAAAGTATTCATACCCCCTTAAATTTTTCACTCTTTGTTATATTGCAGCCATTTGCTAAAATCATTTAAGTTCATTTTTTCCTCATTAGTGTACACACAGCACCCCATATTGACAGAAAAACAGAATTGTTGACATTTTTGCAGATTTGTTAAAAAAGAAAAACTGAAATATCACATGGTCCTAAGTATTCAGACCCTTTGCTGTGAAACTCATATAACTCAGGTACTGTCCATTTCTTCTGATCATCCTTGAGATGGTTCTACACCTTCATTTGAGTCCAGCTGTGTTTGATTATACTGATTGGACTTGATTAGGAAAGCCACACACCTGTCTATATAAGACCTTACAGCTCACAGTGCATGTCAGAGCAAATGAGAATCATGAGGTCAAAGGAACTGCCTGAAGAGCTCAGAGACAGAATTGTGGCAAGGCACAGATCCGGCCAAGGTTACAAAAAAATTTCTGCTGCACTTAAGGTTCCTAAGAGCGCAATGACATCCATAATCCTTAAATGGAAGATGTTTGGGACAACCAGAACCCTTCCTATAGCTGGCCGTCTGGCCAAACTGAGCTATCAGGGGAGAAGAGCCTTGGTGAGAGAGGTAAAGAAGTACCCAAAGATCACTGTGGCTAAGCTCTAGAGATGCAGTCGAAAGATGGGGGAAAGTTGTAGAAAGTCAACCATCACTGCAGCCCTCCACCAGTTGGGGCTTTATGGCAGAGTGGGCAGACAGAAGCCTCTCCTCAGACACATGAAAGCCCACATGGAGTTTGCTAAAAAAAACACCTGAAGGACTCCAAGATGGTGAGAAATAAGATTCTCTGGTCTGATGAGACCAAGGTAGAACTTTTTGGCCTTAATTCTAAGGCCAAAAAACCAGGCACTTCTCATCACTTGTCCAATACAGTCCCAACAGTGAAGCATGGTGGTGGCAGCATCATGCTGTGGGGGTCTTTTTCAGCTGCAGGGACAGGACCACTGCTTGAAATCAAGGGAAAGATGAATGTGGCCAAGTACAGGGATATCCTGGATGAAAACCTTCTCCGGAGTACTCAGGACCTCAGACTGGGCCGAGGGTTTACCTTCCAACAAGACAATGACCCTAAGCACACAGCTAAAATAACGAAGAAGTGGCTTCACAACAACTCCGTGACTGTTCTTGAATGGCCCAGCCAGAGCCCTGACTTAAACCCAATTAAGCATCTCTGGAGAGACCTAAAAATGGCTGTCCACGAACGTTTACCATCCAGCCTGACAGAACTGGAGAGGATCTGCAAGGAGGAATGGCAGAGGATTCCCAAATCCAGGTGTGAAAAACTTGTTGCAACTTTCCCAAAAAGACTCATGGCTGTATTCGATCAAAAGGGTGCTTCTACTAAATACTGAGCAAAGGGTCTGAATACTTAGGACCATGTGATATTTCAGTTTTTTTTTTTTTTAAATCTGCAAAAATGTCAACAATTCTGTGTTTTCCTGTCAATATGGGGTGCTGTGTATACATTAATGAGGAAAAAAATGAACTTAAATGATTTTAGCAAATGGCTGCAATATAAAAAAGAGTGAAAAATTTAAGGGGTCTGAATACTTTCCGTCCCCACTGTACAGTCAAACAGATCTCCCAATACTCTAAGTGCTACCCCAGATATCTATACTTCATACCCCCCCTTGAGAAAGTACATATCCTAAGGCCATCCACCAAGACATATACAGGTGTATCTACAGTTTGATATTAGATAGGCGAGAATGCCATCAATGACTGTGAGGGTGCATTCATGCACCACTACTAGTACAAACTGCACTAACACAAACATAGACATACATGCAACCCCCCATCTTCCAGCCCACCACCTTAGATGTCACCCCAATCCCAATAATCACTGAGAAAACACCTCAAAGTCAAAGTCCTTATCTAGGCCTCTCGGCGACAAACATCTTAATTTGTGTATCCACCAAGATTGCCTATTACTCAGTTCTCTCACAAAATTACTTCCTCTCTAATATTTTTTTTGAGCTTCTAATCCCCAAAATTTATTATGCTTATCCCTAAAATGCACCAATAGTGTTTGTCAAAACCTATACTTATATTGTAAATATGTTCTTTCAACCTTTCTCTAAAAGGCCTTTTTGTCCTCCCTACATATATCAAATTACAGAGTGGAAGGGGAGGATTATAGAAGACATGATCAAACATCCTTTTCTACACAATGTGCAGTATTAACCCCTTAGTTTGCACAGTGAGTATAACAAGCATACTCACAGACAGACATACTAATACAGACTGATTTTACTGTTGTGGGTTTAGTAACACTTTAAGCCACGCCCAATAGTCAGCAAAGTGAAAGCCACACTCAATTTTCACCACACTTCCTTTTCCTCTAGAACAAGGGTTTCCAAACTTTCTAAACAAAGAACTAGTTTACTGTCCTTTGGACTTTAGGGAGGCCAAATTGTGGCCATTGGGATTAGATAATGCCTCAGGCTTGGTGGTCAGTGGGATTAAAAAATAAAAATCATAGCACCCCTATGGTCAGTAGGAGGTATAATAGTGCCCCATCATTAGTAAAAGCGGGTGGAATATAGCCCCTGTTGTTGATGTCAAAGGGAGGAATAGTACCCCATTGTTGGTGTCAGTGGATGGAATAGTGCTCCATCATTGGTTTCAGTGGGAAGATTAATTCCCATCACTGGTGTTAGAGGAAGAAGTTATACCCAATCATTGGTGTCAGAGGGAGGAAAAATGTTCCACTGTTGGTGTCAGTGGAAGGAAAATTGTCCCAATTGCCGGTTAAAGGCAAGAAAAGGGTTACATCTGACTCCTTGGCCACAGTTTGGAGACCACTGATCTACAAGCAGAGCCCAACTAATGATCCCGCACACAAGCTCTCTGCTTTTTTAAAATGCCCCTGTACCTGATTCATGCACTCTGTGCAGTATTTTTGCTCCTGACTCATGCACTTTGTAATTTATCCAATCCTAACTTCTGCACTCTATATGTAGGTATAATGATCAGGTGTGATTATCAGACATGGGTAAGATGACTGGTTATGCACAGAGATCAAGGGGGAGCAGTTTGGCATGTTTTACCTGGGTGCTGAATAACCTTGTCCCGGCACTGTTATGGGTTATCATTGCTGGCCCTAACATATGTTAAGAGTTATCATTATTGGCCCTGATGCATTCTAGTGGCTCCCATTGCTGGTCCCAATGGAGCTTATTTTACTTCCATAATCTCTTAAGTTTACCACCAGGCCCTATTTAAGTCTATACAATGGGGGAAAGTGCCACACTATGAGCTATTGATTAGGAAGAAACACTTATTTTTCAGCCACACCCATTTTGACCACACCCACCTTTTGGCCACATGCACAAATGCAAAGTGGGCAGAGGTCTGCATGTGCCACATCAGCTACCACACTTATGCTTCCAGCACCTGTAAAGCACCCCCAATTTTTTTTGTCTGGAGCCACCTCTGCTTCCCATTGTAGTGACAGGTCTAATTTATGAATTGACATTCACTTTTCTGTTCCAGCAACAATGGCCACCAGGGCAAACAGAGGGTAAATATCTCCAGTAGGAACGCAGAGAGCAATAAAAGCCTGTTGATAGTTTTACTTTTCCTTGCTCTAGCCACAAATAAAATAAGTCTTGGCTTTAGGCATTTAAAACTGCATATATTGATTTTTTAACCACTTCCCGCCCGCTGTATAGTAAAATGATGGTGTGCGGGATGCACTCTCGTTCTGGGACAATGTCATATGATGGCACCCCAGAACTGCCACGCTTTGCTTCTGATGACACGGCTCCTTACCTATTATGATCGGCTGTATCCAATCACAGCCGGTCACATGTAAACAAGGAAGTGTTGTTTATTGGCTCTCCTTGCCTCACACTGACAAAGTGTGTGGCAAGGAGAGCCAATCAGCGGCATCTCCTCCCAGGGGAGACCTGTACAGGTAATCAGGTGCCAATTACAGTAAAGCCCCAGCAGTGCCCATCAGTGCCAAAAATCAGTGTCCATAAGTGACACCAGTCAGTGCCCATTAGTGATGCCAGTCAGTGCCCATTAGTGATGCCAGTCAGTGCTGCCTTTCACTGCCCATCAGTGCCTGATTATCAGTGCAGCCCATCAGTGCCACCTATCTGTGCCCATCAGTGCTGTCTATCAGTGATCATCAGTGCCGCCCATCAGTGCCCATCAGTGCCGTCCATCAGTGCCGCCTATCAGTGCTCATCAGTGCCGCATATCAGTGCCGCCTATCAGTGGCCATCAGTGTGGCATATTAGCGCCTCCTCATCAGTGCCACCTAATCGGTGCCCTTCAGTGCCGCCTCATCAGTTCCCATAAGTGCAGCTTAGCAGTGTCCTTCAGTGCCGTCTCATCAGCGCACATCAGTGAAGGAGAAAAAATCACTTATTTACAAAATCTACTGACAGAAACTAAGAAAAACTATTTAGCAAAAAAATAATAATCCAGAAGTGATTAAATATCACCAAAAGAAAGCTATATTTGTGTGAAAAAAAGATACAAAATTAATTTGAGTTCAGTGTCACATGACAGCACAATTGTCATTCAAAGTGTGACAGTGCTGAAAGCTGAAAATTGGCCTGGTTAGGAAGGGGGTAAAAGTGCCCAGTAGGCAAGTGGTTAAAAAAACATGTGACTGAAATAATTGGTGCTTTTGTTTTTCTTTTTTTTTCTTTACAATAGTTTTTTATTGAAATATCAAAAATAAAAAAGTACAAGTTTACAACATATAAGTATAAGATAGCCTAATAGAATATGCTAGTGTGGTAGAAAATATACATAGAACTATAGAGTATACAAAAGTAATACACTTGTATGTGATTCAATAGTGTAAAACTTAGCACTATAAAAAATAAAAAATAATTAACATAAGGAGAAAAAACAAAACAAAAGAAAAAAAATGTAGTATGGAGAGAAAGAGAGAAGTTGAAATAATATGACCATGAAATATTCCCATTAATTTTCATGGAGTATGTTTTTAATGGTATAGATAGATCTACTACATTTCTTATCTTACTACACATATTGTTAAATATTATTTAAAGTTCAACTAACTGGCTGTTTCAAAGAAACTTGCACTAAAAGAGAAGTTCTCCCTGAGAGAGACACCCCAAACAAAAACAAAAAACAAAAAAAGAGTGGAGAAAGGTCCAGAGAAGAAGGAAAATAAAAGAAAATTTGTGAAAGTAGAGAGTACAGGGAAAGGAGTACACTTTATCTAATCAGTATATAACTGATTAATAGTATTTTATAAGCAATCCGACACATATTCTATCCAAGGCTTCCACATTCTGTCAAAATATCTTTGTTTGTCAAGCAATATTGCCAAAAGACGTAATCCATGACAATTATTTTTTTACCAATTCAAGGGGAATTGTAGGAGATTTCCAGGATCTCGATATTGCAAAACTAGCAGCGAAAATATAAACGATATACGTTTTCTCGTACTGTATGTCCCGGAGCATCTTCAGCTGGGTATCCCAGTAATGATTGTTGCAGTAATTTAATAAGATTTATCTGAGTTAAGGAGTATATTAAATTATAAATGTGTATTCAAATCATTTTTGTTTTTAGACATGTCCACCAAATATGGTACATTGTGCCATCCATTCCACATCTTCTAAAACACAGTGGGGAAATCTCTGGGACATACATGGCCACTCTAACCAGTACCATGTATCACCTCAGTAATACCTTATAGTTAGCTTCTATCAGGGAAGTATTATTATAGGATTTAGAGGCATACTGCACCATTTTGAACCAGTCAGCAGTTTCAACTGTTTCACCTAGATCTTGTTCCCATTTATTCATATAAAATAATTTGTTTCTGTAGAAAATATAAAATCTGGGAATAACAGTGTATCTCCAAATCAGGAAATTGAAATACCTAATGTAGAGTTTGTATTGATAAAATATCTTTGTGGTCACAAAAATCAGCAAATCATATTAAAAATGTAATTGTAATTTCAGTGTATGTAAAGTGTGTGCATTCACCCGGGGTCTCTTATTCTCCCAAATAAAGTTTTATATTGTGCATTGAAGCAATTTAAAGTGGAGTTCCACCCACTTTTACAACTCTTCAACATCCCTCACTAAACTGTGCACTGCAAACGAATTGGATATTTTTAAATTTTTTTTCTTAGCACCTACTGTATATCTGCTGTATTCATTTTTCACTTCCTCCTCCCTAGCCGTGGCTCATCGCATTATTTCCTGTTTGCAATGCCTTCTGGGAAGGGGCGGCAACTTCCTCTGACACTGCCGTTGCTATGGAAACCTGACCTGAAATCTATTACACTGCTTGTGCTGCACTGAGCATGTGCGAGATCTGCAAGGATGAGATCCAGGAAGAAATACAGTCTGGCTTCAGATGCCCACACTTAAGATGGCCACGGCCTGCTGTAAGTTTATAAAATAACAAACTGCTGCTATAAACGAACAAAACAGACCTTAGTTTACAGACTAACTTTACTAGAATACATTAAGCTTGTGTATTATAGGGGTATTTTTATTTAAAAAGTATAATTTTGGCCGAAACACCACTTTAAGATCTGGCATAGGAATTGAAATAGGTAATGTTCTGAACGGGTATAGTAACCTTGGTAAGATGTTCATTTTTATTGTGTAAAGTCTACTGAACCATGATGGTGGAGAACTAGCCCAGCGTTGAAGATCTATTGACAACTATTGACAATTTCTATATAATGGGGGATAATTGGCTCAGTATAAGGTGTGAAGGGAAGGAGTAAGGAAAATTCCCAGATATGAAAGAGCTTCCTTTTGAAATTTAAAGGGGAACAAGTTATGTATCATTCGGACTGTGTCTGGTTTCGAGTGGTTAATTTTAAATCCCCAAATGTTGCAAAAGTATTGTAATGTTTGGTATAGATTGGGGAGCAATGTTATCAGGGAGGAGAGGAGCATTAGAATATCATCCGCAAAAAGGGCACGTTTATGTTCTGTCTCCACAATATATGCCTTTAATGTCAGGGTGATTTCTGAGTTTTATTGCTAAGGAATCTAGAGGCAAAATGAATAATATGGGAGATAGGGGGCATCCTTGTCTCATACCTCTGTGTATATTTATAATTTGTGAACTTTACCCCTTCACAATAAGTCTAATTGTGGGTGTACTGTATAAGGTTCGTAGGATAGTCGAGAAATTATGACCAAACCCATAGAGCTTTAATATATAAATGAAGTAGTCCCAGGACACATATCAAAGGCCTTATGAAGGTCCAACGACAATAGCATTCCCTTCCACTTACTTGTCCCAATTAGAGTATATAATTGTCCCAATTAGAGTATAGTGCTGAAATTACTGTATATTTATCAGTCTTCGGGTTTGATCGGGAGCTTGTCTAGTAGGAACAAACTCAACCTGGTCCGGATGGATATAATGAGATTAAAAGGAGTTCAATCGTGTCGCTAATATTTTTGTCATTTTTTTAAGGTCCACATTGATAAGTGAGATTGGGCAATAATTTACACAGTCTCAATGGTCTTTTCCTGATTTAGGAATAATGTGGATAAAAGCTACATTTTCATGTGTTTGCAAAGAGAGTCTTTTTTTTAATTTTTGAAAAAAGAACAAACAGTCAGGTCCATAAATATTGGGACATCCACACAATTCTAATCTTTTAGGCTCTATACACTACCACAATGGATTTGAAATGAAACAAACAAGATGTGCTTTAACTGCAGACTTTCAGCTTTAATTTGAGGGTAATCAGGTGAACAGTGTAGGAATTACAACAGTTTGTATATGTGCCTCCCACTTTTTAAGGAACCAAAAGTAATGGGACAGATTAACAATCATCCATCAAACTTTCACTTTTTAATACTTGGTTGCAAATCCTTTGCAGTCAATTACAGCCTGAAGTCTGGAATGCATAGACATCACCAGATGCTGGGTTTCGACCCTGGTGATGCTCTGCCAGGCCTCTACTGCAACTGTCTTCAGTTCCTGCTTGTTCTTGGGGCATTTTCCCTTCAGTTTTGTCTTCAGCAAGTGAAATGCATGCTCAATCAGATTCAGGTCAGGTGGTTGACTTGGCCATTGCATAACATTTCACTTCTTTCCCTTAAAAAACTCTTTGGTTGCTTTCGCAGTATGCCTTGAGTCATTGTCCATCTGCACTGTGAAGCACCGTCCAATGAGTTCTGAAGCATTTTACTGAATATGAGCAGATAATATTGCCCAAAACACTTCAGAATTCATCCTGCTGCTTTTGTCATCAGTCACATCATCAATAAATAAAGAAGAACCACTTCCATTGGCAGCCATACATGCCCACGCCATGACACTACCACCACCATGCTTCACTGATGAGGTGGTATGCTTTGGATCATGAGCAGTTCCTTTCCTTCTCAATACTCTTCTCTTCCCATCACTCTGGTACAAGTTGATCTTGGTCTCATCTGTCCATAGGATGTTGTTCCAGAACTGTGAAGGCTTTTTTAGATGTTGTTTAATCTGGCCTTCCTGTTTTTGAGGCTCACCAATGGTTTACATCTTGTGGTGAACCCTCTGTATTCACTTTGGTGAAGTCTTCTCTTGGTTGTTGACTTTGACACACATACACCTACCTCCTGGAGAGTGTTCTTGATCTGGCCAACTGTTGTGAATGGTGTTTTCTTCACCAGGGAAAGAATTCTTCTGTCACCCAGCACAGTTGTTTTCCTTGACCTTCCAGTCTTTTGGTGTTGCTGAGCTCACCGGTGCGTTCTTTCTTTTTAAGGATGTTCCAAACAGTTGATTTGGCCACACCTAATGTTTTTGCTATCTCTCTGATTGGTTTGTTTTGTTTTTTCAGCCTAATGATGGCTTGCTTCACTGATAGTGGCAGCTCTTTGGATCTCATATTGAGCCTTGACAGCAACAGATTCCAAATGCAAATAGCACACTTGAAATGAACTCTGGAGCTTTTATCTACTCCTTGTAAATGGGATAATGAGAGAATAACACACACCTGGCCATGGAACAGCTGAGCAGCCAATTGTCCCATTACTTTTGGTCCCATAAAAATTGGGAGGCACATATACAAACTGTTGTAATTCCTACACCGTTAACCTGATTTGGATGCCAATACCCTCAAATTAAAGCTGAAAGTCTGCAGTTAAAGCACATCTTGTTTGTTTCATTTCAAATCCATTGTGGTGGTGTATAGAGCCAAAAAGATTATAATTGTGTTGATGTCCCAATATTTATGGACCTGACTGTAAATGTGGTATCAGTAAATCAGAATATTTTCTATAGTAGTGTCCAGAAAAGCAATCGGGACCAGGTGCTTTTGATGGGTGTAAGTTTTTAATTGCTGCTTTAATTTCATTTTCCCTTAAATCACTTTCAATTAATTCCGCATGATCTTTCGTCACCCGTGGGAGTGAGAGATCTTGAAAGAAATTATCTGCAAGGATAGTGGAAAATGAATCTGGAGAGGCATAAAGCTCAGAATAGAAATCAAAAAATTCAAAAAAAAGGAGCGAGTTTTTTTTTGCTAATAAATGTTAATGGCTTAACTCCTGTGGACTAAAATCGGTGCCGAGACCATTGCAGTTATTTCTCTGCTTTGGCAGTAAGGCTAAGATTTAGAATAGCACGTGCCGCGTCGATTTTGTGTCGTAATTGAAGATTCAATTTCTGTTCATGAGTGATATTCCGAATCATATTTGAATCAATTTGTCACAAATTGTGGCTTTGTGCGCTGCCCAAATGATATTTGGGGAAATACCAGTGGTGTGGTTATCACTAAAATATTGTTTTGTATCAGTCTCTATTTCATTATAGATAGAAAGATCATTAAGTAGGGAGGCATTTAAGTGTCATGAGGAGGGCTTAGAATTGAACCATATATCTGATAATGTGATCCATACTGGGGCGTAATCAGACCATGATATAGTAAGTATGTCAGCTGTGGTAATAAAAGGAAGCAATGGTGATAGTGTAAATAGATGATCAATTCTCGAGTATGTTTTGTGTACTTGAGAATAAAAAGTATAATCCCAAACTGTGGGGTTGAGATCCCTCCAAATGCCTATAAGATCATAAAAGTATAATAATTGAGCAAAATTATTGCTCTGTTTCGGAGTGTGTTTTAAAGTAGGTTGATGCGTATTGGATTTATCAAGGGCTCGATCTAGGGGTATGTTGATATCTCTTCCTAAAATAACATGACCATCTATATGGGGCATCAAAGCATTTAGCATTTATTTTAAAAAAATTCACCTGTCCTACATTTGGAGCGTAATGTGAAATCAGAGTGATGGTCTGTTCATAAATTTGTCCAACTACCATAACATATCTTTCTTCTTCATCCCTGAGCACTACTGTAGGAGTAAATGGGATATGCTTAGCTATACATATTGCTACACCTCTTTTCTTTTCTGGTCCACTAGAGAGATAGAAAGTGGGGTATTTGGCATGTAGGTATTTAGGGGCTGAAGTTCGGGAAAAGTGAGTTTCCTGAAGGAGTAATAGATCTATACCCAGCTTGTGGTAAGATTGAAAGGCTGTTGTGCGCTTAGTTGGTAAATTGAATCCCTGGACATTCTGTGTTAATATGTTAAATTTGGAGGAAGGAGCAGTTAACATGATGGTTTGATAGTTTGTACTCACTTGTTGAAGATCCTCATTATCATATATAAAGACCTGTTGCCAATTTTGGATATTACGGATTTTAGTAATGATGGTGTACTCAAGCAAAGAAACGATAGAAAAGAATAAGGAAAGGTTAATGAGAAAACATAACATAAAAACTAAAAGTATGCCAGAAGGCATAAATACATATACTATATATTTTTTGGAAAGTAGTATTCCCATAAATTGGTGTGAGGTTGCCCTCTCAATCGAGTAATGGCAAGCGCACTTAGGAATGGCATGCGTGTCCGCACCGAACCTTTTCCATTAAAATATGTATAAAGGAAACGGATACATTCCCGGAGTTGGTAGTACCTATGAATCAGCATAACAGAACCACTTGCCATATCAGGGTAAGTCTACCTGTACCAAAAATAATCATAACTAAGAAAGAAACAAATAAATGAGAACAATCAGGTAAGTCCCAAACAGCTTGAGGGGGTGAATTCCGAAGAATCAAGCCAATAACCATCAAGTCACATTTACAAATTGAAGTATTGATGATCAGCCGTATGATCCTGTAGAAGGAGAAGGTTTCTTGGATGAAGAACTTCCTTGTTTGGGCCACAGGGGTGAGAGTGGATGATCTTGAATCCGTTGCGCTGGTAAGGCTGAGAGGCTGTTGATGTGTGTGGTAATACCGCCGACATGTGAGGAGAAGCAGAGTATTTTTATTTTTTCTTTATTTGTCAGGAGTTTCACTTTAAAACATATCATCCTATTTTGCATTTTTTTCCCCTGTATTCTGATATTCTGAAGTTGTGCAAGGAAAAAAAACCTTATTATGTACATGCCATAAAACATAACTTTAGCTACAGGAGAAAATAAATAACACTTTTAACTTTTTTTTTCCCATCTCTGAACAAGCTACTTTAAAATAGTTTACTATTTAGTTTGCATCAATAAATAAATATATATATATATATATATGTATATATATATATATATATATATATATATATATATATATATATATATATAGCTCATTTACATTTTTCCTTTCATAATGTACAAATCAGAGTTTGTAAAATATTCTTCATTTTCAAATTATTGGACTCAAGACTTTCTTTACTGCAGAACTGTGAATCTTTGTTTGGGAGCCTTGTGGTCTCTGTTGTAAAATAGTACATGGAGTAGACTTTAAAGGATAACAGTACAATGGGAAAGTAGCAACTGTGATTGGCAGACCTGTCATTAAAGACAGATTGCTAATGGTTTTCTAATATAGGTGGAAAGTTGTAGTGACACAAAGACAAAGATGTGATTGGCAGGAACAATTGCACCTTTCACTGATATTTCTCAGCTCTAAAGTACAGGGGCAGGAAAGGATTTTCTTTCTATTCACATAGAATTCCTTAGCATTTATTTTTTTTCTAAGTGCTTATATTTTATTATATTGCAGTAAAGGTATTGTATTGTGATTTATAAATGCTGTATGCTTTGCAACTTTATCATTTAATATTGACATGCTGTCAAATGACAACTGAACAATGTCCTAGAAACAGTTTTCTCTGTACTGTTATGGAATGTTTAGATTCTTACATTAAATGCTGTCTGCTCAAATGTAGTATGGTTACTGAACTATTCTTGTAATTATTTTTCTGAAAACATTTCCTAATGTGACTTTCACATGTATTTATGTTGACTCTTTCAATATTAGATATACTCTTTAGATTTATTTATTACAGGTACTAGTATAGCACCATCAATTTACACATAAATAATGTATTGCATGTTCACATCAGTCCCGGCTCCCAAGGAGCTTACACTCTAAAGTCCCTAACTAACATTTATACATGTCCATACTAGGGCTAATTTTACACAGGATCCAGTTAACCTACCAGCATGTCTTTGGAGTGTGGAAGGAAACTCACGCAGGCACAGGGACAACATACAAACTCCAGGAAGGTACTGACGTAGTGGGATTCAAACCAGCAACCCTACTGTTACTAGGCAGAAGTTGCTAACCACTTGGCCATTGTGCTGCCCTAGATTCCTGAGCTGCATTCAGAAGGTTTTTTAGATAATGGACTGGCTTCTGTCATTCTTACTTACAAACTCAGACAGGCGGTGCAAGGGTAGTTTTGACATCTTTGAAATTCATTTTAACCACCTCAATGCTGGGCATTTTCACCCCCTTCCTTCCCAAGCCAATTTTCAGCTTTCAGCGTTGTCACACTTGACAATTCTGCGGTCATGCAACATTGTGACCTGATCCGGTCTTGATGGTGCTGGTGTCCAGTGGACATAGCCTACACGTCCCCCCTACTCGGAAGTGATCTCATCCCTCTGGTTCCTGGGTTTCAGCGTGCATTCCAGCGGCAGGAAGCAACGGCATCCACCGCCGAGCCTGTCCACTGGACACCAGCACCATCCAGACCGGATCAGGAACTCTTTAGGACACTCCGGCAACATTACAAACATGCTTTTCAATCATGTACTTTTGTGAGAACCACCTTTCCTTATTTGTTTAATACATTTTATGGCATCTCTGCACTTAGAGTGGCGCCTTGTGTTTTTATGTTTACAGTACCCAGAGGACCGCTTCTTTTCCTTAAACAGGGCAGGCTTCTAATGTGGTCAGTATTCTACACTTATTATGGACATCTTTTCAACTTATATGAACATTATTAAACATACCATTTTCCACTGATCAACCAATGTTCATCAATCTTCATCCACCATTGGCATTGTTTTTATATTTATTTTAATTCCCATCTTTAACATATCCCTTATTTTTTACTGTTTGCTAATCTATAACTGTGTTGGGCCCAGCGCTCACTTTTACCTGTTGCATCACCTCTCCCCCTTCCCTATTCCCCTCTCTTTTCCCTTAGTTCGCATTTTTTTTTTAGTTTTTTTTTTAATCCAGATCTCCAAGGCGGGCTATACAAAGGACATATACAGTACATGGTCCCACTTTATCTTTGTGTACTCCTCTCTCACCTAGCTCATATCCTGCTATACCCCCAGTCCCGGTTATTCATTTTTCTCTAGCTTATAGGGAACATATATAGAAAATTGAAAAAAACTGCGCTGTAAACCAAAAAAAATATATGTAAAGCAGCAATCCCCACAAAAAACATCAATTGTGGATAAGCATGAGAAAAACAAGGGGTTGCGCTAATACTGGTATTGCATAATATAAAGTCTACAGTGAAAGAAGATTTATATAGTGATCATACATAAAAATAAAAATAAAACCAATGTGCAA
Source organism: Aquarana catesbeiana (assembly GCF_042186555.1). Lineage (NCBI taxonomy): Eukaryota > Metazoa > Chordata > Amphibia > Anura > Ranidae > Aquarana > Aquarana catesbeiana. Next base: position 738,431,880 of record NC_133325.1, on the reverse strand, counting down.
AACGTTTAGTGATAGTGAAAAAACAGTCCCATCCGATGAGGCGTCAGTTAAATATCATAGTAAGTCCAAATCACCAAAAATAGACAACAAAAGTCCAAGTGATAATGAGTGTAATTCTGTGATAGCAAAGGAGGGTCCACCACCAGAGAATGGAAGGGGTTGCTCCTTACCAGATGGCCATGACCCCCCACCACAGGGGATCACAGCAAGCAGAAATCTTTAAAAGCCAAAAGATGGGAACGGCCAGCGGTGTCCACCAGAGGTCATCTCAACATCAGCCACACCAACGAACCCATGGCAAGGGTACCATAAAATATAGAAGGGGCTCACATAGTGTAAAACTGATAAAATTTATTGAAATGTAATAAAATAAAAATGAACACTTACAAACGTAATTAGTAGAACAGCCTTAAGTCCGGCTCCGTGGCCACCGGAGCTCGGACAAACCCGTCCTGCTGGAATACAACTCGCTTGGGGTGACGTCAGCGCGTCGTCTGGCTCTGCCCTACGCGTTTCGTGACATCATCACGTCTTCCAGGGGCACCAGGGGCAACTGATAAAATTTCAATAAATTTTATCAGTTTTACACTATGTGAGCCCCTTCTATATTTTATGGTACCCTTGCCATGGGTTCGTTGGTGTGGCTGATGTTGAGATGACCTCTGGTGGACACAGCTGGCCGTTCCCATCTTTTGGCTTTTAAAGATCTCTGCTTGCTGTGATCCCCTGTGGTGGGGGGTCATGGCCATCTGGTAAGGAGCAACCCCTTCCATTCTCTGGTGGTGGACCCTCCTTTGCTATCACATAATTACACTCATTATCACTTGGACTTTTGTTGTCTATTTTTGGTGATTTGGACTTACTATGATATTTAACTGACGCCTCATCGGATGGGACTGTTTTTTCACTATCACTAAACGTTTTGCACATTGGTTTTATTTTTATGTATGATCACTATATAAATCTTCTTTCATTATAGGGAACATATATCCTGTCTGTTCACGTTTTTTATTGTTACGAGCTGTTAGATAGGGGTGCAGAGGATGGAGCGGGTCTAATGCACCTACTCTCATACTCGGAGTTGTCAAACATAGTTGTTTCGCTACTCCTGGTTGGGAACTCCCTCACTAGTTGAGGGATACCACGATTACCTCTCCGGGTGAGGTGGTCTTGCTCTCACCTCTACCCCGGAGCTCAACTCAAAAAAAATTGATATACTGTTTATACAGGAAACACATTTTCCTAAATCATATACCCCCTCATTCATTCATGCCAAATTCCCCAGATTTTACCTAGCGAACTCTGACAATAAGACCAAAGACGTAGGCCTGTTCTTTTCTCAAAAAAGATGTTCTCCCTGATATCTGAATTTAAAGACCTGGAGGGCAGATTTTTGCTTGTAAAGGTTCTCATAGACGAACAACTTTACTCCTTTATTTCTTATTACGCGCCAAACAAGGGGCAGGTGAAGTTCTTTAAATCCCTTTTTCACACCCTTGTGCCACTTACTGAAGGCCTAGTCATCTTTGGAGGAGACTCCAACCTAGCCTTTGATGCAGGAATAGATTAAACTCGTCCCCCAGGCAAAAACCGGGTCTGTCCTACCAGGCAGAGTCTTGATGTGGCCAGACAGATATTCCATCACAGTTTGGTGGATGTCTGGAGGGAAATGAACCCAAGGGCATGGGTCTATACGCACTACTCCAGCCCGCATCAATCATTTTCAAGAATTGACCATTTTTTTCTTCTACAACATGTCCCACTAGTGCATAGGTCAGACATTAGAGACTCTGCCTGGTCAGACCATTCCCCTCTCTTACTGAGAAGGGAATGGTCTGACCAGGCATCCGGGATTTCACTGGAGACTGAACGCTTTTATACTTAGCAACCCAACTCATGTTTGCGAAATCGAAAAACGGATTCAGGAATACTTCCTTCTGAATGACATACCCATCCACTGTGTGGGCAGCTCATAAGGCTGCAATTAGGGGTGTCCTAATCCAAATTTCCTCTAGAATATGCAAAGCTCGCAAGTTGGACAGATTGGAGAGGGAGTTTTCCTCCCTAAGCAAACTGCACAAGTCCAAACCTACATCAGGCTCCGCTAAGAGGCTGGAATAAGCACGCACAGCCCTGAATCTAGCGCTCACCGCAATAGCAGAAAAGAATCTCAGATGGGAGGGGGAATGGCTTTACCACCAAAAAGATAAACTAGGTTCTTTATTAGTGAGATGGTTAACCTCTAAAATAAGATCCCATGCACGCCCCAAAATAAAGTTAAGTGACGGGTCCCTCACACAGAACCCCCAAAAAAATGTATGGAGCCTTTCATGACTTCTATCGCACTCTGTATAGCAAGGTGGGGATGGAACCCTCTCCCGACATCATAGATTCCTTTTTGGGATTGGTGAAGATCCCGAAGATCAGGGAACAGCACAGGGATGAGTTAAAAGCCCCGATCTCAACGGCAGAAGTAGTACAGATCATTAAGAACCTTAAAAACAACTCTGCCCCTGGCCCTGACGGCTTCTCTATTCCGTATTATAAGCATTTCTCCACAATTTTCTCCCCATACTTAGCTCGCTTTTTTAATCATCTCAGGTCCGGAGCACCCCTTGATAAGGCATCAAATTCGGCGTTTATTACAGCGATCCCTAAGCCGGGTAAGGACCCTAGTTGCACCTCCAATTATAGGCCTATATCATTGATCAGCAATGATCTTAAAATTCTAACAAAAATTATGGCTGATAGGATTTCCAACTTTATTAACCTTTATATTCATAGGGACCAAGTTGGACAGGGGCCGGACCAGATCAGTAGGGAAATCGACGTAGTTTCACTCTTAGGTTCAAGATGGGACAGGGGCTCCCAACAAGAAGGCGTTTGATTCCGTCTCCTGGTCATTTCTGGTCCCTACCCTGCAAAAATGGGGATTTGGTGCTCTATATTCTACTCTGGAAGCTAGAATTAAGATTCAGGGATATCATTCAAACTCCTTCCCAATCCTCCACGGTACAAGACAGGAGTGCCCCCTATCCCCAGTAATCTTTGCCATCATCATCGAGACCCTGGCCATTTCCATCAGAGACAACCCTGGCATACATGGGATACAATGCGGTCCACAAATCCACAAATGTGCTTTGTTCACCGATGACATCTTGCTCTTTATATCCTCTCCAATCACCTCCCTTCCTATTATATGCAGGGTGCTTGATGATTTTGGCAAAGTCTCGGGACTCACAGTGAATTGTTCAAAATCTTTAGCTCTCAATATTGACCTACCAGCTCATCTGGTGGCTCAACTTAAAAACAATTTTAGATTTGGGTGGACCGAGACAGCGCTCCCTATAGACAAACTTTACTCAGCTAATTTCCCAGCAGTCTTTTGCAAACTGGAGGAAGATCTCTTAATATGGGACAAACTGGGCCTTTCCTGGGTAGGCAGGGTGAACTCAGTGAAAACTCAGTGAAAATGACCCTACTACCCCGCATCCTTTATCTCTTCAGATCATTACCTATCCCCATCCGGAATTTCCAGTCGAGAATCATAATGTTTATATGGGGTGCCAAAGGGCATAGAATTGCCAAGGGGACTCTCTTCTGCAGCAGGGATCAGGGTGGGGTGGGAGTGCCAAACATACTCTGGTACTATCAAGCAGCACAATTATCCCAACTATCCACTATATATTCTAAAATTGCTCTCCCTTATTGGATGCATATGGAAAGACAGGCTATCCACCACTACAGATTATGATTATTGTGTGTGAGTGCTCTATTCTTTTACCATACACCACTCATATTTGTACATTACTTTCCTGATTACTGTGCAATAAAGGAATTAAAAAAATTACAAAAAATCTCCCTTCCAAGTGTTAAATTCCTCTTAACAATACGCTAAGCATAAATCACGAATTTATTTATCAACATTGCTGACATGCAAAATGTATATCACAAAAGTCCTTGTGCAAAAACGTGCAAATTCTTCTTTTAATGTGCTGCTGTGTATCTTCTATTTTCATTTGTGACTTAGTGACACACCACCACCTTCTAGATCGGCCACTCACCAGATATTTCTTTTAGGATACGCCTTTGGTTCATTAATGGGATAACCACTCCACCTTATTATCGTTCCCCGCCGGCTATGCTTGAGCTTTGATATTCCTCATGTAAAGTATATGGACAACGATCATTGCGCAATGCATTTAAAACTATTTATTATCATAAAATACAAAAGTACACATTTAAAAGTGCCCTCGAGCCGGCACTAAGCTATTCCAGCAGTTAGGGACGGATGTCATTCAGTAGCGTGGTCAGCCTGTGTGCGATGTGAGTGTCCCCGCATCCGGCTTGCGCTTCACCCCTCGTTCCCGTTTGTATCTCCACCAACTACGGACGTTCCGGACGTTCCTGCTCACGTGGTGCAAAATCTCCCAGCAGCAGAGGCTGAAATATCTGGTGAGTGGCCGATCTAGAAGGTGGTGGTGTGTCACTAAGTCACAAATGAAAATAGAAGATACACAGCAGCACATTAAGAGAAGAATTTGCACGTTTTAGCACAAGGACTTTTGTGATATACATTTTGCATGTCAGCAATGTTGATATATAAATTGGTGATTTATGCTTAGCGTATTGTTAAGTGGAATTTAACACTTGGAGGGGAGATTTTTTGTAATTTTTTAATTCCTTTATTGCACAGTAATCAGGAAAGTAATGTACAAATATGAGTGGTGTATGGTAAAAGAGTAGCGCACTCACACACAATAATCATAATCTTTAGTCCATTCCGTTGAATGTTTTTTTTGAATGCAGCAACTCTAACAGGGGTTAATAAGGGCAATTAAGCAAAAGTTTTTTGCGCCGGTGACACACACATATTGATTTATCCCCCACTACACACTAGACTATATCATTTGGTGTTCAACCAAGACCAGACCGGCCATTATAGCACCCACCCTTTCGCATTCCTTAACACTTCCCTTAAAAACAATTCACACTTGGTCTCCCACTGGCACCCTTTATCCCATATTTTCAGAAATCCCCTGTTCCCACCTGGACAGGACATTAAAGCCTTCCAATGGTGGCTAGATAAGGGACTTTATAGGATTGGTCACTTTGTAAACCCAATGGGTCCTCTTTCCTTTGCCCACTGTACCAGTAATAGGGGTGCGCATCTTCACTGATCTCACGATTCGATTTGATTACGATTATCTGGTCAACGATTCGATTCCGCGATGCATCACGATGCATCATGATTACTGATGCGCTTCCACTTCCGCTTGGGCTGCCTAGGTGGCCCTTCCTCCCTGCAATCTTCTGGGACACATCACAAGTCCCAGAAGATTGCCCGGCTATGGAGGACAGCGCAGTGAGACATGCGCAGTTGCGCACCAGGTTGTGAAGCTGCAAGCTGTCACAGCCAGATGCCCACAGTAGGATTGCCAGCACCGTGGACAGGCAGGGGAGAGAATAGAGGGCTTGGTGGCCACATCGCTGGATTGTGGGACAGGTGAGTGTATTTTTATTAAAAGTCAGAAGATACACTTTTTTTGTAGCTGCTGACTTTTAATAAACAAAAAATTTACTAGGTGGCCCCTCCCTGCCAGAGATCTTCTGGGAACAACACAGGTCCCAGAAGATTGGCTGGCCAATGGCAGAGCACAGTGCGTGCCCGGCCGTGAAGCCACAAGCTGTCACGGCTGGGTGTCACTGCCCACAGCAGATATGACGGCGCCGAGTAGAGGAGCGAGGCTCTGTGCAGCCGCATCGATGGACCGTGGGACAGGTGAGTGTCTGATTATTAAAAATCAGCAGCTACACTTTTTGTAGCTGCTGACTTTTAATAAACTAAAAGACAGGTGGAACTCCACTTTAAAAAGTGCACTAATCCGGTGCACTACAGGGTACAGGAATTCACACACACGGCTGCTGGGAGGTCAGGAAGGATTAGTATCCACAACTGACAAACAGCCCTGTGAAGTTCCCTGTACTACTGTCTCTGTGATGACATTTCTCTGGGCTCCCCCGTTTGCACCTTCCAGCACACTAGGAGTTAGGCCCCTTTCACACGTGCGGACAGTATGTCCGTATTTCATCCATCCGTTTTCGGATGAAATTACGGACATACATGCATCCCTATGGGATTGCGGGAGTCAGCGGATGAACATTCACTGACACACGATATCATCCATGCCCACTATGGTCCGATTCTGCAGACGGAGGAAAATCCAATTTTTCTATCCGTCTGCGGATCGGATCGGATGAAAACGGACAGACGGTCCATGTTCATTCTTTCCCCCCATAGGGGAGAGCAGAGATCTGACAGGGTGGTCCCTGCACAAGTGCACAGGGACATTTACCCACACCTCACTCCCTTTTCCCCTCTCCTTTATAACTGTAATGTACAGTATCTCACAAAATTGAGTACACCCCTCACATTTTTGTAAATATTTTATTATATCTTTTCATGCAACAACATTGAAGAAATTGCACTTTGCTACAATGTAAAGTAGTGAGTGTACAGCTTATATAACAGTGTAAATTTGCTGTCCCATCAAAATAACTTAACACACAGCCATTAATGTCTAAACCGCTGGTAACAAAAGTGAGTACACCCCTAAGTGAAAATGTGTCCAAATTGGGCCCAAAATGTAAATATTTTGTGTGGCCAACATTATTTTCCAGCACTGCTTTAACCCTCTTGAGCATTAGACATGTGCAAACTGAAATATTTTGTTTCGGAATTTCTTTTTGGTCCGAAAAATACATTTATTTAATTACTCCCAAAAGTCGTTTTTATTTATTTTGTTTTTAGTTAAAAATTGCATTTGTCGGAAAATCCAAATTAATTAAGGTCGAATCTGTCATTGAAGGCTTATGATGTCTGTCGAATGTTTCGCTGCTTTGTCGAATCTTCGTAGTTTATGTTGAATGTATATAGTTCAAGCAGAAAATGGACTGGTGATAGTAATCACTGATCAGACAGGTAACAAGATAGGGTATATAGAATTTATATAGAATATCAATCTATAATATAGAATCTATAATAATAAATCCCCCCACAACATGGGCAGCCTCTGAGGCTATCACAACACTAGCAACACTAGTATCACTATCAAGTTCACAACACTACACAATAGCAGCAGATTATTATGAAAAAGTTAAGTTGAACTGTAGCTTGCTTCACTATTGTTCTGCTGCTGTGCTTATGCTCAATTGATAAATAATTCAGGTTCTCTGACAAACGGACCAGCTAAGATTGACTGTCTTCTGAAATGATTCAGTGTGTGTGTCTCTCTCTGCTAGCAATCGTAAGTGAAATTAAGTTGGCTGTATGTGTGTACTTAGTTCTAGCTTTTTTACTGCTCCTCCTCTTTGGTTACAATCAGCCAATAACATTCATCATTATCATTATTGTTATTTTACTTCCCCCACCCAATTCCAGCAGCGATCTTTTCTCTCTATGTCGAATCTTTTCTCTCTATGTCGAATCTTTTCTCTCTATGTAGAATAATCTTGGACTAATAGAGCTAAGGTCAGGCACATTCAACCACAGGTTCGATGGACACAGATTGTTATTGTCAGCATCACGTCGAATCCCCTATCTTTATCGAACTGTTGTCACAACGAAAATGAAAATAAAGCATTTGTTTATGTCGGATCTTTCATTTTTTGGATTCTGCACTTTCGTTATCGTTTGTTAAAGCGATAACGAAAATACCTGAAATTCAGACGAAAATGCATTCGGACGAAAACGAATGCACATGTCTATTGAGCATGGAGTTCACCAGAGCTTCACAGGTTGCCACTAGAGTCCTCTTCCACTCCACCATGACAACATCATGAAGCTGGTGGATGTTAGAGACCTTGCGCTCCTCCACCTTCCGTTTGAGGATGCCCCACAGATGCTCAATGGGGTTTAGTTATGGAGGTGTGTTTGGGGTCATTATCATGTTGGAATATTGCCCTGCGGCTCAGTCTCTGAAGGGAGGGGATCATGCTCTGCTTCAGTATGTCTGTCAGAGAACTCACACAGCAAGCATCCGTCTCTGTGCAGCAGCTTCTAATCCTTATATAAACAGAGAGTCTGCCTAGCATCAGTGCTGGATTGTCTTCAGCTTGTCCCTGTGTTCCTGTTATTACTCTGTCTGATTGACCTTGTTCCAGAAAACCCGGCTATCTTCTGACCATTCTCTTGGATTTCCCCTGCCTACTGAACCTGCCTCTACCTGCAATACTGACCTTGGCTTGGACTTATGATTACGGCTCTGCCTTCTGATTCTGAAACCCGCTGCCAGTCTGTTGCCAACCTCTGCCTGTTCCTGACTATGGTTTTGCCTTCTGATTCTGTATCCCGCTGCCAGCCTGTTGCCGACTCCTGCCTGTTCCTGATTCTGCAGTTGATTCTGATCTGATTTCCGCTGAACAAGTCTGGTGATCAGTTTCCACATCTCCTCATCAGAGGTTCCTATATCTCCAAGTTCCAGCCTCCTGCCTGCAGGCACCTGCACCCTTTTGTTGCCCTCGCACTCCCTGTATCCACCACCAGGGGTGCTTGGACTGGAACTGTGCAAGAGGCCACCCTCATCATTTCGGGCTCCGCTGTAAGGTACGTGACAATGTCACAGTACATGTTGGCATTCATGTTTCCTCAATGAACTTTAGCTCCCTAGTGCCGGTAACACTCCTGCAGCCCCAGACCATGACACTCCCATCACCATGCTTGACTGTCAGCAAGACACACTTGTCTTTGTACTTCTCACCTGGTTGCCGCCACACATGCTTGACGCCATCTGAACCAAATAAGTTTATCTTGTCTCATCAAACCACAGGACACCAGTAATCCATGTCCTTAGTCTGCTTGTCTTCAGAAAACTGTTTGCGGGCTTTCTTGTGCATCATCTTTAAAAGAGGCTTCCTTCTGGGATGACAGCCATGCAGAACAATTTGATGCAGTGTGCGGCGTATGGTCTGAGCACTGACAGACTTACCCCCACCCCTACAACCTCTGCAGCAATGCTGGCAGCACTCATACATCTATTTCCCAAAGACAACCTCTGGCCATGATGCTGAGCACGTGCACTCAACTTCTTTGGTCGACCATGGTGAGGCCTTGTCACGTACCTTTCAGCGGAGTCCGAAATGATGAGGGAGGCCTCTTGCACGGTCCCGTTCTTAGCACCCCTGGAGGTTGAGACAGGGCTGCTAGGGCGGCGGAAGGGTGCAGGTGCCTGCTGGCAGGATCAGGAACACTGGAGCCTTCGTGGAGGAGGTGGGATGCTGATCACAGGATTGGTTTAGGAAAAGTCCAACAGGAACACTTACAGAGTCAGGGGCAGGCAGGAGTTGGCAACGTGCTGGCAGTAAGGTACACAATCGGCAGGCAGGCTCGTAGTCGGGGACTGGCGGTGGTTGGCAACAGGCTGGCAGGAAAGTACAAGATCAGGAGACAGAGCCGTAGTCAGAAGTCTAAGCCGGGGTCGGTACAGGAAGCAGAGGTAGGCAGAGATGCAGAGGTAATCCGGGAGAGTAGTCGTGGAAGCCAGAAGCTCAGGATCAAGGTAATCAAACAAGACAGCAGCAAGGATACAGGAATGAGCTGAGACAATCCAGCACTGACACTAGTACACTGATCATTTAAGTAGGGCGCCTTCCGCCATGATTCGTTGGCGTGCGAACATGCCCGCGCTGACATGCACTCGTTCATTTGGGTGCGCCAACGTGCGTGCCTGGTCCGGGGCTCGCTTGTTCTTGCCGTATGTTTGCGCGAAGACTGCTGGCTGGCGCACGGGAACAAGCATTTATTGCGATGGTTCTCTGACAGGCCTGTTCTGAGTGGAACCTGTCCCGTTAAACCACTGCATGGTCTTGGCCACCATGCTGCAGTTCAGTTTCAGGGTCTTGGCAATATTCTTATAGCCTAGGCCATCTTTATGTAGAGCAACAATTCTTTTTTTCAGATCCTCAGAGAGTTCTTTGCCATGAGGTGCCATGTTGTACTTCCAGTGACCAGTATGAGAGAGTGAGAGTAATAACACCAAGTTTAACACTCCTGCTCTTCATTTACACCTAATACCTTGTAACACTAATGAGTCACATGACACCAGGGAGGGAAAATGGCTAATTGGGCCCAATTTGGACATTTTCACTTAGGGGTGTACTTACTTTTGTTGCCAGCGGTTTAGACATAAATGGCTGTGTGTTGAGTTATTTTGAAGGGGCAGCAAATATACACTGTTATACAAGCTGTACACTCACTACTTTACATTGTAGCAAAGTGCCATTTCTTCAATGTTGTTACATGAAAAGGTATAATAAAATATTTACAAAAATGTGAGGGGTGTACTCACTTTTGTGAGATAATGTACATTACAGTAATAAATAAGGAGAGGGGAAAAGGGAGTGAGGTGAAGGGAAAAGAAGGGGTCTCCACTAGTCTAACACTCACACACACACACATTCTCTCCAAATCTCTCAGGCCAGGGTCCTTTTTATCCAAACTTGAGACCCACACCCCAACTGGGGGTTGGTAATTACAGTCATTGAAGACATTTGAACTAAAAGTCATAACAAGTTCATTCCTCTCCCAAGCCCAACTTTAAGTTTCTTTGAGAAAATAATCACACAGGATGACCATCCAACACCCCTCAGGCCCCATGCTGGCCAGGTGTGAGGGGGCAGTTGAATATCCTCAGGAGTCCTACTGGTCAGATGATAACGACCTTGTGCATTCTTCTTGCCTAGTTTATCGTAGGATGGCTGTGAAAGCTGTCATCTGCCTGAAATCAAAGTCTTTTCAAAGCCATATCGTCCAAGCCATATTGTTCCCATGTCCCATCTGCATTAACTGCTTGCCGACTAGCCACTGTCATTTTACTGCGGCAGGTTGGCACAATCCTGTGAACCATCATAGCTATACGTCGGCTCGCGGGATAAGGATAGCAGGCGCATGCATGCCGCTGCACAGCGGGGGTGCCGATTCTTGTGGCCAATGGTCGTGATGACCGCCAGCCATGAGCGATCACGAGCACAAGAGACAAAACAGGGACAAGTGTGTGTAAACACACACTTCCCTGTTCTGAGAGGAGTGACATATCATGTGTTCCTATTAGCTAGGAACCACGATCCGTCACTTTCTCTAGTCAGTCCCCTCCCCCTTCAGTTAGAAACACGTACTAGGGAACACAGTTAACCCCTTGATCACCCCCTAGTGTTAGCCCCTTTACTGCCAGTGACATTTTTACAGTAATCAGTACATTTTTATAGCACTGATTGCTGGAAAAATGCCAATGGCCCCAAAAATGTGTCAAAATTGTCCGATGTGTCTGCCATAATGTCGCTGTCCCGATAAAAATCACAGATCACCACCATTACAGTAAAAAAAAAGATAATAATAAAAAAATGCTTTAAATCTATCCCCTATTTTGTAGACGCTATAACTTTTGTGCAAACCAATCAATATACACTTATTGAGATTTTATTTTACCAAAAATATGTAGAAGAATACATATCGGCCTACACTGAGAAAAAAAATGCTTTTTTTAACAAAATAAATCGGGATATTTATTATAACAAAAAGTACAAAATATTGCGTTTTTTTAAAATTGTCGCTCTTTTTTGTTTATAGCGCAAAAAACAAAAACTGCAGAAGCGATCAAATACCCCCAAAAGAAAGCTCTATTTGTGAAAAAAAGTATGTCAATTTTGTTCGCGTGCAGTGTCGCACGACCGCGCATTTGTTATTAAAGCGACACAGTGCCGAATCGCAAAAAATGGCCTGGTCATTCAGCAGCCAAATCTTCCGGGGCTGAAGTGGTTAATATCATTTTTTTCCAATATTAAAATATTAGATTTTTTTACTCCAGGAGTATATAATGAGTTTGGAATTTAACTAAACCCTTCAGATTTTAGTTGACTAAAATGTAGTGGAGATTTTAATCAACTAATTACGGGTAAAACGAAAACATTTGCAGATGACTAAAATATGACTAGAACTAAAATGGCTTTTTAGTCAAAAGACTATGACTAAAACAAATGCCCTGTACACACGACCGGTTTTGCCATTGGAATAAACTCTGAAGATTTTTTGTGAACTCCGATGGAATTCCGCTCAAGCTGTCTTGCATACACACGGTCACACCAAATTCCGACCGTCCAGAGCATGGTGACGTACAACACGTACGACGGTACTAGAAAACAGAAGTTCAGTAGCCAGTAGCCAATAGCTTCCGTCTCGTACTTGCTTCAGAGCATGCGTCGTTTTTGGTGCGTCAGAACAGCATACAGATGAGCGGTTTTTCCAATAGTAATTTGTTCTGTCGGAAAAATATAGAACATGTTCTATATCTAAGTCTGTCTGAATTTTTGACAGAAAAAGTCCAGTGGGGCATACACACAGTCAGAATATACGATGAAAACCTCCCATCGGACTCTTTCTGTTGGAAATTCTGCTCATGTGTATGCGGCATAAATCTAAATTTGACTACAAAAGCTTATGCATTCCACCTGTGCCATAAATGCAGGAGTACATTTTTTCTCACCAATGTGGCCAGGACTCAGACTGGCTAATTGCACATAACCAATAAGTCTCCAAAAGCTGGTGTCAGTCACTGTGGATGTAGGTGGGGTACTGAAGCTATAAGTGAGTTACTGTATCTAGATGTAAATGTTGGGGCACTGTGCATAGGCAGGTACAGATTGCAGTCCACAGGTAGCAACCATCCTAGGGCGACAATGCTGCTTATACTTAGGTAGCTGCTCAGTGAGAATTGTCATCCTAGGACAGGAAGCTAGAGAAAGGCCTAATACTGGCAGGATCAACATGTAAAAGATAAAAAAAGGAAGCAAAAAAAGAAGAAAGAGTAAGCCTAATCGAATTAATGGAGGATAAGACAGGACTATTTAAAGTTTAAAGGTTGATGTGTACTTCTTTTATTGTGCCTGATTAACAAAGAAAAGTATTTACCGTATGTCCACCAGATAGTATAAAAGCGTCATAAATTAATAATGAGTAAATAGATCTCAATCCGTATGGGGTATAACTGCGGCATCAAATAGAGCTCTACGCGATTCAGTTGCGGCTCCCTCTCCTCCATTGGTTCACTGGCGTGGTGTTGGCGGCATAATTACATCCCCCATTTAGGTGAGCTGTCTATTTGACTAGCCTCCCTTTGGGGTCTCTGCACACCAGCTATATTGATCTGCTGGGGGTTGCTTTGTTGCAGCAATAGGGTAAGCGTTCTTCTTTGCCTCTTCTACCTTTTCCTTCTCCTTTTTTCCTTCTCTTGGTGGATCAGTTCTCTGTTCAAACTACTAGCTTTTGTTTTTCACTTGGTATCCTTATTAGTCTTTACACTATAATCTGCCTCATGTTTCTGTTCATCACTTTTAGACACAGACGCTTTCATATTCTTTGGCACCATTCGTACCTTCGCTATTCTTCTTATTTTATTTTATTTTATTTTATATATTTTCTATATGGAGCTACACTGGGTTCACCTATTATTACCCTTTACTATATATTATTACCATGATTTATATTACTATAATTACACATATATTCAATATTTTGTTCCCAGATACCCCTGCTCCACGAAGTATATACCATCCTCTTGGCCACACGGAGCTCTCATGTTACTTTATGCTCTTGCTTTATCCGATGCTGCATCCCTGTATTATGCCACCTCAGTTCCCGCGTTGAGGCCATGTTCTCGGCCAACCCTGTACCGATTACCCCACTCTGCAGTCCATGCCCGGGTTGGTGAGTGTTAGTGGTTAACCATCTAAATATATAGAAACAACATTTTAGAATTTTTCTGAGAAGTACGGTTCCTTAAATCTTTTTATTTCACAGAAATGTCCTTCGCATCTGCTCCTGACGAGTGGGAATACCCACAAAACGCGTAGAGCTCTATTTGATGCTGCAGTTATACCCCATATGGATTGAGATCTATTTACTCATTATTAATTTATGACGCTTTTATACTATCTGGTGGACACAGATGTACCATGTGGGTGCATGTGCCGGTATCAGGCCTGTCGCTATTGGCACGTGCATGTCATCCTTTTATATATATACCTATTACTCTGATCATGTGATGTTATGCATGTATTTTTTCACTCCTTATACTCAGCCCTTGTGCACGCTCTTTGTGTATATATTATATGAACTATTTTTTAATGTATGTAGACCTATACCATTAAATAAATATTTTTATATTGTAATCCACTTCCACTACTCAATTGTGTCATATAAAGTCCCAATTCCCCTTTTTTTCATGACGCAATAATGGCAAAGGTCAGGCTGCAATAATGGCACAGGTCAGGCTGCAATAATGTCACAGGTCAGGCTGCAATAATGGCACAGGTCGGGCTGCAATAATGGCACAGGTCGGGCTGCAATAATGGCACAGGTTGGGCACAGGTTGGGCTGCAATAATGGCACAGGTTGGGCTGCAATAAAGGCACAGGTCAGGCTGCAATAATGGCAATGGTCAGGCTGCATTATTGGCAATTGTCAGGCTGCATTTTATTGGCACTGGTAAGTCTGCATTTCTTTGGCACAGGTCAGGCTGTCTTTTTTTTGGCACAGGTCAGGCTGCCTTTTTTTGGCACTGGTAAATATTTTGGTACACCATTTGGTTCAGAATATTTCTTTTCTTGTTTTCCTCCTCTAAAACCTAGGTGCATCTTATGCCGCGTACACACGGTCGGACTTTCCGGCATACTTGGTCCGGCGGACCAGAGTGTGCCGGACAATCCGCCCGTGTGTGGGCGGCGGCGGACTTTTCCGGCGGACTTCTTCCCAAAAGCCCGCCGGACCTAGATTTGAAACAAGTTTTAAATCTTTCCGTAGGACTCAGTTTCGGGCGGAAAGTCCGCTCGTGTGTGTGCTGGTCCGACGGAAAGCCCAGCTCGTGTGTAGGCTGGTCCGACGGACCAGATACGACGCGAGGGCAGGGTATTGCATCTCGCGCTCTCTGCAATAGGAAAAACAAATTTTCCTATTGCGGTGAGCGCGGTGCATGCCAGGCCCTTAGGTCTGGTATGGATTATAAAGGGAACCCCCTACGCCGAAAAAACGGCGTGGGTCCCCCCTAAAATCCATACCAGACCCCGATCCGAGCACGCAGCCTGGCCGGTCAGGAAAGGGGGTGGGGACGAGCGAGCGCCCCCCCCCCCTGAACCGTACCAGGCCGCATGCCCTCAACATGGGGGGGTGGGTGCTTTGGGGGAGGGGGGCGCCCAGCCCAGTGACCACGCCCCCTAAAACGTCACAGTCCCAGCATGCCCAGGGACTGTGACATCAAAAGGGGGCGGGGTCTCCGCCTATATAAGTCACAACGCAGCCCTCGGAGAGCAGTCCAGCAGGAGAGAGCGTCGTGTCAACATCTGGGGAAGAGAAGCCCAGAAGCCCAGAAGCCCAGAAGTCCGGACCTCTGCTGGCAAGAGAGCTACTTGAAGACAGCAGAGGAGCCGGCCGAAGAACAGGAACACCGGGAGAAGAGAGCGGAGAAGAACCAACCGGACGCCGGGAGAAGATGAAGCGGAGGGACCCCCGAAGCCGGAAGAAGACCCCCCAAACCGGAGGAAGATCCCCCCCCCGGAGCTGTTTAATAAAATATTTTAAAAACCTGTGTAGTGTGTTTTATTACTTACACTTTTTCCCTAGGTGAATGGGTAGGGGTACCATGTACCCTATACTCATTCACATAGGGTGGGGGGCCGGGATCTGGGGGCCCCCTTATTAAAGGGGGCTCCCAGATTCCGATAAGCCCCCGCCCGCAGACCCCGACAACCAACGGCCAGGGTTGTCGGGAAGAGGCCCTTGTCCTCATCAACATGGGGACAAGGTGCTTTGGGGTGGGGGGGGCCCCGCAGGGCGCCCCCCTCCCCCAAAGCACCCACCCCCCATGTTGAGGGCATGCGGCCTGGTACGGTTCAGGAGGGGGGGGGGGCGCTCGCTCATCCCCACCCCCTTTCCTGACCGGCCAGGCTGCGTGCTCGGATCGGGGTCTGGTATGGATTTTAGGGGGGACCCCACGCCGTTTTTTCGGCGTAGGGGGTTCCCTTTATAATCTATACCAGACCTAAGGGCCTGGTATGCCCCGCGACGGGGCTCGCAAGGTGTCAATCTCGCCGATAAAAGCGGCAAGATTGACATCCTTTTCTAGTCCCGTCGCACCTGAGTCACGTTCAAAATGAACGGACTTGTCCGTGTGTGGGCAAGTCCGTTCATTCTGAAAGTCCGCCGGAACTCCGGCGAAAGTCCGTCGGAAAGACGGGCGGACTTAGCCCGCCGGAAAGTCCGGGTGTGTGTGGGCAAGTCCGTCCGTTTTAAAGTCCGGCGCACCTGGCGGACAAAGTCCGTCGGAAAGTGTGCCGGACCAAGTAGGATAGAAAGTCCGACCGTGTGTACGCGGCATTAGGGTCAGGTGCGTCTTATGGAGTGAAAAATACGGAACCTAATGGTTCTTTTGACAATAAAAAAAGGAAGGAACCAAAGAAAAGAAATATCTTTCCAAAGAAAAAAGATGGTAGGAAGTTAATTGTATCTGATGTTCCTGTTATCACATGCGGCATAATATGACATTTTTTTTAGATTATACAAAATTGTTTTAAACCAGTTCACACCAGTGCCAGAAAAACCGTTAGGAGATAATGGCACTTTTTTTTCTTAAATTATATTTTGAAAAGTCGCTAGGGATTATTTTAAAACAGATTTGTGTCCACTCTTGCATAGTGAAGATGATTTTTTCAGGGAAATTTAATGTGACAATCATTTTTACCTTACATAACAGAGGCAGTGTTGTACACACAACAGAGAATAGAAATCGACAGACTCATTGAATTGCTGCTCTGATGATTTTCTAATCTAATCGAAATTTTTAAGGCGATAATGTGTCTCACCTTGGTCAGAAATAGTCAGCTTTGGTTTATTACATTGATTGTTCTTCATATTAAGAATTGTTTTACCAGGAGGCTGCATTTTTAAATGTCACTGTGTAATTGCTTTCTTGTGTAAGAACATGATCAGTATTCACTTAGAAAAGCAAGTTAATAATTAAGATCCAAGTAAATGAAGAACTCTGCATGCTGTTTTCTTTCTCCTACGTAGTCATTTATACAGAACAGGCTTGTATTAGGCAACAATCTGTTATTGAAATAAACATGGAAACTCATATTAGAGAGGCAGAGGAAAAACCAAGACCAAGTACATCTTCCCTTCTTAAAGAACATACCAAAGAATGTAAAGCATTGCTTCTAAGTAAAGGACAGCAGCCCAGATGTATTTATTTCAGTTATTTATACAGCACCAATGTATTACTTAAAATCTTTATAATATATTTAGTACCATTTGCATTAGATCACCATGCCTTAAAAAAACTTTAGGGACTTATGCATACCATACAATAGGGCTAATTTTGCTATAAATGCCCAAATTTTACCAGTCCTGTAAAACAGTAATAGTTAGGTATTGGCCATTTTATTTGAATAGATGGTTCACAAGTACAGGGTGTTTAAAGGCTGGAGTGGCTGGTGCTAGTTTACAAATGTATGAATGTGCTGCCCCATGCAGCCCATTTTATTTAAAATAACTGTTTTCTCCTCCTTCCCCTTAGTTGCCAATCCCTGCTTGTCCATGCTTTTTTTACTTTTGTTTTTGCCCTCATGGAGTAAAGCTCTAACCACCTTAGAAATCGTATTGTTCCTTGATGCTCTTTCAACTGCAAGAACTACTCAGAATCCATCCCTATGGTCTGCTAAGTCTGGAGAAAAAACAGTTGGATCTTACTTTAGGCCCTCTTGGTAAATTGACTATTTTTGTGGATTCTACCATCGTAGTCATACTCACAGAGCATACTGAAGGTATGTTCAATTGCATAGGGCGGTATTTGAAAAAGCAAAAGAGCAGAATTCAATATCTTTCATACACTCTGCAATCTGCAGCAAAGCTTTACCTGTGTTTCAGAAAGCATATAGTACTACAGTATTTATACTCTAAATGAACACAGGCTACATTACAGATTCAGAGGTCCGCTTACAAATCACCTTGTTTCTGAAGCAACTGATAATCATATTTCAGTCTCCTTCATTAACCATATGTTTATGATCTTATATATTAGAAGCAAATCTTTCTACAGTTGAAAATTTGTGCGAACATTGCAGTTTGTGAACTGAAACTTGCTTGTGCAACTACAAGAACTGTTGTTTCTAAAATTCTCCCTGCTGCTGGAATTGTTGTGCTATTACAGACTGTGACCCATGATAAATGCTTAGGGGCCCCCGCTTAGGCTGACAAATTTTGAAGAGGTGTATGCCGTTGACTAGTGAGGGTGCAGTCTGGGGAAAGGTTCACCCAGACCTAAAGCTTGCTGTAGAAATAGGAAAAGATTGCCAAGAAGCTGCTTACCTCACCTGGCCCTAGTGGTTAGCAAGTAAAAGCAGCCTCAGCTCATTTCATCAAGACCACACCTCCAACACGGGGCTTAATCATGGAGACCGGGTGGGGCGAAACATGTTAGGGATGTGTCCTGGATAAATCGAGCTGAGGCTGCTTTTATCCGCTTACAACTCGGGCCTAGCGAGGTGTGCAGCAGCCGGGCTATCCCTTCTCCTATTTCTACACTGTTACAGACTGTGTTAGATTCCTTACTTTTACAGCAGCTTGCCTTTTTGCATAATCTCTGACTGCACATACATACAGCTACATTGCCCACATTTGCAGCAACATGTTTCAGCAAGGATGTTTGCATTCACTGCGGTTAGACAGTAGGGAACCATCTCTCATCATCCCCAAGCTAAAACTGATTTGTGACATATAGAGATATCTGCTAGACTCAAACACATAGTAAAGCCTTCATTGAAACTATAAGAGAGTTATAAATCAAACAAGGCAAAAATGACTGTAATAATGCAAAACAATTGAAGAGTGCACTGAAAGCCATAAGAGACTATCTGAGAAATATTTTTCTCTTTTATAAAGCTCTGAGAGGCTGAGCCACCAGGAATGTGGGCGGATCCTGACATTATTGTCAGGATCTCTGAAAAGCCTGGACTGGCTAAAGCCTGCTGTCGGCTGATTCTGGGTCATAGGAGTGCAGAACTAAGTGTACTCTGGTGATCCACAGGAGAAGTATGGGCAAAAGAGCTGCAGCCATACTATTAATACATAAAAGGTTAAGCAAACCCTAAAAAGCCTTACAGCTCTTAACCAATATAGATACATTACATTTATGGATGCAAAGTAACAGAGAGAGGACAGGACATTGCAATTGCATGTAACTGCCTCCCTCTACTCCACTTCCTCTATGCACTGCAAAGGGTCCTCTAGTTTAATAAGGTACCACTCACAATAATTTTTGTCACACCAAAGTAATCTATTGGTGTTAAACCACACAAAGGTGGAGGAAGCAAAGGTGTAAGCTTGTTGCATAAAGAAGGAGGCAGCCATTAGGGCACAAATCGCTGATGCACAATGACAAGCCTCACAGGCTCAAGTGCAAGTTTCCCAACTGAGATCACAGACAGAGGTGCAGGAAATTAAGGCAGAGTTGAAAGTCCTTCAGAAAGACAGGAAGGAAGCAGCAGCCATAGTTGGGCTGAGTTTTGTAACAGGTTGCAGAGGGAGAATAAGTCCATCTAGAAGGCCTGACCTGATGATCCTGCAAGACAGATTTTGCAATTTTTCCCAAGCCAGAAGAAGGAAAATATAATACTACAATACTTCTAAACTTATGGACAATGCTGCAGAACATTGACTGGTGTAAGATGCTCCAGTGATCAACTATACACGATCAGCCAAAACACTCCTCTACCTCCCAAGTTGCTCACACACTATGAAGCAACCTATCTGCCATTTCAGTAAAAAATACATTAATGTTAATTTTAGTGCACACAAACACAATAAATTACCCAATTTTTGGTAAAGTATAAAACATGAGGTTGCTTCAAGTAAATATATACCCAACATGCCAAACCTTAAAATGGTGTATGCCCATGAAATGTCTACAAACTTTGGTATCTTATTAGACTCTTGATGTCTCCCCTGTACTTCACTGAAGCTAAAGGAGCACAGATCACCACTGTGACTGGGGAACTTGATAGCCAAAACAGGAAGTGGCATAATATGTTCTTTCTACCTATAAGCGATCAGCAAATTTGCCTCTTTACCACTTGTCAAAACCCGCCATGCTTGTCCCTAGAATGCTGGTGAGATATCCAGGAATAGATGACAGGGGTTCACACAGGGGTCACATGTTCCAGGACTCTGTGAAAGTAATCTTTTGTTTGTACAGCCCATGGATGACTTCCATCTGAAAGCTGACAGTCAGCCTATGATGTTTACACTCATAGTATATGTGTAACCCCCCACCCCCACCCTTACGTTTCTCAATGCATGACATATGGCGACAGAAAATAGGGTAAATTTGCATAAGTTACAAGCATCTACCTAAACATGGATAAAGATAACAATCATTTAAAGAGTAAATATGCCTATATTGCAAGCTGCAGGGGGCTGCTAGGACACAGCTTCCCTTTTGATGAAGCCATGCTTAATAAATATACCAAGTTTAAACTTTTTCAAATTATAAGATCCTGTTGCACAATAAAATATGGGCTATAAAATTGTAGCCTGTGATCATAGAGATTTTTTTTAAGTTAGCAAATTATATATAACGAAAGGTCTGCTGAATACCACAGACACTTCCACACCCCATAGCCACTTCTTAGAAGACCCTTTGATTTGGTTATGTCAATTCTACAACCTCCCCCTCAAAAACTGGTGCAACTGCAGCTTGTCATCTAAACAACACACACACATGCAAGAGTCATTCTAAGGGCTAATGATTCTTATACACCAAGTTTGACTTATGCTACATTGAATTATAATCTGCCAGAACCTACAGACCAGAAATCTTGTTGGGAACTTTTCATTCTCAATCACATAATTTTTTTCTGCTGTTATTATTGTCAATTTTGTAATAGCTTTTTTAGTAAATATTTAGCTTGTACTGTTTTTCTTCTATTTGATGTTTTACAAATGTAAACTTTATCTCTTAAACACTAAGCCAAAACTAAAAGAATCCTTGTTCTTTGAAGAAAGATGCCACATGTTTACACTCTGTTTCATTTTTTCATGTTTTTACACTCTATTTCATCCCTGTCTGGAGTGGCAGTGGGTGTTGCAGACCTGTCTTAAAGGTCAAAATTCTTACATTGGATAATGCGGGTACAGTATGTTTTCAATAAAAGACATGGTAACACTTTCTGTTTGTTGCATATAGGGTTAAATGTAGAGTTAACCAACCCCAGTTGCAATCACTCACAGTCCTTTTGGAAGCCACAAACAATGGGTAATGGGTAATGAGTAATTTCTACATAGTGTAAGGCTTATGCTGCGTACACACGGTCGGACTTTTCAGCTACAAAAGTCTGACAGCCCGTCCGACAGACTTTCGGCAGACTTTCAACTGACTTTTGGCGGACTTTCAACAGACTTTCTAATGACCGGACTTGCCTACACATGATCACACCAAAGTCCGACGGATTCGTACGTGATGACGTACACCGGACTAAAATAAGGAAGTTGATAGCCAGTAGCCAATAGCTGCCCTAGCGTGGTTTTTTGTCGGATTTCTGGGTCCGGCGGAGTTACGACGTAAAGATTTGAAGCATGTTCCAAATCTAAAGTCCGTCAGATTTGCGACTGTAAAAGTCTGCTGAAGGTCCGGTGAAGCCCACACACAATCGGATTGTCCGCCGGATTTGGTCCGTCGACGTACACAGCATAAGAATGCCACTTTCACACCATGTGCTACTCCATTTTCTTCTTCTACACTTCAGGCACCCAGTATTGCCACTTACATTGAAGTAACACCTCTGGTAACAAGGCCAAAGACCAAAGTTTAGGTCCTCAGGATCCCAACTATGCAAGAGCTTAATCTGTTGATTTGATGGTTAGTTAGTAATCAGTAGACTATGTCAAAACACTTAAAAAGGTAATAAACAACTAAAAAAGTTAGCCCCGGTAGTTTAAGTCATAATGGGCTCCCTTCACTAAAGCATCTTGCATGCAGTATTTAGGTGTTTGGGCACATTTTCTCTAAATATTACATGCTATCCTAAAATTGTCGATTCGCTATGCCTTTTTGCTGATACAAAATTAATTAGGACTATTGAAAAGTACCTCATCCATATGAAATATGTAACAAAAAACTAGAAAAATTGAACTCTTACCAGAAAAAAGACGACCACATGGGTAGTATAAAAATATCAAAATGTATTATGTACAAATATTACCAAAAAAGAGAAAATTGATAAAAACATGCAGCAATGTGACAAAAATATATGCCATAATGAGAAGCCAACGTGTCTATGCTAATGCCAAAAAGGTTGATGCGTTTCACATAGTCGCTTCCTCAGGACCCCATTGCTTTGGCAGCACAGATAATGGCCTATACAGAAGAAAATTTGCAATAATCAATTAGTAGGCATGTGCATTTCGTTTCGTTCCGAATCGAAATTCGGACGAATTTTTCATTATTCGGAAATTCGGATGCATCCGAATTTCCGAATTACAAAAGTAAAGAATTTAAACGAATCCGAAAAAAAAACGAACGAATTCGAAAACATATTCGAATCGAATTCGAAAACATATTCGAATCGAATTCGAAAACATATTCGAATCGAATTCGAAAACATATTCGAAACGAATTCGAAAACATATTCGAAACGAATTCGAAAACATATTCGAAAACATATTCGAATCGAATTCGAAAACATACTCGAATTCGAAAAAAATAGAAAACGTTTTTCTAAAAAAAAACAATAAGATAGAATATAAAATAATAAAGCAATAGAATATATATATATATAATTTTTTTTTTTTATTATTCTCTTCTATTGTTTTTTTATGCTTTTCTTTTCTATTATTTTATATTTTATAATAGTCTTTTCAATTCAAATTCATTCTATACGAAATTCAAACTTCAGAAGCCATGTACCGAAATTCGAATTTCGTATAGAATGAATTTGAATTTGAATTGAAAAGACTATTATAAAATATAAAATAATAGAAAAGAAAAGCATAAAAAAACAATAGAAGAGAATAATAAAAAAAAAAAAAATTATATATATATATATATATATATATATATATATATATATATATATATATATATATATATATATATATATATATATATATATATATATATATATATATATATAATTTTTTTTTTTTTTATTATTCTCTTCTATTGTTTTTTTATGCTTTTCTTTTCTATTATTTTATATTTTATAATAGTCTTTTCAATTCAAATTCATTCTATACGAAATTCAAACTTCAGAAACCATGTACCGAAATTTGAATTTCGTATAGAATGAATTCGAATTGAAAAGACTATTACAGAATATATAATATATATATATATATATATATATATATTATATATTCTGTAATAGTCTTTTCAATTCGAATTCATTCTATACGAAATTCGAATTTCGGTACATGGTTTCTGAAGTTTGAATTTCGTATAGAATGAATTCAAATTTGAATAGAAAAGATAGAAAACAGAATAGAAGAAAATATAATATATATATTATATTTTCTTCTATTCTGTTTTCTATCTTTCCTATTCAAATTCGAATTCATTTTATAAGAAATTCAAATTTCGGAAGATGGTTATATATATATATGTGTGATATATATATATATATATATATATATATATATATATAAAACCATATATATAGTTTACTTTTTCAAATTCAGTTATTGTTTTTTTCAAATGCGGTAGAATTTTTTCAAATTTTATAGTTTTTTTCGAATGTGGTAGAAATTGTTCAAATTTGACAGTTTTTTTTGAATGTGGTAGAATTTTTTCGAATTTGATATTTTTTCGAATGTAGTAAAATTTTTTTTGAATTTGATAGTTTTTTTTGAATGTGGTAGAATTTTTTCGAATTTGACAGTTTTTTTCGAATGTGGTAGAATTTTTTCGAATTTGACAGTTTTTTTCGAATGTGGTAGAATTTTTTCGAATTTGACAGTTTTTTTCGAATGTGGTAGAATATTTTCGAATTTGATATTTTTTTCGAATGTGTTAGAATTTTTTCGAATTTGACAGTTTTTTTCGAATGTGGTAGAATTTTTTCGAATTTGATAGTTTTTTCAAATGTGTTAGAATTTTTTCGAATTTTATAGTTTTTTTCGAATGTGGTAGAAATTTTTCGAATTTGACAGTTTTTTTTCGAATGTGGTAGAATTTTTTCGAATTTGATATTTTTTTCGAATGTAGTAAAATTTTTTTTGAATTTGATAGTTTTTTTTGAATGTGGTAGAATTTTTTCGAATTTGACAGTTTTTTCGAATGTGGTAGAATTTTTTCGAATTTGACAGTTTTTTTCGAATGTGGTAGAATTTTTTCGAATTTGATAGTTTTTTTCGAATTTGTTAGAATTTTTTCGAATTTGATAGTTTTTTCGAATGTGGTAGAATTTTTTCGAATTTGATAGTTTTTTTCGAATACGGTCGAATTTTTTCGAATGCGGTCGAATTTTTTCGAATTCGAATACGAAACGAAACAAATTCCGAAAACGAATGTAATGAATGCAACGAATTTAACTAAACGAATTTAGTTAAATAACGAATCGAAACGAAACTAAACTAAACGAATTTTTTCATCCTGCACATGTCTGTCAATTAGTGTCTAACATATGTCAAGATATCCATACAATAAATAAATTAGTAAATAAACGGACAGTCAACCAAGATAACCTCCTCAATGATCGTTTATTTTATTTCCCTATTATAGGGCTACATTTGTATATGTTATTCTACTGCCCCACACTACTTATCTTGTCTGCACTATATGTTCCACTATCCTTGTGCTATGCCCCTGTGACGACACATGAGTTGACATATAAGATGTAAAAAACTGTATGGATATCTTGACATATGTCGAATACTAATTGAATATTGCAAATTTTCTGCTGTATAGGCCATTATCTCTGCTGCCAAATCAATGGGGTCCTGAAAAAGCGACTATGTGAAACGCGTCAACCTTTTTTGGCATTAGCATAGACACGTTGGCTTCTCATTATGGCATATATTTTCTATCACATTGATGCATGTCTTTAACAATTTTCTGTTTTTTGAATTATTCGTGTATAATACATTTTTATATTTTTAAATTACCCACGTGGCCATACTTTTTCTGGTACCAGTAAAGTCCAATTTTCTATTTTTTTGTTACATAAACCATTTTGTGGTATTTACCGCAAAACACTCAAAACTGTGTAAATATTGCATGAAAAGGGGTTAAAGTCAATTCACAGACAGGAATAAATAATTGAATGAATTTGGTAATTAACCACTTAAAGACCAGCCGCTGAAGTTGTACTGCAGCAGGTTGGCTTTATTACTCAAATCGCCATCATTGTACGTCACTTCATGTAATAGATATAACAGGCATGCACACAGCATGGCCCCAGAGCCTGTGCGCGTGGCCAGCAGACGCGATGTCCACCGGCCACCCACGATCGCTCCACACAGGGGCAGAACGGGCATCTGCCTAGGTAAACACGACAGATCCCATTCTGACAGGGGAGCTGAGGGTGATCATGTGTTTCTAGTGATTAGGAACAGATATCTCTTTCCTCCTCCAGTCAGGACAGCCCCTATACAGTTAAAAACACCTCCCAGGGAACACATTTAACCCTTTAATCGCCCCTGATGTTAACCCCTTCCCTGCCAGTGACATTTATATAGTAATCAGTGCATTTTTATAGCACTGATCACTGTATAGATGTCACTGGTCCCAAAAAAGTGTCAAAAGTGTCCGATCTGTCCGCTGCAATGTCGCAGTCCCGCTAAAAATTGCAGATCACCGCCATTACTAGTAAAAAAAAAAATAATAAAAATGGCATAAATTATTATTATTATTCAGGATTTATATAACGCCAACAGTTTATGCAGCGCTTTACAATATAAAAGGGAGACAATACAGTTATAATACAATAAAATACAAGAGGATTAAGAGGGCCCTGCTCAGAAGAGCTTACAATCTAATAGGGTGGGGCAGATGGTACAAAAGGTTGTAACTGTGGGGAATGAGCTGGTGGAAGTGGTAGGAGATTAGTTGGAGACGTGATAGGCTTTCCTGAAGAGATGAGTTTTCAGGGATCGCCTGAAGGTAGCAAGAGTAGGGGATAGCCGGATAGATGGAGGTAGCGAGTTCCAGAGGATGGGAGAGGCTCTGGAGAAATCCTGGAGACGAGCATGGGAGGAGGAGATGAGAGAGCTTGAAAGCAGGAGGTCTTGAGAGGAGCGGAGAGGTCGATTTGGATGATATTTGGAGACAAGATTAGTGATGTAGCTCGGGGCAGAGTGAATTGCTTTGTATGTTGTGGTTAGTATTTTGAATGTAATTCGCTGGGTGATTGGAAGCCAGTGTAGGGATTGGAGTAGAGGGTTGGCAGACACTGAGCAGTTGGTAAGGTGGATAAGTCTGGCAGCAGCATTCATGATAGACTGAAGAGGGGATAGCCTATGGAGAGGTAAGCCAATGAGAAGGGAGTTGCAATAGTCAAGGCGAGAGATAACAAGGGAGTGAATGAGGAGCTTGGTGGTTTCATTTGTTAAAAAGGGGCGAAGTTTAGAGATGTTACGGAGGTGATTTCTACAAACTTTTGACAACGATTGGATTTGAGGCTGAAATGACAAGTCAGAGTCTAGGATTACACCTAGTACCCTGGCGTGAGGGGAGGGACTGATGGTTGCATTGTTGATTTTGATGGAAAAGTCATGGAGGGGTGCACGGGCAGGGGGGGAATATTAATAGCTCCATTTTAGAGAGATTTAGTTTAAGGAAGTGTTGCTACATCCATGCTGATATGTCAGTTAGTAAGCTAGTAATGCGAGAGGAGACTGAAGGAGTGAGGTGAGGAGTATTGGATGTCATCAGCGTATAAGTGGTATTGGAAGCCGTGGGCAGTTATTAAGTGACCGAGGGAGGAGGTGTAGATAGAGAAGAGAAGGGGTCCAAGAACCGAGCCTTGGGGGACCCCCACAGAAAGGGGCAATGGAGAGGAGGAGACAGAGTTGTAGGTGACACTGAAGGAGCGCTGTGATAAATAGGCAGAGAACTAGGATAGAGCAGAATCTCGGAGGCCAAGGGAATGTAGCTTATTGAGAAGGAGCGGGTGGTCAACAGTATCAAAGGCCACAGAGAGGTCAAGTAGTAGGAGTATGGAGTACTGGCTGTTGGTTTTAGCAGTTAGTAAACCGTTAGTGAATTTTAGTAAGGCAGTTTCCGTGGAGTGCTGCCAGCGAAAGCCAGACTGTAAGGTGTCAAGAAAGTTATTTTCATTGAGGTAGGAGCTAAGACAGTTGTAGACTAAGCGTTCTAGAAGTTTAGAGGTGAATGGGAGCAATGAGATGGGTCTTAAGTTGTTCAGGTCGGTAAGGTCCAGTGAGGGCTTTTTAAGAATGGGAGTGATCTGCGCATGTTTTAGAGGGGAAGGGAAGATGCCACTAGATAAAGCTATCCCCTATTTTGTAGACACTATAACTTTTGCACAAACCAATCAATATACACTTATTGGGATTTTTTTTTACCAAAACTATGTAGAAGAATACATATTGGCCTAAACTGAGGAAGAAATTCGTTTTTTATATATTTTTTTGGGATATTTATTATAGCAAAAAGTAAAAAAATATTGTTTTTTTTTTTTAATTGTCACTCTTCTTTTGTTTATAGCGCAAACAATAAAAAACACAGAGGTGATCAAAGACCAACAAAAGAAAGCTCATTTTGTGGGAAAAAAAATCAATCAAAATCATCAATTTTGTTTGGGTACAGCATCGCATTTCCGCGCAATTATCAGTTAAATCAGCACAGTGCCATATCGCAAAAAATGGCCTGGTCATTAAGGGGGTAAATCTTTCCTGTCCTTAAGTGGTTAAGTAATGGACCAGGCATGCAGTATTTAAAGTGGATGTAAACCCGAAATTTTTTTTTTTTTTTATATCATACTGTAGAGTATAAGATTTCCTATCATTTGAGCCCAGTCATAGCAGAAGTTCAGCAGAAGTTCAGTGTTAGAAATAAACAGTTGAAAATGCATATTGACAAGGAGTGTAGAGGTAGGCGGGGAGTCTACTGACATCACAACTCCACCCACCGAGCTCCAGACAACAGACCCACCCACAGAATATGCAGTTTTTCGGGTCTAATAACAGACAGAGGGGAGACATTTGACAAGTAAAGATACATGCAGGAGGCTTGTATATCCTTATAGATAACCCCCATGGCAGTAGTTTAGAAAGGATGACATTGGGTTTACATCCACTTTAAGGAATGTAAAAATATAATAGCATAATAATGTCATATGTAGTGGGAATATTTTACTTATTCACAATTATGTTTAGAGATATCTTTGTCTCAAATATGCACAAGACAGAATGGGATTATAGACACATATTCTTACAAAGGTGTGGAGCTTCAGCTATTAGGAGAGGGGTATCAACAATTTAAAGATTTGACAGATGGATACCAGAGTGACATTTTCAAGAACATCAGAGAATGACAATGGCTATTTTCTAACAAGAAGCACAGACCTGTCCCAAGATAGTAATGACTTTACCAAATATCACAGCAAAAAATACTTTAAAGCAAGGTTTCTCCATGGAACCCTAGGGCTCCTTAAGAGGTTATAAGGGAAAAATACACTGCTCTAAAAATGAAAGGAACAATTTGAAAACACATCAGATCTCAATGGGGAAAAATATAATTCTGGATATCTATACTGTTAGTGACTGGCTAATGTGTTAGGAGCGAAAGGATGCCACATGGTTTGATGGAAATTAAAATTATCAACCTACAGAGTAGGGATGAGCTTCGAGTTCGAGTCGAACATGTGTTTGGCTCGAACATCGGCTGTTCGATCATTTGACAAAGATGGAACATTATGGGATGTTCGCGCCAAATTTGAGCGGCGCATCATGGCCCATAATGCACTGCGTCATCGCAGTGGTTTGCTGGCTGATGATTGGCCAAGCATGCACTATGACCCGCATGCTTTGGCCAATCACAACGCTGTAAGCAAACAGAGCCATAATTGGCCAAAGGCAGGGTGCCTTTGGCCAATTATGGCTCAGGGGATTAAGTACACACCCCACACTATGTAAGGCCGCGTGAACGTCAGCCGTGTGTAGTGTGTTCCGGCGTTCAGAGAGGGAAAGAGAGATCCACGTCCACCTTAATCCACGTTACAAGAGTAATGTTGCGGAACTTATCCAGCCGTTGCTGAGGGAGCAGAGGATTAAACATCTTCGGGAGGCCTTGCAGAAAGGTTTGTGCAACGCTTTTCCAGAGCCTGGGAGGTTACAAATTCCTGGTCCTGGACAACGTGTTGCTGAGGCTTCAGTCAGTCACAGAAGGAGCGGTGGAGAAGGTGGCCGTCTGACAGATGCGTTCAGACAATTTTTTAGTCAGCAGCCCCAAGGTCTGATCGTTTCCAGCAACCATTGCTAGCGTCTGATTTATATTGTGCAGGAATACCTAGGGGCACGATCAGACTTGGAGACCTTTCCAACCGAAAATCCTCTGGGTTACTGGGTCTTGAGGATGGATCACTGGCCAGAGCTTGCACAGTATGCAACTGAGCTACTGGCCTGTCCTGCATCCAGCGTTCTTTCAGAACACACATTCAGTTCTACTGGAGGCTTTGTAACTGATCACAGAGTGTGCCTGTTCACCATCTCAGTTGATCGTCTCACCTTCAGAAAAATGAATCAGTCTTGGATCACCAGCTACCAAGCACCTGATGCTAATGTAACCGACCAATTTTTTTAAGAATGTGAGATCCCTTGAAGACTGCCTATGCTGATGCTGAGTGACTATCCTGTTATGCTGAGTGACTATCCTATTCCTCCCCAATGTTCATATTGATAGCTTGTAAGAAAATTTTTGGTTCTGGGCACCACCACCAGTGGCTAAGGCCCAATTTTTCTGCCCCTGTTGAACAGGGGCGCGTAATTACAATTTTTGCTGTACTATTTTGCAGCAGGGCTTGTTCCTGCGCTCATCCAGAGTATCTGTGAGGGGTTGCAGTGTTGTGGTACCACCACCAGTGCCTAAGGCACAATTTTTCTGCCCCTGTTCAACAGGGGCGTGTAATTACAGTTATTGCTGTAATATTTTGCAGCAGGGCTTGTTCCTGCACTAGAGTATCTGTGAGGGGTTGCAGTGTTGTGGCACCAGCACCAGTGCCTAAAGCCCAATTTTTATGCTCCTGTTCAACGGGGGGTGTAATTACACTTTTTGCTGTAATATTTTGCAACAGGGCTTGTTCCTGCGTTCAACTAGAGTATCTGTGAGGGGTTGCAGTGTTGCGGCACCAGCACTAGTGCCTAAAGCCCAATTTTTCTGCCCCCGTTCAACAGGGGTGTGTAATTACAATTTTTGCTGTAAAATTTTGCAGCAGGGCTTGTTCCTGCGCTAAACTAGAGTATCTGTGAGGGGTTGCAGTGTTGTGGCACCAGTGCTTAAAGCCCAATTTTTCTGTCCCTGTTCAACAGGGGTGTGTAATTACAATTTTTGCTGTAATATTTTGCAGCAGGGCTTGTTCCTGCATTCAACTAGAGTATCTGTGAGGGGTTGCAGTGTTGCGGCACCACCACCAGTGCCTAAGGCCCAATTTTTCTTCCCCTGTTAAACAAGGGCGTGTAATTACAATATTTTATCTAATATTTCACAGCAGGGCCCGTTCCTGCGCCCACCAAGAGTAACTGTGAGGGCTTACAGTGTTGTGGCAACACCACCACACCACCACCAAAGGCCCAATTTTTCTGACCCTGTTCAACAGGGGCATGTAATTACAATTCTTGATATAATATTTCACAGCAGGACCCGTTCCAGCGCCCACCAAGAGTAACTGTGAGGGCTTACAGTGTTCTGGTACCACCAACACCTAAGGCCCAAATTTCTGCAGAGTATATAGGGCAGGCCCCTACTTTCAAACATCCAACTTACAAACTACTCCTACTTACAAATGGAGGGAGACAACAAGAAGCGAGAGGAAATCTACCCCTAGGAAGGGAAATTCTCTCCTGTAAGAGTTAATATGGGAAAAAGGTGTCTCCTCCACTGATGCTTTATCACCAATCCTTGTTTCCCTAAAACCCCCAAATTTTCAAAATCCAATTGTCATTGGGACAGAAAGTGAGGTGAAATCTTCTGAATAGGGGCACAGACAGCAAAACAAATGTTACATGGGTGATAACCCTTCCCTATGTTTTCCAAAAAGCTTAAAAATAGATTTTTTGGCTGGAGTTACACTTACAAAATGTACCTGTTCCAAATTACAAACAGATTCAACTTAAGAACAAACCTACAGTCCCTGTCTTTCTTGGGACCACCTGTATACTGGTGTTCAGAGTATATAGGGCCTGGGGGCCCCACGCTTTTTCTTTTTTTAATTTGGGTGCGGGGTTCCCCTTAATATCCATACAAGACCCAAAGGGTCTGGTAATGGGCTGGGGGGTTACCCATGCTGTTTTTCTCAATAATTTTCATCCATATTGCCAGGACCCGACATTACATTACAGCCGCAAGCAGTTTTAAATGACTTTTATTCCTTTAGAAATATCATTTTGTATAGGGACTGTTCTAAACACTAGAAACATGCGCCACTTTACAGGCATACTATAGACACCCCCAGGTACGATATTTAAAGGAATATTTCACTTTTATTTTTTCACTTTAAGCATCATTAAAAACACTGCTCCGAAAAAACGGCCGTTTTTAAAACTTTTTTTGCATTGATACATGTCCCCTGAGGCAGGACCCGGGTCCCCAAACCCTTTTTAGGACAATAACTTGCATATTAGCCTTTAAAATCTGCACTTTTGATTTCTCACGTTTGAGTCCCATAGACTTTAACGGTGTTCGAAAGTTTGCGCGAAATTTTGGTCTGTTCGCATGTTATAGATGCGAACCGAACTGGGGGTGTTCGGCTCATCCCTATTACAGAAGGCTGGATTAAAAGACACTCAGAAAATCAAAGTAAAAAAATGATGCAGCAGGCTAGTCCATTTTGCTGAAATTTTATTGCAGCTACTCAAAAAGGTACTCAGTAGTTTGTATGGCCCCCGAGTGCTTATATGTAGAGAGGGAGGACCCTCACCATGCCAACATCCACTATATATTGTGAAATTGGGGGTTGTTTAGCTCAAGTGTAGATGCGTTTTTTGTGCAGTGAGTCCACGTCAGACAGGCATTATAGTTAAGGGCCTCTTAGCCCACGTTTATTAAAAGGAAAAACAAAAGCAAAAGATCCATTCAGGGTTCCCACGCAGGGGTTTAACTTCATTTAGGACTCAAATATAAGGAAAACATACCGAGCCACCTGACCCTCTTGTCAGCAGTTCCTCTGCTTGCTCTCAACAGAGTTGATTCTTTCCAGCCCCCAGGACTCACTGGCTTCCATATTCTTCCCGACTCTCAAGGCTGGCCAGCCTTTCCCAGTCCCTGGGCAAAGAATCCCCCTTACACAGGCTGCAGTCTCCCACAGGGCAGACCACTTTCCAGACACAGGTCTGTCTTCACTAGGGATGAGCTTCGTGTTCGAGTCGAACCCATGTTCGACTCGAACATCGGCTGTTCGATCGTTCGCCGAATTGCGAACGATATGGGCCGTTCGCGCCAAATTCGTGTGGCGCGTCACGGCCCATAATTCACTGCGGCATCGCAGTGCATTGCTTGCTGATGATTGGCCAAGCATGCACTATGACCCGCATGCTTGGCCAATCACAGCGCCGCCTTAACAGAGAGCCATAATTGGCCAAAGCCAAGGAGGCTTTGGGCAATTATGGCTCAGGGGATTTAGTACACGCCCCACACTATATAAGGCCGCCTGCACGGCGGCCCTGTGCAGTGTGTTCCGGTGTGCTTAGAGAGAGAGAGAGACAGTGTCATTTCATTTGAGTTAGCTAGATTAGGCAGGACAGTCAGTCAGTTAGCTGCACTTAAAGTGTATTGTGTATATATATGCATCCCAGGTGTTGCATATATATATATATATATACACTGTATTCAGTTTAGCTAGATCCGTTCCTGTTATCTTCTAGACTATTTACATTTAGTGCAGTGCGTCCTGCTCACAGTGTTCAGCTAGATCCATTCCTGTTATATTCCTACTGACAGGCAGGCTTGTATTGTTACAGTATTTTGAAGAAAATTACTGGTGTTCTTTTGATCCTATTAGTACCACAGTCAGGCAGCTAGACTATTTACATTTAATGCAGTGCGTCCTGCTCACAGTGTTCAGCTAGATCCGTTCCTGTTATCTTCTTACTGACAGGCAGGCTTGTCTTGTTACAGTATTTTAAAGAAAATTGCTGGTGTTCTTTTGATCCTATTATTACCACAGTCAGGCAGCTAGACTATTTACAGTTAGTGCAGTGCGTCCTGCTCACAGTGTTCTGCTAAACCTACAAGTTAGTGGGGTGAGTCCTGCTCACAGTGTTCAGCTAAACCTACAAGTTAGTGGGGTGCGTCCACCACACAGTGTTCAGCTAAACCTACAAGCTAGTGGGGTGCGTCCTGCTCACAGTGTTCAGCTAGATCCGTTTCTGTTATCTTCTTACTAACAGGCAGGCTTGTTTTGTTACAGTAAATACAGCTACCTGAAGAAAATTGCTGGTGTTCTTTTGATCCTATTAGTACCACAGTCAGGCAGCTAGACTATTTACAGTTAGTGCAGTGCGTCCTGCTCACAGTGTTCTGCTAAACCTACAAGTTAGTGGGGTGCGTCCTGCTCACAGTGTTCAGCTAAACCTACAAGCTAGTGGGGTGCGTCCTGCTCACAGTGTTCAGCTAGATCCGTTCCTGTTATCTTCTTACTGACAGGCAGGCTTGTCTTGTTACAGTATTTTAAAGAAAATTGCTGGTGTTCTTTTGATCCTATTAGTACCACAGTCAGGCAGCTAGACTATTTACAGTTAGTGCAGTGCGTCCTGCTCACAGTGTTCTGCTAAACCTACAAGTTAGTGGGGTGCGTCCTGCTCACAGTGTTCAGCTAAACCTACAAGTTAGTGGGGTGCGTCCACCTCACAGTGTTCAGCTAAACCTACAAGTTAGTGGGGTGCGTCCTGCTCACAGTGTTCAGCTAGATCCGTTTCTGTTATCTTCTTACTGACAGGCAGGCTTGTCTTGTTACAGTAAATACAGCTACCTGAAGAAAATTGCTGGTGTTCTTTTGATCCTATTATTACCACAGTCAGGCAGCTAGACTATTTACAGTTAGTGCAGTGCGTCCTGCTCACAGTGTTCTGCTAAACCTACAAGTTAGTGGGGTGAGTCCTGCTCACAGTGTTCAGCTAAACCTACAAGTTAGTGGGGTGCGTCCACCTCACAGTGTTCAGCTAAACCTACAAGCTAGTGGGGTGCGTCCTGCTCACAGTGTTCAGCTAGATCCGTTTCTGTTATCTTCTTACTAACAGGCAGGCTTGTCTTGTTACAGTAAATACAGCTACCTGAAGAAAATTGCTGGTGTTCTTTTGATCCTATTAGTACCACAGTCAGGCAGCTAGACTATTTACAGTTAGTGCAGTGCGTCCTGCTCACAGTGTTCTGCTAAACCTACAAGTTAGTGGGGTGCGTCCTGCTCACAGTGTTCAGCTAAACCTACAAGTTAGTGGGGTGCGTCCACCTCACAGTGTTCAGCTAAACCTACAAGCTAGTGGGGTGCGTCCTGCTCACAGTGTTCAGCTAGATCCGTTTCTGTTATCTTCTTACTGACAGGCAGGCTTGTCTTGTTACAGTATTTTAAAGAAAATTGCTGGTGTTCTTTTGATCCTATTAGTACCACAGTCAGGCAGCTAGACTATTTACAGTTAGTGCAGTGCGTCCTGCCCACAGTGTTCTGCTAAACCTACAAGTAAGTGGGGTGCGTCCTGCTCACAGTGTTCAGCTAAACCTACAAGTTAGTGGGGTGCGTCCACCTCACAGTGTTCAGCTAAACCTACAAGCTAGTGGGGTGCATCCTGCTCACAGTGTTCAGCTAGATCCGTTTCTGTTATCTTCTTACTGACAGGCAGGCTTGTCTTGTTACAGTAAATACAGCTACCTGAAGAAAATTGCTGGTGTTCTTTTGATCCTATTAGTACCACAGTCAGGCAGCTAGACTATTTACAGTTAGTGCAGTGCGTCCTGCTCACAGTGTTCTGCTAAACCTACAAGTTAGTGGGGTGCGTCCTGCTCACAGTGTTCAGCTAAACCTACAAGTTAGTGGGGTGCGTCCACCTCACAGTGTTCAGCTAAACCTACAAGTTAGTGGGGTGCGTCCTGCTCACAGTGTTCAGCTAGATCCGTTTCTGTTATCTTCTTACTGACAGGCAGGCTTGTCTTGTTACAGTAAATACAGCTACCTGAAGAAAATTGCTGGTGTTCTTTTGATCCTATTATTACCACAGTCAGGCAGCTAGACTATTTACAGTTAGTGCAGTGCGTCCTGCTCACAGTGTTCTGCTAAACCTACAAGTTAGTGGGGTGAGTCCTGCTCACAGTGTTCAGCTAAACCTACAAGTTAGTGGGGTGCGTCCACCTCACAGTGTTCAGCTAAACCTACAAGCTAGTGGGGTGCGTCCTGCTCACAGTGTTCAGCTAGATCCGTTCCTGTTATCTTCTTACTGACAGGCAGGCTTGTCTTGTTACAGTATTTTAAAGAAAATTGCTGGTGTTCTTTTGATCCTATTAGTACCACAGTCAGGCAGCTAGATTATTTACAGTTAGTGCAGTGCGTCCTGCTCACAGTGTTCTGCTAAACCTACAAGTAAGTGGGGTGCGTCCTGCTCACAGTGTTCAGCTAAACCTACAAGTTAGTGGGGTGCGTCCACCTCACAGTGTTCAGCTAAACCTACAAGCTAGTGGGGTGCGTCCTGCTCACAGTGTTCAGCTAGATCCGTTTCTGTTATCTTCTTACTAACAGGCAGGCTTGTTTTGTTACAGTAAATACAGCTACCTGAAGAAAATTGCTGGTGTTCTTTTGATCCTATTAGTACCACAGTCAGGCAGCTAGACTATTTACAGTTAGTGCAGTGCGTCCTGCTCACAGTGTTCTGCTAAACCTACAAGTTAGTGGGGTGCGTCCTGCTCACAGTGTTCAGCTAAACCTACAAGCTAGTGGGGTGCGTCCTGCTCACAGTGTTCAGCTAGATCCGTTCCTGTTATCTTCTTACTGACAGGCAGGCTTGTCTTGTTACAGTATTTTAAAGAAAATTGCTGGTGTTCTTTTGATCCTATTAGTACCACAGTCAGGCAGCTAGACTATTTACAGTTAGTGCAGTGCGTCCTGCTCACAGTGTTCTGCTAAACCTACAAGTAAGTGGGGTGCGTCCTGCTCACAGTGTTCAGCTAAACCTACAAGTTAGTGGGGTGCGTCCACCTCACAGTGTTCAGCTAAACCTACAAGCTAGTGGGGTGCGTCCTGCTCACAGTGTTCAGCTAGATCCGTTTCTGTTATCTTCTTACTAACAGGCAGGCTTGTCTTGTTACAGTAAATACAGCTACCTGAAGAAAATTGCTGGTGTTCTTTTGATCCTATTAGTACCACAGTCAGGCAGCTAGACTATTTACAGTTAGTGCAGTGCGTCCTGCTCACAGTGTTCTGCTAAACCTACAAGTTAGTGGGGTGCGTCCTGCTCACAGTGTTCAGCTAAACCTACAAGTTAGTGGGGTGCGTCCACCTCACAGTGTTCAGCTAAACCTACAAGCTAGTGGGGTGCGTCCTGCTCACAGTGTTCAGCTAGATCCGTTTCTGTTATCTTCTTACTGACAGGCAGGCTTGTCTTGTTACAGTAAATACAGCTACCTGAAGAAAATTGCTGGTGTTCTTTTGATCCTATTAGTACCACAGTCAGGCAGCTAGACTATTTACAGTTAGTGCAGTGCGTCCTGCTCACAGTGTTCTGCTAAACCTACAAGTTAGTGGGGTGCGTCCTGCTCACAGTGTTCAGCTAAACCTACAAGTTAGTGGGGTGCGTCCACCTCACAGTGTTCAGCTAAACCTACAAGCTAGTGGGGTGCGTCCTGCTCACAGTGTTCAGCTAGATCCGTTTCTGTTATCTTCTTACTGACAGGCAGGCTTGTCTTGTTACAGTAAATACAGCTACCTGAAGAAAATTGCTGGTGTTCTTTTGATCCTATTAGTACCACAGTCAGGCAGCTAGACTATTTACAGTTAGTGCAGTGCGTCCTGCTCACAGTGTTCTGCTAAACCTACAAGTTAGTGGGGTGCGTCCTGCTCACAGTGTTCAGCTAAACCTACAAGTTAGTGGGGTGCGTCCACCTCACAGTGTTCAGCTAAACCTACAAGCTAGTGGGGTGCGTCCTGCTCACAGTGTTCAGCTAGATCCGTTTCTGTTATCTTCTTACTGACAGGCAGGCTTGTCTTGTTACAGTAAATACAGCTACCTGAAGAAAATTGCTGGTGTTCTTTTGATCCTATTAGTACCACAGTCAGGCAGCTAGACTATTTACAGTTAGTGCAGTGCGTCCTGCTCACAGTGTTCTGCTAAACCTACAAGTTAGTGGGGTGCGTCCTGCTCACAGTGTTCAGCTAAACCTACAAGTTAGTGGGGTGCGTCCACCTCACAGTGTTCAGCTAAACCTACAAGCTAGTGGGGTGCGTCCTGCTCACAGTGTTCAGCTAGATCCGTTTCTGTTATCTTCTTACTGACAGGCAGGCTTGTCTTGTTACAGTAAATACAGCTACCTGAAGAAAATTGCTGGTGTTCTTTTGATCCTATTAGTACCACAGTCAGGCAGCTAGACTATTTACAGTTAGTGCAGTGCATCCTGCTCACAGTGTTCTGCTAAACCTACAAGTTAGTGGGGTGAGTCCTGCTCACAGTGTTCAGCTAAACCTACAAGTTAGTGGGGTGCGTCCACCTCACAGTGTTCAGCTAAACCTACAAGCTAGTGGGGTGCGTCCTGCTCACAGTGTTCAGCTAGACCTGTTCCTGTTATCTTCTTACTGACAGGCAGGCTTGTCTTGTTACAGTATTTTAAAGAAAATTGCTGGTGTTCTTTTGATCCTATTAGTACCACAGTCAGGCAGCTAGACTATTTACAGTTAGTGCAGTGCGTCCTGCTCACAGTGTTCTGCTAAACCTACAAGTTAGTGGGGTGCGTCCTGCTCACAGTGTTCAGCTAAACCTACAAGTTAGTGGGGTGCGTCCACCTCACAGTGTTCAGCTAAACCTACAAGCTAGTGGGGTGCGTCCTGCTCACAGTGTTCAGCTAGATCCGTTCCTGTTATCTTCTTACTGACAGGCAGGCTTGTCTTGTTACAGTATTTTAAAGAAAATTACTGATGTTCTTTTGATCCTATTAGTACCACAGTCAGGCAGCTAGACTATTTACAGTTAGTGCAGTGCGTCCTGCTCACAGTGTTCTGCTAAACCTACAAGTTAGTGGGGTGCGTCCTGCTCACAGTGTTCAGCTAAACCTACAAGTTAGTGGGGTGCGTCCACCTCACAGTGTTCAGCTAAACCTACAAGCTAGTGGGGTGCGTCCTGCTCACAGTGTTCAGCTAGATCCGTTTCTGTTATCTTCTTACTGACAGGCAGGCTTGTCTTGTTACAGTAAATACAGCTACCTGAAGAAAATTGCTGGTGTTCTTTTGATCCTATTAGTACCACAGTCAGGCAGCTAGATATTTACAGTTAGTGCAGTGCGTCCTGCTCACAGTGTTCTGCTAAACCTACAAGTTAGTGGGGTGCGTCCACCTCACAGTGTTCAGCTAAAGCTACCTGTAGAAGGTTGGTGGTGTTCTCATACTACAGGCAGGCAGTTGATTTTGCTAGCTGCAGTATCAGTACATATATATATATATATATATATATATATATATATATATATATATATATATATATCCCATAGCTGGCCATGTTGAGCCGCAACATGCGGAAGACTTGGTCGAGTGGATGACCAAGCCGTCCTCATCCTCCTCATCCTCTCTCACCCATGCCCAGGGTACTTTGTCTGGCAAAGCAGCGGCCTCTTCCCTCGGCTCAATGTCATCAGTGACTCCTTCCCTAGCCCCACCATGTCCTCCTGAGGAGTCCCTCGAACTGTTTGACCACAGTTTGGGTACATGCTCCAGGAGGATGCCCAGCGTTTGGAAGGCTCTGATGATGATACTGAGCTCGATGAAGGCAGTAACACGAGCACGGACAGAGGGGGTGCCCAAGAAGGACAGCAATCTGGCAGTCATGCTCCCCCTGCTGCAGCATACTGCCAGGTTTGCTCCAGTGATGAAGAGGGAGGGGATAATGAGGTCACTGACTCAACGTGGGTGCCTGATAGGAGAGAGGAGGAGGAGGAGGCGGCACATCACCAACGAGGCAGGATGCCCTCCAGGGGCCAGCCTAAGGGCAGCACATTGACTGCATCACACCCCAAAGCTCCACATGTGCAGGGCGCTGCAGTCTCTGCGCGTTATTCAAAAAGTTCTTTGGTGTGGGCCTTTTTTGAGACGAGTGCATCAGATCGCACCGCTGCTATTTGCAACATATGTCTCAAGCGTATCTCGCGTGGCCAAAACATCTCCCGCTTGGGTACCACATGCTTGACCAGACATATGTTGACCTGCCATGCAGTTCGTTGGCAAGCGTATCTAAAAGACCCACACCAAAGAACAAAGAGGACCTCTGCTTGCTCCTCATCAGCTGAGATTTCCAACCCCACTAGACCTTCAGTCCTCTCTGAGACCTGCACTGAGAGGAATGAAGGTGTAGAATTAGGTGTGTCACAGCCACGTACTTGTGGGCAATCTGATTTTGGTACACTGACGTCAGATTGTACCAGGCAAATTTCCCTGCCCCAGCTGCTGCACCGCCGAAAGAAGTTTGCTCCCAGCCATCCACATGCCCAACGGTTGAATGCTAGCTTGGCAAAATTGCTAGCACTTCAACTGCTGCCTTTTCAGTTGGTAGACTCTGCCCCCTTCCGTGAGTTTGTGGAATGTGCGGTTCCTCAGTGGCAGGTACCCAAACGCCACTTTTTCTCACGGAAGGCGATTCCGGCTCTCTACCAGCATGTGGAAGGCAATGTCCATGCCTCGCTGGACAGGGCGGTCAGCGGTAAGGTGCATATTACCGCTGACTCATGGTCCAGCAGGCATGGACAGGGACGTTACCTAAGTTTCACGGCGCATTGGGTGACTCTGCTGGCAGCTGGGAAGGATGCAGGACAAGGTGCAGTAGTGTTGGAGGTTGTTCCGCCACCACGCCTCCAAAATACTAATGATTGTGACACACCTCTCTCCTCCACCCCCTCCTCTTCTTCTTCCTCCATGGCCTCTTCCTCGGAACCAGCGGTGCTCCGTAGTCATTCAAGGGGCTACGCAAGTACGCAGGCCAAAAGATGCCATGCGGTGCTTGAGCTGGTGTGCTTGGGGGACAGGAGCCACACTGGGGCAGAAGTTCTGTCAGCTCTGCAGGGGCAGGTTCAGAGGTGGTTGACGCCACGCCAACTTAAGGCAGGAATGGTGGTTTGCGACAATGGCACCAACCTCCTCTCTGCCCTCCGACAGGGACAAATGACCCATGTGCCCTGTTTGGCTCACGTCCTTAACTTGGTGGTGCAGCGGTTCTTGGGCAGGTACCCGGGCTTACAGGATGTCCTGAGGCAGGCCAGGAAAGTCTGTGTGCATTTCCGCCGGTCATATAATGCCAGTGCTCGGCTGACGGACCTCCAAAAGGAGTTTAACCTGCCCAAGAACCGCCTAATCTGTGACATGCCCACCAGGTGGAACTCAACGTTGGCCATGCTGCAGCGGCTGCACACGCAGCAGAGGGCCATCAATGAGTACCTGTGCGACTATGGCACCAGGACAGGGTCAGGGGAGCTTGGTTTTTTTTCCCCACGCCAGTGGGCCATGATCAGGGATGCATGCACTGTCCTGTCACCATTTGAGGAGGCCACGAGGATGGTGAGCAGTGACAGTGCATGCATCAGTGACACTGTCCCCCTTGTCCACCTGTTGGAGCACACGCTGCGTGGAATAATGGACAGGGCACTTGAGGCAGAACAGAGGCAGGAAGAGGAGGACTTCCTTAGCTCTCAAGGCCCCCTTTATCCAGACAGTGTTCCTGCGTGCCCGCTGATCACACAGGAAGAGGACGAGGAGGAAGAGGAGGAGGAGGAGGAGGAAGATTGTGTCAGTATGGAGGTGGAGCCTGGCACTCAGCATCAGCAGCAGTCTTTAAGGGATCAGTCCCAAGAAACACATGGACTTGTACGTGGCTGGGAGGAGGTGGCTGCGGACCATGTCATCCTTAGTGACCCAGAGGACTCCGGACCGAATGCCTCAGCAAACCTACACTGCAAGGCCTCCCTGATCCTGCAAAGCCTGCGTAAGGATCCTCGTATTTGTGGTATCAAGGAGAAGGACCAATACTGGCTGGCAACCCTCCTTGATCCACATTACAAGGGTAAGGTTGTGGACCTTATCTTGCCATCGCAGAGGGAGCAGAGGGTGAAACATCTTCGGGAGGCCTTGCAGAAAGGTCTGTGCAACGCGTTCCCAGAGACTGGGAGGTTACAAACTCCTGTTTCTGGACAACGTGTTGCTGAGGCTTCGGTCAGTCAAAGAAGGAGCGGTGGAGAAGGTGGCCGTCTGACCGATGCGTTCAGACAATTTTTTGGTCCGCAGCCCCAAGGTATGATCGGTTCCAGCAACCATCGCCAGCGTCTGTTTTACATGGTGCAGGAATACCTAGGGGCAAGATCAGACTTGGACACCTTTCCCACCGAAAATCCTCTGGGTTACTGGGTCTTGAGGATGGATCACTGGCCAGAGCTTGCACAGTATGCAATTGAGCTACTGGCCTGTCCTGCATCCAGCGTTCTTTCGGAACGC
Source organism: Aquarana catesbeiana (assembly GCF_042186555.1). Classification (NCBI taxonomy): domain Eukaryota; kingdom Metazoa; phylum Chordata; class Amphibia; order Anura; family Ranidae; genus Aquarana; species Aquarana catesbeiana. Next base: position 738,389,949 of record NC_133325.1, on the reverse strand, counting down.
ACATTCAGTGCTGCTGGAGGCGTGGTAACCGATCACAGGGTGCGTCTGTCCACTGACTCGGTCGATCGACAGACCTTCATAAAAATGAATGAGTCTTGGATCACCACCAGCTACCAAGCACCTGATGCTGATGTAACCGAATAATTTTTTTTGAAATCTCAGATCCCTTCAAAGACTGCCTATGCTGATGCTGAGTGACTATCCCTGAGTAATTATCCTCTTCCTCCTCAATCATCACGCTGATAGCTTGTAAGAACATTTTTGGTTCTGGGTGCCACCACCAGTGCCTAAGGCACAATTTTTCAGCCCCTGTTTAACAGGGGCGTGTAATTACGATTTTTGATGTAATACTTTGCAGCAGGGCTCGTTCCTGCATTCCAACTAGAGTGTCTGTGAGGGGTTGCAGTGTTGTGGCACCAGCACCAGTGCCTAAGGCCCAATTTTTCAGCCCTTGTTTAACAGGGGCGTGTAATTACAATTTTTGATGCAATACTTTGCAGCAGGGCTCGTTCCTGCATTCCAACTAGAGTGTCTGTGAGGGGTTGCAGTGTTGTGGCACCAGCACCAGTGCCTAAGGCCTAATTTTTCAGCTCCTGTTCAACAGGGGCATGTAATTACAATTCTTGATCTAATATTTCACAGCAGAGCCCTGTGAGGGCTTACAATGTTGTGGCCACAGCAACACCTAAGGCCCAAATTTCTGCTGAGTATATAGGGCAGGACCCTACTTTCAAACAACTAACTTACAAATGACTCCTACTTGCAAACGGAAGGAGACAACAGGAAGTGAGAATAAATCTACCCCTAGGAAGGGAAATTCTCTCCTGTAAGAGTTAATATGGGAAAAACATTTCTCCTTTCCACTGATGCTTTCCAATCCATTGGGACAAAAAGTGAGGTGAAATCTTCTGAAGAGGAGGAAAGACAGCAAAACAAATGTCACAGGGGTGATAACCCTTCCCTATGTTTTCCAAAAAGCTTAAAAAAGATTTTTTGGCTGGAGCTAAACACGTTAAAAATGTACCCGTTCAAAATTACAAAGAGATTCTACTTAACAACAAACCTACAGCCTGTATACTGCTGTTCAGAGTATATAGGGCCTGGTGGCCCCACACCTTTCCTTATTTTAATTTGGGTGCGGGGTTCCCCTTAATATCCATACAAGACCCAAAGGGCCTGGTAATGGACTGGGGGGTACCCATGCCGTTTGTCTCACTGATTTTCATCCATATTGCCAGGACCCGACATTACATTAAACCCGCAAGCAGTTTTAAATGAGATTTTTTCCTTTAAAAATGACATTTGGTGCAGGGACTGTTCTAAACACGGGAAACACGCGTCACTTTACAGGCATACTATAGACCAGTGTTTCTCAACTCCAGTCCTCAAGGCGCACCAACAGGTCATGTTTTCAGGATTTCCACTATTTTGCACAGGTGATTTGATCAGTTTCTTTGCCTTAGTAATTACCACAGCCATTTCATCTGAGGGAAATCCTGAAAACATGACCTGTTGGTGCGCCTTGAGGACTGGAGTTGAGAAACACTGCTATAGACACCCCTCAGGTACGATATTTAAAGGAATATTTCACTTTTTTTTTTTTACTTTAAGCATCATTAAAATCACTGCTCCCGAAAAAACGGCCGTTTTTAAAAGTTTTTTTTTTGCATTGATACATGTCCCCTGGGGTAGGACCCGGGTCCCCAAACCCTTTTTAGGACAATACCATGCAAATTAGCCTTTAAAATGAGCACTTTTGATTTCGAACGTTCGAGTCCCATAGACGTCAATGGGGTTCTAACGTTCGTGCGAACTTTCGGTCCGTTCGCAGGTTCTGGTGCGAACCGAACCGGGGGTGTTCGGCTCATCCCTAGTCTTCAGACAGCACTAGCAGTAGCAAGCTGCTCACACTCCACCTTCCTTCCCCTACTGCTCTCACCAGCCCCTCATTATATGCACCTGGGCACACACCCTGCTGGCTATCTACAACACCCAGACAGAGGGTTGGAGATCCTGTCCCACCCAAAACTCTTAGGGATCTCCAAACTACAGAGTTCCATCCGGAAATAGCAAAATCCGGAGAAAGCTGCCAGAGCAGTCCTCTCCTTTTCAAATTTACACTCTGTAGCTCTGCAGTCTACCGACATGCAGACTCTGTGTCCATTTTTGCTCCATTTCCATAGGGACAGGGACTCTCACTATTACATACCCCTCCCCCTTGTTTAGATTCAGAGGGAGGAACACCAGCACCCATCATCATGGTTGGGACACCTCTGTGCTGGCTGTCAGCCACGTAGGCCCAACCCTTTTTCTGGGTGCGCTTCCAGGTACTTCCTACCCTGGATCTTAACAGGGTCCTATATTTCCCTATGCTCAGCCTTCTCCCTCTTCTTTAGGGGTCCCTGGGCTTATTCACTTTTCTTGGGGGAACTCTGCCTTCCCTGAGCCTTCTTTTCCACTTACGAATACCCGCTTTACCCTTCACCATCGGTCTTTCAGGTTCAAAACAGTTTCTCTGGTTATGCACGGCAACCAAATAATTGTTTTCAGAACAAACCATTAACAGATCACAACTTTCAAAGCGATCGGTGCTTTATACCTCAGTGCTTGTTAGAACCAGACCTGAGGAGGGACCACACACAGTGAGGGACTACATCCCACGGGACCATGGCACAGCTCCAACTCACCTGTTGTCCAACACTCCATGGGTACTTGTTCTAACAAACTACACTGATCCAAGCATAAACCATTTTTTCCTGGTGTACACATTACAATGCTACGGCAACCAACATTAGCACTTTCTGCATTGTCTCTGGGTACCTTAACTTGTACCTCTTGGCCAGTAATAGAAAGCATCTCTGCTACTGCTGCATCTATTCTTTCTCATCAGGTCTAGCGGGTGAAGCAGTATCTGCGCCCTCTACTGACCACTGCTCAGCCTCGGACCACACCAGCAGAGATGTTTCTAATCACCACACCAGGCTGAGAGAACCCTGATGTCTCCAACAGATGGCCAGGATCTCTCCTCTAAGAAGGATTCCTCTTTAAACTTGTGGTAGTCATCCTGGTCCCAATCCATCAAATGCTAAATCGACCGGAACTCTGTCAGTAACAGGGGTTGCAGCAATTCTGGCCACCAGTCCCTAGGCCATTTTTACCTTACAGCGACTTTTTCAAATTTTTCCACGAAGTCCCCAACCTCCTCTGTAGTTAGCATGTAATCAGAGGCCCAGGTCTCAGCACCTTGAACTGCACCCCACTCTTTATTCTGGTTCCACTTGAACCACTCACTCACAATCTCATACACCACTGGCCCCTTTTGACTGGCCCTCCCAGGTGGAGACATCTTCTCAGGCCATGCTGAGCTCCCTTCCACAGGTACACCACCTGCATTTAACACAGTCCATCAAATTCACTTCTGCGCAATGCTGTTCACCTGGCTGCCACACACAGCTAGCAGCAGTTCCTGACACGACTCACCACTGGCGCTGAGATTTCACCGCCTATATGCCCGCATTCTCCATCACTTGTGATATTAGGGGTTGTTTAGCTCAAGTGTAGATGCGTTTTTTGTGCAGTAAGTGCACATCAGACAGGCATTATAGTTAAGGGCCTCGTAGCCCATGTTTATTAAATGGAAAAACAAAAGCAAAAGGTCCATTCAGGGTTCCCACGCAGGGGTTTAAATTCAGTTAGGACTCAAAAATAAGGAAAACATACCGAGCCACCTGGCTCTTTTGTCAGCAGTTCCTCTGCTTGGTCTCAATAGAGTTGATTCTTTCCAGCCCCCAGGACTCACTGGCTTCCGTAGTCTTCCCAACTCTCAAGGCTGGCCAGCCTTTCTCAGTCCCTGGGCAAAGAATCCCCCTTACATGGGCTGCAGTCTCCCACAGTGGAGACCACTTTCCAGACACAAGTCTGTCTTCACACAGCACCAGCAGTAGCAAGCTGCTCACACTCCACCTTCCTTCCTTAAATGACCTTACTATGTTCAAGAAAAGTGGGCAATGGTAGGTTCTAGATGTAAAACAGGGTTAGCTTAGTAAATGTGGTGGTCATTCACTTGCAACTTCAGAATTCTTCAACTTGTTCAGCATGTAGGGAAACATTTTATTTTACAGAATGTACACATGTGCTGGCTTAGTGAAAATTTCAAGAAGAACATCTTATACTTCTGATTTCATTATTGCTCAAATAGAAGAAACTGAGAAGATTCTTATTTCTATGCTCATGTAATGCAATCAATTACTTAAAGAAAGAGAGGAAATCCCTACACCAGAATATACACTTTCTGAACCTCTCCCATGCCGTCCAGTTCACTGTATCCCACCACTTAACAGCAATGCCAAAATCATAATTCTACAAGGTAGAGACAATCTAAGCGCACACAAAGGGGTTTATTTACTAAAGGCAAATCCACTGTGCACTACAAGTGCAATTAGAAGTGCAACTGGAAGTGCTGTTGTTGCAGATCTGAGGGGGACATGCAAGGAAAATAAAAAAACACCATTTTTGCTGGCACATATTTGGATGATAGAAATCAGCAGAGCTTCCCCTCATTTCAGGTCTTCCCCTCAGATCTACAGCGACTGCACTTCCAAGTACACTTGCAGTGCACTTATAGTGCACAGTGGAGTTGCCTTTAGTAAATCAACCCCAAAGCATGTTAGCAGCACAGTGGTTGAAGCAACAGTTCTTGCTCAAAAGGCTGATCTAGGTAATTATAATTCTTAGAACCCACTGTTAATGCAAACCTCAAGCCTCAGACGATGTCCACTCCAATAAAACTATCACACAGGAAAGTCAAGGCTAAATTTGAGAACTGCTTTGCAATAGACCTGAAGAGAGTACACTCCAGACTGACATCTACAGTAGCAAGCTTGTATCTTCTTCAGACAATTTTTGATTCACTGAGACTGAGATCCATGCTAACTCCACTGACAGCTCAGTTAATGCACCTGGAATCCAGTTAGCAGTAAATGACTAAAAGGACAGAATCTTCTGGCCCAGTCATCATGCAAGATTGTTCCTTACTTCACAAGTTTGAAGTAGAGCTTCACAGAGATTAACTTGTCAAGAAGCCCCTTGAGCCAACTAGAGAGATTATGCCACCTTTACTACCAAGGAATAGGGATGAGCTTCGAGTTCAAGTCGAACTCATGTTCAACTCGAACATCGGCTGTTCGCCAGTTCGCTGAACAGCGAACAATTTGGGGTGTTCGCGGCAAATTCGAAAGCCGCGGAACACCCTTTAAAAGTCTATGGGAGAAATCAAAAGTGCTAATTTTAAAGGCTTGTATGTAAGTGTTTGGGGACCTGGGTCCTGCCCCAGGGGACATGGATCAATGCAAAAAAAGTTTTAAAAACAGCTGTTTTTTCAGGAGCAGTGATTTTAATAATGCTTAAAGTGAAACAATAAAAGTGTAATATCCCTTTAAATTTCGTACCTGGGGGGTGTCTATAGTATGCCTGTAAAGGTGCACATGTTTCCCATGTTTAGAACAGTCTGACAGCAAAATGACATTTCAAAGGAAAAAAAGTAATTTAAAACTACTCACGGCTATCAATGAATTACCGGTCCGACAATACACATAAAAGTTCATTGATAAAAACGGCATGGGAATTCCCCACAGGGGAACCCCGAACCAAAATAAAAAAAAAATGACGTGGGGTTTTAAGGGGAACCCCGCGCCAAAATTAAAAAAAAAAAATGGCGTGGGGCCTCCCCAAGAATCCATACCAGACCCTTACCCGAGCAAGCAACCTGGCAGACTGTAGGAAAAGAGGGGGGGACGAGAGAGTGCCCCCCCTCCTGAACCATACCAGGCCACATGCCCTCAACATTGGGAGGGTGCTTTGGGGTAGCCCCCAAAACACCTTGTCCCCATGTTGATGGGGACAAGGGCCTCATCCCCACAACCCTTGCCCGGTGGTTGTGGGGGTCTGCGGGCGGGGGGCTTATCGGAATCTGGAAGCCCCCTTTAACAAGGGGACCCCCAGATCCCGGCCCCCCCCGTGTGGAATGGTACCATTTCACAAAAAACTGTCAAAAATGTTAAAAATGACAAGAGACAGTTTTTGACACTTCCTTTATTTAAATGCTTCTTCTTTCTTCTATCTTCCTCCGGTGTTCTCATCCGTCCCCTCTGACGTCACGGGGAATGTCACAGGGATGTCACCGTGCATCAAAGGGGGGCGGGGTCACCAGATGGCCTCACCCTAGGTTATTTAAGAACCGTCAGAAGAGGAGAAGGGTCACACAGCGGGAGCCTCCCATAATGGTCGGAGCAGCCCAGAAGACGAAGGGAAGAAGACGCCGGCGCCGTGGAGGAAGATCCTGGATGAGAACACCGGAGGAAGAACCAGAAGAACCAGAAGAAGAAGAAGATGGAGGAAGAAACCAAAGGAAGATAGAAGAAAGAAGATAGAAGAAAGAAGAAGCATTTAAATAAAGGAATTGTCAAAAACTGTCTCTTGTAATTTTTAACATTTTTGACAGTTTTTTTGTGAAATGGTAGGGGTACTTTTGTACCCCCTTACCATTTTGCACAGGGGGAGGGCCAGGATCTGGGGGTCCCCTTGTTAAAGGGGGCTTCCAGATTCCGATAAGCCCCCCACCCGCAGACCCCCACAATCACCGGGCAAGGGTTGTGGGGACGAGGCCCTTGTCCCCATCAACATGGGGACAAGGTGTTTTGGGGGCTACCCCAAAGCACCCTCCCAATGTTGAGGGCATGTGCCCTGGTACGGTTCAGGGGGGCGCTCTCTCGTCCCCCCTCTTTTCCTGCAGCCTGCCAGGTTGCGTGCTAGGATAAGGGTCTGGTATGGACTTTTGGGGGGACCCCACGCCATTTTTTTTTTTTTGGCCGGGGTTCCCCTTAATATCCATACCAGACCTGAAGGGCCTGGTATGGAATTTAGGGGGACCCCCACATCATTTTTTTTTAAATTTTGGTTCGGGGTTCCCCTGAGGGGTTCCCATGCCGTTTTTATCAATGAATGTTCTAAACACGGGAAACATGCACCCCTTTACAGGCATACTATAGACACTCCCCAGGTACAAAATTTAAAGGAATATTACACTTTTATTTTTTCACTGTAAGCATTATTAAAATCACTGCTCCCGAAAAACGTCCGTTTTTAAAACTTTTTTTTGCATTGATCCATGTCCCCTGGGGCAGGACCCAGGTCCCCAAACACTTTTTACGACAATAACTTGCATATAAGCCTTTAAAATTAGCACTTTTGATTATTCATGTTCGTGTCCCATAGACTTTAACGGTGTTCGCATGTTCGAACAAATTTTTTGCCTGTTCGCATGTTCTGGTGGGAACCCAGCAGGGGGGTGTTCAGCTCATCCCTACCAAGGAACTATGCAAGTCTTGCCACCTTTGAAGAATTGACTAAACAAATGGTTCCAAGAACTGTTCCAGCTGTTTCAAATATACACTGATAAAGATTCATCACGGACAAGCACTATTCAAAGGACTTTTGCATTCATTTATTGTTTTTTATTTTCTTTGTAATTCTCTTTCACTCTCTCTCTCTTTATGTTTTAGGTACTATTATTGCAATGCAATCGCATGTTCAGAATATCATGAATAACTAATTGCAGGTAGGGAGATTGCTGCCACATTTTTTGGCTTGGTATGTTCCATTGTTTTTCTCTCTTGGTATGCCCTAGTTAGACCAACCCTTACTTGTCACTCCCTGCTTCTCTATGCTCTCTATTACATTTGTTTTTGTGCTAATGAAGTAAAGCCCCTCGCCTAGGGATGAGCCGAACACCCCCCGGTTCGGTTCGCACCAGAACCCGCGAACGGACCGAAAGTTCGCATGAACGTTAGAACCCCATTGACGTCTATGGGACTCGAACGTTCGAAATCAAAAGTGCTCATTTTAAAGGCTAATTTGCATGGTATTGTCTAAAAAGGGTTTGGGGACCCGGGTCCTACCCCAGGGGACATGTATCAATGCAAAAAAAACTTTTAAAAACGGCCGTTTTTACAGGAGCAGTGATTTTAATGATGCTTAAAGTAAAAAAAAAAAGTGAAATATTCCTTTAAATATCGTACCGGGGGGGTGTCTATAGTATGCCTGTAAAGTGACGCGTGTTTCCCATGTTTAGAACAGTCCCTGCACCAAATGTCATTTTTAAAGGAAAAAATCTCATTTAAAACTGCTTGCGGGTTTAATGTCATGTCGGGTCATGGCAATATGGATGAAAATCAGTGAGACAAACGGCATGGGTACCCCCCAGTCCATTACCAGGCCCTTTGGGTCTTGTATGGATATTAAGGGGAACCCCGCACCCAAATTAAAATAAGGAAAGGTGTGGGGCCACCAGGCCCTATATACTCTGAACAGTAGTATACAGGCGGTGCAAACAAGACAGGGACTGTAGGTTTGTTGTTAAGTAGAATCTGTTTGTAATTTTGAACATTTTTAACGTGTTTAGCTCCAGCCAAAAAATCTTTTCTAAGCTTTTTGGAAAACATAGGGAAGGGTTATCACCCCTGTGACATTTGTTTTGCTGTCTTTCCTCCTCTTCAGAAGATTTCACCTCACTTTTTTGTCCCAATGAAAAATGTTTTTTGAAAATTTGGGTTTTTTTGTGGAACAAGGATTGGAAAGCATCAGTGGAAAGGAGAAATTGTTTTCCCATATTAACTCTTACAGGAGAGAATTTCCCTTCCTAGGGGTAGATTTCATCTCACTTCCTGTTGTCTCCTTCCGTTTGCAAGTAGGAGTCGTTTGTAAGTTAGATGTTTGAAAGTAGGGTCCTGCCCTATATACTCAGCAGAAATTTGTGCCTTAGGTGTTGCTGTGGCCACAACACTGTAAGCCCTCACAGGGCCCTGCTGTGAAATATTAGATCAAGAATTGTAATTACATGCCCCTGTTGAACAGGAGCTGAAAAATTAGGCCTTAGGCACTGGTGCTGGTGCCACAACACTGCAACCCCTCACAGACACTCTAGTTGGAACGCAGGAACGAGCCCTGCTGCAAAGTATTGCTTCAAAAATTGTAATTACACGCCCCTGTTAGACAGGGGCAGAAAAATTGGGCCTTAGGCACTGGTGCTGGTGCCACAACACTGCAACCCCTCACAGACACTCTAGTTGGAACGCAGGAACGAGCCCTGCTGCAAAGTATTGCATCAAAAATTGTAATTACACGCCCCTGTTAGACAGGGGCAGAAAAATTGGGCCTTAGGCACTGGTGCTGGTGCCACAACACTGCAACCCCTCACAGACACTCTAGTTGGAATGCAGGAACGAGCCCTGCTGCAAAGTATTACATCAAAAATTGTAATTACACGCCCCTGTTAAACAGGGGCTGAAAAATTGTGCCTTAGGCACTGGTGGTGGCGCCCAGAACCAAAAATGTTCTTACAAGCTATCAGCGTGATGATTGAGGAGGAAGAGGATAATTACTCAGGGATAGTCACTCAGCATCAGCATAGGCAGTCTTTGAAGGGATCTGAGATTTCAAAAAAAATTATTCGGTTACATCAGCATCAGGTGCTTGGTAGCTGGTGGTGATCCAAGACTCATTCATTTTTATGAAGGTCAGCCGATCGACCGAGTCGGTGGACAGACGCACCCTGTGATCGGTTACCACGCCTCCAGCAGCACTGAATGTGCGTTCCGAAAGAACGCTGGATGCAGGACAGGCCAGTAGCTCAATTGCATACTGTGCAAGCTCTGGCCAGTGATCCATCCTCAAGACCCAGTAACCCAAAGGATTTTCGGTGGGAAAGGTGTCCAAGTCTGATCTTGCCCCTAGGTATTCCTGCACCATGTAAAACAGACGCTGGCGATGGTTGCTGGAACCGATCATACCTTGGGGCTGCGGACCAAAAAATTGTCTGAACGCATCGGTCAGACGGCCACCTTCTCCACCGCTCCTTCTTTGACTGACCGAAGCCTCAGCAACACGTTGTCCAGAAACAGGAGTTTGTAACCTCCCAGTCTCTGGGAACGCGTTGCACAGACCTTTCTGCAAGGCCTCCCGAAGATGTTTCATCCTCTGCTCCCTCTGCGATGGCAAGATAAGGTCCGCAACCTTACCCTTGTAACGTGGATCAAGGAGGGTTGCCAGCCAGTATTGGTCCTTCTCCTTGATACCACGAATACGAGGATCCTTACGCAGGCTTTGCAGGATCAGGGAGGCCATGCAGCGTAGGTTTGCTGAGGCATTCGGTCCGGAGTCCTCTGGGTCACTAAGGACAACAACATCCGCAGCCACCTCCTCCCAGCCACGTACAAGTCCATGTGTTCCTTGGGACTGATCCCTTAAAGACTGCTGCTGATGCTGAGTGCCAGGCTCCACCTCCATACTGACACAATCTTCCTCCTCCTCCTCCTCCTCCTCCTCGTCCTCTTCCTGTGTGATCGGCGGGCACGCAGGAACACTGTCTGGATAAAGGGGGCCTTGAGAGCTAAGGAAGTCCTCCTCTTCCTGCCTCTGTTCTGCCTCAAGTGCCCTGTCCATTATTCCACGCAGCGTGTGCTCCAACAGGTGGACAAGGGGGACAGTGTCACTGATGCATGCACTGTCACTGCTCACCATCCTCGTGGCCTCCTCAAATGGTGACAGGACAGTGCATGCATCCCTGATCATGGCCCACTGGCGTGGGGAAAAAAAACCAAGCTCCCCTGACCCTGTCCTGGTGCCATAGTCGCACAGGTACTCATTGATGGCCCTCTGCTGCGTGTGCAGCCGCTGCAGCATGGCCAACGTTGAGTTCCACCTGGTGGGCATGTCACAGATTAGGCGGTTCTTGGGCAGGTTAAACTCCTTTTGGAGGTCCGTCAGCCGAGCACTGGCATTATATGACCGGCGGAAATGCACACAGACTTTCCTGGCCTGCCTCAGGACATCCTGTAAGCCCGGGTACCTGCCCAAGAACCGCTGCACCACCAAGTTAAGGACGTGAGCCAAACAGGGCACATGGGTCATTTGTCCCTGTCGGAGGGCAGAGAGGAGGTTGGTGCCATTGTCGCAAACCACCATTCCTGCCTTAAGTTGGCGTGGCGTCAACCACCTCTGAACCTGCCCCTGCAGAGCTGACAGAACCTCTGCCCCAGTGTGGCTCCTGTCCCCCAAGCACACCAGCTCAAGCACCGCATGGCATCTTTTGGCCTGCGTACTTGCGTAGCCCCTTGAACACCTACGGAGCACCGCTGGTTCCGAGGAAGAGGCCATGGAGGAAGAAGAAGAGGAGGGGGTGGAGGAGAGAGGTGTGTCACAATCAGCATTTTGGAGGCGTGGTGGCGGAACAACCTCCAACACTACTGCACCTTGTCCTGCATCCTTCCCAGCTGCCAGCAGAGTCACCCAATGCGCCGTGAAACTTAGGTAACGTCCCTGTCCATGCCTGCTGGACCATGAGTCAGCGGTAATATGCACCTTACCGCTGACCGCCCTGTCCAGCGAGGCGTGGACATTGCCTTCCACATGCCGGTAAAGAGCCGGAATCGCCTTCCGTGAGAAAAAGTGGCGTTTGGGTACCTGCCACTGAGGAACCGCACATTCCACAAACTCACGGAAGGGGGCAGAGTCTACCAACTGAAAAGGCAGCAGTTGAAGTGCTAGCAATTTTGCCAAGCTAGCATTCAACCGCTGGGCATGTGGATGGCTGGGAGCAAACTTCTTTCGGCGGTGCAGCAGCTGGGGCAGGGAAATTTGCCTGGTACAATCTGACGTCGGTGTACCAAAAGCAGATTGCCCACAAGTACTTGGCTGTGACACACCTAATTCTACACCTTCATTCCTCTCACTGCAGGTCTCAGAGAGGACTGAAGGTCTAGTGGGGTTGGAAATCTCAGCTGATGAGGAGCAAGGAGAGATCCTCTTTGTTCTTTGGTGTGGGTCTTTTAGATACGCTTGCCAACGAACTGCATGGCAGGTCAACATATGTCTGGTCAAGCATGTGGTACCCAAGCGGGAGATGTTTTGGCCACGCGAGATACGCTTGAGACATATGTTGCAAATAGCAGCGGTGAGATCTGATGCACTCGTCTCAAAAAAGGCCCACACCAAAGAACTTTTTGAATAACGCGCAGAGACTGCAGCGCCCTGCACATGTGGAGCTTTGGGGTGTGATGCAGTCAATGTGCTGCCCTTAGGCTGGCCCCTGGAGGGCATCCTGCCTCGTTGGTGATGTGCCGCCGCCTCCTCCTCCTCCTCCTCCTCCTCCTCCTCTCTCCTATCAGGCACCCACGTTGAGTCAGTGACCTCATCATCCCCTCCCTCCTCATCACTGGAGCAAACCTGGCAGTATGCTGCAGCAGGGGGAGCATGACTGCCAGATTGCTGTCCTTCTTGGGCACCCCCTCTGTCCGTGCTCATGTTACTGCCTTCATCGAGCTCAGTATCGTCATCAGAGCCTTCCAAACGCTGGGCATCCTCCTGGAGCATGTACCCAACACTGTGGTCAAACAGTTCGAGGGAATCCTCATGAGGACATGGTGGAGCTAGGGAAGGAGTCACTGATGACATTGAGCTGAGGGAAGAGGCCGCTGCTTTGCCAGACAAAGCACCCTGGGCATGGGTGAGAGAGGATGAGGAGGATGAGGACGGCTTGGTCATCCACTCGACCAAGTCTTCCGCATGTTGCGGCTCAACATGGCCAGCTGCCGAAAAAAAGGCCAAGCATGTCCCATGGCCACGTGCTGATGAGGATGCACCGTCTCCACGACCAGCACTAGACACAGAGCCTGCTTGCCCTCTCTTATTGGCTTGTGACTGTCTGCCTCTCCTTCTTGGCCTTCCAGACATACTAATGGCCTGTAGCTGCACTAAGCTGGGATAGAACACCTGTAATTTTCTTCAGGTAGCTTTATATACTGTAACCAGACAAGCCTGCCTGTCAGTAGGAAGATAACAGGAACGGATCTAGCTGAACACTGTGAGCAGGACGCACTGTACTAAATGTAAATAGTCTAGCTGCCTGACCGTGGTACTAATAGGATCAAATAGAACACCTGTAATTTTCTTCAGGTAGCTTTATATACTGTAACCAGACAAGCCTGCCTGTCAGTAGGAAGATAACAGGAACGGATCTAGCTGTACACTGTGAGCAGGACGCACTGTACTAAATGTAAATAGTCTAGCTGCCTGACCGTGGTACTAATAGGATCAAATAGAACACCTGTAATTTTCTTCAGGTAGCTTTATATACTGTAACCAGACAAGCCTGCCTGTCAGTAGGAAGATAACAGGAACCGATCTAGCTGAACACTGTGAGCAGGACGCACTGTACTAAATGTAAATAGTCTAGCTGCCTGACCGTGGTACTAATAGGATCAAATAGAACACCTGTAATTTTCTTCAGGTAGCTTTATATACTGTAACCAGACAAGCCTGCCTGTCAGTAGGAAGATAACAGGAACCGATCTAGCTGAACACTGTGAGCAGGACGCACTGCACTAAATGTAAATAGTCTAGAAGATAACAGGAACGGATCTAGCTGAACACTGTGAGCAGGACGCACTGCACTAAATGTAAATAGTCTAGAAGATAACAGGAACGGATCTAGCTGAACACTGTGAGCAGGACGCACTGCACTAAATGTAAATAGTCTAGAAGATAACAGGAACGGATCTAGCTGAACACTGTGAGCAGGACGCACTGCACTAAATGTAAATAGTCTAGAAGATAAAAGGAACGGATCTAGCTGAACACTGTGAGCAGGACGCACTGCACTAAATGTAAATAGCAGGAACGGATCTAGCTGAACACTGTGAGCAGGATGCACTGCACTAAATGTAAATAGTCTAGAAGATAACAGGAACGGATCTAGCTGAACACTGTGAGCAGGACGCACTGCACTAAATGTAAATAGCAGGAACGGCTCTAGCTGAACACTGTGAGCAGGACGCACTGCACTAAATGTAAATAGCAGGAACGGATCTAGCTGAACACTGTGAGCAGGACGCACTGCACTAAATGTAAATAACAGGAACGGATCTAGCTGAACACTGTGAGCAGGACGCACTGCACTAAATGTAAATAGTCTAGAAGATAACAGGAACGGATCTAGCTGAACACTGTGAGCAGGACGCACTGCACTAAATGTAAATAGCAGGAACGGATCTAGCTGAACACTGTGAGCAGGACGCACTGCACTAAATGTAAATAGCAGGAACGGATCTAGCTGAACACTGTGAGCAGGACGCACTGCACTAAATGTAAATAGCAGGAACGGATCTAGCTGAACACTGTGAGCAGGACGCACTGCACTAAATGTAAATAGCAGGAACGGATCTAGCTGAACACTGTGAGCAGGATGCACTGCACTAAATGTAAATAACAGGAACGGATCTAGCTGAACACTGTGAGCAGGACGCACTGCACTAAATGTAAATAGCAGGAACGGATCTAGCTGAACACTGTGAGCAGGACGCACTGCACTAAATGTAAATAGCAGGAACGGATCTAGCTGAACACTGTGAGCAGGACGCACTGCACTAAATGTAAATTGCAGGAACGGATCTAGCTGAACACTGTGAGCAGGACGCACTGCACTAAATGTAAATAGTCTAGAAGATAACAGGAACGGATCTAGCTGAACACTGTGAGCAGGACGCACTGCACTAAATGTAAATAGCAGGAACGGATCTAGCTGAACACTGTGAGCAGGACGCACTGCATTAAATGTAAATAGTCTAGATAGAAGATAACAGGAACGGATCTAGCTAAACTGAATACAGTGTATATATATATATGCAACACCTGGGATGCATATATATACACAATACACTGTAAGTGCAGCTAACTGACTGACTGTTCTGCCTAATCTATCTAACTCAAATCAAATGACACTGTCTCTCTCTCTCTCTATCTCTCAGCACACCGGAACACACACTACACAGGGCCGCCGTGCAGGCGGCCTTATATAGTGTGGGGTGTGTACTAAATCCCCTGAGCCATAATTGGCCAAAGCCACCCTGGCTTTGGCCAATTACAGCTCTCTCTACTGACGGCGCTGTGATTGGCCAAGCATGCGGGTCATAGTGCATGCTTGGCCAATCATCAGCCAGCAATGCACTGCGATGCCGCAGTGAATTATGGGCCGTGACGCGCCACACGAATTTAGCGCGAACGGCCCATATCGTTCGCAATTCGGCGAACGGGCGAACAGCCGATGTTCGAGTCGAACATGGGTTCGACTCGAACACGAAGCTCATCCCTACCCTCGCCCATAAAGCTAGAAGACTTATTTTCCCTTTATTGAGTTTTTATTTTCAGTTGGTGGGCAGTGGGTATTGTGATTGATAAAGGATTTACAATGAATTACATTTTTGGGGATTATTATTTTGTTAATAAAGGCCTTGCCCCTCATTCGTTTACATAAAGGGGTCAGTATCTGGCAGCCCCTTATTTTTAAAGGGGCTTCCAGATTATGATAAGCCACCCATTCACAGACCCCCACACCGCAGGTCAGGGTTGTGGAGAGAAGGCCTTTGTCCTCATCAACATGGGGACAAGGTGCTTTGCCGGGGAGCAAATGGAATAAAAAAAATAATATTTCACTGGTGCATGTTCTCCATGGCAGTGTCCATCTGCTGTCCCCATGCTGCCCTATGCTCTTTTTTGACAAATCTTTACCTATTATCCCAGAAAATAGTTTTTTTTTATTATTATTTGACAGATTTGGCTCCCATTGATTTTAAATGGGTTTAGGTTCTGCACTTAAACTTTGCTGAACCCTACTCGAACCAAACCCAGAGGAGTTTGGCTCATCCCTAAAACAGACAGACATGTTTATCATTTTATTTTTTTCCATCTGGTAACAATGGTTATTTTTATGACTTCTTTGGCCAAAATTTTGTAAGAAATGGTTGAATCATTTGCCGGAAGGAAAGACCAGTCATTATAGAGTCTATCATTATAGCCTCTTTCATTATAAAAAAAAACATTAAGTTGGGTGATATGAACTTGCAAGTTAATGAAGCAATCATGTTAATCCTATCACTTGATGGACTCATCATGGACCCATGTCCAATCACCATTTAATTTCTGTGATTAGATTTTATTCCATAGAATCAGACAGAGAAACTTTCAATTTTCAGTTATCACAGCTCATCAAAGTATCCAATAAAACTGTAAGAAAATGAGATATTAAACCAAATAAAACAAATTTAAAATACGTAAAGATCCAGCATAAAATATTTTCTGTCCTTTTGTGTCTTTGTACCCTTAAGCATACAAGTTAGATTAATGTTCATGGAAAACAGGAGCTTTCCATAGCTCCACTGCTTTTTTATTGCTCTGACTAGATTTAAACTGCATTTTCAAGATACATTTACATATCAGCAAGAATCTAGTTCAACACAATTGTGACAAATTAGCTGGCAGAATATACAACCAGTGAATTTAATCACACTTGACAGATCAATCAAATAAAGCAAATATTCTGAAAATATATTGTATGTGTATATTTAAGCAAGAATATATTGTTTACACTTTAATATTTACACCATATTGCATAAATATTTCACTACTATTTTTAGGAAAGATTTTACAAAAGACACTCTTCTTGGGCTAAAATAGATCATCTATCTATCTATCTATCTATCTATCTATCTATCTATCTATCTATCTATCTATCTATCTATCTATCTATCTATCTATCTATCTATCTATCTATCTATTGCTCTCTCAGCAAACAGAAAGAAAAAAAACAACACCATTGCACAACACCCTATGATCGCAGTCATGTGGCACAGCCACTCTGCTACTGCATATATGATTTTATATTATAACAAATTCTGTTTTTACATTTGTGACCAGTAGGACAAATAATGTTCCCTTGCATTATTGGGCAGTGCGAGGAAGGATGCCCCTTTATATTGGCTGTCCCTAGAAGGAAGAATGCTCCCTTTACGTTAGTAGTCAGTAGAAGGAAGAACTGCCCCTTTTGTGGGTGCCAGTAAAAAGTAGAATGCTTCCTTATGTTGATGGTCAGTAGGAAAAAGAATGCTCCCTTAAGTTGGTTATCTGTAGAAAGAAGAATTGTCTCTTACAATTGTGCTCAGTAGGAATAAGTATGCCCCTTTATTTAAGTGGTCAAAAAAGAATGCTCCAATACATGGGTAGTCAGTAGGAGTAATTATGCTCCCTTATTTTGGTGTCAGTTAGAGTAAGAATGTTCCCTTACATTAGTGCTCAGTAGGAGGAAGAATGTTTCCTCACCTTGGTGGTTAGTAGGAAGGAGAATATTTTCTTAAGTTGGTGATCAGTGAAGGGAAAAATGCTTCCTTATATTAATGGTCACCAAGGAGAAGAATGCTCTGTTACATTGGTGGTTAGTAGAAGGAAGAAAGCCTCCTTACATTTGTGGTCAGTGAGAAAAAGAATGCTTCCTTAGGTTGGTGATCTATTGGTAGAGTGAATGCTCCCTTACATTCCTAGTCAGTAGGGAAAATAATGCTTTTTTACATAGTGGTTAGTGGGAGGAAAATGCTACCCTACATTGATAGTAAGCAAGAAGAATGTTCTGTTACATTAATGGTTCGTAAGAGAAAAATTGTCTCTTTCCATTGGTGGCCAGTTGGTGGAAGAATGAATTAGGTTGGCTATCAGTAGGAGCAAGAATTCTACTGTATGTTGGTAGTCAGTAGGAGAAAGAGTAATCTCTTCCATTGGTGGTCTTTAGAAGGAAGAGTGTCCACTTCTAAATACTGACCAAATAGTGCAAAATCTTTGTTGGGTGGAGACACTCCATTTTGGTCTAGGCCAGTGGTCACCAGACTGAAGCCCGGAGGCTTTGCATGCTTTTATTTGGGGCACTATTTCATCCACTGATACCAACAATGGAACATATTTCCCCCCAATGATACCAACAATGGGGCATCATTTCCCCCAATGACACCAACAACGGAACACAATTCCTCCCACTGACACCAATGATGGGGCACAATTCCTCCCAATGACACCAACAATTGGGCCCAATGACACCATGATGGGGCCCAATTCCTCCAATGACATCAAAGATTGGGCACAATTCCGCCCACTAACACACTAACACTGAAAATGGGGCATTGTTTTTTCCCACTGACCAGCAGGTGGAAGTGATAGATTGCTGTTTAGGAGAAAAAAGACAGAGGCTGCCTTTCTTGGTTGCTAGTGGCCACCGTAAATTTTAACTGAACTAGCCAAAGTCCTGACAGCCATGCAATTACTGCATATGAGCTGTCAGGGCAGGACAGAGCAAAAAAGCTCAACCCCTTCTTTTCTCCACTGGACTCCCCTTTGCCCTGGGCCCCATAGCAGTTGCATCTATGTCTGTCTATACAGTATATCTATCTAGGGTCTCACAGAACTTTACAAGGAAAGTGTGAAGTAGACTATACCACTCTGTTAAATAAACCCTACAGATTCATTTATTAGAACAGTGCAAAGTGTATTAATTCAGCAATCCATCATAACCAATCAGATTTCATTTCACTGCAGTCATATAAAGAAGTGGTAGAAAGGGAAAAATTTCAGGTGTTCATCAGTTTATCATTATGCCGCGTACACACGAGCGGACTTTATGACAGACTTTGCCCGGCAGACTTTTCGACGGACTTTGTCCGCTAGGTGCGCCGGACTTAAAAACGGGCGGACTTGGACACACACGATCACTCCAAAAGTCCGCTGGTTTTGAACGCGGTGACGTACAGCATGTACGACGGGTCTAGAAAAAGGAAGTTCAAGTCCCACTACGGCACCCTTTGGGCTCCTTCTGCTAATCTCGTTTTTATCTCGTGTTAGTAGAAGTTTGGTTAGAGACGATTCGCGCTTTTCACACTTCAGCTTATTTTGATCGTTTTCTGCGGTTCAGTTTGTGCTTGTGAGGTTTGTATCTGCTTTTTAGTGCATGTTGGTCAGTTCGTAACCTGCCTAGCAGGCCCTTCTGGTCCGCTCGTTCCTGATTTTCAGGTTGCTCTTCATAGGCCTTGCTGTTCTTCAGTGCATTTGTTATAAGTTTGTTTGTTTGACCAGCCGACCGTTTTGAAGCCATGTCCCGTGGAAGTACTCATTCTCGAGTTCGTGCTACGTGGGGACTTGGTGTTGGGGTTAATACTTTGACCCGAGTCCAGTCCATGAACAGGGCGAGGAGGAGTTCATGGATGAAAAATTGGTTGCGCCAGCGTGACCAATTCTCGCACATGCCTTTGCTCCATGAGATCCATGAGAATAATCCTGAGGATTTCAGGAATTATCTCAGGATGACGGACCCCGTTTTTGAACTTCTGCTGTCTATGCTGACCCCCTATATCAGCAGGCAGGATACCTGCATGATGCAAGCCATCACTGCGGAGCAGAGGCTAGTGGCCACTTTACGTTACTTGGCGACTGGGAGAAGTCTTTAGGACTTGAAGTTCTCGACAGGCATCTCCCCCCAGGCTCTGGGGTTCATAATCCCAGAGACCTGTTCTGCCATCATTCAGGTCCTGCAGAAGGACTATATGAAGGTAAGTTTTATCCTTTAACATTACATGATATGTATTAAATGTTTGCTAATGTATTGTCTAAATGTCCTCGTTACCTAATTACCATGCTTGGAGTATGCTGGGAATGTCCCCTTTATCTTCATGCATGCCTGTTTTTTTACATTAATCTTTTTTTGCCCTACATGCATATTTACCTTCAATAACCTCCCCACCATGCAATCCTGGGTCTATTTATATCTCTAGCCTCTAGTCCCTTGAACAATGTATACTGTCAGCTCCATTGTATTGTTTGACCCTCCCCCTCCCCCTCAAATGTTTGCAACTGTCAGGTGTGTTTTTTCTCCAAATTAGAATCCCTCCCCCACCCCCTCAAATGTTTGCAACTGTCAGGTGTGTTTTTTCTCTAAATTAGAACCCCTCCCCCCACATTCAAATTGATCAATGGGCCATCAGAGGGGGTGAGTAATCTTATAAGTGGGCCTTATGTTTTTTATAATTAAAAGAAAAAAAACACATATTAATAATGTTCGACTGCTGTTGTTCAAGAATGTTTTTGTGTAATCTGATATCTAAGTTATGTTTAAAAGTACTTACATTTTTTTTATTGTTTCACTCCACAGTTTCCTTCCAGTACACAGGAATGGCAGACTGTGGCCTCCCAGTTCGCTGACCATTGGGATTTTCCCAACTGTGTCGGGGCGATCAATGGGAAGCATGTCCGCATTGTGCCACCACCCCATTCGGGGTCTTATTTCTACAACTATAAGGGGTTCCATAGTGTAGTTTTGATGGCGGTGGTCTCGGCACAATTGGAATTTATGTTCGTAGACATGGGGAAGAATGGCTGGATGTCTGACAGAGGACTCTTTGCACAGACCGAGCTGTGCCAGCGTCTCCAGACTGCTGGCCTGGGATTGCCACCTGATGACCAGAATGTGGATGGACTCCCCTCAGTTTTTATCGCTGATGAAGCATTTGCTCTCGGCAAGCACTTGATGAGGCCGTTCCCCCAAAGGACACTCACCCCTGAGAGGAGGGTATTTAATTACTGGCTGGCCAGAGCAAGAAGAGTTGTGGAGAATGCCTTTGGGATTCTGGCCAGCTGGTTCCGTTTGTTCCTCTCGGCCATAAATCTGGCGGACTATAAAATAAATCATGTGATACTGGCTTGCTGCATTCTCCATAATTATTTGAGAAGACATTCTGCTACATATATGACCTCTGTTAGGCCTGAGGCGGGACTTGTAGTTGACCAAACACTCACAGGCCTGGAAATTGGCCGTATTGGCTTGGCCCCCCAAACCGCACGTCAAGTGCGTGACCGATATGTTAATTATTTTAATGGTCGGGGGCCATTGCTATTCAACAAGAGCTATAATTTTTTACAAAAATAAAGAAAA
Source organism: Aquarana catesbeiana (assembly GCF_042186555.1). Classification (NCBI taxonomy): domain Eukaryota; kingdom Metazoa; phylum Chordata; class Amphibia; order Anura; family Ranidae; genus Aquarana; species Aquarana catesbeiana. Next base: position 738,369,098 of record NC_133325.1, on the reverse strand, counting down.
TACATTTTTACTAAAATATCTTGTTTTTATTCTTGTTTGCATTTAGTTTTGTCTGTCTCCTAGTGCACTTGTAGTGGCAAGTGCATTTCCCTTTAGTTAATAAAGCCCTTTGTCACTGTAACCACACAAAAATTAGCAAAACATCTTATTGATAAATAATCAGCCACTCACATTGTAGTAGTAAAAACATTTTACTGTGTGAACATTGAAAGGTGCATTTTTTGGAAACGTGTTTTGTGTGTGCAATCCCTTTGTTCCTCTCACAAACTAACATTTTTATGATGAAGGGTTTGCAAACACAAAACAAGTTCATTGATATCCCCTGATGGAAGATAGCACATGATGACACACCGTGAGCATCTGCAAATAGTTTGTTTTTTTTTTGGAAAAAACTTTAAAAATTTAAGAATACACAAACTTGACAATGAAATGAAGAACATGATTGATGTTTTTAGGCAAAACGTTATTATATTCTGCCCAAAACATCAATCATGTTCTTCATTTCCTGTTGCATGGTGTCCAGCCGATTCCTCATGCTGTCAATTTGGTCACGCATTCGATCAATTTGGCCATTCCACATTATCTGGCCAATAAGTCTTTGTGCACTGTCTGTGCTAAATGGCTCTGCCGCTTGGCCTTCCACAACCAGAACCTCACCTAAAATGTGTGGATAAAAAAATGGGTTAAAATATGCACGCCTAAATAGATTTCCTTAAGCTGGGGTGTCAGTCACTCACTTGGTGGGGTTGAAATGTCGCACACTTCCTCCACCCCTCCTTCCTCCAGCTCGTCGGGTGGGCGTGGTCTTGGGCTGGTGCTTGGGGTAATGTCAGCTTTAGGCTGGTTACTTGGGGGGGGTCCTGGGATCCTTGGACTGTTGTCTGAGTCTTTTCTCCCCTATGATAATTAAACAAAAGGTATAGTTAAAACATAGTGATATTTCTTTTTTTTTAAATTAGTATGAAACGTTGGTTATGAGTTGTGGACAATTGTCATTTTTTGGCCACAAAAATTTAGAAGACAGGATGAAAATTCCGTCTGAACAACAATTAAAAACAATACACATTTTCATGCAAGTTTCACAGATGCAGACACCTCAATGATCTCCTATGTGTATTACCCCTCAAAAATTTCTTTATGGTCACATAGTACACTAGTGCTCGTGAGTCCAGATGTGGAAACAGCTGTGTCCTGTCCTTACATTACACTGAATCATTTTTGAAGAAGCATTATATTTTCAAACACATCTACACCACATCACCACATTTTTGGAATACGACAAATTCTCAAGATCTAAATGTATGTCCAACCCTGTACCATCGTTTTTGGCGAAAAAAATACATAATTTTCATAGTATCATATGTATTTTACAAAGAACGGTCTTTACGAACGATGCTGTATAAATGAAAAAAATATGGATCAGCATGCAAGTTAAGTATCTCAATAGGAACACACAAGTACTTATGCCGCGTACACACGGTCGGACTTTCCGGCATACTTGGTCCGGCGGACCAGAGTGTGCCGGACAATCCGCCCGTGTGTAGGCACCGGCGGACTTTTCCGGCGGACTTTTTCCCAAAAGCCCGCCGGACCTAGATTTGAAGAAAGTTCTAAATCTTTCCGCCGGACTCAGTTTCGGGCGGAAAGTCCGCTCGTGTGTGTGCTGGTCCGACGGAAAGCCCGCTCGTGTGTAGGCTGGTCCGACGGACCAGATACAACACGAGGGCAGGGTATTGCATCTCACGCTCGCTGCAATAGGAAAAACACATTTTCCTATTGCGGCGAGCGCGGGGCATACCAGGCCCTTAGGTCTGGTATGGATTATAAAGGGGAACCCCGCTACGCCGAAAAAACGGCGTGGGGTCCCCCTAAAATCCATACCAGACCCCGATCCGAGCACGCAGCCTGGCCGGTCAGGAAAGGGGGTGGGGACGAGCGAGCGCCCCCCCCCTCCTGAACCGTACCAGGCCGCATGCCCTCAACATGGGGGTGGGTGCTTTGGGGGAGGGGGGCGCCCTGCGCCCCCCCCCCCCAAAGCACCTTGTCCCCATGTTGATGAGGACAAGGGCCTCTTCCCGACAACCCTGGCCGTTGGTTGTCGGGGTCTGCGGGCGGGGGCTTATCGGAATCTGGGAGCCCCCTTTAATAAGGGGGCCCCCAGATCCCGGCCCCCCACCCTATGTAAATGAGTATGGGGTACATGGTACCCCTACCCATTTACCTAGGAAAAAAGTGTAAGTAATAAAACACACTACACAGGTTTTTAAAATATTTTATTAAACAGCTCCGGGGGGGGATCTTCCTCCGGCTTCGGGGGTCTTCTTCCGGCTTCGGGGGTCCCTCCGCTTCATCTTCTCCCGGCGTCCGGTTGGTTCTTCTCCGCTCTCTTCTCCCGGTGTTCCTGTTCTTCGGCCGGCTCCTCTGCTGTCTTCAAGTAGCTCTCTTGCCAGCAGAGGTCCGGACTTCTGGGCTTCTGGGCTTCTGGGCTTCTGGGCTTCTCTTCCCCAGATGTTGACACGATGCTCTCTCCTGCTGGACTGCTCTCCGAGGGCTGCGTTGTGACTTATATAGGTGGAGACCCCGCCCCCTTTTGATGTCACAGTCCCTGGGCATGCTGGGACTGTGACGTTTTAGGGGGCGTGGTCAACATCACCCAGTGACCACGCCCCCTAAAACATCACAGTCCCAGCATGCCCAGGGACTGTGACATCAAAAGGGGGCGGGGTCTCCACCTATATAAGTCACAACGCAGCCCTCGGAGAGCAGTCCAGCAGGAGAGAGCGTCGTGTCAACATCTGGGGAAGAGAAGCCCAGAAGCCCAGAAGCCCAGAAGCCCAGAAGTCCGGACCTCTGCTGGCAAGAGAGCTACTTGAAGACAGCAGAGGAGCCGGCCGAAGAACAGGAACACCGGGAGAAGAGAGCGGAGAAGAACCAACCGGACGCCGGGAGAAGATGAAGCGGAGGGACCCCCGAAGCCGGAAGAAGACCCCCGAAGCCGGAGGAAGATCCCCCCCCCCCGGAGCTGTTTAATAAAATATTTTAAAAACCTGTGTAGTGTGTTTTATTACTTACACTTTTTTCCTAGGTAAATGGGTAGGGGTACCATGTACCCCATACTCATTTACATAGGGTGGGGGGCCGGGATCTGGGGGCCCCCTTATTAAAGGGGGCTCCCAGATTCCGATAAGCCCCCCGCCCGCAGACCCCGACAACCAACGGCCAGGGTTGTCGGGAAGAGGCCCTTGTCCTCATCAACATGGGGACAAGGTGCTTTGGGGGGGGGGGGCGCGCAGGGCGCCCCCCTCCCCCAAAGCACCCACCCCCATGTTGAGGGCATGCGGCCTGGTACGGTTCAGGGGGGGGGGGGGGCGCTCGCTCGTCCCCACCCCCTTTCCTGACCGGCCAGGCTGCGTGCTCGGATCGGGGTCTGGTATGGATTTTAGGGGGACCCCACGCCGTTTTTTCGGCGTAGCGGGGTTCCCCTTTATAATCCATACCAGACCTAAGGGCCTGGTATGCCCCGCGACGGGGCTAGTAAGGTGTCAATCTCGCCGATAAAAGCGGCAAGATTGACATCCTTTTCTAGTCCCGTCGCACCTGAGTCACGTTCAAAATGAACGGACTTGTCCGTGTGTGGGCAAGTCCGTTCATTCTGAAAGTCCGCCGGAACTCCGGCGAAAGTCCGTCGGAAAGACGGGCGGACTTAGCCCGCCGGAAAGTCCCGGCGTGTGTGGGCAAGTCCGTCCGTTTTAAAGTCCGGCGCACCTGGCGGACAAAGTCCGTCGGAAAGTGTGCCGGACCAAGTAGGATAGAAAGTCCGCTCGTGTGTACGCGGCATAACTTTTTTAAGCAGCTTCTTTATTCGCCAATATTGTTCTGGCTCCCTACTTTTGGTGTCAGACCACCGCTTCCTCAATTGTTCTTTAGACCGTTTAGTGCCAAATTTAGCTTCTATAGCGGTGACAACTGAGGCCATTATTTTGTCCTTCCACATATTCGGTCGTGTGTACGGTCCTTTTTTCCCAACGTAGTCCTTCCTTCTCAATATGGACACCATCTTCACCATCTCTTCAAAAGCCATGTTGGTGGCCTTATATCTCCTCCTGGATGTGGATGGTTGTGGCTCCGGGCTTTCCTCCGCGCTACTTCCAGTTAATCTCTCTACCATCTTTCTCTATATACTCCCACTGCGCAACGAAGAGTGAAGGGGCGGGGACAAATCGTACTAAAGAACGTCAGGGGCGGGCAATGCAGGCGGAGCATGACACATGCGCAGTGTATATAAAGCTATTACGATGGCCTACGTATGTCCGTGCGGAAGTAGCGAGCGTCAGAAATGAAGGTAAGATTAAACGTGGGTGTGCGTGTGTGTGTGTGTATATGTGTCCCCTAGATTCTGCCAAATATAATCCTGGGAGTTCTGACTGACATTACAGTTTTTATGTTGTGTCTTGTCTTTCAGCAACAATGAATCCCTTTAAGGAGGTTGATTTTTTGTCAAGATTCATTGATTTGTATCAGGAAAACAAAAACCTGCGGGAGGTCAAGCACCCATTATATTCCAATAGAGATGTAAGGAAGGCAACACTGGGCACACTTTTGGAATTTGTGAAGACTCGAGTCCCCCAGGCAGACCTCAAGTGTGTGGTCAAGAAAATTGGTATCTTGGGCAACATGTACAAGTGGGAACACAATAAGATCCAGGAGTCGCTCAGATCAGGAGCAGCAGCTGACCAGGTTTATGTACCCAAGCTGTGGTACTACCAAAAACTGTGATTTCTAGATGACCAGACAGAAGCAAGGCAATTTTGACCCTTCCCCCCACCCTTCCCCCTCACCCTTCCCTCCAGCCTTCCCCTCACCCTTCCCCCCACCCTCCCCTCCAGCCTTCCCCCACCCTTCCCTCCAGCAGCCTTCCCTCCACCTCCACCCCAGCTGAGGAGTCCCAGGAAAAACTGGGCCCTTTCATCCTTGATGAAGTGGATGCACCCAGCTTCAGCCAGGTATCCTTTTTTGTTGACTTTGTGATTGTGTAAATATTAATGATGTAAACGTCTCAAATTTTTAAGTGCTTCATAAAAAATGACTTCATCACAAATATTAATATGTAGACATATCACTAGACAGCAGTGGCCAAAAATATACTTCAGCATAGGTGTGTGTAGCCTCTTGCATTAGGGTGTGCACCCCAAAGCTCAAATACATATGCATGTGTATATGTACTGATGGTGTCAGTAGGGCAGTGGACAGTGTCAGTAGTTTTATTTTTATTCTTTTTAAAGTATTTTATTTTGTAACTTTTTTTTGGGGATGAAATATCAGTGGTCTAAACAGGGGGGAATATGCACCACACAAGGCAATTAGGGTGTGCCCAGGCAGCAGGCAATATCTGTACTTCAGATATTGGTGAGCAGCTGGAATAATGGTGGGGTCAAAAAGATAGCCTTTACTATTTGTTTCAAATTATATTTGCAAGTCATGAGCTGAAAATTGTGTGTGATTGCGTAACCCAAAATTACAACTATGTCCCTTTTTTTTACCCAGGATGAGCTCAGCCAGGAGGAGGCCTTGCCCAGTGGGAGAGAGGAGGAGGCCTTGCCCAGTGGGAGAGAGGAGGAGGCTGTGGCTGGGCCCAGTAGAAGCCGCACGGAGTGTCAGGTGCCTCCCCTCCGCATTATCACCAAAAGGCCCAGAAAAATGACCCAAACTGAGGAGGAATCACTAGCCCTCATTCGTGAAGCCAGCAAAATCATCAGCACACCACCCAATGCAGAAGAGGCGTATGGGACATATATGGCCAGCAGATTTCTGGAACTCGAAAAGGGGCAACGCCTCCTCTGTGAGGGTCTGATTTTTCAGGCCTATCAGAAGGGCTTGAGAGGGGAGCTTACTGCTAAAACATATCTAGCAGATGAAGCCACTCCTCCTCCTCCTCCTGTCCTAAGTACACCACCAGAGGCACAGCCTCCGAGGAAGGCTGCAGAGAAGCGTGGAGGGAAGGCTGCAGAGAAGCGTGCAGGGAAGGCTCCACAGAAGAGTCAAAAGTGATTGCCTGGCTTCTGTCTGGTCTGACTGTGCTCCCTGTGCTCCCTAGTCGCAAGATACCAATTTTCTTGTCTTAAAACTTGATGTGTGTCCTGGGGGATGAAAGGCTTCACAGATTTCAAAAGTGTCTCCAGTGTTGCCTTCCTCATTTTTTTTTCCAAAAATAAATGGATTTTTTCTTTACCTTACATTATTGATTATGTGTTTTGATTCCAAAACGACATTTGGTTTGGGAGTAGGCAGGTACAGGTCAAAAAGACTATGTGTGTTTTTTCCAAAAGGCTAAATCATTTTGAAAATCAAGTGCAAAGTACTAGTGAAGAGTGCACTTTAGAAATTGCACTGCAAGTTCACTTGTTGGAAGTGCAGTTGCTGTAAATCTGGGGGGAAGAGCTGAAATGAGGGGAAGCTCTGCTGATTTTATCATACAATCATGTGTAAGAGAGGTTTTTTTTGTGGTTCCTTGCATGTGCCCCTCGGATCCACAGCGAATTCAATTCAAAATGCTCTTTCTGGTTCATTAAAACAACACAAAATATTAAGGTTATTGTGGTAACTTGAAATTCCAAAACTAAAAAAAAAATTAAAAAAACATTTGTATAATTTAGCACACATTGTAAAATAGATAGTGTTTAAATCTAAAAAAAAGAAAGATGAATCCAAAATCTAATTTAATACTTTATTTATGGAGATCTGGCTTTTTAAATATATCATATTAGTCATGGCATGAGGATAAATCATGAAGAAAGTAGTTTGTGAGAACTCTGTGTGAATATAAAGCAGCAAAACAACTATATTCCTCTCGCATTATGAAGAAAAAAAAAGCGCTGTATTAAAAGATCACAGAAGAGGAATGTGCTAGCTTCAATACGAAGGCTAGTTTTACCAGACTGAGTGCTTCCATCTTGTACTTACTCACACAGACAACCAGTTTGTCCACTAGAAAGCAGAGTCCGTCGGATAGATTTGAAACATGTTTGAAATCTAAGTCCGTCCAACTTTTGATAAAAAAAAGTCCGCTGGAGCCCACACACGATTGAATTGTCCGACGAAATCCGGTACGCCTGACCAAGTCTGCCGTGAAGTCCGCTCGTGTGTACGCGGCATTAGTCTGTTGATGTCTAAATACGAAAGCTACATAATCACAGGAAACAGTGCTAGCAAGAACATACCTAGGTTTGGAGCAAACTATCAGCTCATCCCTAATCCTAGCTTGTATCTTTGCCGGTCACAAGAAAGGAATTGCAAAATGTATATTTGCTTGCAAATAATCACCTTATTTGCTGTACTTAGTGAACATTTAGTTTGAAAGGCAACATTCTCTACTCTTTAAGTAAATCAGACCCAGGGTCTAACACCCCCCCCTATACCTTATTATGTTGTAACAGGAGTTGGGTATGAGCCAACCCCAGTTTTGTGGACCCATAACTATCTTCAGTGCTTGGTTGGCTTCACAATGTGTACACTTAAAGGAAGTTCTTATCTTGTGATGGGAATAAGATGATAGTGGCTATGCAGAATTGTGTCTGGTGTATACTTGTCACCTAGGTTTCCCATTCACACATATCTAGGGGACAGGGTCCATGCCTGCTATGAAGCAAACATACTTTGCTGTTTTTTTTATTTTTTTATTATTGTTTAGATCTTAATTGTAAGCTCTAAATAGCAGGGCCCTCTGATTCCTCCTGTGTTGAATTGCTTTGTAACTGTACTGTCTGCTGTTGTAAAGCGCGGAGCAAACTTTTGGCACTATATAAATCCTGTATAATAATAATAACAATAATAATAAGTTTTGGTCTGGTTTCGGAAGCCGGGATCCATTGTAGAGTTTCCAGTTGGATAAAGCCTTCATTCCTAGGTCCACATATTACCATTTAGCCAAACCTCAATATTAGTCTCAGTCCCGTAGAGCACAAGAGTAATGCTCTGTACACACGGTCGGATTTTCCGATGGAAAATGTCCGATCGGAGCGTGTTGTCGGAAATTCCGACCGTGTGTGGGCTCCATCGGACATTTTCCATCGGATTTTCCGACACACAAAGTTGGAGAGCAGGAGATAAAATTTTCCGACAACAAAATCCGTTGTCGGAAATTCCGATCGTGTACACAAATCCGACGGACAAAGTGCCAGGCATGCTCAGAATAAATAAAGAGATGAAAGCTATTGGCCACTGCCCCGTTTATAGTCCCGACGTACGTGTTTTACGTCACCGCGTTCAGAACGATCGGATTTTCCGACAACTTTGTGTGACCGTGTGTATGCAAGACAAGTTTGAGCCAACATCCGCCGGAAAAAATCCTAGGATTTTGTTGTCGGAATGTCCGAACAAAGTCCGACCGTGTGTACAGGGCATAAATGTTTTCCAACTTTCTGGGTATTAATTGCATAGCTCTGTCTGTTTTCTCACAAAGACATAGCTGCTGTAGTCCAGCCTCTCTATTGAATTGGTTTTCTCAGTCTTTAGACTGGACCTTTAGTCTGCTTACATACAGACTAATGCTTGCACAGTTCAGGCTTACTGATCTGTTTACAACAGACTGCCTCTTGACCCTTTACAACTCTTATTCAGCAGACATCCGTCTGGTCTGGTTCACTGCTTGCTGACCAGCCGCTGCAGTTTTACTGCGGCAGAATGGCATGGCTGGGTGAAACAACGTTATGTTACGTCGCATCACCTTACGGCCACTAGGGGCGTGTGCGACTGCGGTGTGTGCCCGACCCTGATGCGAGTGCCCGGCGGGTGCGATGACCGCCAGGCTCCCGCAATCACTCGTGAGAGAGTGAGAGCCGGGATCTGTATGTGTAAACACACAGAACCCAATTCTTTCAGGGAAGAGGAGACAGATCGTGTGTTCATACTATGTATGAACACCGATCGCTCTCTCTTCCTAGGCAGTCTCATCCCCATACAGTTAGAAACACACATAGGGAACACAGTTAACCCCTTGATCACCCCCTAATGTTAGCCCCTTCCCTGCCAGTGACATTTACACAGTAAACATTTTTATAGCACTGATTGCTGTATAATTGTCAATGGTTTCAGAAATGTGTCAAAAGTGTCTGATGTGTCTGACATAATGTCGCAGTCCCAATAAAATTGCAGATCGCCGCCATTACTAGTAAAAAAAAAAAATAATAATAAAAATGCCATAAATCTATCCCCTATTTTGTAGACGCTATAACTTTTGCACAAACCAATCAATATACGCTTATTGCGATTTTTTACCAAAAATATCTAGAAGAATACATATCAGCCTAAACCGAGGAAAAAAAATAGTTTTTTTTTTATAGAAAATGTGGGATATTTATTATAGCAAAAAGTAAAAGATATTGGGGGTTATTTACTAAAGGCAAAGCCAATTTGCACTACAAGTGCAAACTACAAGTGCAAAGTGCACTTGAAATTGCTCTGAAAATGTACTTGGAAGTGCAGTCGCTGTAGATCTGAGGGGGACATGCAAGGAGAATAAAAAACAGTATTTTAGCTTGAACATGATTGGGTCATAAAATCAGCAGAGCTTCCCCTCATTTCAGATCTAACCCTCAGATTTACAGCGACTGCACTTCCAAGTGCACTTTCAGTGCAATTTCAAGTGCACTTTGCATTTGTAGTTTGCACTTCTCTTTCTTTTTCATTTTTTTTCAAAACTGTTGCTCTTCTTCTTCATTTATAGCACAAAAAATAAAAATCGCAGAGGCAATCAAATACCACCAAAAGAAAGATCTATTTGAGTTAAAAAAGATGTCAATTTTTTTTGGGTAAAGCATCGCACGACTGCGCAATTGTCAGTTAAAGCGACGCAAAAAATGGCCTGGTCATTGAGCAGCCAAATCTTCCGGGACTGAAGCGGTTAAGAGATGGTCACTTTAGGCTAGATAGGCCTGGACAAATGCTGGTCCAAAACAGGAGAGCTGACTGGGTGGAGATTTGTTCATTTGTGGATAAACCTCACTATCCATACTAACTATTCTGATCATACAGAGATCCTTTCATTGCCCTACTCCTATCACCCACTGCATTTATGCATTTTCACAGTGATAGACAGTGCTTCTGTCACACAGTACATATGATATATATATATATATATATATATATATATATATATATATATATATATATATATATATATACATACACAGTATATAATTTCAAACACAGCATGAATGGAAACTGATCTACTCTGTCATACCCTTGTTTTACTCCAGAACTCAGTTTAATGTTAAATACATTTTATAACTCCTTTAACCCCAGTTTTTAGGGCACTTTTGATATCTGCAAACCAGACATGAGACTTTTCCATTAACAAATGTGATTTTCAATTTTTACAGCAAATAATCTCAGTATTCTGATTGAAAATGAAAACCATAATATCCAGTTTTATTTTGTGCAGGTTATGTTTGGGGAACATTTTGCTTCACTATTTTATTTGATAAAACTGGCTTCTGTTTATCTGATATTTTAAATCTCTGTAAACCTCAATCAGCCATAATTGAAAGGCTATTACTGATATTTGTCAGTGAAAAACATATGAAAAATGAATGATCTAATAAATGAAAAAGGCTGCTCAATACAATGGACCATTAGGAATATGTCAGCAACATAGTGGGGAGTAGAAAGAGGAAGGATATTTGATAAATTGTTGAAATGCTCTTTTATGTGCTGTCTGCAGTCAAATCTTACATCTAATGGGAAAATAAAAGCTTATGCTTCTTTCATGTTGTTGCAAGCTTATGGCTTATAGATCTTGGTTGTATTACAGTAAATCAACTTTATCAGATATATCAGAAATAAAATATGATCAAGCACTTGTACTACCAATAGAGCACATTTTAACACTTTTGAAATAAGGTATAAAGCATCTCTACATAATAGTGCTATAATCTACAGTGTAAACTAAAGTATATAGAAATGAAGATATTTGTCTTGAATGTCATTTGGGATTAAGAAAGGGGATAATAAAATGTATGGGGACAGCAGAGTAACATGTTGGTAACAGAGTGTGGCAGAGAGCAGGATTAGCATTAGTTAGGTTTTGCCTGAACATCCACTTTAAATTTATAAGTCATAAAAAGCATTTTGAATAGTCATCAAGTAGACATAGAGTAAAGTTCAGCAGTTCCAAGGATCTCCTGAAGCCTATAACCAGCCCCACTTCTCATATAACCTCTTGAATGCCTGTTCTGTCTGTAACAAGCTCACCTTTGTTCATGACCTTTTTATCTCTAATGTCTTTAAAATGCTTGATGTTATCAAAACTTGACTTCAGAAATGTGAATCTGCATTTCAAGCTCTTCTTTCCCATGGTGGCTTCCACTGGACTCACTCACCCAGACCAAGTGGATAAAAGGGAGGAGTTGGAATCCTTCTACTTCCAAAAATGCACTTTAAAGGTTCTTCTTCCACCTTCCTCTCTGTCCAGCTCCTCGTTTGAAACTCACTGTATTTATCTATTTTCTTTAGTTTCTCAGAGGATTGCTCTAATATTTCAGCTTCCTAAACCAGTGTCAAGCTTTCTTGGTGGCTTTTCTGTCTGACTACCGGTATAATTCTTGTTAAAAATCAACATCCCTATTATTGTTAACACTCCATCTACCTCTAAAATAAGCCTCATCCTTTGACCTAATGCAATGCACACACAGTTCTACTCACTCACTGATGGCTACAGCCTTGACCTTGTATTCCCCCAATTCTGCACTCCTTGCAAACTCTCTAACACACCTTTCCCTCTCTCTGATCACAATCTTATCCATTTCACCCTCACCCTGTCTTCAACCCCCTATCTCTCCAACTTGCAAACTGTTATCTGTAGACACCTTTGCAACTTTAACCCTTCCCTTGTCAATTCTGCAACAAACTACATCTATGACAAAATCTCACCCCTCTCTTGCCACAAGTGGGCCACTTCTGGCTTAAACAAATTGCTCTCATCCTGCCTGTACACAGTCACTCCCCTGACTACACATAGAACTACCTGAATACATACAGAAACATGCAGCGACCGCCACAATCTTGGCAAACAGACAACACCAAAAGTCTCAAAAGACATGGCCATACTTTTTGAGTCACTGTAGCGTAGAAGTAAATCTCAGCAAGACTTTGCCCTGTATACATCTGCTCTCCTGAGCCCCATCTCAATCCAGTGATGTGGAGGGGTATGGCTATTGCTTACTTGGAATTGCCACGTAAGTCTCCTGCTCCCGGCACTGAGAAGAATTTTCTCCCAGCCACAGGCAGGCCCGAGCTCTTGACTTGCTGTCAAATACTGCAGCGACAACAGTACACCCCAGATACCAAACACCAGCTGAAAAAAAATCACGACCTTCTTCTCTGTCCCAGCCCTCAGCATACGCTGACTTGCCCGATGAAGACTGCGACTTTGCAGCGCTGACATAAGCGGTGCATTCTATCACCTCCTCTCTGGTCCTGTCTTCTACTTGTGGCAGCCCCAGATATGGGCAGGATGCAAATGGATCCATACACACAGGAAACCTCAGAGGTGAGCTGCAATGCAATGGTCTCTCTCTCTCCTCATTGGCTCACATAGCAGTGGGAGCTATTGGCTCCTGCTGTTGTCAATCATAGCCAGTGAACCAATGAGGAGGGAGCAAGGATGTGGGGCCAAGCCACGCTCTGTGTGTGAATGGACAATGTCTATTTACAGGAGTAAGGCTCGGGAGTGAGCCTGCTTGGATGCCCCCAGAGCAAGAGGCTTGCTGTTTGGGGGACTCAGCAAGGAGGGGGAGCCAGGACCGACAGTAGGGACCCAAAAAGAGGAGTATCGGGGCTGCTCTTCGCAAAACCAGTGCACAGAGCAGGTAAGTATAACTTCATCCTCCACTGCCTCCACTCAATAACTCACTCTCGGCTCAAGGGATTGCCAATCATTTAAAAAACAAGATTGAGGCAATTTGTGATGAGGTTTTCAGTGTTCAGATATCTTCACCACCTAACATGCCTTGTCTACCACCACATTCTATTCTTTTGTATACTCTTTTTAACCTTTTATCACAGAGGAGGTTGCTAATGGTTTTTCTAATATCAACCCAAACAACTACCCCCTGTACCCCATTCCCTTTCAAATACTACAGTCTCCCTCTTGCTCTATTCTAAATCACATATTCAATCTATTCCTCTCTATTAGCATCTTTCCCAACCCTATAAAATATGCACCGGAATCAATCAACCCTTCCTATGCAGACACAACACAGTGGACAGTTGCAGGACAGGATTGAGTGGCGACAGATAATCTTCAGCAGCATTGGACTCCTTGCCCACTCCCCAGATGGCTGACCATCGTGAGATCATCCTGGTGTAATGTTTTTTGTATTTTTTACTCTGGTCACTGAACACTTCTTTTAATTAAGGTTGCTGCATTGCCCCTTTATATGCTTGGAGTCACGCTGCACAGAGGGACGTTCTACTATAGCAGGAGATCAGGATACAGCCTATTAAGTGGTTGTTTGAGTATCATCCATTACGCTGTCCAGAGGATCGTTCAAGTGCCAGATGTACACCCTGAATTGGCTATATATACGTGCCTGTTGTGCTTGCAATCTGGTAAGCGCATATTTTAGGTGGTGGAGGATCACTGTGAGGGGTGTTTTCCATTTCTCACCTTTTCACACTGGCTCTTATGAAAAGCTATGGTGGGACTCTCTCCATCTCCATCATAGACTTTTCAGATTTCTTAGGTTATGGACTTTACTATCATTTTGTACATAGAGTCTTTAGGTAAACTAGAGACTTTATGATCAAGAAGAGCTAAGTGGATGTTGGGGGCTACTGTTGTTTTAGTTACTGTACTGATGGTTCGGAAATTTTTTTGCCAAAATGTTCTAATACAGGGGCAGGTCCACCAGGTATTAATCATTGTGCCCTCAAGTAAGCAGCCTCTAAAGCATAGAGGGGATGTTCCAGGGAAAAGCAGTGCCAGTCTAGAGGGTACATAATACCACCTTGACATAACTTTTAGACTAGCTTCTATAAGAGAGACGTTGCAAATACCTTTAAAGGAGCGGGTCCAGGATCTGGACCATTCCACTGGAGTCCATGTTCTGCCAGTGTCCTCCTCCCAGGTCTTAGCGTATACTGATTTGTCTGGTTTTGTCAGGGGCCGCATAAATCAGGGATATGCCCCCTTTCTGATCCGTGGCATTCGAGCACCAATGTTCATAAGGGGTTATTGACGGAGGTTCTGGTTTGTTAGACCAAATAGAGTGTAGGAAATGTGAGATTTGGCCAAATCTAAATCTTTCCGAGTCTGGCATGTCTAATTTATTTTTACAGTAGGATAGGGTAATAGGGCCCGTTGGTGTAAGGAAGTGACCAATTCGGTAGAGACCTTTATCTGTCCACCATCTAAATGCTTGTATGTTTACTCCTGGGGGGAAATCAGCATTATGAAAAATGTGGGATAGAGGTTTTAGAGGAGAGGTCAGGTCTGTTTGTCTAAATAGTTTGGTGCTTAATGATATGGAGTGTGACAGGGTGGGAGCCATTATGGCTGGTCTGATCTTTGGATCACACCACAGAAGGAAATCAATGGTGTTGAGGGGGGTTGCCTTCCTTTCTATGGATAGCCAATCAGGCTTTGGGCCCTTAGAAAAGATCATTGAGATTTGTGCCATTTGTGCAGCCTGATAATATCCCCAGAGATCTGGTAGTCCCAAACCATCCTGGGATTTAAGGTGGAGAAGAACGCTGGAAGGGCATCTATAGCCCTTCTTTCCCCAGACAAAGCGTGTAATCTCAGACTGAAATTTGCAGAGGAAACTTTTTGTGAGTGGGATTGGTAGGGAGCAGAATCAATATAGGAGGCCAGGAAGGAGTGTCATTTTCACCGCGTGTACCCTTCCCAGCCAGGATAGACCATATCTTGACCATTTTTCAAGTTCTCCCCTATATTTGTGAATCATAGGGGGGTAATTGGCTTTGAAGAGGCCACTAATATCCGATGTTAGGTTAATTCCGAGATATTGGATTGCCCCAGGGGCCCAAGGGAAGTTAAAGTTGCTAGTGAGTTGTGAAAGAAGGTCAGGTGGTACCGTAACATTCAATGCAGTTGATTTGTTCATGTTTACAGTCAGGCCTGAAACTGTACCGAATGTTTTCAGCACTTTGTATATTCCTGGAATGGAGATTGGGGGGAAGTAATAAACAGTATGAGGTCATCTGCATAAAGTGCACATTTATGTTCCTGGTCCCCGCACATCACCCCTTTAATGTCTGGGTTCGTTCTGATAGCTATGGCCAGGGTTTCTATAGCTATTGCGAAAAGGAGTGGGAATAGTGGGCTCACCTGTCTGGTGCCCCTGCCTATAGGGAATGAGGCCGAGTATCTACCCATCAGGCGGACTTGGGCTGACGGGTTAGAGTACAAGGAGTGAATTTGATTCAGGCAGTATGGGCCAAATCCCCATCTTCGCAGGATGTCAGACAGGTATGTCCAGTCTATAGAATCGAAAGCCTTGTGTAGGTCAGTCGATAAAAGAAAACCCTTTTGAGGAGGGCTACCATCCCAACGGGATTGTAGTAGGGATATAATATCTATGGTCCGTCTAATCTGGTCCGTACCTTGCCGTCCGGGGATAAAACCCACCTGGTCTCTATGGATATATGTGGGGATAAAGCTTGCTACCCTATTTGCCAGAATTTTGGTTAAAATCTTAATATTGTTGTTGATTAAAGATATCGGGCGATAATTTCCCACCTCACTGCGGTTTTTCCCTGGTTTGGGGATCATCAAAATGTAAACTGTGTTCAGGTCTGTTCCTAAAGGAGAACCCTCTCTAAGGAAGTTAAAAAATTTTAATAGGTATGGGGCTAGTGTGGGGGCAAATTTCTTATAGTACCCAGTGGAAAACCCATCTGGTCCCGGTGCAGAGCCGAGTTTTAGGGATTTAATTGTATCTAGGACCTCTGACTGGGAGAAAGGACTTTCAAGTAGGCCACTATGTTCTTTAGACAGGGAGGGCAATGAGAGGGAGTCTAAAAACTCTTGCTGTGATTTTCCTATCTGAGGGGACCGTGGTTTGTAGAGTTCTGCGTAGTACTGGAGGAAAGCATCCATGATCTTAGTGGGGTTATAAGAAAGATCCCCTGATTGTAGCCTAACTTTCGGGAAAACTAAAGATTGAGGTTTGGGACTGAGCTTAACCGCTAATTTCGAGCCAATCCTATCCTTTTGGAATTCGAATTTTGCCCCGTCCATCTGAGGTGTTTTTCAGTGGTTGTAGTGAGATTCAGATTTAAAAGTGCCCGAGCTTTGTCTAATTTAGCTAGCGAATCCGGGGAAGGTTTTAGCTTGTGTGCCCATGCTAGGGACCGGAATTCTGATGTTAGTTTAATCGTATCCGCTTTGTGTTCCACCCTAAGTTTAGCTGTTATTTGGATTAATTTCCCCCTGATTTATGTGCAGCCCATATGGTCTCAGGTGAGATGTCATTTGTAGAATTGGTATTAAAGTATTCTTTAAGGCCCCTTTCACACTGGGGCGGTAGGGGGCGTCAGCGGTAAAACAGCGCTATTTTTAGCGCTGTTTTACCGCGGTATTCGGCCGCTAGCTGTGCGGTTTTAACCCCCCGCCCAAAAAGGGTTAAATCCACTCGTATAGCGCGGCTATAGCCGCGGTATTGCCGCGGTATAGCCGCGCTGTCCCATTGATTTCATTGGGCAGGAGCGGTTTAGGAGCGGTGAATACACTGCTCCTTCACCGCTCCAAAGATGCGGCTGACAGGAGATTTTTTCTTCTCCTGCCAGCGCACCGCTTCATTGTGAAAGCCCTCGGGCTTTCACAGTGAACAAACAGCGGAGGCTGTTTTGGGGCGGTTTGCAGGCGGTATTTTTAGCGCAATAACGCCTGCAAATCGCCCCAGTGTGAAAGGGGCCTTATGGAGCCTTCTATAATGGTACACTGTATTGGGTCACTAAGTAAAGATTTCTGTAGACACCAGCGAGAAGGATCGGTACGTCCTGAGGTTCTTAGAGTTACCAGAGTGACCATCGAGTGGTCAGATAAGGATGAATCAACTACCTTAGAGCTCACAACTAAAGGGATTGTAGAGGGCCTAGTGAAGATGTGGTCTATCCTGGCATAGGAGCCATGGGGTGCTGAATAATGCGTGTAGTCTTTAGAGTGAGGATTAGTCTCCCTCCAGATGTCTGTTAATCCCATTTCATGTAGGAGTTTCACTACTTTAGCACTCTGTCTGGTAGGGCGTTTAGGTTTAGAGACTCCCGAACACGTCTTATCCATGGAGAAATAGAAAGCTGTGTTGGAATCCCCACCAAAGAAAATCGTGCCCTTAAGGTGTGGCCGAAGTTTATGCATTAGGGAATTGAAAAAGGCTTTCTGACCCTAATTGGGAGAGTAGTAAGAAATGAAAGTATATACTTCTCCATCGATAATGCCTGAGACTAAGATGAAACGTCCCTGGGGATCCAACACAGTTTCTGATTGCGAGATATTAATGTGTTTGGCAAAGAAAATGGCAACACCCTTCGTTTTGTTATTTGCAGAGGAGAGAAAAAATTGGGGAAAGTATTGATGAAGAAACGTGGGTTGGTATGATGTGGGGAAATTAATCTCTTGGAGGAAGAGGACATCCGTATGCATAGACTGGTAGAGTTGAAAAAGTTTTCTGCGTTTGATGGGGGAATTGAGTCCCTGGACATTATGCGATATGATTTTAAGTGTAGTTTCTTAGTGCGCGGATTAGCCATTGTGTGAGGGAGGTGAAGTCAAGTTTGCGATACATAGTTACATAGTTAGTAAGGTTGAATAAAGACACCAGTCCATCCAGTTCAAGGTCTTACCTTGCCAACTGGAGGCCTGAACCCCGAAGAGCCCCAGTGGGGTGACTGTCGCTGTATTTAGACCTGGGAGGAGAGACGGGAGCCGAACATGAAGCCTGTGAACACTCAGATGATTAGTGCAAGATAGGGGGAAAAAAGGGATGAAAGAGAGAAGGAGAAAAAACACAAAGGTTATATCGACCTGCATTAGAAAATATACCTGTAAATGAAAATAGTATAACTTAGAAACTCGGGGGTCCCTAGACCCCCCATAACCCAGGGCAGGATGAGGGAGCCCATCCTAACCCTATAACCTGAGAGGGCCAGCGCCCTACCTGTAGGGCAACCGGACAAGAAACCAATTGCATAAACTGCACTCTTGGTTTCTAATGGAGGTGCACTGGTTACACCACTGCCCCGCCACCTGTAGTATATAAAAAAGGAAGTAATGAAGGCAGTTTTCCTTGTGGTGACTAACAGCACGACCCAACGAACATGATCATCTTAAATACAATAAACTAACTGAGAACATTTTATCTCATCTGACCACCCCCCCGGGGACCCCATTCCTCCTCCCCGGGGCCCAGGGGGAAGGCAGATCAAGATGGGGAGAACACTGTGTTCTAAAGCTTGAGGGAGACAGTATTTCCTTACTGTGAATTTTAGGATTTATACCAATATACCAAATTAAAGAGACACATCCGTAGCTTCTGGAATTCAAAGTGGGGGGAAACATGACTAGAAAAAAACATTTTAAATAAACTCATGCCCTCCCTGCCACCCCGAAATAACACAATTGGGAACCAGCTGATGGGAATGCAATGCTAGTAATATAGTCTCAATAAAGGTTCCAACCAGCTAGAATGATTCAAGGACCGGCGAGGAGACAGGAGTTCCCCTCTTTCTCACCATCCCAGAAGACTCACAGAAGAGGCGGTCGTCAGTAATACTTTCGGCAGGAAGCCTGATTATGGTTAATACCATAGCTTAGGAATGTCCAGAAAGCCATGTGGACCACAAGCAGGGGAAAACATAAAAAGACCCAGAGGGACATCTCGGGTCTGGAGTTAGCAAAAGGGAAAGTTCCGGATCAGGACCTTGATCCTAACGGGTGCCAGTACATCAAGTAGGGAAATTTTCCTTGGAGCGTGTGGAGCTTTGTTTCAGTCATGAAGGTTGCAGCGGGATCACTTGTGGTGGTCTTTTTGTGGATGCTGGAGTGTTCCGGCCCGACTGGGAAGATGATGGTTCTTGTGTGATCAGGCCTAGATGTAACAGGAGACGTTCTCCTTCTGCGAGGGTTGAGAAGCCATAGTTTTTATTTCTGTATGAGAAATTCAATCGCAGGGGAAAAGACCAGCGGTATGTGATTTCGCTCTCAATCAGCTGTTGGATTAATGGTTTGAGAGAACGTCTCTTCTGTACCGTGAATGGCGATAAATCAGTGAAAACCTGTATCCTGTGGTCGAGCAGCCTGAGATCTTCTGAACCCCTAGACCTCCTCATCACCTCCTCCTTAACGGAGTAAAAGTGGGGCTTCATGATTATATCATGTGGGAGACCATCTGAGTGGGGGGTTGCAGGGCTCTGTGGGCTCTATCTAGTTCCAGACGCTGGTCTGATATATCATGAATAAGGTCCCTCAGCAGCCTTTTTACTGATACGTGTACATCCTTCTCAGCTTCTGGGAGCCCTTGAATTCTGAAGTTTTAACATCTCGATCTATTTTCGAGGTCATCAATTTTTGCGAAAGCCATTTCAAGTTGATCCCTCATGTCTTGTATTCTGGCTGAGTTTTGATTAATACGGGAGACTGCTTGGTCAGCTTTCTTTTCAATTGTGTCCATCCTCTGCCCCAGTTGCTGCAGGTCAGCATGGATGGATGAGGTTATTTGGGCTGCATTCAGGGCCAGGCTTTTAGATAGTAATTGGGAGAAAGCTTCCATCATGGATGGGAAGTCTATGGGTACAGTGGCAGGTGAGGGACGGCAGATGCTTCAGTCACAGACAGTAATAGGCCTGTATGGGGGTCCATCATGGGAGTGAAGGGGAGGCCAGATCCCATTCTTCCCAGCAGGGACTCAGTGGATGTGGGTGAAGTGACCAGAGGCAGGGGTGGAAAGTCTGTACCTGGAGAAGGTGGGCATTGTGAGTTCTGATCCGCAATGGATTCCTCTGCATCCCCTGTGTTGTGTGAGCCGCCGCCATCTTAGCATAGCTGACCGGGACGGCCGCCGCGGTCATCTGGCTCGAGAGGCTTCTTTGGACTTGCGCCGTTATCCTGAGTGGGATCCTGGGGATCTCCCCCACTCGTGTGTCCTGGAAAGGTGCTAGGGGGTCCGCTCTAGGGGCTCCGGTGGCGATCTGTTGGCAGCGGTGGAGCGGAGCTCTAGTAGCCAGCGGCAATTTTAGAAGCTGCCGTACATGCGCCTCTTCTACCTCTTCTTTTCTGCTTTCTCTTTCTTTCTGTTTTTGGACTCTTTCTAATTTGTATGTACACCTTCTACCTGGACCAGCTGTGAGTATTCCACTGCTTACAATACCATCTCTATTCTGACAACACCACAATCTATTTTTCCACTCCTCTGGTCACCCCACAAGTCTCCTTGCATACCACTAACTTACTACATGACAAAGCAGTTTGAATGCCACACTACTTCCCAAACTTAATCTTTCCTAAACTGAGTTCAAAATACTTCCTCCCCCTCCTCTATATCCCTCCCCTGACTTTTCTATTGACATCAATGGCACAACTATCAATCCCACCCTTTGTACCAGGGCTCTAAGTGTAATCATGGACTTTAGACACTCCTTGCTGTCTTACCCTCCATAACATATCCAGAATATGCCCATTCTTAGCCAACAAAACCATAAATCTAATAATATATTCCTCTATTATCTCTTGCCTTGACATTTGCAACTCCCTCCTTATTGGCCTCTCTATACACAGGCTATCCTCCTTTCAGTTTATCATGAATGCCACTTACCCTTTGTATTACTTGACCCTCACGTCTAGATTGTAAGGTCCCATGAGCAGGCCCCTTGGAACCCTTTTGTATTGTAACTCTACTGTCTCTTTTATTTCTAAGGTGCTTCACAAACTGTTGGCACTATATAAATCCTGTATAATAATGATACTAAATAGATATTTAAGGCTTGTTGTTTTTTTTAAATATAACAAAAATGTCATACCTACCTGTAGCCCAGATCCTCCTCTGCTCAGGTCCCCCTGCCGGCACTCCTGCCCCCCTCCTGTTGAGTGCCCCCAAAGGAGGCAGCTTGCTGTGGGGGCACCCAAGCAGGTGCACTCTCGAGCCACTGCTCTGCATGTAAATTCACACACAGACCTGCAGCTCGGCTCCACCCCCTTTCTCTCCCCATTGGCTCACTGGCTGTGATTGACAGCAGCGGGAGTCAATGGCTTCCGCTGCTGCCTCAGCCAATGAGGAGTGAGAGTCCCCTAAGAGCTGAGCCTGTCATGCACATCACTGGATCGCGATGGGGCTCAGGTAAGTATTAGGGTGGGTGGGGGGGGCTGCTGCACAGAGAAGGTTTTAACCTTCATGCATAGAATGCATGAAGGTAAAAAACCTTGAGCCTTTAGAACCACTTTAAAGTGATACTAAACACACACTGTTTAATTTTCATCACCCCTTCTATATCTGTATATGGATGATGGCACTGTAAATATTTTAATTAAAAAAGTACCTTTTTCCTAATCAAAGCACAGTTGTCACATGACCCAGCTCTTTCCCAGCCTTCTAATGGGAAACATAAGCAGGAGGAGCTTCTAGTCCACTGCTGCTGGTCAAATGTTCAACATAAAAAAAACAGCCTTTGGAATACAGAGTAAAAATAAATAATTAATATCAATAAACTGTTTTAAATTGTCATACAAATATATATTTGAAATCAAGTAGTTATTATTTTTTGGCAATACATGGTGTGGGTGGATTTCTGACAGTCACAGGCTGTGTCACACCCTTGCAGCCTTTGTCTTAGAAAAAGAGGGAGGTGAAGCCTCCATCAATCTACGTGCAATATCCCACCCCTATTGTGTTTAGCTGGTTGATGAACATGGAGGAGGAGAGAGGGAGTGGGCTGCCATTTAGCACTGTGTATATGCCCACATGTGTGACTCTATAGTCACATGGGCTGCTCAGATGTGTTAGGGAGGAAATGCTCAGCATAGAAACTGAAAACTGAGCATATTCAGATGTGTCAATGGACACATGGAGCATGGCTTGGGAGCGAGCCTGCATGAGTGTCCCCATAGAAAGTGGCTTGCTATTGGGCAATAAGCAGGAGGAGCAAGGCGTGTTAGTGGGGGACCCGGGAAGAGGAGGATGAGGACTGCTCTAATGCACAGAGCAGGTAAGTATACCATGTTTGTTATTTTTTTTTAATTATTATTTTTATGTTTCTCTTTACAATCACTTTAAACAACTTTCGTGTTTGTAGCATATACGGGTATCTGTGAATCCTCAAAGAATCCAAGCAAGGGAACAATGCTAGTCAGGCACTTTTCCATGGCTTGATCCTAAGGACTATGAGTGGTCTGGATGGTCCTTAGGCTTATTTTTAAATCATGGAAAGGTGCCTGATACCTTAAGCCGTGTGCACACGAGCGGAATGTCCGACAGAAAAAGTCTGACGGGAGCTTTTCATCGTATATTCCGATCGTGTGTATGCCTCATCTGACTTTTTACGGCGAAAATTCTGAGGGACTTAGAAAGAGAACATGTTCTAAATTTTTCCGACGGAACCAATTCCTATCGGGAAAACCACTCGTCTGTATGCTGTTCTGACGTACCAAAAACGACGCATGCTCTGAAGCAAGTACGAGACGAAGCTTTTGGCTACTGGTTATTGAACTTCCGTTTTCTAGACCTGTCGTACGTGTTGTACGTCACCGCGTTCTGGACAGTCGGAATTTGGTGTATACATGACAGCTTGAGCGGAATTCCATCAGAACTCAGTCGGAAAAACCTTCAGAGTTTATTCCGACAGGAAAACCGGTCGTGTGTACAGGGCATTATAGGGAATGATTCTTTCAGGATTCCCAGACATATGCTACACTACTGATATATTACCTATCTATGTGAGAGAGGGAGAGAGAGCATGTCTGTTTTTTAACTAAGCAATATATTTACAATATTAGTCATATAATATATAAAAAGAAATACACACACCCACTGTAGAACATAGCTATTACAAAAGCAAAAACAAAAGGGAAGAAAAAAATACTTGGAGCTATAGGTTACCAAGACATTCCTCAGAAAACCAACGAGAGCAGAATAGTATATTCAGTCTTTCCGGTAGAATAAAATAAATAATATTAAAAAAAAAAAAAAAGGACTCCAATTTCCTTTGGTACGTAAAGGATAAGAAAAGACAGTCAAACATTCAATTTGGCTTTTTAAGTACACCCCCCTCACATTTTTGTAAATATTTTATTATATCTTTTCATGGAGACATAAAGACACATAAATAAAGACACATACAGTACACCTACACCCATACAGGTTGAACTAGATGGACTGGGGTCTTTATTCAACTTTACCAACAATGAAACTATATAAATACAGTATGTTGTATTTAACCACTTCAATACAGGGCACTTATACACCTTCATGCAAGACCAATTTTCAGCTTTCAGCGCTGTCGCAGTTTGAATTGCGCGGTCATACAACACTGTACCCAAACTAATTTTTTAGCATTTTGTTCCCATAAATAGAGCTTTCTTTTGGTGGTATTTGATCACCTCTGCGGTTTTTATTTTTTGCTAAACAAATAAAAAAGACGAAAAATTTTGACAAAAATAAAAGTTTTGCTATTGTTTCTGTGAAAAATGTTGTACTGACAGGCACTGATAAGGCGGCACCAATGAGGTGGCACCAATGAGCATGCACTGACGGGCACTAACGATGGGCACTGATATGTGGCACTGATGGGCACTGGTAGGCGGCACTGAAGGGTGGCACCGATATGCAGCACTGATGGGCAATGATAGGCGGCACTGATGGGCACTCATGGGTGGCACTGGGTGGCACTGGGTGGCACTGGGTGGCACTGGTGGGCACTGATGGGCACTGATAGGTGACACCGATGAGCACTGAAAGGCTGCAAAGATGGGTTCTTATGGGTGGCACTGATGGGCACTGATAGGCGGCACAGCTGGGCACTGATGGGCACTAATAGGCGGCACTGCTGGGCACTGATACGTAGCACTGATGGGCACTGATACGCGGCACTGATATGCGGCACTGATAGGCATCCCTGGTGGCAATGGCAGTGGTGGGCATTGTGAGTGGGCACTGGCAACTGCCTGGGCATTGATTGGCAGCTGCCTGGGCACAGATTGGTATTTCCCTGGGGGGTCTAGGGGGCATACCTGGTGGTCCAGTGTGGATGGCTTCCTGGGCGGCTTCCCTGGTGGTCCTGGGTGGGATCCGAGGGGGGCTGTGCTGATAATCAATCAGCACAGACCCCCCTGTCAGGAGAGCAGCCGATCGGCTCTCCTCTACTCGCGTCTATCAGACGTGAGTGAGGAAAAGCCGTTCACCGGCTCTTCCTATTTACATCGTGATCAGCCATGATTGGACACGGCTGATCACGTGGTAAAGAGTCTCTGTTAAAGACTCTTTACCTAGATCGGTGTTTCAGGGTGTCAGACTAACACCCCGCAACAGCGATCGCCACAATGCGTGCCCCTGGGGGTGTGCAGCGGCTCAATATCCTGCGGATGTCATATGACGCCCAATCAGGATATTGAAACCACTTTGCCGCCGTCATTCTGCTATATGGCGGGTGGCAAGTGGTTAAATGAATCAAGAGCACCCTGGAAACAAACATATCAATCCACATATACAGTACATGTCCACAGCCTTTCTATCATCAGATTGTAGTTTTCAGGAACTGCAAAAAAAAGGAACTGATGCTATATTTGGGAAGGAGGAATGAGATGTAAGTGTCTATTCACACTAAAAACATTAACCCCCCCAAATTTATCACTCCTATTATAGATACTTTGTAGACATGTGCATGACGAAAAAATTTGTTTCATTTTGATTTGTCAATCTAGCTATTTAGCTTTGTTAAAGCCAGTTGATTTGTTCAATTCGTATTTGGGATTCATATTTGGAAATTCATATTCTAAATTCGTATTCGGAATTCCTTTTATGTCTTTTTCAATTTTTTTTTTCAAATTTTCTGATTTTTTTAAATTCAGAGCGTTCGAATCGATAAATTTTATATCGGTTGAATCAAATACTTTAGAATTTTTTTTGTGTGAAGTGAACAAACAAAAGAAAAATCTTCATCAAATGATTACACTGACTCTTTGGGGCTGATTTACGAAGCATTTGCGCCTTGACTTGCGGTGCACACCGATGCGCAAATGACATTTTTGTATTTACAAAGCATTTGCGCAGGTAACACAGCACGATCCCCCATTTACTATTCTCTTCCCGGCGCATGGGAAGAGGCGATCAGTATGCCACTATAGACATGGCGCACGGCATCTTTAACTTAAAATTTAAACAAGCTGGAAGTGCCAATAATATGGGGGTGATGTGGGGTGATGTGAGGAAGTGTAGTACTAACTGTCCAAGTAACAAATATGCCCAAAATAGAATGAGAAAGTGACTTTCTCTCAACAAGCCGGCAGCGCCGGCAAATACATTTAGAACTGCGGGAGGTGAATTTATACACTGCGCATGCTCAAATGGCATTTGTGCTTGTTCAAATGCTTTGGTTCACTGCGCCAGCAAAATCTTAGTAAATGTCAAGCAACGTAAATGCATTTGCATAGGTTGAATGGGCGCACCTCTAATTTTTTTTTTTTTTTTAACGCTGGTTCACTTCGCGGTTATAATGAAATGTCGGTCCGGCAATACACATAAAAGTTCATTGATAAAAACAGCAGATCCTTCAAGTCTGGTATGGATATTAAGGGGAACCCCATGCCAAAAATAAAAAAAATGGCTTGGGGGTGCCCCTCAAAATCCATACCACCCCTTATCCGAGCACGCAACCTGGTAGGCCGCAGGAAAGGAGGGGGGATGAGAGAGCGCCCCCCCTGAACCGTACAAGGCCACATGCCCTCAACATTGGGAGGGTGCTTTGGGGTAGTCCCCCAAAGCACCTTGTCCCCATGTTGATGAGGACAAGGGCCTCATCCCCACAACCCTTGCCCGGTGGTTGTGGGGGTCTGCGGGCGGGGGGGGCTTATCGGAATCTGGAAGCCCCCTTTAACAAGGGGACCCCCAGATCCCAGACCCCCCTGTGTGAAATGGTAAGGGGGTACTTCCTACCATTTCACAAAAAAAGTGTCAAGAATGTTAAAAATGACAAGAGACAGTTTTTGACAATTCCTTTCTTTAAAGCCTTCTTCTTTCCATCTTCTTCAGGTATTCTTCCTTCTTCCTTCCCTCATCCTTCGGTTTCTTCCTCCATCTTCTTCTTCCTCTGCTTCTTCCTCTGATCCTCGGCTTCTTGCTCCGGTGTTCTCGTCCGGCATCTTCCTCCGTGGCGTCTTCTTCCCCGCTTCATTATTGGGCCGCTCCGCATCCATGATGGGAGGCCCCCGCTGTGTGATGCTTTTCGTCTTCTGACACCTCTTAAATAATGGAGGGTGGGGCCACCCAGTGACCCCGCCCCCTCTGACATTAAGGGGAAAGCCATAGGGGAAGTCCCCGTCAAGTCCCCGTGCCTCTGAAGCACGGTTCCGTTATATAAGTGTCAGAAGACGAGAAGCGTCACACAGCGGGAGCTTCCCATCATGGATGCGGAGCAGCCCAAGAACGAAGCGGGGAAGAAGATGCCGCGGAGGAAGATGCCGGACGAGTACACTGGAGCAAGAAGCCGAGGATCGGAGGAAGAAGCAGAGGAAGAAGAAGATGGAGGAAGAAACCAAAGGATGAAGGAAGAAGACCCGAAGAAAATGGAAAGAAGAAAGCTTTAGATAAAGGAATTGTCAAAAACTGTCTCGTCATTTTTAACATTTTTGACACATTTTTTGTGAAATGGTAGGGGTACCCCCTTACCATTTTACACAGGGGGGGGCCGGGATCTGGGGGTCCCCTTGTTAAAGGGTTCTTCCAGATTCCGATAAGCCCCCCACCCACAGACCCCCACAACCACCGGGCAAGGGTTGTGGGGATGAGGCCCTTGTCCTCATCAATATGGGGACAAGGTGCTTTGGGGGACCCCAAAGCACGATCCCAATGTTGAGGGCATGTGGCCTGGTACGGTTCAGGAGGGGGGGCACTCTCTTGTCCCCCCTCTTTTCTTGCGACCTGCCAGGTTGCGTGCTCAAATAAAGGTCTGGTATGGATTTTTAGGGTGACCCCACGCCATTTTTTTAAATTTTGGCGCGGGGTTCCCCTTAATGTCCATACCAGACCTGAAGGGCCTGGTATGGAATTTCAGGGGAACCCCGCACATTTTTTTTCTTAATTTTGTTTTTTTTCTTAATGCTGTTTTTATCAATGAACTTTTATGTGTATTGCCGGACCGACATTTCATTATTGCCGCGAGTAGTTTTAAATAACTTTTATTCCTTAAGGGCCAGTTCACACCACATGCAGACCAGTGCATTTTTTTCTGCATCAAAAACACATGGAAAGTAGGTTATATGGTTGTCAATGGCATAGTTCACACCAGTGCATGCAGTTCCAGTGTGTTTCCAGTTCCCGAAAAAAAAGTAGAACATGCTGCATTTTTTATGCACTGGACTGTACTGGAATGCTGTAAAATAGATCAAAAACACACTAGAACACATCTAAATGCACCACAAACGCACTGCAACACACTTGTCCTTATTTAAGGTTAAGAAGAAAGAGGGGGGAAAAAAGCACTGGACTGCATCAAAAACGCACCAAAAACGCACTGGAACGCATCAAAAACGTGCATGCAGAAAAGCTCCTGGAACGCATCTGGACTGCGTTTCTATGGTGTGATCTGACCCTTAGGGCCCTTAGGTGCTCATTTTAAAGGCTAATTTGCATGGTATTGTCCTAAAAAGGGTTTGGGGACCCGGGTCCTGCCCCAGGGGACATGTATCAATGCAAAAAAACTTTTAAAAACTGCATTTTTTTCAGGAGCAGTGATTTTAATGTTGCTTAAAGTAAAAAAAAAAGTGAAATATTCCTTTAAATATCATACCTGGGGGGTGTCTATAGTATGCCTGTAAAGTGCCGTATGTTTCCCATGCTTAGAACAGTCCCTGCACAAAATGTAATTTTTAAAGGAAAAAAAAGTCATTTAAAACTACTTGCGGCTTTAATGTAATGTCGGGTCCTGGCAATATGGATGAAATTCAGTGAGACAAACGGCATGGGTACCCCCAGTCCATTACCAGGCCCTTTGGGTCTTGTATGGATATTAAGGGGAACCCCACAACCAAATTAAAAAAGGAAACAGCAGTATACAGGCTCTGTACTCTGAACAGCAGTATACAGGCGGTGCAAACAAGACAGGGACTGTAGGTTTGTTGTTAAGTAGAATCTGTTTGTAATTTTGAACTGGTAAAAAAAAATCTATTTTAAGCTTTTAGGAAAACATAGGGAAGGGTTATCACCCCTGTGACATTTGTTTTGCTGTCTGTGCTCCTCTACAGAAGATTTCACCTTACTTTTTGTCCCCAATGACAAATGTTTTT
The DNA here is from genome assembly GCF_042186555.1 of Aquarana catesbeiana. Classification (NCBI taxonomy): domain Eukaryota; kingdom Metazoa; phylum Chordata; class Amphibia; order Anura; family Ranidae; genus Aquarana; species Aquarana catesbeiana. The sequence continues at coordinate 738,340,594 of NC_133325.1, read as the reverse complement.
TGAAAATTTGGAGTTTTTTGTGAAACAAGGATTGATGATAAAGCATCAATGGAAAGGAGAAATGTTTTTCCCATATTAACTCTTACAGGAGAGAATTTCCCTTCCTAGGGGTAGATTTCATCTCACTTCCTGTTGTCTCCTTCTGCTTGCAAGTAGGAGTAGTTTGTAAGTTGGATGTTTGAAAGTAGGGGCCGGCCCTATATACTCAGCAGAAATTTGGGCCTTAGGTGTTGTTGTGGCCACAACACTGTAAGCCCTCTCAGGGCCCTGCTGTGAAACATTAGATCAAGAATTGTAATAACACGCCCCTATTAAACAGGGGCAGAAAAATTGGGCCTTAGGCACTGGTGCTGGTGCCAAAACACTGCAACCCCTCACAGATACTCTAGTTGGAACGCAGGAACGAGCCCTGCTGCAAAGTATTGCATCAAAAATTGTAATTACACGCCCCTGTTAAACAGGGGCTGAAAAATTGGGCCTTAGGCACTGGTGGTGGCAACGCTGGATGCAGGACAGGCCAGTAGCTCAATTGCATACTGTGCAAGCTCTGGCCAGTGATCCATCCTCAAGACCCAATAACCCAGAGGATTTTCGGTGGGAAAGGTGTCCAGATCTTGCCCCTAGATGTTTCATCCTCTGCTCCCTCTGCGATGGCAAGATAAGGTCTGCAACCTTACCCTTGTAACGTGGATCAAGGAGGGTTGCCAGCCAGTATTGGTCCTTCTCCTTGATACCACGAATACGAGGATCCTTATGCAGGCTTTGCAGGATCAGGGAGGCCATGCAGCGTAGGTTTTCTGAGGCATTCGGTCCGGAGTCCTCTGGGTCACTAAGGATGACATGGTCTGCAGCCACCTCCTCCCAGCCACTTACAAGTCCATGTGTTTCTTGGGACTGATCCCTTAAAGACTGCTGCTGATGCTGAGTGCCAGGCTCCACCTCCATACTGACACAATCCTACTCCTCCTCCTCATCCTCTTCCTGTGTGATCGGCGGGCACGCAGGAACACTGTCTGGATAAAGGGGGCCTTGAGAGCTAAGGAAGTCCTCCTCTTCCTGCCTCTGTTCTGCCTCAAGTGCCCTGTCCATTATTCCAAGCAGCGTGTTCTCCAACAGGTGGACAAGGGGGACAGTGTCACTGATGCATGCACTGTCACTGCTCACCATCCTCGTGGCTTCCTCAAATGGTGACAGGACAGTGCATGCATCCCTGATCATGGCCCACTGGCATGGGGAAAAAAATCAAGCTCCCCTGACCCTGTCCTGGTGCCATTGTCGCACAGGTACTCATTGATGGCCCTCTGCTGCGTGCGCAGCTGCTGCAGCATGGCCAACGTTGAGTTCCACCTGGTGGGCATGTCACAGATTATGCAGTTCTTGGGCAGATTAAACTCCTTTTGGAGGTCTGCCAGCTGAGCACTGGCATTATATGACCGGCAGAAATGCACACAGACTTTCCTGGCCTGCCTCAGGACATCCTGTAAGCCCGGGTACCTGTCCAAGAACCGCTGCACCACCAAGTTAAGGACATGAGCCAAACAGGGCACATGGGTCATTTGTCCCTGTCGGAGGGCAGAGAGGAGGTTGGTGCTATTGTCGCAAACCACCATTCCTGGCTTAAGTTGGCGTGGTGTCAATCACCTCTGAACCTGCCCCTGCAGAGCTGACAGAACCTCTGCCCCAGTGTGGCTCCTGTCCCCCAAGCACACCAGTTCAAGCACCACATGGCATCTTTTGGCCTGCGTACTTGCGTAGCCCCTTGAATGGCTACGGAGCACCGCTGGTTCCTAGGACCAAGCACAGGAAGAGGCCATGGAGGAAGAAGAAGAGGAGGGGGTGGAGGAGAGAGGTGTGTCACAATCATTAGTAGTGGCATTTTGGAGGCGTGGTGGCGGAACAACCTCCAACACTACTGTACCTTGTCCTGCATCCTTCCCAGCTGCCAGCAGAGTCACCCAATGCGTCGTGAAACTTAGGTAACGTCCCTGTCCATGCCTGCTGGACCATGAGTCAGCGGTAATATGCACCTTACCGCTGACCGCCCTGTCCAGTGAGGCATTGACATTGCCTTCCACATGCCGGTAGACAGCTGGAATCACCTTCTGTGAGAAAAAGTGGCGTTTGGGTACCTGCCACTGAGGAACTGCACATTCCAGAAACTCACAGAAGGGGGCAGAGTCTACCAACTGAAAAGGCAGCAGTTGAAGTGCTAGCAATTTTGCCAAGCTAGCATTCAACCGCTGGGCATGTGGATGGCTGGGAGCGAACTTCTTTTGGCGGTGCAGAAGCTGGGGCAGGGAAATTAGCCTGGTACAATCTGACGTCGGTGTACTGAAAGCAGATTGCCCACAAGTACTTGGCTGTGACACACCTAATCCTACACCTTCATTCCTCTCAGTGCAGGTCTCAGAGAGGACTGAAGGTATAGTGGGGTTGGAGATCTCAGCTGATGAGGAGCAAGGAGAGGTCCTCTTTGTTCTTTGGTGTGGGTCTTTTAGATACGCTTGCCAACGAACTGCATGGCAGGTCAACATATGTCTGGTCAAGCATGTGGTGCCCAAGCGGGAGATGTTTTGGCCACACGAGATACGCTTGAGACATATGTTGCAAATAGCAGCGGTGCGCTCTGATGCACTCATCTCAAAAAAGGCCCACACCAAAGAACTTTTGGAATAACGTGCAGTGACAGCAGCGTCCTGCACATGCGGAGCTTTGGGGTGTGATGCAGTCAGTGTGCTGCCCTTAGGCTGGCCCCTGGAGGGCATCCTGCCTCGTTGGTGATGTGCCTCCTCCTCCTCCTCCCCTCTCCTATGAGGCACCCACGTTGAGTCAGTGACCTCATAATCCCCTCCCTCCTCATCACTGGAGCAAACCTGGCAGTATGCTGCAGCAGGGGGAGCATGACTGCCAGATTGCTGTCCTTCTTGGGCACCCCCTCTGTCCATGCTCACGTTACTGCCTTCATCTAGCTCAGTATCATCATCAGAGCCTTCTAAACGCTGGGCATCCTCCTGGAGCATGTACCCAACACTGTGGTCAAACAGTTCGAGAGACTCCTCAGGAGGACATGGTGGGGCTAGGGAAGGAGTCACTGATGCCATTGAGCCGAGGGAAGAGGCCGTGTTGGCAGCTGCTTTGCCAGACAAAGTACCCTGAGCATGGGTGAGAGAGGATGAGGAGGATGAGGATGACTTGGTCATCCACTCGATCAAGTCTTCCGAATGTTGCTGCTCAACATGGTCAGCTGACGAAAAAAAGGCCAAGCGTGTCCCACGGCCACGTGCTGATGAGGATGTACCGTCTCCATGACCAGCACTGATGCCTCTAGATACAGAGCCTGCTTGCCCTCTTTTATTGGCTTGTGACTGTCTGCCTCTCCTTGTTGGCCTTCCAGACATACTAATGGCCTGTAGCTGCACTAAGCTGGGATATATATATATATATATATATATATATATATATATATATATATATATATATATATATATATATAAATATATACTGATACTGCAGCTAGCAAAATCAACTGCCTGCCTGTAGTATGAGAACACCACCAACCTTCTACAGGTAGCTTTAGCTGAACACTGTGCAGAGCTTGCAAAAAACTAACTTGTAGCTTATTTAGCTGCCTGCGGTAGTGATAGGATCAGGAAAACACCACCAACCTTCTACAGGTAGCTTTAGCTGAACACTGTGCAGAGGTCGCACTACACTAACTTGTAGTTTTAGCTGAACACTGTGAGGAGGACGCACTACACTAACTTGTAGCTTTAGCTAAACACTGTGCAGAAGTCACACTAAACTAACTTGTAGCTTTAACTGAACACTGTGAGGAGGACGCACTACACTAACTTGTAGTTTTAGCTGAACACTGTGCAGAGGTCACACTAAACTAACTTGTAGTTTTAACTAAACACTGTGAGGAGGACGCACTACACTAACTGTAAATAGTCTAGCTGCCTGACTGTGGTGCTAATAGGATCAAAAGAACACCAGCAATTTTCTTCAGGTAGCTGTAAATACTGTAACAAGACAAGCCTGCCTGTCAGTAGGAAGATAACAGGAACAGATCTAGCTAAGCTGAATACAGTGTATGTATATATATATATATATATATATATATATATACAACACCTGGGATGCATATATATACACAATACACTGTAAGTGCAGCTAACTCACTGACTGTCCTGCCTAATCTATCTAACTTAAATCAAATGACACTGTCTCTCTGTCTATCTCTTTCAACGCCGGAACACACACCACACAGGGCCGCTGTGCAGGCGGCCTTATATAGTGTGGGGCGTGTATTAAATCCCCTGAGCCATAATTGGCCAAAGCCTCCTTCCACACGAATTTGGCGCGAACGGCCCATATCGTTCGCAATTCGCTGAACGGGCGAACAGACGATGTTCGAGTCGAACATGGGTTCGACTCGAACACGAAGCTCATCCCTACTCTTTCCTGTGCCTTTTGGTGTGCGAAATGCATTTGGGTTTGTCTGGGCATGCTCAGGGACTTTGTTTTTTTTTTTGTTTTTTTTTTTGTTTTTTTTGGGGTTTTGTTTGTGATAACGTTTAAAAAGTGTTTATTTTCCTTGTCAAAAGAAGTTTATTGAGTATACAATGTTATAAAGATACATAAAGTAAGTTTACAAGGATCTATAAAGTAAGCTCATTGTTTTACAGTAGGGTTTATATAGGTAAATATCATGAAATTTCAAATATTAAACATTGGTTTATGTAAACCTAAATTAAAGATATATATCGTTTCCTTAGTTACTTTTGTAGGTATTTAAATGATTTATACCTACCATACATATTGTTTACAAGTAGAGTGTATATAGGTCAAATAAATTCTGATAATGAGCTTTAATCGTAAGGTGGAGAAAAGGAAAGAAAAAGAAGAAAAATGGTTGAAAGGTAGAGGTATGGTCCACAAGGTTGTCCCGCTCGTCAGTTTATTATTCTTTTTAGTTCTCTTTGAAGCCTTAGAATTGGTGTCTCTGTAAGGACTTTGTTTTTTTTTGGTGGTGCTTTTTGTGTGTGAACAGCACTTGGATGTTTCTGGGCATGCTCAGATTGTTTTTGGGGTTAGTAATTTAAGGACATCCTTAACAGGTGTACCCACTTTGAAGTTCAGTCTCTACATTGGGTGAACTTGCATTTTGTGTGTTTCATGGACTTTGCATGTGTTTGCAATTGCCTCATTAGCACACAAACCTATGTTATATAATTGTTATATAATATAACAGATGTGTTTTGATGCAATTTATTTGTTACTTTGGTTTGTTGTTTTTTTTGGGTGGTGGTTATTTTACCATGAAATCTTTTTTATGTTGGCAATTTTTGTTGTTTTTACGTTCACTTGAATTTAACTGTCTGTGCTGCATTATTTTTAAAATTCTTTCTCAAGATGTTGTGCCTAATGTTGTTTTAATCCTTAATAGATGTCCATTTGTGGGTGCACTACTTGTAACTCCTGTTAATTTACACTGCAAAAGGGTCAAACCTCAAACATATTCTGTTAGTGTCTCCAATTAACATGCATGTGTGTATTTTGCTTTCCTTGCTTCTTTTCCAAGTCCTGTTTTTTTTTTTGGACCAATAAAATTGTTTCAAATTTTTTATGTTTTATGTGTGTTCTTTTCATGCAATGGATTTCCCAGCTGCAGCTTAACTAGGCTGATTGGCATGTCTTAGACAAATCCCTTATTTATTTATTTATTTTAGTTTTAAGTTACTTTCCTGGTGCCTTCATGGTAGCACATGCATGGATTGTGCATATGCTGCCATGGATAGTGACCAGGAAAGTAACATTTCAGAGTGGTAAGTTTTCAATTGTCCTCAAGTATCCCCCCAACAGGACATGTTTAGGAAATGTTAGCTTATCTAAAATAGCTGTCCAAAATACAAAGCCATTGCCTTTGATTTAAAGCATCTGTGCAAGATGAAGAAAAACCTGCAAACATGGCCTATTGGGGGGTACTTGAGGACAGGGTTGAGAAGCACTGATTTAGAGCACTGAACTAAAATCAAGCTGAAGACAATCCTATTCTAATTGTGGACATTTGAGGGAAATCAAGATTTTTATTTTTTATTTTTTATTAAAGGTTGGGCTTTTGTACCTTTTCTTAAAATTGGCTTTGCTTCCTGTCACATAGCCAAACAGGAAGTGAGAGTAAAACCCTAATATTTGTCTTTGGGGACACACAGGTCAATCTAACTAGTGCCCCCATTATGCAAATTGCACTCTAGCACTTTGTTGTGTACACCCCCAATTATTAGGTATTTTGGGGTTTATTAAAGGCAAATCCTTTCTGCAATACAAGTGTAGTTGATGAAAATCAGAGGGGTAGCACTGGTGATTTTATCATCCAACCATGTAGAGTCAAAGATGCTGTTTTTTTTCTTTTCCTTGCTTGTCCCCCTCGGATCTCCAGCAACTGCACTTCTAAGTGCACTTGTAGTGCAAAGTGGATTTACCTTTTAGTAAATAAACTCCAAGATACATAATAATTTGGGATGTACATGGCAAAATGCTAGAGTGCAATTTCCCGAATGGGGAAACTATTTAGACTGACCTGTGTGTCCCCAAGGACATACATTGGTAGGGTTTTACCCTCACTTCCTGTTTGGCTATGTGACAGGAAGTGAATAATTTTGAATGAGAAATTGGCAAAATTTGGGAGGTGTCTTCACCCTAACAGGGGTGTAGACATCCCCCAAAACTTCTAATCCTTCTGCAGTCTATCCCCAAGCAAAAATAAGAAAGGATTTTAATTAGTTTAACTTTGCAAAGACACATTGCTAAGTTCAATTGTGATGCATGTTAATGGCCTATTTAGACCTTTAATAGAAAGTCATCAGTTGCCTTTGACTTTAAACATTATTTTTGGCCAGTCCTAGAAATCTACATCTGTTTTTCTATTAACCACTTGGTGTCTGTGCTATAGCCAAACGACGGCCACAGCGTGGACCTGAATTTCTGGGAGGCTGTCATAGGACGGGCTCCCCGTGTGCTCCCTGCAGGCTGCGCAGCACGCACTGAGTCACTGAGACTCGGGTGATCACAGATCGAAGTAAGGGCCGATCCCGGCCCCTTACCACGCGATTAGCTGTCAGCCAATGACAGCTGATCACATGATGTAAACTAAAGCTCGCTAATTGTTTATTTTTTATCCTCATGCTGACAGCATGAGGATAAAAATAAAAGCTGATCACCGGTTTAGGTGCAAGGGACATTGGTCCTGAAGAGGCAATTCTGCCTCATCTGTGCCCACCAGTACCACCTGCCAGTGCCACCTATCAATGCCCACCAGTGGTCCCAAGCAGTGCTGCCTATCAGTGTAACCAATCAGTGCCGCCTCATCAGCATACATCAATGAAGGAGAAAAATTACCTGTTTGCAAAATTTTATATCAAAATATACAAAAATATACAAAATTATTCATAAAAATCTGTCTTTTCTTTTTTTTGAACAAAAGAAAAAACCACAGAGGTGATCAAATACCACCAAAAGAATGCTCTATTTGTGGGAACTTAAAAAAAAAAAAAAAAAAAAACATTTGGCTAAGTATGACCGCGCAATTGTCATTCAAAATGCATCAGCGCTGAAAATTGGTCTGGACAGCAGGGGGGTTTAAGTGCCCAGTAAGCAAGTGGTTCATTTCCATGCCAAATATGGATTTCTGTAATAAAGATGTGTGCCAGCTGTGTATACGGCATGTGCATAAGCAAGTCGCACACATATGAACGGTACTCATTGTAAATCATGGGGTACAACTAGTGATGCAACTTTTCAGTCCCAAGAGGCCCTAGGCCAGTGGTTCTCAACTCCTGTCCTCAGGACCCACCAATGGGCCAGGTTTGTAAGATAACTGAAATACATCACAGGTGATATCATTTGTTGCTCAGTGATTGCAGTATTCTAGTCTGCATCTCCCCAAGGTATCACTTAAAATCTGGCCTGTTAGTGGGTCCTGAGGACAGGAGTTGAGAACCACTGCCTTAGGCTCTCTTTCCACTACTGCAAGTTGTTGTGTGACTTGACAAGTCAAAACACATGTATTTCAAGGTTCCCCCATTCTAATTGGTGCAACTCCAAAAAAAGTTCTTGCACTACTTTGTTCCAACTTTAGTGCGATTTTTTTCTCTGATGTTTTGAATTAGTCGCATGACATGGCATTAAGGCTCTGATTCCACTATTGCAAGCCCAAAGTTGCGTGATTTTTGCCGCGAGTGTCCCGCAACTTTTTGACGAAACTTGAAGCAATACCTGTGTATTTTTGAGGTCTATGGACCTTAAGTCGCATCAAAGTGGGACCAAAGTAGTGCAGGGACTACTTTGAAGTTGCTGCAACTTGAAGTCGCACACATATGAACGGTACTCATTGTAAATCATGGGGTAGAACTTGTGATGTAACTTTTCAGTCCCTAGTGGCATGACAAGTTGCAATAGTGGAAAACAAGCCGAAAAAGCACATTGTAAATCACGCAACTTTGGGGTTGAAATATTGGAAAGAGAGCATTAGGCTAAAGCGGTAATAGGAAGATGCACTGTAAGAATTACTTCTAATTGTAGAAAATCAAACGGGCACTTTCACTGAATCTAATTTATGGAAGATCTAACTGATTGGCCAGTGTATGTTGACCTTTAAAGATATGAGAACTTGAATTTCTGGTGTTTAAGCCTCATACACACGATGGGACTTTGTACAAACTTTCCAGTGGATTTTTGTACAAAGGGCATTGGCCTTAGGGTTCTTTCACATGGACGTGTCTGTGTACAGAGCTCGCTCAGCTCAGCGGGGGATCACTCCATCGATCCCCGCTGAGCAGGCAGATGACAGGTCTGTCTCTGCACACTGTGCAGGGACAGACCTGTCAGAGTGCCGCTCTCCTCTATGGGGGATCGGATGATGACGAACCATAGAGTCCGTCGTCACTTGATCCGATCTGCAGACGGATGGAAAAATAGGTTTTTCCTCCGTTACACTTTTTCAGATTGGAGTGGGTCGGATGTCAGTGGACATGTCACCACTGACATCCGACCCTCCATAGAGGTCTACGGAGTGTCCGTTCAGGTCCGCAGGTCTGAGGCGGACCTGAAAGGACCTGAAAGGTCCATCCGTGTGAAGGGAGCCTTAGGCCCCTTTCACACTGGCACGCTGTGGGCGGCAGTGGTAAAACCGTGCTATTTTTCGCACTGCTTTACTGGCGGTATTCGGCCGCTAGCGGTTTTAACCCCCACTAGGCCAAAAGGCGTTAAATCTGCCTGCTAAACGCCACTGCAGCAGCGTTTTGCCGGCGGTATAGCCGCTCTGTCCCATTGATTTCAATGGGCAGGAGCGGTTTATACACCACTCCAAAGGTGCTGCTAGCAGGACTTTTTTTAGGACCCTTTAACACTGGAGCATTTTTAGGAGCTACGGCGCTAAAAATAGCACCTGAAAAATACCCTAAAGAAGCGACTCCATTCACTCCAGTGAGGGCTTTCACACTGGAGCGGTGCGCTGGCAGGGCGTCACAAAAAATCCTGCCAGCAGGTTCTTTGGAGCGGTGAACTCACTGCTCCTCCCCATTGAAATTAATGGGGCAGTGCTGTGATACCGCCGGCAAAATGCCGCTTCAGTGGCCTGGCATGCACCTGGAGGGGGAACCCCTGCCAGTTTTTCTCGCGCTGCTTTAATAGGAAGATGTGTTTTTCCTATTGCAGCGAGCGTGAGATGTACCTCGCCGAGAACCAGCGCAATCCCATCGCACTGGAGACATTCTTGCGTGTAGGTACTCCTGTGTGTGCGCCGGTTCACATACTGAAACAAGGATCTAGCCAGCGCACCAATTAAGGTCTGAACCAGCGCAGTGCATTCATCTTAGTAAATTACCCCCTTTAAGTCACATTCGGTTTAACAAAAACAGTACTATTTTGAAATGATACTCTAATAACACACACAGGGGGTTATTTACGAAAGGCAAATCCACTTTGCACTACACTGAAAGTACACTTAGAAGTGCAGTCGCTGTAGATCTGAGGGGGACATGCAAGGAAAATAAATAAAATAATTTTAGCTTGCACATGATTGGATAATAAAATCAGCAGAGCTTCCTCTCATTTCAGAGCTTCCCCTCAGATTTACAGTGACTGCACTTCCAAGTGCACTTTTAGTGCACTTTCAAGTGCACTTGCAGTGCACTTGTAGTGCAAAGTGGATTTGCCTTTAGTAAATAACCCCCACAGTCTTTGATTTCAGAAATAGATTTACAGTTAGAATTCAACTGGAATGCAATGTAAATTTTGGTTGGAATTTCAATTAGAATTTTCGAAATTCATACGAATTTCATTTCATGATTCAGGCCATTTGGTAAATCTTGTTTATACTGCAATTTGGGTATTGGGATATATCAGAATAACAAAGAATTTGTCAGAATATTTATTTGGAACGAAACGAACCGCACATGTTTAATATCTGGCTCTCTATGCAATGAAAAAAGATTATGGCTGATGTAAGGGTCCAGCAAAGTGATTTCCACAGCTTCTGCCTGCGGGGGTAGCGCTACACGTGAGGGCACGTCAGGGATATTCCTGCTACTCTGCAATCTCTTCCTCTGCCTCGTGGAGTCTGAGAAGTCTCCTCAGATCAGCAAGATAGAGGCTATACTTCCTTTTCCTTCAGAGCAGGCTGGCTATTGTAGTTCTGTCTCAAAAGAAAGCTATGGGACCATTTTGGATGGGGACTATATATCCCAGAATCCTTTGTAGCTGCTGCTTGTTAAAGTCCTTCTGAATTGCTCCTGTAATTGCTCCTGTCCTTGGCTCTTTCTCTACTGCCAATAGGGACACATGGGGAGGATTCAGAGTGAGCAGCCCTGTGTGAGGAGAAAAAAAGGAGGGGGGAAATATTCCCCACTGAAACTGACAGGCACTTTCTCCCTCACAGAAGAATCCTGGCAGCTTGGCCCGGCAGCTGTATATGCAGGGTACCCGCTATACTGTATACAGTGAAGCATAATGCCAAATATACTGAAAAAAGGGGATATGTGTCTAGAATTGATAGATTCTTATAAACATACCCCTCGTGGTTCATATTTTCTATTTCCATTGTAAGCAAGACAATTTCAGTAGTTCACATGACATAACAGATGCTTCCTGCCACAGCACAAAGGAGTTCTGTAGTTATGTTTATAACCTGTTACATGATTAGTCTATCATTCTGTGTCTTTTTATTAAACTCATCACTAAACAAATAACCAGTGAAATTCACAGATATCACGAGTGGAAATTCAACTTTCAAACACAATTTCTTGCCATGATAGATGATGACTACAAAACACATTTAGTAGCAGGAGAGAAAAGAATGTCATTTATTGGATTATAGAAGCAGAATCCAAAGCCCTTATATCCTTAAGGTTAGAAAGAAAAATGACTCTGATACTCAGCAAGCAAACTCCACAAGTAATCAGAAAACATTATTTGTGTGAGCAAGTTTGTACATTCGGCTCCATAGATCATTCCAGCAAATGAGAACATGCCATTAAGGTGTTGAAGATGTACAAAACAACTTTCAAATGCACTTGCAAATTTTAAATGGAAAGAATACATCCAAAGAGGGAAAGCATAAATATCTGCTTTATAGATTAGGAAAGGAAATTTGAATTTAGAAGAATTATTACCAACATATTGTAGGTTTAACCATAACAGCAATAGGCTGACTTAAAAGAGGTAAAATATATTTTCAGAAAAATAAGTTTCTTAAGCTGATAGGCCATAAAACTAATAATAATAAATATTTTCCAAGAAGAACTCCAAAAATGACTTAACCACTTAACATACTTAAATTGTAATTGAAGAAAGTACTGTTAATGGGTTTGAACTCAACCATCATTCATTAGAAATAGTATATCAAGTCTATCCAAGCAGTTCTGTAACATGACCAATTACAGCTATCACAAATGTAAACACACTACTGTTTACACTGTTGATTCTTCCCCTTTGATTTACAATGCAAACAGAAAAGGAAAGGGTAGAAATTTACGAATAGCAAATTAATGATTGTTTAGTAACAGATGATTCATGTTGAGGGATTTTCACCAGATGTTGGATTTTTTATAGACCCTTTCACTCTCCCGCTGTGCATTAACTTCTTCACCATTACCAATCTCAATAGTTTCACCACTTCCTCATTTCCTAAAAAATGGCAAAAAATGAAATCACCTTAAGGTGTCTACTTTGCAAACATTTTGTTTTTTTGCATTGTTCTGGATTTTTCTTTGATATGTTTTACAGAAGAAAGTAAGGGTTTTTTCACATTTTTTGCTTATTTTGCATTTTACAGTATAAAAGAGTCCACAAACTCCAGAAGAAAGCTTCAACCATTCATACATCTGAAAAAAATCATCTGGGGACAGTGTTGCAACAAGTGAATAATTGTTAAACTTCTTAAATGAAAAACTGATATATATATGTATAGGACCTAGTTGATGAAGAGTGTGATGAGTCTGAAGCATTATGGGTGGAACTGTACATGGGTGTGCGTAATACAAAGGTTATCATTGGAGTTTGTTATAGACCTCCCAGTGTTAATGAGGAGTCAGAGACTCAGCTCCTTGCACACAGAAAGGTCTGAAAGGGCTGGGACAGTAATAATAATGGGGGATTTTAACTACACGGAAATTGACTGGAGTAATGGCAATGCTAGACAGGTTAAGGGGCAAAAACGTATAATTGTATTACAAGATTTACGGTCCAGTTTATTGAGGCCCTGACTAGGTGCACGTTGGCACCAATGACAAAGTCAGAGGAAGAGGAAGATGGGGTGTCCTAAAAAAGATTTTAGGGACTTAAGAGCTAAATTGAGGATTAGGACCTCCAAGGTAGTATTCTCAGAAATACCTCGAACCACACCAGAGAGGCAACGGGAGATTAGGGAAGTAAACAAGTGGCTGAGGAGCTGATGTAGAAAGGAGGGGTTTGAGTTCCTGGAGAACTGGGCCAACTTCTCAGTTGGTTACCAGCTCTTTAGCAGGGATGGACTGCACCTAAATGGGGAAGGTGCAGATCAGAGGGGAGAGAATATGGCCGACAAGTTAGAGGGGCTTTTAAACTAGGCAATGGGGGGGTCCAGATGTAGAGATAGCCAGTGTGGAACAAATTTCAGAAGGTAATATTGGGGGCATTAGTGGTAGGTTGACTAAAGCACCTAAATCTGAGTTAGTATAGTAACAAGTCCTATTTGCAACCTCAGAACACCCAATAAGGAGATAGTATGTATCCAGACAACACTACGTGGCTTGTTCACTAACGCCAGGAGTCTGGCGGACAAGATGGGAGAACTAGAGCTGCTATTGTACGAGGAAGATTTAAATTTTGGGGGAATTTCAGAGACTTGGTTCAACAGCTCGCATGATTGGCTGACAACCATTCAAGGGTATTCCCTATATCGCAGAGATAGGGAGGGGAAAAAAGGGTGAGGGGTATGCCTGTATATCAAAAATGATGTGCAAGTGAATGTGAGGGATGACATTACTAATGGAGCAGGGGGGAGGTAGAATCCTTATGGGTAGAGCTACAAAGGGAGGAAACCAAGGGGAAAGTAATATTGGGAGTATGCTATAGGCCCCCTAACCAGAGGTAGGAGGGGGAGGCGGACCTCCTATTACAGTTTGGAATGGCGGCAAGGATGGGAAGTGTTATTATAATGACCCCTAACATAAACCACCTCCATCCCTAATATCCATCCCTGCGGGACATATGGGAACAATTTGGGTCCACGCTCTCCTCTCTTTTTCTCATTGCCATGCTGCCCCCCACGTCCAGCCTCGGTCCTCCGGCTGGGTCCTTGGTCTCTTCAGCTCCCGGGGGAGATGCCTTCTGCTGACCCCTGCCTGGGTTCAGTGTCTGTAGCCTTGGTCTTACAAGTAAGTCTGGGATGATCGGTTCTGGCTTCTTGCTTCTATCCAATCATAACCGATACTTTAATTATATACTTTAATCTGTTTTTACAGACAGCAGATATGCACATCAGCCCCTGATGAAGCAAGGAAAGCTCGCGAAATGCGTCGGGTTAGAGATGTATTATGCATACCTGTACTACATGTATTACTATTATACTATGGCTGTGTTTTAGGATTACTATGCAATGTTGCTGTTTTATGAACCTGTTCACCCATACTCATGTCCTATTATGGATTATGTTGTTCTCAATAAAATATTGTACTTTTATATCTGTCTACCCTTTGATCACCATTTACACCTCATTTAAAGTCCCGTGGGTGACTTTTGTTTTCTTTTTTCTTTGATATTAGGGATGGAGGTGGTTTATGTTAGGGGTCAGTTTTCAGATTTCCTTTGCAATTTGTACCCAGGTGGAAGACACCATAATGCCCTTTGTCTGATGCTGATCCTAGATCTCATATGGGTTACAGTGGTCTTGTCATTATTGAACTTTAATGACATGCTGGTATATATAATTTTTTACCATTATCAAGTTTATGTCGACCATTTACTTGCGGGACCTAGCTCCTCCACTGCGCCCCTGTTGGCTTGGGCAGTCTGTTTTATCCTCTGGGAGCTGCGATGCACAAATGGGGATTCATTTCCCCAGCTGTCCCCGTCTCTCTGGCTCCCGGAGGGGCGGGGCCACCAGTGCATCGGCGTCATGCCTCTCCACGCCCACTTGGGGATGCCCGCAATCCAGCGGTATCCCCCTCCCTGATGGGCAGGACGTGTCATCCAGGCGGTGGCCAGGGATCGCGGGCGCCTGCCTCTGTGAGGCGAGCGCGTTGTGATCCCCTCTGCTCCGGCTGACGCATGACGCTAGGGGCGGAGAACTCGGCGGATGTCCGGGTATAAGGGCGGGTGGTGTCAGCATGGCAAACTTTTCCGTTATCACTCCTCTCCAACACCTAGCTGGAACACTCCACTACATTGGTAGGCACTTTGTTTTTATCTCCACATGTACACTTTGAACCCCTAGTGTACCTATTTCCACTTGCTCACTTTGTATTTCTGATTGACCCCCCAGATCTACACTTCTTTCACTCCCTTCTTCCTTTCACATGGAACCACTAGCATTTCAGTTTATTATACCATTTATATCTTGTCTCTCTATTTCACTGTGTTTCATCTTCCTTCACTTCCCCATTTTTCTGTTTCTTCCTTCCCTCTTGGTCTTGTTCCCTTCTCTCTCTTTTTTTCTCCTTTTTTTTATTTTTTCTTTTCTTTTTTCTTCTTTCTGTTTTTCCTCACTTCACTTTATCACTTCACCTTCTTTTGTCCCTTCCTTCCCCTTTCTCCTTCATTCACTCCCCCACTCTGTACCCTCTTTTTTCTCTTTGCTCTGCGGAACATCTCGGGCATATTTTATTTCATACCTTTATGACAGTACCAATGCCATTATTTTATGACAGTGCCAACGCCATTACTTTAGACCTTGTTCATCATTATATCCCGCACTTGATGCTATGATGCACAGTACTCTATACTTTCAAGACCGCAAAACCTTATATTACCATACATTTGTATTTCCACACAGTGAGTTGCCCTGCGGGACATATGGGAACAATTTGGGTCCACGCTCTCCTCTCTTTTTCTCATTGCCATGCTGCCCCCCACGTCCGGCCTCGGTCCTCCGGCTGGGTCCTCGGTCTCTTCAGCTCCCGGGGGAGATGCCTTCTGCCGACCCCTGCCTGGGTTCAGTGTCTGTAGCCTTGGTCTTACAAGTAAGTCTGGGATGATCGGTTCTGGCTTCTTGCTTCTATCCAATCATAACCGATACTTTAATTATATACTTTAATCTGTTTTTACAGACAGCAGATATGCACATCAGCCCCTGATGAAGCGAGGAAAGCTTGCGAAACGCGTCGGGTTAGAGATGTATTATGCATACCTGTACTACATGTATTACTATTATACTATGGCTGTGTTTTAGGATTACTATGCAATGTTGCTGTTTTATGAACCTGTTCACCCATACTCATGTCCTATTATGGATTATGTTGTTCTCAATAAAATATTGTACTTTTATATCTGTCTACCCTTTGATCACCATTTACACCTCATTTAAAGTCCCGTGGGCGACTTTTGTTTTCTTTTTTCAGTGTTATTATAATGGGGATTATAATTATCCAGACATAGACTGGGCAGAAGGAACCGCACATTCGTCTAAGGCTCGCCATTTCCTAAATGTCTTGCAGGACAATTTCATGGGTCAGATGGTAAATGCACCAACAAGAAACAAAATGTTACTAGACCTTCTGATTACTAACAATACAGACCTCATCACAGATGTGGAAATAAGGGGCAATTTAGAAAACAGCGATCACAGTTCAATTTGTTTCAGTATAAATCGCACAAATAGGAAACATAAGGGGAATACAAAGACACTGAATTTCAAAACAGCCAACTTCCCTAAACTGTGCTCTTTGCTAGAAGATATTAAATGGGATAAAATCCTGGGAACAAAAAACACAGAGGAAAAATGGGAGTGCTTTAAGAACATATTAAATAAGGGTATTAGCCAGTGCATCCCAATGGTAAATAAATTTAAAAGAGTTAATAATGCCGCATACACACGGTCGGACTTTTCAGCTACAAAAGTCCGACAGCCCGTCCGACAGACTTTCGACTGACTTTTGGCAGACTTTCAACAGACTTTCTAACGACCGTACTTGCCTACACATGATCACACCAAAGTCCGATGGATTTGTACGTGATGACGTACACCAGACTAAAATAAGGAAGTTGATAGCCAGTAGCCAATAGCTGCCCTAGCGTGGGTTTTTGTCCGTCGGACTAGCATACAGACGAGAGGATTTCTGGGTCTGGTGGAGTTACAACGTAAAGATTTGAAGCATGTTCCAAATCTAAAGTCCATCAGATTTGCGACTGGAAAAGTCCGCTGAAGGTCCGGTGAAGCCCACACACAATCGAATTGTCCGCCGGATTTGGTCCGTCGGCGTCCGTCGGACCAGTCCGGTCGAAAAGTCCGGCCGTGTGTACGGCATAAAAGTCCTGGGTGGCTTAACTCCAATGTAAAAATGCATATAAAAGCAAAGGAGAAGGCCTTCAAAAAATACAAGGCTGAGGGGTCATCATTAGCATTCCATCTTTACAAAGTATGCAGTAAGAAATGTAAGGGTGCAATCAGAGCGGCTAAGATAGAACACAAAAGGCACATACTGTAGCGGAGGAGAGTAAAAAAAAATCCCAAGAATTTCTTTAAGTATATAAATAGCAAGAGAGGGAGGTCAGATCATATTGGTCCCATAAAGAATGATGAAGGGTTACTAAGGATAGAGAAATGGTGAAGGTTTTGAATGTATTCTTCTCCTCAGTCTTCACAGGGGAAACGGGGGGATTCAGTAACCAGACTGCAATATTTATCCTTATGACATGTCACAGGAAGCACCTTCATGGCTAACAGAGGATAGAATTAGGAATAGACTTGAAAAACTTAAAGGATAACTCCACTTTCATGGTGTAAAAAAATAGCAAATAAAGAAAAAGTAATATAGCGCAAATAATTGCGACACTAATCATATTGTGATTGAACGTTATTAAAAATTACCTTTCCTTTTCAATCTGCAGCCGCTGTAATTTTCTGAGAATGCATTGCGATATGGCTACCTGGAGTTGTTCTGTACACAGAGTGCGTACTGACCACTCTCCAGAAACATAATTTCCTGCCTGTGTGATTGGCTCACCAATTTTCCCAGAAGTCTGCCCAAGATACAAGTTAGATTTATGGCATCCGCTGCAACAAAAAAAGGCATTTTTGGAGAGATACTTTCAATAGGAACACAAAGGGATGCAGGCCCAGCAGATTCCCTCATTAGTGCTCTGCACCTGCACACCTGACAGTTGATTATGAAACCATTCCCGTTAGACCCACTCAGAACAGAGGCACAGAGAAACACACATAGATGTCTGCAGAATAACAACAGGTAGGAATCTGCAACAAAGTTTGTTATAATTCTTGCAATGTACAGAGATTACCCCAAGGGGGATGTTTTTTTCTCAACAAAAGTGGAGTTACCCTTTAACATTAATAAGTCACCAGGACGAGATGACTTGCACCCGAGTCCTTAAGGAACTCAGTCAAGTAATTTCCAGACCATTGTTAATTTTTACGAACAGTCTACTGACTGGTATGGTACCAGCTGATTGGAGAAAAGTCGCACCAATATTTAAAAAAGGACCAAGATATATCCCTGGAAACTACAGACCAGTTAGTCTAACATCAATAGTATGCAAGCTCTTGGAGGGGATGATAAGGGATTATATACAAGATTTTAGTAATAAAAAAAGGTATCATTAACAGTAATCAGCATGGATTCAGGAAGAATCGTTCTTGCCAAACCAATCTATTACAAGCTGAGGTGAACTATGAAATCCTCCACTGTACACCAGCACACAGGGCCTCTTACTGCAGAAAGTGGACCACTATGTTATAGGCAGTCAAATAAGCATGATATATCCACTATAGCATGACTCCACTCTGGTATCAGACAGCTGAATCTCATAGGGTCATAACATGGAGTAAATCCACAGGTTCATATGTAGGATAAGTGAAGTGATGTCACA
This sequence comes from Aquarana catesbeiana, assembly GCF_042186555.1. Lineage (NCBI taxonomy): Eukaryota > Metazoa > Chordata > Amphibia > Anura > Ranidae > Aquarana > Aquarana catesbeiana. Next base: position 738,322,012 of record NC_133325.1, on the reverse strand, counting down.
TCACAACCGGAAGTGAGCAACAACTGCGGGAATGTAAACAATCCAGCCCACTCACCACAGCCATACAAAAGAATATCACAAACAGAAAGTACAAATACTTCACTGTTCTGAATTCTAGAACTGGGCTTGAAAATAGAAAACTGGGCCATATGGAAGCTAAAGAAATATACTGTATATATAAACAACTTTCCTAAAACATCTTAGGAAAAGATGTCATGTGACATCACTTCCGATGGATGTGGGTCCACATCTGGCGGCTGACATTGAGGCTGGAAACACAAGGGGGAGGAGGCATTTCTATTTCATCCTCTGCCTATATAGAGGAAGTGATGATCTCCTAACCACACCCCCGACGGCGTTCCTCATTGGACGAAACACCGCATAGGGTGGAGCCCGGAGATCTGACATCATGACACTATACGCGCTGACCACGGCCATCTTGCTTGTTGGAAACAAATGTTAACCAAGGACATTTTGTGTTCCTGACATGCTTGTTTTAATTCTACAAATGTACCCTGTACGCTTTTTACTTAATAAAATCATCTTGATTTAAAATACTACACTATGGGGAGCTGCTTCTCTTTTATCCTACTTATGAACCTGTGGATTCACTCCATGTTATGACCCTATGAGATTCAGCTATCTGGTACCAGAGTGGAGTTGTTCTATAGTGGATATATTATTCTTATTTGACCACCTATAACCTAGTGGTCCACTTTCTGTGGTAAGAGGCCCAGTGAGTTGGTGTGCAGTGGAGGATTTCATAGTTCACCTCAGCTTGTCATATTTACACTGTGGGTGATGCCATTTCTTGGAACATGAACTCTTTACGCTCAATGACAGTGGACTTTTATTTACATAGTTCATGCTTGTATTTCTAGCTTTGCATATCTTTATACATTTTTTTAATATTTTTACCCATATTTTATGCTAGCTGCTGAATAGACATTAGCGCAGTGATCAGTTTTATTTATTGTCTTTTTTTTCATGTATCCCCTTTTTGAACTTGCTGCTGTGTGGTGCGATTATGGATATTTTTGACTTTAGAGCCACCCATGTTATTGACACTGAGAGTGTCTTCAATGATTCTGGTGAATCTCAGAATGATATTGGTGGGGTATGAGGCTAAAGAATCTTCTCACTACAGAGCTACATGTCAATTGGGATGTGTCTTTGAGAGATATATTTTAGCAAATATAGTCCCTAGAAGTTTACGATGGGAATTAGCCCCTTATAATAGGGATACTGATACTTCTGAGTGGTTTCAGTACTTTAATAAGGCTGGTCTATCCCTTCTTGATTTTCTGCTTAGTTTTAAAAGACATAAATTAACCAAAATTGAAGAGGAGATCGTTAAACTAAGAGAAAAACTAGATCCCCTTAAAGATCAAGAGGATTACAAAAAAGATCTGACAATCTTACAAAACATTTAGAAAAGGAAGATACTGAACAAAAAGCTAAAAAGAAAAAGAAATATGTTCAAGATAAGGAGGATTATAAAAACAGCAGAGTTTTCAAATGGCAGTGCAAAGAGCAGGCCAATATTACTGCCAATGTGGGGGCTGCCCATAGGACTGATGAATTACCATGTTCTTTACAGGGAACTCCCGGCCCTTTGCAGCCTTCTACCTATCAGGGGAATTCACCTAGACCATCGTATGGGCAACCATTAAAAAACAATTTTAGGGGCAGAGGAGGCCCTAGAAGAGGGAATAGAGGAGGAGGACGTCCTCCGCATCATGAGCCCATTAACACCTATGATAAGTTTACACCTCTTTTTAGAGAGGGTGAGCAATATGAGGGTAATGTAAAGTATATTGTGCAACATCCACAACAGGGACCTTCAAGTGGTTGGAATAACCATTCTTGGGGTCACTGTGGAAACTTTTCCCTTGGTGGGCCTTATACTTATGGAAGGGATAATGGTGGAGATTGTCATTGGGGAAATTATAATGATTATGTACCTCCAAAATCTACCCATCGCCACTTTACCATTGGAAGGTTTTTCTTCCCATGGAGGGAGCAAGCCTCAAAAGAAATATAGAGCCAAATGAGAGATCAGAGGGGAGAGGAGAACAAAGTCTAAAAAGAAGATGGGTATAACAGATGCTGGGCTCTTCAACCTGAGCATAGCCACCCTTTCTCATGAAGAAAAGGTGGTATTAAACCACGGCCTTAAGTTTGTCCCTCCCCGTCCCCTGAACAAGTTTGAAACATATGGATAGCCACAAATATATTCACAAACTTAACTGCTTCAGCCCCGGAAGATTTTAGCCCCTTCCTGACTAGAGCACTTTTTGCGATTTGGCACTGCGTCACTTTAAATGACAATTGCTCGGACGTGAGACGTTGCACCCAAACAAAATTGATGTTCTTTTTTTCCCACAAATAGAGCTTTCTTTTGCAAGTATTTGATCACCTCTGCGGTTTTTATTTTTTGCACTATAAACAAAAAAAGAGTGACAATTTTGAAAAAAAAACACAATATTTTTTTACTTTTTGATATAATAAATATCCCCCAAAAATATATAAAAAATATATTTTTTCCTCAGTTTAGGCCAATATGTATTTTCTACATATTTTTGGTAAAAAAAAAATTACATAAGCGTATATTGATTGGTTAGCGTCTACAAAATAGGGGATAGTTTTATGGCATTTTTATTATTCATTTTTTTTACTAGTAATGGCAGCGATCTGCGATTTTTATCAGGACTGTGACATTAGGGCGGACAAGTCAGACAATTTTGACACATTTTTGGGACCATTGGCATTTATACAGCGATCAGTGCTATAAAAATACATTGATTACTGTAAAAATGTCACTGGCAGGGAAGTGGTTAACACTAGGGGGCAATCAAGGGGTTGTGTTCCTTAGTGTGTGTTCTAACTGAAGGGGGGAGGGGACTGTGTAGAGGAGATGACAGATCTGTCTTTTCTCCCCTCAGAGAACCGGAAACTGTGTGTTTACACACACAGATTATGGTTCTGGGTGTTCCCCGGGCACTCACATCCGCTCCGTGGGTGAGCAGGGGGAGCGCGCCCCTAGTGGCCCAAAAAGGAAGCGACATAACATAACAGCGATTCGCACAGCCGAGCCAAATTGCTGCAGTACAACTGCGGCGGCTGGTCGGCAAGCGGTTAATGTGCAGAGCTATATTATCTCAAATCCCATTCATAATAGGATTACGGTTCCAACAGAGTTTCAACATACCACTCTGTTGAGCGCTTCACTTTTTAATCCCTCGAGCTATTCAGCTCCTTCAGTTGGAGTTTTTATGGACCTAGTATTCAAGGACTTCGAAAAACAAAGTATTAAGAAAAAATGGATAAATGCAGTTTTTAAAAGAGGTTTGGAATCTCTTAAACAAAGGAATGACATTACCGTCTGCCCGACTGACAAGGGTGGCGGTATTGTCATTCTGGATAGTAACGCTTATGTAGAGGAGATGAATTGTATCTTATCTGACAAGGATACTTATTTTCCTTTGGGGAATAATCTGACTCAGAAGTATAAGAAAGAGCTTCAGGTAATTGTGGTTAAAAGTTTTGAAAGAGGCATTTAAAATAGAGGGAGAAATTCTAAATGATTCTGGTTGCACCTTGCATTCCGGTGATCTATTATCTCCCAAAAGTGCACAAGAATCCTCTGAATCTGCCAGGTCAGCCTATATATAGCTAAATCGATCTGTCACCTCCAGAACCGGGAGGTATATAGACAATTTCTTGCAGCCTCTCATTTCTAAAACTCCATCCTACCTGAAATATAGTATGCAGGTTATTAATATTTTGAATCAAATAACCTGGAAAGAGGAATATATTATGGTCACTGCTGATGTGGCTTCTTTGTATACCATCATTTCCCATCAACATGGTAGAGAGGCTGTAAAATGCTATCTAGAGAGAGACTCTGGTATTCCCTTGTTGCAGCAACAATTTCTTCTCCAGCTACTCGACTCTACAATGAGCCACAATTATTTTTGGTTTAACGGCTCATCTTATCTGCAAGGTCGTAGAGTGGCGATCGGAGCCAAGTTTGTGCCAAGTATGGCCAGCTTATTTATGGCCAAGTAGGAGGAGGACGTCATCTATTGTCAATGGAGGACTGAATTGGTCTTCTGGGGGCGCTATATAGATGACGTCCTCTTTCTCTGGGAAAGGAATCAAAACTCTTTGGATCTGTTCATTGGTGAGTTGAATGCCAATGTTCGAGGCATCGTTCCTCAGCATGAGGCCAGTACCTCCACTATCCACTTTTTGGATTTGGATATTAGAGTACAGGATGGCAGGTTTATTACATCTACCTATTTCAAGGATACAAACAGGAATGGCTACATAGGGACGGATAGTTGTCATCATGAGCCTTGGCTCAGATCTGTCCCTATGAGCCAATTCCCGAGATTGAGGAGAAATTGCTTCCTTCAAGATGACTTTATGAGGGAGGCGGAGTTTCTTAAAACTCGCTTCCTCTAGAAGGTCTATGCAGCTAATTAACTTGATTTGGTCATTGCTGATGTTGGCTCAAGGTAAAGAGTTGCTAAAACCTAAGATTAGGAACAACAATGACGATTTCCCTTCCCGTTTTTTCTTTTTTCACTACTTATTCAAACCAGCATTTCTCTATCAAAAAGATCTTTAAAAAACACTGGAATGTTTTGAAAAATGACAGAATACTAAGTCTCATACTTCCTGAACACCCTAGAGCTACTTATAGAGATTCCCCCTCTTAGACTCCAGGTAGCTCCTAACATAATCAGACCCCCAATCAGACCAAGCTTTTTTGGGAATTTCAAAGGTTACTATTTGTGTAGAAAGTGTGAAGTTTGCTATAACAATTGTAGTATCTCTCTTTTGGCTCTAACAAAATAATAAATTAAGTGGTGCTCAATCAAATCAATTAGGGATGTAAAAGAACTAGGTATAAATGAAAATTCAATATCAGAAAATCCAATAAATACTTATGTCTATAACCATTAATCTTCCATCACATTGGGTAACTAAGGATAAAGGCAAATCAAAGTTACTTCAATAAATGGATCCAAAATAGCCTACTCCCAAAAACGACCATTAGTGGAGCCTTACAGAGGGAGAATATATATTATCCGGGAGAAAATCTTCTGATATAAGAAATTATTTCTAAAAACCCATCAAAATAAATAAATAACATGAACCGAAGAAATAAATACACCCTGAAATATGTAGATAAATTTTGAAAGGTAAAGTGCAAAAAAGTGCAATATGCAACATTATTTTACAAGAAAAATTAAATGAACAATTAAATATAATATCATGCAACACTTCACAAATGTGCAAATAGATGAACAAAATATTAATTAGGATCCAATATATGTGCTTAAAATAGTGAAACTAAAGTGTCATAAAAAAGGGGTCCCATAGACAATGCAATCCAGATTGTGACAATCTAAATCAAACCAAGCGAAAAGATAGTTCATCAAAGATTCCTGGTGCCAACAATCAATCTTAAATGTAGATACAGATGTAATTCCCCCAGCCTCTCACCTCAGGGCTGAGCGATAACAGCCTTATAAGCAAATAGTAGCAATCCAATCTGCTCCACGATCTCCTTAACGGTAGTTCCCTTAGGGGTCTCCTATCTAAAATGTACTCCGCTTTCAGGACGCCCCAGTTAGGCAATGTAAATCATGTAAGAAAGGGGAGGACGCACTCCATAGTGTAGTAATTAAAAACAACACATTTATTGCAAATTATCCACTTACATTGGATTAGTAAAAATGAGCATAGCAACTGCCAGTGACACAGCTGTTTTCCAAACCCGGCCGTGATCGGGAATCTACCACGTGACACGCCTCTCTTCGCTGATGCGTTGCGTGACTGTCACGTCACTTTTTCAAAGGGTAACCCCCATCAAATCATTCTTTGCAGCTATTACCTTTTGTACCACCACCCCCTCCCTTTAGAATGTAAGCTCTACGAGCAGGGCCCTCCTGTACCTTTTGTATTGAACTGTACTGTAATTGTGTTGTCCCCCTTATACATTGTAAAGCGCTGTGTAAACTGTTGGTGCTATATAAATCTCGTATAATAATAATAATAATACTATTAATTTGATGGGTTTTTAGAAATAATTTTTTATATCAGAAGATTTTCTCCCGGATAATATATATTCTCCCTCTGTAAGGCTCCACTAATGATCGTTTTTGGGAGTAGGCTATTTTGGATCCATTTATTGACGTAACTTTGATTTGCCTTTATCCTTAGTTACCCAATGTGATGGAAGATTAATGGTTATAGACATAAGTATTTATTGGATTTTCCGATATTGAATTTCCATTTATACCTAGTTGTTTTACATCCTTAATTGATTTGATTGAGTGCCACTTAATTTATTATTTTGTTAGATCTCCTTTATTGGTGTGGGAACACCCTTATGGTAGCAGCTTTATCAGTTATCCCCCTTTTTTTGCTCTGAATATTTGTCTAAGGTTTGTGGTTTGCGCACTAGTATTCACTATTACCTCTTTTGGCTCTGTTACTGGTCAAACATATCAATTAAATTCCTTCATTACATGTTCGACCAAGAATGTGGTCTACTTGATCACGTCCGGTGGATGTGGGTGCACTTCCGGAGGCTGACCTTGGGGCTTGAAACACAACGGGGAGGAGGCGTTTCTATTTTACCCTCTGCCTATATATAGAGGAAGTGATGATCTCCTAACCATGCCCCTGACAAAATTCCTCATTGGACGAAACGCCGTGTAGGGTGGAGCCCGGAGATCTGACGTCATAACGCTATACTCGCTGACTACGGCCATCTTGCTGGTTGGAAACAAATGTTAACCAAGTACTTTTTGTGTTCCTGACATGCTTGTTTTAATTCTACAAATGTACGCTTTTTACTTAATAAAATCATCTTGATTTAACATACTACACTATGAGGAGCTGCTTCTCTTTTATCCTACATATGAACCTGCTGATTCACTCCATGTTATGAGATTCAGCTGTCTGGTACCAGATTGAGTGGTGCTATAGTGGATATATCATGCTTATTTGACCACCTATAACCTAGTGGTCCACTTTCTGCGGTAAGAGGCCCGGTGTGTTATTGTGTGGTGGAGGATTTCATAGTTCACCTCAGCTTGTCATTTACACTTTGGGTGATGCCATTTCTTGGAACATGGACTCTTTATGCTTAATGACAGTGGGCTTTTATTTACATAGTTCATGCTTGTATTTCTAGTGCTGCATATCTTTATACATGTTTTTTATATTTTTACCCATATTTTATGCTAGCTGCTGAATAGACATTAGCGCAGTGATCAATTTTATTCATCAAACCAGTCTATTAACCTTCTATGAGGAGGTGAGCTGCCATTTAGATAAAAGAAGGTCCGTAGACATGGTGTATCTGGATTTTGCAAAGTTATTCGATACAGTTCCCCATAAACATTTACTGTACAAACTAAGGTCTGTCAGCATGGACCAAAGGGTGAGTACATGGATTGGAAACTGGCTATAGGGGCGAGTTCAGAGGGTGGTGATAAGTGGAGAGTACTAGGAATGTTCCAGTGTGGAAAGTGGGGTCCCCCAGGGTTTTGTCCTGGGACCAATCCTATTTAATTTATACATAAATGATCTGGAGGATGGGATAAACACATGAATCTCAGTATTTGTGGACGATACTAAGCTAAGCAGGGCAATAATTTATCTGCAGGATGTGGAAACCTTGCAAGAAGATTTGAGCAAATTAATGGGGTGAGCAACTACATGGCAAATGAGGTTTAATGTAGAAAAATGTAAAATAATGCATATGGATGCCAAAAATATGATTGCAATCAACTCACTAGAGGGAGAACCTCTGGAGGAATCTAGGATGGAAAAGGACCTGGGGGTCTTATTAGATGACAGGCTCAGCAATGGCATGCAATGCCAAGCTGCTGCAAAAAAAAGCCAACAGAATATTGGAATGCATTAAAAAGGGGATTAACTCCAGAGATAAAATGATAATTCTCCCACTCAACAAGACTCTGGTCCGGCCGCACCTGGAGCATGCCGTCCAGTTCTGGTCTCCAGTCCTTAGGAAGGATGTGCTGGAACTGGAGAGGGTACAGAGAAGGGCAACAAAGCTAATTAAGGGACTGGAGGACATTAGTTATGAGAAAAGATTTCAAGCACTGAAATTATTCTCTCTGGAGAATAGACGCTTGAGAGGGGATATGATTTCAATGTACAAATACCGTACTGGTGACCCCACAATAAGGATAAAACTTTTACACGCAAGGGAACATAAAAAGACACATGGCCATTCACTAAAATTAGAAATAAGTGGTTTAACCTTAAACTGCGTAAGGGGATCTTTACGGTAAGAGTGGTAAGGATGTGGAATTCTCTTCCACAAGCATTCGTTTCAGCAGGAAGCATAGATCATTTAAAAAAACTATTAGATAGGCACCTAAATGACCACAACATACAGGGATATACAATGTAATATTGACATAAAAGCACACACAAGTTGGACCTGATGGACTTGTGTCTTTTTTCTTTTCAAATATGTTTATTGAAATGTTGTATAATTACATTGAAGACAAAGTAGAAATAATACAAAGTAGCAATAATGTGCAATATTTCTACATACAAAACCATGTAAAGTGTTGACACTATTTTGTGAACCATCTTTTAAACATACAACATATGAAAGTAAAACATTACATGGAGCAGTTATGCCTCTATATCCTTACTAGTGGTAGCAAATTATGGTATCCCCCTCATCACCCCTAATGGAATCAAACTGTGATTGGGATATGCCAACTTCAGGATGCAGAAACATAACATATTGCATTGGGTCCTGCTTCAGTAATGTGATGTAATATGACAAGCAGGTTATGTTGATTATTATAAACTAAAAGTATGTAGAACGCAAACAACAGAAACTGAACAAAGGGAAGGAGTAAAGAAAAAAAATACAGTTAACGTTTCAGTCAAATATTACAGTATTCAGTATATAAGTTGCGATACCAATATTTAGCTGCAACTACTATAAGTTAAGGTTTTAGGTTTAGGCTTTAGCTGCTTCTGGATGAAGGAACCAAGCTTGCCATTTTATTATAAATTGGGGTGCTTTAAGATTTTTGAGTGCCAGTAACTTTTTGTATTGGCATTGTATATTGATCCTTGTGCATATTTCTCTTCTTGTTGGGAGGTCGGAAGTTTTCCATTTACTCGCTAAAGCCGTCCTAGCTGTGAATAACACATGAGCGATCACTGTTTTAATTGTGATAGGGTAGGAGTCTAGTCCTATGTTCAAGCGTACTAGTTCCGAGGTAAGTGATTTGCACAGGCCTGTGATTTCATTGATGAATCTAGGTATATTTTCCCAAAAGGACACTATGTGAGGGCAGTTCCATAGAACATGGAATAGGTTTTCTATATGGTTACAGTTTCTCCAACAGTAGTTCAAAGAATCCTGAAATATTTTTGACAGTCTATAAGGTGTCATATACCACCTATGATATATTTTTTGAAAATGTTCCCAGTGCTCAACACAGGCAGTCATACTGAAGCTCATTTGTATAGCTTTCAACCATTGTTGTAGGGAGAATCCTTTCTGCATATCTTTTTCCCATTTGTACATATCTGGTATTTTAGTCACTAATATGGGGCCAGATAGAGAGTTGTAGAAGAAAGAAATTCTACGGGTCCATTTGTTCGACTTCCCTTGGAGGAATTCACAAATAGAGTTTGGAATTTCTATGCTTTCCATGCATTTAGTGGTTGAGTGGTAGTGTCTGATCTGCATTGACTTATAAGCATCCTTAGGTAAGCTGCTTAGGTGTAAGGAATTTGTGAAGTTTATACCTTGTTTAAGGCAGTTTCTTGCATCAAAATCTTTAATTAGCCATTCATATGTTTTAACTGGGATATTTAGCTTGTATGTGTTTTCTATGTACTTTTTGCGGGAGAGTAATGTGCGCCATGCCTTAAAGGTGGCTGTAATTGTGGGGTGGTGAACAGAAGAGGTTACGTGGGGGGACATAAGAGGAGCTGATAGAATTGCAAGGGAGTCCTGATGTTTCATAAAGCTTAGTTCCATGTCAACCCATAGTATATCCTCAGTTGGTTTGATCCAGTGTTTAGCTTGGTCTAGTAAGGACGCGTTGTAGTAGCCCTGCAATCTGGTAAACCAATTCTTGGATTTTTACATTGCCAGATATAGTTTCTTAATAGGGAGTTACAATTTGTGAAGAATGGGATAGGAATAGAGATTGGGAGTGTTCTAAACAGGTAGAGTATCTTTGGGAGTACTTGCATTTTAAAGGCAGCTGCTCTGCCTACCCAAGATAATTGAGTCCTACTCATCCATTTCAGGTCTTCAGAGATGTTGGACAATAGGGGGCTGAAGTTAGCATCATAGAGTGAGCCAGTGGGATAAGAAAGCTGGATACCTAAATATGTGATGGATTTAGCTCCCCATTTATATGGGAATACACTTTTCATTTGGTTTATTTGGCATTGAACAGACCCATGGCCAGTATTTGACATTTATTAGAATTAATCTTGTAGTAGGAAGCTTCCCCAAATTTCTCAATCAGTTGTTGAGTTGTATGTAGAGAATTGAGGGGATTCGATAGTGACAAGATGATATCGTCTTCGAACAAGCGTTTTTTGTGTTCACACTTACCCACTCGCAGTCCTTGGATCAGAGGATCACTCCTGACTGATTCAGCAAAGGGTTTGATAGCAAGTGAGAATATAATTGGAAAGAGGGGGCACCCCTGCCTTGTTCCATTTGAAAGATCAAATGATCTAGACAGGGTGCCGTCGACATATACTCTCGCCGAAGGGTTATTATATAATGTCATAATTGTTGAATATATTGTCCCAGACAACCCAAATTTAGTTAGCACTTGCGACAGATATTCCCAGTGAACTCTGTCGAATGCCTTCTCCGCATCCAGAGCAAGGAGAAGAGAAGGCACCCAACAAGTCTCAGCATGATGTATGAGGTTGATCATTCTTCTTGTACTGTCTGGAGCTTGCCTCCCTCTCACAAACCCTACTTGTTCCGGCCCTAGTAGGAGTGGGGTGAGATCTAAGAGTCTGTTAGCTAGCAGTTTGGAGTATATTTTTAAATCAGAATTTAGAAGCGATATGGGCCTGAAGTTTTGTGGGTGGTCTGGCTCTTTTCCAGGTTTTGGGAGAGTCACAATAACATTTCCTTCTGGAAGTGACCTGTGAGGACAGCTTGATTGTATAGTTCAACCAAATAAGGGTTTAAAATTGGATTAAGGGCTCTATAATATTCTGAGGAGAGTCCATCTATTCCTGGCGATTTTCCCAGCAGAAGGGAGGTGATAACATTTATAATTTCTTGTCTTTCGATAGTGAGATTAAGATGATTCAGGGAGGCTTTTCATCAAGTGCAGGTAAATTTATGTTTTGTAGGAACTTGGATATTACCTCAGTGTTGGGTTGAGGGGTGTCATGGTCTTCTTTTAGATTGTACAATGCTGCATAATAATACTGGAATGTTTGGGCTATATCTGATGGGTCAAGGGCATATTTACCTGTTTTGTGGTGACATTGTTGGGTAATTTTTTCCCTAGCTCTTTTTTGCTTTAATTGCATGGCCAGTCTTTTCCCTGCTTTGTTATTTTGTGAGTAAGCTGTGAGTTTAAGGCCCTTAATATATTTATCATGTTCAGATATCAATATTGTTCTAAGTTCCTCTCTAAGGATTACAAGGCGGAACAGTAATGTATTTTGGGGAGACTGTGCTGAGCTTCCAAAGAGGCTATTTCAGCAAGAAGAGTGGAAATTTTTAATTTCCTCTTTTTCCTTTCCCTGGAGGCCATCTGAATCAGCACTCCCCTAACAAAGGCTTTATGCGTACAAAAGAGATTGAATATGCTGCTAGAGGATTCAGAATTAAAGGAGAAGAACTCCTCCAATTGTGTCCCCAACTCCTTTACATATTCTGGCTGCGACAATATATGTGTTATTTCTCCATAATGGCGTATGGTTACCTGTGTACCCCTCTGAAATTTCCAGTTAAATAGGGGCATGGTCGGACCACGTAATGTTGTAAATATTTGTCCCTGTTACCTTATGGAGAAGAGTTCTGTCCGTAATAAAGCAGTCAATTCTTGAATATGTGTTATGGGGATGAGAGAGAAAAGTATAGTCTCTTTCTATGGTATGTTGATAGCGCCACAGGTCATGTAGATGTTCCTGCAGCAGGAATTGTCTAAGTCCCGGTTTCCCCGCAGAGTTCCTGGTGGTAGTGTCTATATCGGGGTCCATGGGAAAGTTGAAATCACCGCAAATTAAAATATCGCCTTTCCGGATTGAGCGAGCTTTGGCCAAGATCCTTCTGATGAACCTTATTTGATGTCTGTTGGGGGCATATATATTGATAAGGGTATATAGGGCTTCATTAAATTCTGCAACCAGGATTACATATCTACTTTCTTCATCCATCACTGATGTATGTAACTTGAAGGGAAGTGAATCTTTAATTGCTGTCATAACTCCTCTTTTCTTTTTCTTGAAATTGACTTGGTAAACATGGGGAAAGTGCTTGTGGGTACAGCTGGGAGGATTTGCAGACAGAAAGTGAGATTCTTGTACACATAAAATATTGCAGCATTGATTTTCTGCTTCCTTCCATAGAGCCCGTCTTTTGTAAGGGCTGTTAAGACCTTTCGTGTTCAACGATAGTAATTTAAGTACCATTGAAGATAAGTGTATTGCAGACGAACAATTTTTCTTCTATATAATTATGTTGCAGGCAGGAGAGAAGGCAAACATGGTAACATGAACTGAAAACAAACAAAACAAGAAGAAAGGAATTGACAACTTGCATTGCTGTAGTCTCATATTCTTGGATGAGAGAGAGAGTTTGTTGGGTACAGGTGTTTCTTGTACACATATCCAATGGGGAGTAAAATGTCCAACCAGGCAGGATCTTAGTAAGCAATAACACGGCAGGTTATGAGCAACAGAAACATATGCCGATGATGTTCTGAATTGTGTTCATTCAGAACGGTCTTTGATGTCTGCTATTTTGATTTTCATGTTGCAGATTTCTTCTGCTAGGTCCTCATGGGCATCGACTACTTCATTGTGTGCTAGGGTATAGTCACTCATTTTGTTCTCTAAATGATCCACTCTATCCCCAATGGCTTCTATTTCCCTGTTTGTTTGCCTCATGAAATTAGACATGTCATGTCTACGTGCTCCGCGTAGGGTAATTAGCATGTCTTTCAAAGCAGAGTCTAAAATAGGCTGGCCCACTGTGGGAAAAGTATCCAGCTTCTCACTGAAGCCATTATTGTTAGCCTGAATTACATTATCCAGGGAGGCATCACTTACTGTGTCTCCCTCCGCTGTCAGCTTCCTTCTCTGCTTCACAGGGCTGTTGAATGTGGATTGGGGAGAGTGGCTTCCATTGTCAGCAGCTGAAGGGTCATGCTGATATGAGGTATTCCGCACTGCTGCAACTGTCCCCATTCTTCTCTGTGAGGGAGTCGTAGTACCGGTGCCATCTTGGGAGAATCGAGTGCCAGCTAGGCTGTAAAAATCCATAAGTCTACGGGGTCCCTCACGCTCCTTCCTCTTCCCCCTCATGCCTCCCCTGCCTCTCTGGCTCTGCATCATGTGTTGAGTAAAGTTGTCAGTGTCACCTGTCAGATCCTGTTGAGCTGGAGCTTGGTCACAGCGGCCATACCTTAAGGCTGCTGGCCACGCCCCCCGACTTGTGTCTTTTTTCAACCTCACCAATAGGGATGAGCTATGTGTTCGAGTCGAACCCATATTCGACTTGAACATTGTCTGTTCGCCCGTTCGCCGAATTGCGAACGATATGGGCCGTTCGCGCCAAATTCGTGTGGCGCGTCACGGCCCAAAATTCACTGCGGCATCGCATTGCATTGCTGGCTGATGATTGGCCAAGCATGCACTATGACCCACATGCTTGGCCAATCACAGCGCCATCTGAACAGAGAGCCGTAATTGGCCAAAGCCAAGGAGGCTTTGGCCAATTATGGCTCAGGGGATTTAGTATACGCCCCACACTATATAAGGCTGCCTGCACGGCGGCCCTGTGTAGTGTGTGTTCCGGCATTGAAAGAGATAGACAGAGAGACAGTGTCATTTGATTTAAGTTAGATAGATTAGGCAGGACAGTCAGTGAGTTAGCTGCACTTACAGTGTATTGTGTATATATATGCATCCCAGGTGTTGTATATATATATATATATATATATATATATATATATATATATGTATATATATATATATATATATATATATATATATATATATATATATATACACTGTATTCAGTTTAGCTAGATCCGTACCTGTTATCTTCCTACTGACAGGCAGGCTTGTCTTGTTACAGTATTTACAGCTACCTGAAGAAAATTGCTGGTGTTCTTTTGATCCTATTAGTACCACAGTCAGGCAGGTAGACTATTTACAGTTAGTGTATCCTCCTCACAGTGTTAAATTAAAGCTACAAGTTAGTTTAGTGTGACCTCTGCACAGTGTTCAGCTAAAACTACAAGTTAGTGTAGTGCGTCCTCCTCACAGTGTTCTGTTAAAGCTACAAGTTAGTTTAGTGTGACCTCTTCACAGTGTTCAGCTAAAGCTACAAGTTAGGGTAGTGCGTCCTCCTCACAGTGTTCAGCTAACGCTACAAGTTAGTGTAGTGCGTCCTCACAGTGTTCAGCTAAAACTACAAGTTAGTGTAGTGCGACCTCTGCACAGTGTTCAGCTAAAGCTACCTGTAGAAGGTTGGTGGTGTTTTCCTGATCCTATCACTACCGCAGGCAGCTAAATAAGCTACAAGTTAGTTTTTTGCGAGCTCTGCACAGTGTTCACCTAAAGCTACCCGTAGAAGGTTGGTGGTGTTTTCCTGATCCTATCACTACCGCAGGCAGCTAAATAAGCTACAAGTTATTTTTTTGCGAGCTCTGCACAGTGTTCAGCTAAAGCTACCTGTAGAAGGTTGGTGGTGTTTTCCTGATCCTATCACTACCGCAGACAGCTAAATAAGCTACAAGTTAGATTTTTGGGAGCTCTGCACAGTGTTCACCTAAAGCTACCTGTAGAAGGTTGGTGGTGTTTTCCTGATCCTATCACTACCGCAGGCAACTAAATAAGCTACAAGTTAGTGTAGTGCGTCCTCCTCACAGTGTTCAGCTAAAACTACAAGTTAGTGTAATGCACAGTGTTCAGCTAAAGCTACAACTTAGGGTAGTGCGTCCTCCTCACAGTGTTCAGCTAAAACTACAAGTTAGTGTAGTGCGACCTCTGCACAGTGTTCAGCTAAAGCTACAAGTTAGTGTAGTGCATCCTCTGAACAGTGTTCAGCTAAAGCTACAAGTTAGTGTAGTGCGTCCTCCTCACAGTGTTCAGCTAAAACTACAAGTTAGTGTAGTGCGACCTCTGCACAGTGTTCAACTAAAGCTACCTGTAGAAGGTTGTTGGTGTTTTCCTGATCCTATCACTACCACAGGCAGCTAAATAAGCTACAAGTTAGTTTTTTGCGAGCTCTGCACAGTGTTCAGCTAAAGCTACCTGTAGAAGGTTGGTGGTGTTTTCCTGATCCTATCACTACCGCAGGCAGCTAAATAAGCTGCAAGTTAGTTTTTTTGCAAGCTCTGCACAGTGTTCAGCTAAAGCTACCTATAGAAGGTTGGTGGTGTTCTCATACTACAGGCAGGGAGTTGATTTTGCTAGCTGCAGTATCAGTATATATATATATATATATATATATATATATATATATATATATATATATATCCCAGCTTAGTGCAGCTACAGGCCATTAGTATGTCTGGAAGGCCAACAAGGAGAGGCAGACAGTCACAAGCCAATAAAAGAGGGTATGCAGGCCAAAAGATGCCATGCGGTGCTTGAGCTGGTGTGCTTGGGGGACAGGAGCCACACTAAGGCAGAGGTTCTGTCAGCTCTGCAGGGGCAGGTTCAGAGGTGGTTGACACTACGCCAACTTAAGCCAGGAATGGTGATTTGCGACAATGGCACCAACCTCCTCTCTGCCCTCCGACAGGGAGAAATTACCTATGTGCCCTGTTTGGCTCACATCCTTAACTTGGTGGTGCAGCAGTTCTTGGGCAGGTACCCGGGCTTACAGGATGTCCTGAGGCAGGCCAGGAAAGTCTGTGTGCATTTCCGCCAGTCATATAATGCCAGTGCTCGGCTGGCAGACCTCCAAAAGGAGTTTAACCTGCCCAAGAACCGCCTAATCTGTGACATGCCCACCAGGTGGAACTCAACGTTGGCCATGCTGCATCGGCTGCACACGCAGCAAAGGGCCATCAATGAGTACCTGTGCGACTATGGCACCAGGACAGGGTCAGGGGAGCTTGTTTTTTTTCCCCACGCCATGATCAGGGATGCGTGCACTGTCCTTTCACCATTTGAGGAGGCCACCTGTTGGAGCACAAGCTGCGTGGAATAATGGACAGGGCACTTGAAGTAGAACAGAGGCAGGAAGAGGAGGACTTCCTTAGCTCTCAAGGTCCCTTTATCCAGACAGTGTTCCTGCGTGCCCGCCGATCACACAGGAAGAGGACGAGGAGGAGGAGGAGGAGGAGGAGGATTGTGTCAGTATGGAGGTGGAGCATGGCACTCAGCATCAGCAGCAGTCTTTCAGGGATCTGTCCCAAGAAACACATGGACTTGTACGTGGCTGGGAGGAGGTGGCTGCAGACCATGTCGTCCTTAGTGACCCAGAGGACTCCGGACCGAATGTCTCAGCAAACCTACACTGCATGGCCTCCCTGATCCTGCAAAGTCTGCGTAAGGATCCTCATATTCGTGGTATCAAGGAGAAGGACCAATACTGGCTGGCAACCCTCCTTGATCCACGTTACAAGGGTAAGGTTGCGGACCTTATCTTGCCATCGCAGAGGGAGCAGAGGATGAAACATCTTCGGGAGGCCTTGCAGAAAGGTCTGTGCAACGCGTTCCCAGAGACTGGGAGGTTACAAACTCCTGTTTCTGGACAACGTGTTGCTGAAGCTTCGGTCAGTCAAAGAAGGAGCAGTGGACAAGGTGGCCATCTGACCGATGCGTTCAGACAATTTTTTAGTCTGCAGCCCCAAGGTATGATCGGTTCCAGCAACCATCGCCAGCGTCCGTTTTACATGGTGCAGGAATACCTAGGGGCAAGATCTGACTTGGACACCTTTCCCACCGAAAATCCTCTGGGTTACTAGGTCTTGAGGATGGATCACTGGCCAGAGCTTGCACAGTATGCAACTGAGCTACTGGCCTGTCCTGCATCCAGCGTTCTTTCGGAACGCACATTCAGTGCCGCTGGAGGCTTTGTAACCGATCACAGGGTGCGTCTGTCCACCGACTCGGACGATTGACTGACCTTCATAAAAATGAATCAGTCTTGGATCACCACCAGCTACCAAGCACCTGATGCTGATGTAACCGAATAATTTTTTAAAAAATCTCAGATCCCTTCAAAGACTGCCTATGCTGATGCTGAGTGACTATCCTGAGTAATTATCCTCTTCCTCTTCAATGATCACACTGATAGCTTGTAAGAACATTTTTGGTTCTGGGCGCCGCCACCAGTGCCTAAGGCCCAATTTTTCAGCCCCTGTTTAACAGGGGCGTGTAATTACAATTTTTGATGCAATTCTTTGCAGCAGGGCTCGTTCCTATGTTCCAACTAGAGTATCTGTGAGGGGTTGCAGTGTTGTGGCACCAGCACCAGTGCCTAAGGCCCAATTTTTCAGCCCCTGTTTAACAGGGGCGTGTAATTACAATTTTTGATGCAATACTTTGCAGCAGGGCTCGTTTCTGCATTCCAACTAGAGTATCTGTGAGGGGTTGCAGTGTTGTGGCACCAGCACCAGTGCCTAAGGCCCAATTTTTCAGCCCCTGTTTAACAGAGGCGTGTAATTACAATTTTTGATGCAATACTTTGCAGCAGGGCTCGTTCCTGCGTTCCAACTAGAGTATCTGTGAGGAGTTGCAGTGTTGTGGCACCAGCACCAGTGCCTAAGGCCCAATTTTTCAGCCCCTGTTTAACAGGGGAGTGTAATTACAATTTTTGATGCAATACTTTGCAGCAGGGCTCATTCCTGCGTTCCAACTAGAGTATCTGTGAGGGGTTGCAGTGTTGTAGCACCAGTCCCTAAGGCCCAATTTTTCAGCCCCTGTTCAACAGGGGCATGTAATCACAATTCTTGATCTAATATTTCACAGCAGGGCCCGTTTCTGCGCCCACCAAGAGCAAGTGAGGACTTACAGTGTTGTGGCACCAGCACCACCACCAAAGGCCCAATTTTTCTGCCCCTGTTTAACAGGGCATGTAATTACAATTTTTGATGCAATACTTTGCAGCAGGGCTCGTTCCTGCGTTCCCACTAGAGTATCTGTGAGGGGTTGCAGTGTTGTGACACCAGCACCAGTGCCTAAGGCCCAATTTTTCAGCCCCTGTTCAACAGGAGCATGTAATTACAATTCTTGATCTAATATTTCACAGCAGGTCCCGTTTCTGCACCCACCAAGAGCGAGTGAGGACTTACAGTGTTGTGGCACCAGCACCACCACCACCACCAAAGGCCCAATTTTTCTGCCCCTGTTTAACAGGGCATGTAATTACAATTTTTGATGCAATACTTTGCAGCAGGGCTCATTCCTGCATTCCAACTAGAGTATCTGTGAGGGGTTGCAGTGTTTTGGCACCAGCACCAGTGCCTAAGGCCCAATTTTTCAGCCCCTGTTCAACAGGGGCATGTAATTACAATTCCTGATCTAATATTTCACAGCAGGGCCCTGAGAGGGCTTACAGTGTTGTGGCCACAACAACACCTAAGGCCCAGTATATAAGGCAGGCCCCTACTTTCAAACCTCCAACTTACAAACTACTCCTACTTGGTAGGTATGAAATCTACCCCTAGGAAGGGAAATTCTCTCCTGTAAGAGTTAATATGTGAAAAACATTTCTCCTTTCCATTGATGCTTTATCACCAATCCTTGTTTCACAAAAAAACCCACATTTTCAAAAAACATTTGTCATTGGGACAAAAAGTGAGGTGAGATCTTCTGAAGAGGAGCACAGACAGCAAAACAAATGTCACAGAGGTGATAACCCTTCCCTATGTTTTCCAAAAAGCTTAAAATAGATTTTTTGGCTGGAGCTAAACACGTTAAAAATGTACCAGTTCAAAATTACAAACAGATTCTACTTAACAACAAACCTACAGTCCCTGTCTTGTTTGCACCGCCTGTATACTGCTGTTCAGAGTACAGAGCCTGTATACTGCTGTTTCCTTTTTTAATTTGGGTGCGGGGTTCCCCTTAATATCCATACAAGACCCAAAGGGCCTGGTAATGGACTGGGGGGTACCCATGCCATTTTTCTCACTGATTTTCATCCATATTGCCAGGCCCCGACATTACATTAAAGCCGCAAGCAGTTTTAAATGACTTTTTTCCTTTAAAAATGACATTTTGTGCAGGGACTGTTCTAAGCACAGGAAACACAGGCCACTTTACAGGCATACTATAGACTCTCCCAGGTACGATATTTAAAGGAATATTTCACTTTTTTTTTACTTTAAGCATCATTAAAATCACTGCTCCCGAAAAAACGTCCGTTTTTAAAAGTTTTTTTTGCATTGATACATGTCCCCTGGGGCAGGACATGAGAGCTGGCAATTAGCCGACAGCTAAGTGACCAGCTCAGAGAAGGAAGACCTGAGCCATCCCTGACAGAAGGCAAATTTATTAAATAATTTCAACTCTGTGTATACAAAGGAGCATCGGGGAGCTCAAGTCCATAATAGGGATGGTATTTACACAGCCCCAAATGATCCACAATGGCTCAAAAGTGATATGATACAGAAATATTTAGACAGAATAAAGGTGGATAAAGCACCTGGACCAGATGGCATGCACCCACAGATCCTAAAAAAATTGAGCTCTTTCATTTCAAAGCCATTGTTTTTATGAATAGTACCACTGAAATGGCATAGGGCCATTGTGGTGCCTACATTTAAAAAGGGATCAAAGTCTTTACCAAGTACCTATAGAGCTGTTAATTTAACTTCTATAGTGGGGAAGATACTGGAGAGTTTAATAAAAGACCACATAGATGAGTTCTTGCTGAAAAAAATATTTTAAGCAACCTACAGCATGGATAAATGAAAGACAGAAGTTGTCAAACAAACCTAACTTCTTTTTATGAGGAGGTAAGTAAAACCTTGGACAGAGGGGTGGCTTTGGACGTAGTACACTTGAATTTTGCAAAAGTGTTTTACGCAGTTCCCCACACACGGCTAATATGTAAGGTAAAGTCTATAGGCTTGGAAAAATTGATTTGTAAATGGATAAAAAACTGGCTAAAAGACAGAATTCAGAGAGTAGTGGTTAATGATTCTTATTCTGATGGTCTAAGGTTATTAGTGGTGTACCGCAAGGTTCAGTGTTGGGACATTTACTTCTTAATATCTTTATAAATTATATAGGGTCTGGGATTAAAGGGGTTGTAAACCCTCGCATTTTTTTTTAAGTAACAAACATGTTATACTTACCTCCACTGTGCAGTTTGTTTTGCACAGAGTGGCCCCGATCTACCTGTTTTGGGGTCCCTCAGCGGCGCTGGTGGCGCCTCCTCACATCGAATGTCCATGTTGGAGAAGGCTTTCCTATAGTGGACACCCATGTAGGCGCGCTACTGTGTCCATTCACACAGAATGCAGGACTCAGCCCCGCCCCAGGCACTGCATCATTGGATTTGATTGACAGCAGCAAGAGCCAATGGCTGTGCTGCTATTAATCTATCCAATCAGGCCACAAGACACCAGCTAGAGTTGGTGTGCTCATTCCCGGACAGAAGACAACAGCTTTCATGTAAGTAAAACGGGGGGGCTGGGGGGCTGCAGCACTACAGATGTTTTTTTCACCTTAATGTATAGATTGCATTAAGGTGAAAAACCATGAGGGTTTACAACCCCTTTAGTCTTAAACTTACAAGCCAACCTCAATGCACTGTTTAATTGAGCACTTATTTGGCAAATGAGGTTTAATGTTGATAAATGTAAAGTTATGCACTTGGGGGCTAAGAATATGCATGCATCATTCAATCTTTGGTGTCGCACAACTGAGGTAATCCATAGTGGAGAAGGATCTGGGGATTTTGATGTATCATAAGTTTAATAATAGCATGCAATGCCAAGCTGCGGTTTCCAAAGCGAGCAAAGTCCTTTTTTATATTAAGAGCGGTATGGACTCCAGAGAGAGAGATATAATTTTGGCCCTGTACAAATCATTAATAAGACCTCATCTGGAATATGCAGTTCAGTTTTGGGCACCAGTTCTCAAAAAGGATATCAGGGAACTAGAGAAAGTGCAGAGAAGGCCAAGCAAGCTGATAAGAGGCATGGAGGAGCTCAGCTATGAGGAAAGATTAGAGGAATTTATTCTCTCTTGAGAAGAGGAGATTAAGGGTGCATATGATGAACATGTACAAATACATAAGGAGTCCATATAGTGAACTTGGTGTTGAGTTATTAACTTTAAGGTCATCACAGTGGACAAGGGGGCACTCTTTACATCTAGAGGAAAAGAGATTTAATCTCCAAATACAGAAAGGTTTCTTCACAATAAGAACTGTGAAAATAGGTGGTTCTGGTCAGCTCAGTAGTCAGCTCAGTAGATTGCCTTAAAAAAGGCCTGGATACTTTCCTAAATCTACATAATATAACTGGGTATAGGTAAAGTTGATCCAGGGTAAATCTGATTGCCTCTCAGGGGATCAGGGAGGAATTTTTTCCCCTGCTGTAGCGATTTGAAGCATGCTTTGCTGGGGTTTTTCGCCTTCCTCTGGATCAAATGTGGGTAAAGGATTGCGTATATGGGATTGTATGATTTTTTAAAATTTTTTATTGGTTAAACTAGATGGACTTGTGTCTTTTTTCAACCTCACTAACTATGTAACTTTATATAATAGAAGGCCTGAATTTCTGAGAGGAGCCCGGGGGGGTATTTAAGCAGCCCACTCACCTGTGTTCCTTGTCGGTTCCAGTGCACGATACTACATGTCACTAGCCTGACTCTCCCCAGCTCACTTTGTGTTTGAGAGTCTGTGTGTTCGATTACAAGTGTGTTGCAACTTCTCAGTTTGTGGTTTTCATCAGCGGTTTTCGCTCGCTGTTGCAGGTAGGATTCTAACCTTTTTCATTTCATGCGCAATGTTACGATTTGTTATGTTTCCTATCCCACATCTCTTTCATACTCAGCTGCCTCTGAGTTGTTGTCGGTCGTGTCCCAACATCATTCGACACAGGTGTAGTAGATCCGTAGTTTCCCTCTGCCTTGTTTGTCATCCCATACACAAACATACAATTCGTTCATAGATCCAAGCCTCCGAGCCGTTGTCGGTCATTGTCTGATATCACTCGACACAGGCTTTGCTGGTTATAGGATTCACTGTCTATGGGGTTGCCGCCACATCCATTTGGAGATTAACATGTATTGATTGCATGGCTTCTGTGGCTGACTGAGGTTGTAATTAGACCCCTCTTTGTGCCTTGTCTGCACTTTGATTAGCCTTGGCGGGCTGGGTGGTTGGTATGTTTTTGGTTTTGGAGATGGCACCCTAACATCCTACAATGGCCCAATTCGAATCCCGGTCACGCTGACGACATAGTGTTTCGTATCCTCGGTACGACACAAGTCAATTCCAGTTGTCACACATATCACAAGCTTTCTGCAGCTCGGGTCTCTCCCATAAGGCTCCTGCCACAAGCAATCAGCCATTACTCAGACCATTCATACAGTTGCACTTACTCAAACACATAGGATACTCCAGCTTCATAAATCTGTTTTTGCCTTCCTGATGAGTAGGGATGAGCTTTGAGTTCGAGTCGAACTCATGTTCGACTCGAACATTGGCTGTTTACAAGTTCGCCGAACAGCGAACAATTTGGGGTGTTCGCGGTAAATTCGAATGCCGTGGAACACCCTTTAAAAGTCTATGGGAGAAATCAAAAGTGATAGTTTTAAAGGCTTATATGCAAGTTATTGTCATAAAAAGTGTTTGAGGACCTGGGTCCTAACCCAGGGGACATGGATCAATGCAAAAAAAGTTTTAAAAACGGCCGTTTTTTCAGGAGCAGTGATTTTAATAAAGCTTAAAGTCAAACAATAAAAGTGTAATATCCCTTTAAATTTCATAGCTGGGGGGGTGTCTATAGTATGCCTGTAAAAGGGCACATGTTTCCCATATTTAGAACAGTCTGACAGCAAAATGACATTTCAAAGCAAAAAAGTCATTTAAAACTACTTGCGGCTATTGCATTGCCGGTCCGACAATACACATAGAAGTTCATTGATAAAAACGGCATGGGAATTCCCCACAGGGGAACCCCGAACCAAAATTAAAAAAAAAAATGATGTGGGGGTTCCCCTAAATTCCATACCAGACCCTTCAGGTCTGGTATAGATTTTAAGGGGAACCCCGCGCCAAAATAAAAAAAAAAACGGCGTGGGGTCCCCCCAAAAATCCATACCAGACCCTTATCCGAGCATGCAACCTGGCAGGCCGCAGGAAAAGAGGGGGGGATGAGAGAGCGCCCCCCCTGAACCGTACCAGGCCACATGCCCTCAACATTGGGAGGGTGCTTTGGGGTAGCCCCCCAAAACCCCTTGTCCCCATGTTGATGAGGACAAGGGCCTCATCCCCACAACCCTGGCCGGTGGTTGTGGGGGTCTGCGGGCAGGGGGCTTATCGGAATCTGGAAGCCCCCTTTAACAAGGTGACCCCCAGATCCCGGCCCCCCCCTGTGTGAAATGGTAATGGGGTACAAAAGTACCCCTACCATTTCACTAAAAAACTGACAAAAATGTTAAAAATGACAAGAGACAGTTTTTGATAATACCTTTATTTAAATGCTTCTTCTTTCTTCTATCTTCCTTCACCTTCTTCTTCTGGTTCTTCTGGCTCTTCTGGATCTTCCTCCGGCGTTCTCATCCAGCATCTCCTCCCCGGTGTCTTCTATCTTCTTCTCCTCCTCTCCACCCGTTGACCCCACCCCCTCTGACACACGGGACATGATGGGACTTCCCTGTGGCATTCCCCGTGACGTCACAGGGAAGTCCCGTCAAGTCACCGTGCATCAGAGGGGCGGGGTCACCGGGTGGCCCTGCCCCCCGTTATTTAAGAACCGTCAGAAGAGGAGACGCCGTCACACAGCGGGAGCCTCCCTCCATGCCAGCATGGATGCGGAGCGGCCCGGAGAAGAAAATGAAGAAGAGAGGAAGAGAAGAAGATGAAGAAGAGAAGAAGATGAAGAAGAAGATGAAGAAGAGAAGAAAATGAAAAGAAGAGCGGGAGCCTCCCCCCATGCCATGGGTGCGGAGCAGCCCGAGGAGAAGAAGATAGAAGATGCCGCGGAGGAGATGCTGGACGAGAACGCCGGAGGAAGAACCAGAAGAGCCAGAAGAACCAGAAGAAGAAGAAGAAGATGAAGGAAGATAGAAGAAAGAAGAAAGAAGAAGCATTTAAATAAAGGAATTGTCAAAAACTGTCTCTTGTCATTTTTAACATTTTTGACAGTTTTTTAGTGAAATGGTAGGGGTACTTTTGTACCCCCTTACCATTTCACACAGGGGGGGTGGGATCTGGGGGTCCCCTTGTTAAAGGGGGCTTCCAGATTCCAATAAGCCCCCTGCCTGCAGACCCCCACAACCACCGGCCAGGGTTGTGGGGATGAGGCCCTTGTCCTCATCAACATGGGGACAAGGTGTTTTGGGGGGACCCCACGCCGTTTTTTTTTTAATTTTGGCGCGGGGTTCCCCTTAAAATCCATACCAGACCTGAAGGGTCTGGTATGGAATTTAGGGGGACCCCCTCATCATTTTTCTTTTTTAATTTTGGCCGGGGTTCCCCTTAATATCCATACCAGACCTGAAGAGCCTGGTATGGAATTTAGGGGGACCCCCACATCATTTTTTTTTTTAATTTTGGTTCGGGGTTCCCCTGTGGGGAATTCCCATGCCGTTTTTATCAATGAACTTCTATGTGCATTGTCGGACCGGCAATGCAATAGCCGCGAGTAGTTTTAAATGACTTTTTTCCTTTGAAATGTAATTTTGCTGTCAGACTGTTCTAAACACGGGAAACATGCGCCCCTTTACAGGCATACTATAGACACCCCCCAGCTACGAAATTTAAAGGGATATTACACTTTTATTGTTTGACTTTAAGCATTATTAAAATCACTGCTCCTGAAAAAACGGCCGCTTTTAAAAGTTTTTTTTGCATTGATCCATGTCCCCTGGGGCAGGACCCAGGTCCCCAAACACTTTTTATGACAATAACTTGCATATACAGTGGGGACGGAAAGTATTCAGACCCCCTTACATTTTTCACTCTGTTATATTGCAGCCATTTGCTAAAATCATTTAAGTTCATTTTTTTTCCTTATTAATGTACACGCAGCACCCCATATTGACAGAAAAACACAGAATTGTTGACATTTTTGCAGATTTATTAAAAAAAAAAAACTGAAATATCACATGGTCCTAAGTATTCAGACCCTTTGCTCAGTATTTAGTAGAAGCATCCTTTTGATCTAATACAGCCATGAGTCTTTTTGGGAAAGATGCAACAAGTTTTTCACACCTGGATTTGGGGATCCTGTGCTAGTCCTCCTTGCAGATCCTCTCCAGTTCTGTCAGGTTGGATGGTAACCGTTGGTGGACTGCCATTTTTAGGTCTCTCCAGAGATGCTCAATTGGGTTTAAGTCAGGGCTCTGGCTGGGCCATTCAAGAACAGCCACGGAGTTGTTGTGAAGCCACTCCTTCGTTATTTTAGCTGTGTGCTTAGGGTCATTGTCTTGTTGGAAGGTAAACCTTCGGCCCAGTCTGAGGTCCTGAGCACTCTGGAGAAGGTTTTCGTCCAGGATCTCCCTGTACTTGGCCGCATTCATCTTTCCCTCGATTGCAACCAGTCATCCTGTTCCTTCAGCTGAAAAACACTCCCACGACATGATGCTGCCACCACCATGCTTCACTGTTGGGACTGTATTGGACAAGTGATGAGCAGTGCCTGGTTTTCTCCACACATACCGCTTAGAATTAAGGCCAAAAAGTTTTTATCTTGGTCTCATCAGACCAAAGAATCTTATTTCTCACCATCTTGGAGTCCTTCAGGTGTTTTTTAGCAAACTCCATGCGGGCTTTCATGTGTCTTGCACTGAGGGGAGGCTTCCGTCGGGCCACTCTGCCATAAAGCCCCGACTGGTGGAGGGCTGCAGTGATGGTTGACTTTCTACAACTTTCTCCCATCTCCTGACTGCATCTCTGGAGCTCAGCCACAGTGATCTTTGGGTTCTTCTTTACCTCTCTTACCAAGGCTCTTCTCCCCCGATTGCTCAGTTTGGCCAGACGGCCAGCTCTAGGAAGGGTTCTGGTCGTCCCAAACCTCTTAAATTTAAGGATTATGGAGGCCACTGTGCTCTTAGGAACCTAAAGTGCAGCAGAAATTTTTTTGTAACCTTGGCCAGATCTGTGCCTTGCCACAATTCTGTATCTGAACTCTTCAGATAGTTCCTTTGACCTCATGATTGTCATTTGCTCTGACATGCACTGTGAGATGTAAGGTCTTATATAGACAGGTGTGTGGCTTTCCTAATCAAGTTCAATCAGTATAATCAAACACAGCTGGACCCAAATGAAGGTGTAGAACCATCTCAAGGATGATCAGAAGAAATGGACAGCACCTGAGTTAAATATATGAGTGTCACAGCAAAGGGTCTGAATACTTAGGACCATGTGATATTTCAGTTTTTCTTTTTTAATAAATCTGCAAAAATGTCAACAATCCTGTGTTTTTCTGTCAATATGTGGTGCTGTGTGTACAATAATGAGGAAAAAAAATGAACTTAAATGATTTTAGCAAATGGCTGCAATATAACAAAGAGTGAAAAATTTAAGGGGGTCTGAATACTTTCCGTCCCCATTGTAAGCCTTTAAAATTAGCACTTTTGATTATTCATGTTCATGTCCCATAGACTGTTCGCGTGTTCAAAAAACTTTTTTCCTGTTCGCATGTTCTAGTGCGAACCGAACAGGGGGGTGTTCGGCTCATCCCTACTGATGAGGCTACTTTCTTGCAATCGTTGCAAGCACGTCTCCAGTGGCACATGATCTGACCACTCATTGTCTCCAGTGGCACACAATTTGGCTGCTCACATTTTCTTGTCTGTCATTTCTCCTTTAGGTCAGTCATGTTCAGGTTGTTCCATGCTGCACTAGGTTGGACGTGCTTTCTATAATAAAAATAAGAGAAAGATGAAAAAAAAAAAAAACACTGGCAACAAAAGTGAGTACATCCCTAAGAGAAAATGTCCAAATTGGGTCCAATTAACCATTTTACGTCCCTAGTATCATGTGACTCATTGGTGTTACAAGGTCTCAGGTGTGAATGGGGAGCAGGTGTGTTAAATTTGGTGTTATCGCTCTCACTCTCTCATGCTGGTCACTGGAAGTTCAACATGGCACCTCATGGCAAAGAACTCTCTGAGGATCTGAAAAAAAGAATTGTTGCTCTACATAAAGATGGCCTAGGCTATAAGAAGATTGCCAAGACCTTGAAACTGAGCTGCAGCATGGTGGCCAAGACCATACAGCAGTTTAACAGGACAGGTTCCACTCAGAACAGGCCTCGTCATGGTCGACCAAAGGAGTTGACTGCATGTGCTCAGCATCATATCCAGAGGTTGTCTTTGGGAAATAGACGTATGAGAACTGCCAGCATTGCTGTAGAGGTTGAAGGGAGCTTCTTCTAAAGATGATGCACAAGAAAGCCCATAAACAGTTTGCTGAAGACAAGCAGACTAAGGACATGGATTACTGGAACCATGTCCTATGGTCTGATGAGACCGAGATAAACTTATTTGGTTCAGATGGTGTCAAGCGTGTGTGGAGGCAACCAGGTGAGGAGTACAAAGATAAGTGTGTCTTGTCTACAATCAAGCATGGTGGTGTGAGTGTCATGGTCTGGGGCTGCCAGCACTGGGGAGCTACAGTTCATTGAGGGAACCATGAATGCCAACATTTACTGTGAGATAATGAAGCAGATCATGATCTCCTCCCTTCAGAGACTGGGCTGCAGGGCAGTATTCCAACATAATGACCCCAAACACACCCACCAATTCCTAAACCTTATTGAGCATCTGTGGTGCATCCTCAAATGGAAGGTGGAGAAATGCAAGGTCTCTAACATCCAACAGCTCTGTGATGTCATCATGGAGGAGTGGAAGAGGACTCCAGTGGCAACCTGTGATGCTCTGGTGAACTCCATGCCCAAGAGGGTTAAGGCAGTGCTGGAAAATAATGATGGGCACACAAAATTTTGACACTTTGGGCCCAATTTGGACATTTTCACTTAGGGGTGTACTCACTTTTGTTGCCAGCGGTTTAGACATCAATGGCTGTGTGTTGAGTTATTTTGAGGGGACAGCAAATGTACACTGACTACTTTACATTGTAGCAAAGTGACATTTATTCAGTGTTGTCACATGAAAAGATATAATAAAATATTTACAAAAAATGTGAGGGGTGTACTCACTTTTGTGAGATTCTGTATTTATATAGTTTCATAGTTGGTAAGGTTGAATAAAGACCTAAGTCCATCTAGTTCAACCTGTATGGGTGTAGGTATACTGTATGTGTCTTTATTTATGTCTCTACCCCTTTCTACATCCCTGTATATTGTGTTCAATAGGATGCACATCTTGATGTTTTTTTGAAACTAGTGACACTCCTCTGAAACCACCAGGGCTGGCTCAAACTGTTGTAGGGCTGGGAATTACTCCATTGCTAATGTTGGTTGTCCACAGTGAGAGCTTCATGTTAGGATAGCCCAGATAGGTTAAAACTAGTGTCTGAACACAGCTAAAGGTATTGGTAATGCAACAGCATTTAAAGAAATTATAAATGTTTGTGTTACATGTATGAATTTTTGAATTAGTGATATATGAGCACCCAGCACTCTCAATCCACTCAGGCAATGCTAATATGTAAATCAGGCTTTAAAACATGTCTAAAATATACATTCGTGAAAAAGGCAAACAAAGGGAAAGACCATAGAACAAAGAAAGATGATCAGCTGCACACCCATACGATGCAATGTCAGCTTTATTGTGTCAAAAATAGTCAAGACAAACAAACATGGCCAGGGGAGACAAAAAGGGTTAACATGTTTCACAAAGAGATAGGGAAAATTGAGTACTGTCTGTGATACTTTTTTTATTTGCACTAACATACAATTTTTCAGGACAAGCTTTCAGGATATGCCCCCTTCTTCAAGGGCCAAGCAGTACTAATTCACAAAAGTTTTAGCAGAATGTTGAAATGTTAAAAAGCAAAAAAAAAACCACAATCTCTGAGGGAAGGGGAAAAAAAGAAAAAGAAACACATACAAATCAATGTATATGGCAATGGTAATAAAGCTAGCAGCAGAGCTAGTAAGCTAAGACAGAGTGGGAGCTATAGACTGGAGTGGGGGATGATAGTCACAGAGGGGGTCCTAAAACTGTAGTATAATGGGTAAGGAAACCAATATCTACATTTTGGCCATTGTTTTTTGAGTCAAAAAGAAGTATCATTCTTAGTTCAAACGTTTTCCTTTCCTGGATAGTTCTGAAATTCCCTTTAAGAACTAAAACATTGAGGTCTTCTATAGTGTGGTACGGTTATGAGAAGTGATGTCCCACAGGTATCTTCTTTATGTTCCTTGATAGTATGTCTGTGCAAATTCATCCTTGCCATTTGTTAAAATGATGTGCATACATAGAACTTAGTAAATCAGGCCCAGTAAGTTAAAGTGGAATTCCAGGCTTTCCTTAACTAGTCTTGAAAATGCTCCCTCCCTAATACCTATTCTGACTAACCAGTGTAAAAAAATATCTGAATACTTGACTATTTTCCTTGTCAAAAGAAGTTTATTGAGTATACAATGTTATAAAGATACATAAAGTAAGTTTACAAGGATCTATAAAGTAAGCTCATTGTTTTACAGTAGGGTTTATATAGGTAAATATCATGAAATTTCAAATATTAAACATTGGGTTCACGTAAACCTAAATTAAAGATATATATCATTTCCTTAGTTACTTTTGTAGGTATTTAAATTATTTATACCTACTATACAAATTGTTTACAAGTAGAGTGTATATAGGTCAAATAAATTCTGATAATGAGCTTTAATCGTAAAGTGGAGAAAAGGAAAGAGAAAGAAGAAAAAGGGTTGAAAGGTAGAGGTATGGTCCACAAGGTTGTCCCGCTCGTCAGTTTATTATTCTTTTTAGTTCTCTTTGAAGCCTTAGAATGGGTGTCTCTGTAAGTCATTTAATCTGTTACCATGGCAACAGGACAGAGTCATTGAAGTTTGACAGGAACTGTTGTTTTATCCAAGGATGCCAAAGTTTTTCAAATTTTGGAATTTGATTTTGATCGATGGCTACCATCTTAGCATGGGACATTGTATTATTCATTCTGTGAATTGTTTCTGCTAGTACCAATGTAGGAGATTTCCATGCCTTGGCCACTGTTTGTTTTGCAGCCGTTATTAGTTGGATCATAAGTTTGAATTGAGAGAGTGTTAACCATTCTGGTTTTAGATTAAGTAAAGTTAAATATGGATCTGGTTGTATTATTTTTTTAAATATTTTAGATGCAATCACGAAGACTTCCTTCCAGAAGGTTTGGATTACTGGGCACGTCCACCATATGTGTAAATATGTGCCTATTTCTGGGCATCCTCGAAAACAAAGAGCTGAGGTATTAGGTGAATATTTTGCCACTCTAGCGGGTACAAGGTACCAGCGAGTTAGGACTTTATAATACTTGACTATTTTCAAGCTGCTTCGGTCTAGTCATGTGATCTGACTCTCCTGTGTCAGCCAGCGGTGGCTACAGGCAGTAGTGTATTTAGGTTTTGTGTTGCCCTAGGCCTGACTAAGCTCCTGCACCCCCTAATTTAAATATGACCCACCCCTTCCTGTCAAGGCCACACCCCTTGCTGTTTAGAACCCGCTCTGAAATTTTCGAGTGGGGACACTAGTTCTGAGGGCCTGGGGGGCAATGGATTCCCTTAATTTGCATAGATTTCCTCTCACTTCGTGTTTGGCTATGAGGCAGGAAGTGAAGGGAAATCTCTGCAATGGGACAGGAATGGTAAATAATAAACGGACAGGGGCTATAACCCTCCCTTATTCTATCCATAATGAAAAAAAAATGTTGCCTATAGTTCTACTTTAAGCACAAATTTCTGATAATTTTATGGAGAGGACTAAGAAGATATAACCATGCCAATGGTGCAGCAGAAAACATATAGCACAGCGATGAAGGTTTGTGGTCCAGGATAATTGGACAGTTAAAATTAGAAGCGGCACCCCCCCCCACACAGTTGTGAAATGCCAGCCGCCCGCATACCCAAAGCAGTGCAGCCGCTTTATGGGGGTGCTAGACCAATTTGCCTCTCAGCCCAGTCCACCCTACACTAATAGTGTAACACAACCCGTCGGGGACTCTTTCCGTGTTGCCCCCCTGCAAAGTGCTGCCCTAGGCCTGGGCCTTGTTGGCCTAGGCCAGGATACAGCATTGGCTACAGGGAGAGGAGACAGTGCTCAACAATAGCTGGATATGCCCAGGAGTGGAGAGATCACCCATAGGCTTACTATGACTCAGCCATTGTCGTCTCTCTCTCTCCTCTCCCCTGCAGCAACTTCTGTCTGACATAGGGGAGACAGATCACATCATTAGACCGTTGCGGTCTAGGTAAGTACACAGATATTCTTTTACACGGGTTAGTCAGAATAGGTGTTGGGGATAGTGTTTTTAAGACTAGTTAAGGAAAGCCCAGAATTCCACTTTAGGTTTTTAGGATGTAGTAAGCAGGCCTGATGCTGGGCGAGTGTTCGGGGTGCACCAGACCCAGGCACCGCAGAGGGGGGGCACCAAAGTGCTAGGGCATCATCAGTCCTGAATGTTCTGCCTCGATCCCGCTGCAGTGTGCACATTCCCCACCCCGGCATGCCCACAGCAGTGTGCACATTCATCGACTGCGTGCCTGCTGCACATCCCCCGCCCGGAGCCCACTGTATATTCCATACGAGGATGGAGAAGGAGGTAGGCTAGGTCTTCCCCACCTCCTCCCCATGTCCCTCATGTGCTCGCCCACAATCCCTTTGTGCAACCAATCTGTGCCTCGGAAAGGGGTGTGGGCGGGATATTTCAAACCAGCCATTGATCCTGCCTGATGCCGCTGCCTGAGTGCCTGTGCCTCTGAAGACAATACCGCCCTGTGTGAGGGATCTCTCCCCTCGCTCTCTTCTCCAAATGTGCCATAATTTTCCATGTGCCATAGTCTTCCATGTGCCATAGTTTTCCAGCCTTCCATGTGGCATAGCTTTCCAGCCTTCCATGTCCCATAGTCTTCCACATGCCACAGTTTTCCAGCCTTCCATGTGCCATAGCCTTTCAGCCTTCCATGTGCCATAGTGCTTTAGTTTTCCTGCCTTCCATGTGCCATAGTCTTCCAGCTTTCCATATGCTTTAGTTTTCCAGCCTTCCATGTGCCATAGTCTTCCATGTGCCATAGTTTTCCAGCCTTCCATGTGTCATAGTCTTCCACGTGGCATAGTTTTCCAGTCTTCCATGTGCCATAGTCTTCCAGCCTTCCATGTGCCCTAGTCTACCAGCCTTCCATGTGCCCTAGTCTTCCAGCCTTCCATGTGCCATAGTCTTCCAGCCTTTTATGTGTCATAGTCTTCCTGCTTTCCATGTACCATTGTGATCCCTCCTTCCTTCCTCCCTTTCTTCAATGTACCATAGTGATCCCTCCTTCCTTTCTTCCATGTACCATAGTGATCCTTTCTGCCTTCCATGCCCCATAGTCTTCCACATACCACAGTTTTCCAGCCTTCCATGTGCCATAGCCTTCCAGCCTTCCATGTGCCATAGTTGTCCAGCCATCCATATGCCATTAATCTTCAAGGTTTCCATATGTCATAGTATTCCAGCCTTCCATGTGCCATAGTCTATTGTGTGCCATAGTTTTAATGCCTTCCATGTGCCATAGTCTTCCAGCTTTCCATGTGCTTTAGGTTTCCTGCCTTCCATGTGCCATAGTCTTCTAGCTTTCCATGTGCTTTAGTTTTGCAGCCTTCCATGTGCCATAGTCTTCCATGTGCCATAGTCTTCCAGCCTTCCATGTGTCATAGTCTTCCACGTGGCATAGTTTTCCAGTCTTCCATGTGCCATAGTCTTCCAGCCTTCCATGTGCCATAGTCTTCCATATGCCATAGTCTACCAGCCTTCCATGTGCCCTAGTCTTCGAGCCTTCCATGTGCCATAGTCTTCCAGCCTTCTATGTGTCATAGTCTTCCTGCTTCCATGTACCATCATGATCCCTCCTTCCTTCCTTCCTTCCTTCCTTCCTTCCTTCCTTCAATGTACCATAGTGATCCCTCCTTCCTTTCTTCCATGTACCATAGTGATCTTTCCTGCCTTCCATGTACCATAGTGAGCCCTCCTCCCTTTCTTCAATGTGCCATAGTGATCCTTCCTTCTTGCCTTCCATGTACCATCATGATCCTTCCTTTCTGCCTTACATGTACAATAGTGATCCCTCCTTCCTTTCTTCCATATACCATAGTGATCCTTCCTTCCTGCCTTCCATGTACCATAGTGATCCCTCCTTCCTTTCTTCCATGTACCATAGTGATCCTTCCTTCCTGCCTTCCATGTGCCATAGTGTCCCCCCTTCCTTTCTTCCATATATCATAGCGATTCTTCCCTCTCTCTCTCCCTAAGGGTACATACTGCAGTACTTATTCTTTGGCTCCAGCCCAGGTTCCTTAGATCCTTTATAATCCTCTATTTTAAGCTATTTGTCTATTTTCAGGTTATACAAAACCAGATGTATTGGAAATATTTTCTAAATGATTGTGTTGAGGTTTATATGTATCCCTGAGACTCCAGCTTGTGGCATAGCAATCAAAGCATATTTATAGGTACATGGACACCCAGGTTTTGTTTAACCATGGCCCTTAAGCCCCTCCCACAATCATGTTTGGCAACACCCACTTTTTGCTGTGACGCACATCTCCCTGAAGTGCTCCTTAGTCTCAAGTTCAAAAGTTGGTAGGTATGTGTAATACATGGGCAGGGCAAAGGGTGTAGAGTCAGTGGTGGAGCCAGAGGGAGAGGGGGTTGGGCAAAATGAGGTTTCACCTAGGGTGTCAGAAATCCTTGCACCAGCCCTGTTTGGTGGGCACTGGTAGGCTGCATTTGGTGGGCACTGATGAGGTTGCAATTGGTGGGCACTGGCAGGCTGCAATTGATGGGCACTGATAAGGCTGCATTTGGTGGACACTGAAAAGGATGCATTTGGTGGGCACTGATAAGCTGCATTTGATGGGCATTGATATAGCTACATTTGGTGGGCACAGGTAGGCTACAATTGATGGGCACTGATGAGGCTGTATTTGATGGGACTGATGAGTCTGCATTTGGTGGGCACTGATAAGCTGCATTTAGTGGGCACTGATAAGGCTGAAATTGGTGGGCACTGGTAGGCTGCAATTGGTGGGTACTGATGAGGCTGCATTGATTTCTTGTATCATTTTCACAGTCTCTGACCATCTCCTGTATCATGTCTGCAGTCTCTGACCATCTCCTGTAGTATGTCTGCAGTCTCTGACCATCTCCTGTAGTATTTCTGCAGTCTCTGACCATCTTCTGTAGTATGTTTACATTCTTTGACCATCTCTTGTATCGTGTCTGCAGACCCTGACCATCTCTTGTATCATGTCTGCAGTTTCTGAACATCTCTTGTATCATGTCTGAAGTCTCTGACCATCTCCTGTAGTATGTCTGCAGTCCCTGACCATCTCTTGTATCATGTCTGCAGTTTCTGACCATCTTTTATATCATGTCTGAAGTCTCTGACCATCTCCTGTAGTATGTCTGCAGTCTCTGACCATCTCCTGTAGTACGTCTGCAGTCTTTGACCATCTCCTGTAGTATGTCTGCAGTCTCTGACCGTCTCCTGTAGTATATCTGCAGTCTATGACCATCTCCTGTAGTATGTCTGCAGTCTATGACCATCTCCTGTAGTATGTCTGCAGTATGTCTGGGGGCTCTTTCTAACAGAGTCTAACAGAGGCCCTCCCTGTGTACATTAAAGAGACCCCCCTCCAGGTCCCATTAGATTACTCTGCTTTTCTTCCTGTATTTTGTTTATTGTTAACAGATCATGGGAGGATCCCAGGGTAACAAAGACTCTTCAGGAGAGCATCTCTGTGTTTGAGTCATTGCCATAGAAACATTTGTAAAGGGGAGGAGTTAGTAAGATAACCACGCCCATGTAGGGCGCAAGAAATATGTCTGCACCCAGCTGTCTGTGACCATAGGATCGGCTCTGGTAGTATGCATATATTTAGGTAGTAGTAGCTCCCTCATCACCTCCTCCCATACCAGCCTCCAGGACTTCTCCTGAGCCTCGCCCATCCTCAGGAATTCCCTACCCCAATCTGTCAGACTGTCTCCAAATGTATCCACTTTTAGGCGATCTCTGAAAATTTTCCTTTTCAGAGAAGCCTATCCTGCCTCTATCTAACAACTGCACTTCTATTTTCTCCATCAGCTCAACCCCCCACAGCTATTACCCTTTTGTATAACTTGACCCTCCTTCCTAGATTGTAAGCTTTAATGAGCAGGGCTCTCTGATTCCCCCCTGTATTGAATTGTATTGTAATTGTAATGTCTGCCCTAATGTTGTAAAGTGCTACACAAACTGTTGACGCTATATAAATCCTGTATAATAATAAATAATAATAATAATATATATATGTATGCTCATTGCAAGGGAAGTGGCTAAAGGGCTTGCTGCATTTGATTATTTCAATAGTTTTTTACTAAAAAAAATAATAACCCCAAACATGTATAAACCACCACAGACTTATGCCCCGTACACACGGTCGGACTTTGTTCGGACATTCCGACAACAAAATCCTAGGATTTTTTTCCGACGGATGTTGGCTCAAACTTGTCTTGCATACACACGGTCACACAAAGTTGTCGGAAAATCCGATAGTTCTAAACGCGGTGACGTAAAACACGTACATCGGGACTATAAACGGGGCAGTGGCCAATAGCTTTCATCTCTTTATTTATTCTGAGCATGCGTGGCACTTTGTCCGTCGGATTTGTGTACACACGATCGGAATTTCCGACAACAGATTTTGTTGTCGGAAAATTTTATATCCTGCTCTCAAACTTTGTGTGTCAGAAAATCCAATGGAAAATGTGTGATGGAGCCTACACGCGGTCGGAATTTCCGACAACAAGGTCCTATCACACATTTTCCGTCGGAAAATCTGACCGTGTGTCATTATAAGTACTTCCCTATCAAAATGTATCAAAAACCCTCAAAAGGGAAACCCTGTTTTTACACCTGCAGAAAACTCCTTATTATCTATTTTTAAACCAAGAAAAAAGAGACCACTCTTATACAGTATGTGCATCCCACACTGTTTTACAACAATGGAAATTGTACTGTGACAAGCTCAACAATACAATATGATAAACTCAGTGGACATTGACACCTGCATACAATATCAAAAGTAAGTCTGATCCTTTGATGAAATATGAATCCACGTAATTCTCATCTAGAAAACTCCATCCATTTAAGTATCCTTTTTCTGATGATAGAACACATGATTTTTAAAACAGTGTCATCCTTTTTAATTAGTCTACAGTTCATAACTATACTTCTTTGAGAAAATATTCAGTTTTGATGAGCTGATAGTCATCTATTAAATATTGCAAAATTTAACAACTTTGTATAACTGAATTAAAATGATGAAGAATTCAACAAGATATTTAAATTAATTAACACTTTTTACAGAGCACAAAGTCAATGGGCAAATGCATTGAAACTGAAACACTGAGGGGTAAATGTAACTTGACATAGACAGACTGATGAAATAATAAACTCCCTAAAAATTCCATGGAAGGTATAGGCTCAGTGAAGAGTAATTGTCAGGAAACCTAGATAACGAGGTGCATGGTACTATACATCCAACCACTATGATATTAATGACAAGGCTGAAATGTTTCTGAATGTACCACAGGAGGTACAAATTATTCTTTTTCATCATCAAATTGTGAATGTGCATTCTGATCATGTAAGGTGATGGTATTATAAAAAAGAACAGTAAATGAAAAACACCAATTATTACCTTTGCAAGACGTTTTTTTATAAAGGGGCCAAAAAGGCATAGACATAAGGTTCACTAAGATAGATAGCAAAAAAGATGAGTGAAGAGCCAAGCTCAAGATATATTACTGGTAAATGTAGTTAGACAGCAAAGTGAATTTGTCTCTTGTGGGAAACCAAGTGTAAACATATAGGAGACTGATCTCTGATAGCACAAAATATTTGTTTAAAGGCTCACCCTTTCCAGAAAAAAGCCACTACAATCAAGAGGCCGTAGTAGGTGTAAAAAATATGTGTAGCTTTGCTAAATGATCATTTATTTTATTGTTTTACCTGTGGGCCATTTGGGTCTTCTCAAAAGCCTGGCTAAAACACTCTTCGTTAGCAGCCCTCACATTCTGACTTGTTGCACAAATTTGTAATATCTACTGGGGCCCCTTGATAGAATAGGCTGTTTTCTGGAAAATGTGAACTTAGACTTTAAGTACTGTATATGTCAAGGTCCCCACTTGACATGTGTCAGTGAATTGCATGGATCGCACTACACTGATACACACACATCTATTTTTTTTTTTTGTAACGAGAAATTCTCTATTTAGATTTTTTTTTTTAGATAGCAGCATGTGACTGCATGGACTTTTGGCATGTATTTGAATGGTAAATCACTTCTTTTGGCACACTCACCTTCAATCATTAACCATTAAGGGTGCACAGGTGCTGCCCCCTCTCTCCTCTCAACCCCCTCTATGACTAATAGATAGATTCACGCATAGCAGGCATCCAGGCCCATTTTGGATGCCGGGCGCCTGAATTCCATCGGCAGGGGTGTTTTTTTGAAGAACCTGATTAGAGCCATGAGCTCTAACAGGCTTCAAAAAGGTGGACTACAAGCACACAGTCCACCCAGATGTTTTAGCAAAGCAAATAAATATTTGCACGAGTACCGATACTTGTGCAAATGCTTAGTATCAGCACCAATACCGATACCAGTATCGGTATCGGTGCAACCCTAATTAAAATACATAAAGCGATGTCTGGATACACAAAACAGAGAAATTCAGGGGGGGGGGGAGAGATCACAGTCCAAAGCTTACACATAGTAAGCAGTAAATAACCCAATTTATTTTGTGTATGTTTATCTCCCCTTTATAGGACAAGTATTCTCTATTATTTATTACATTTTTCAATTTAAGTAAATAATTATTTGGCCATAGTGGAAAAACAAAATGTGTAGCGCTGTGTATGATGTGAAAATTGAAACAAATACAAATCAGATCAAATATTAAACAATAAACTTAAATGCTCTAAATAATGCAATATAGACATAAATGATGATTTGTGTGGGTAAGTGACTAAAAGTCCGTGAAGGTCAAAAAAACAATATGACAATACAGGCATACCCCACTTTTAAGTACGCAATGGGGTTTATTTACTAAAGCTGGAAAGTGCAAACTCAGGCTCACTTCTGCATAGAAACCAATGAGCTTATAACTCCAGCTTGTTCAATTAAGCTTTTGTAATAAAACCTGGAAGCTCATTGTTTTCTATGCAGAAGTGAGCCTGATTTTGCACTTTCCAGCTTTAGTAAATAAACCCCATTGTGTACTTAAAAGCGGGGTATGCCTGTATTGTCATATTGTTTTTTTGACCTTCACGGACTTTTAGTCACTTACCCACACGAATCATCAGCGGGGTATGCCTGTATTCAAAAAACATTCAAAACGGTGGTCAGGGAAAGTTCAAAGGTTCTTACTGGTATCCAAACAGTGACGGAAACAAGTGGCTATAGTGAGGGGAACCACCAACGATAAACAAAAGGCTTACCAAAATGTTTCAACCCAAATGAACATACGTTCAATGAGTCAAACAAGCTGTGTTGTGCAAACAACAGATAGGGGTAGACACTTGGGCTTTCCAAGTCGCCGGACCTGATACAACCAACTATCCACAGATAAATGGAAACCAACAAGAAAGCATACAGATGTTTTTATGCTTTATTAATAAAGGAGTTGATGTCCCACTCCACATTTAAACCAAATGGGGAGTAGGACTGCAACTAGTGTGTTCCCTTAGGGTTATGATTCTCGTGATTGGGGTCACATTTCTTATATATTTCTGGAAGGCTGCAGTGGAGGGGCACACAGATGATGTCTATGGAGACGAAAGGCGCCGGGAAGGACTCCACTGCCGTCATTTGTTTTTAAAAGCGCTTGTTTTATCTACTAAATGTAAGTGTTCCAGCTTCATTAAACCTTTTTGCAATTTTAAACAGAATTATGCTATGTGGCCCTTTCTGTTCTGCTTTTCTATAATTGCCCTCGCCACATCCATGGAAGTTTGACCAACGCCTCCCATGAAACCTTCCTGCAAGGATTGCCTCTATCTGGTGGATAGTTGGTTGTTCCTGGTCCAGCGATTTGGAAAGCCCAGGTGTCTACCCCTATCTGTTGTTTGCACAACACAGCTTTTTTGACTCATTAAACATATGTTCATTTGGGTTCAAACATTTTGGTAAGCCTTTTGTTTATCTGTGGTGGTTCCACTCACTATAGCCACTTGTTTACATCACTGTTTGGATACCAATAAGAACCTTTGAACTTTCCCTGATCACTGTTTTGAATGTTTTTTGAATATTGTCATATTGTTTTTTTTTACCTTCATGGACTTTTAGTCACTTACCCACACGGATCATCATTTATGTCTATATTGCATTATTTGGAGCATTTGGGTTTATTGTTTAATATTTGATCTGAATTGTATTTGTTTCATTTTTCACATCATACACAGCACTACACATTTTGTTTTTCCCGCTGTTTTGCTATATTATATTGTCGTGTTAGTTGCTAGCAGTAAGGGCAGCGCAGAATTATTTTTTACCTACCAATTATTTGGCCATACCAAGCCTTCTAGAGGTTGTGTGTACTCATTTGGTTTGGTTACTTTAGCTTCACTAGAGTAAATTGAACATACAGGACAATTACTAAAACATCTCCCCTGGGAGATAACTCATGAGAATATGCCAAACATTAAAAATAGCAATTCATATCATATTGTAATACAAAAACATTGTAATTTATTAGGGCTGCAAAACAACCTTTAAAACCATTTTAAAATCTCATAACTCTGAACTGATATCATCCTGATTACATATCAGTAACCCAGTTAGGTATAACTTTTATGAAGCCTCATATATGTCATCATGTTCATCTTCCATGTCACCATATCTCAAAAACACATCCATTTGGCAGTAGTTTATATATAAAAGAACATCTGATCTCTTTATAATTGGTCTTATAGGATACATTTCTTCTAACTGTAATTTCTTGTCTCATAGAGAAATTCTATCCTTATTGAAAATGTCTTTATCTGGTTGTACATACAGTATGTCTCTGTTCATGAGGATTACAAGATGATGGCAATATTTATTTCCATAACATTTGCTTCTGTTATTTATACACACACTACCAAATGCCAAACAAATGCATCCAACTGATATTACTTTCAATCAATACTTATCCATTGGGCATTAATGTGTGCACTGGCAGAGTCTCCTTCCTTAGTTACCTATCACATACCTGATGTCAATTACTTTCCTTAAAATCTAAACAAGAGTTCCAGACAGTAAATATGTAATGTTTTTGTACTATAATGTCTAATATAATGACATGTCTCCGTTCCCAGTGGAAGCCTGTTTAGGGGAAACGCGTCGGGTGGAGCTAGAGGCTTTGATACCATCACGTTTGTCTGGTCTTTCTCCATGCAGTCAGCCAGTTTTCTCCCGCTCTGCATGTATGCTGATTTTTAGCTAATTTTTATCTGGTTCCCATTTTTTATCTGAGTTCCGTTTGGTGTATACTTGGGAGTTTTTTGATTTGTAGTTCCTGATGTGCAGTGGAGTGTTGCTGTGAACATTTGCAGTGGAAAGAATTGTTTTAAAGTGACTGTGAAAGAGATTTTGAATAAATCTATAAAACACATTTGCACTATGGAGCCCTTTTCGTTTTATTCCCACTGAGGTGTATCTTCTGTATGGATGAACTAATATTTTGAAACCGGATACATTGTATCAGTGAGGATAGATCTGCCTGTGTATTGGAGCACAGTGGCTGAGGAAATCTCACAGGAAAACTCCCAGATCTGCCTGTGAATTGGAGCACAGTGGCTGAGGAAATCTCCCAGGAAAACGCCCAGGTGATAATCTATGGTCGGCAGGCTAATGCAACATGCTCATCTGATCTCACTGATCCGGTAAGCGGCCTTTTTTACCATATTTGTGAAAAGGAGGAATATCGGTGTGTCTCTTTCTATAAAGAAGATTGGTGCTAATATCAACCTACCATATTTCCATCAAGGACTGATCATTGTTTCTACATCTAAGATGTTCAAGGGGAATAAGTGTCCCACTGATAAACATTTTTAGCACTAATTTGGATATGTATGGTGTTCACCACATTGTTGCGAATTGATAGTCACAAGTAACATTGTTAATAGCAACATATGTTTCAGGGTGCTCACTACATTGTTGCGGATTGATTTTTATAAGTAACATTGTAATTAATAACACATGTTTTGTTTCACTGTTGAACACGTGGTGTGAGT
This sequence comes from Aquarana catesbeiana, assembly GCF_042186555.1. NCBI lineage: Eukaryota > Metazoa > Chordata > Amphibia > Anura > Ranidae > Aquarana > Aquarana catesbeiana. The sequence goes on along the minus strand of NC_133325.1, from coordinate 738,280,151 downwards.
ATAGGATTTAAATGTTCCTAATATAGAAAAATAAGTCAATTTCACGATTTTTTAAATATATGTCTATAGTAATAACGTTTCTCATGAGTTTTTGGCCGGATTGAAATGGCTTTAAGTGTGGTATACCAATAGTAGTCATAACTATCGGGATCACTTATATTTAATACACACTAAGATATGATGCGCACTGGTTACACTATTTACTATTTATTTTTTGGGTCTTTTGTATTTATGGACTAACACGAGCAGCAGCACAATTTTTTTATTTTTTGTATGGTTAGCGCAAAATCACGTTTCTTTATATATATATGATTTTAAATGTATAGGTGGAATATGGTGGGGTAAGTCACTTGGCTACTTGAATACTCAAAGCTTTCTCTAATATATTTTGGTTTCCCTGTTGGTTTAGATACAGTCAGGTCCATAAATATTGGAACATTGACACAATTCTAATCTTTTTGGCTCTATACACCACCACAATGGATTTGAAATGAAACGAACAAGATGTGCTTTAACTGCAAACTTTCAGCTTTAATTTGCGGGTATTTACATCCAAATCAGGTGAACGGTATATGAATTACAACAGTTTGTATATGTGCCTCCCACTTTTTAAGGGACCAAAAGTAATGGGACAGATTAACAATCATCCATCAAACTTTCACTTTTTACTACTTGGTTGCAAATCCTTTGCAGTCAATTACAGCCTGAAGTCTGGAACGCATAGACATCACCAGACGCAGGGTTTCATCCCTGATGATGCTCTGCCAGACCTCTACTGCAACTGTCTTCAGTTCCTGCTTGTTCTTAGGGCATTTTCCTTTCAGTTTTGTCTTCAACAAGTGAAATGCATGCTCAATCGGATTCAGTTCAGGTGATTGACTAGGCCATTCGATAACATTCCATTTCTTTCCCTTAAAAAACTCTTTGGTTGCTTTCGCAGTACGCTTTGGGTCATTGTCCATCTGCACTGTGAAGCGCCGTCCAATGAGTTCTAAAGCATTTTGCTGAATATGAGCTGATAATATTGCCCGAAACACTTCAGAATTCATCCTGCTGCTTTTGTCAGCAGTCACATCATCAATAAATACAAGAGAACCAGTTCCATTGGCAGCCATAAATGCCCACACCATGACACTACCACCACCATGCTTCACTGATAAGGTGGTGTGCTTTGCATCATGAGCAGTTCCTTTCCTTCTCCATACTCTTCTCTTCCCATCACTCTGGCACAAGTTGATCTTGGTCTCATCTGTCCATAGGATGTTGTTCCAGAACTGTGAAGGCTTTTTTAGATGTTGTTTGGCAAACACTAATCTGGCCTTCCTGTTTTTGAGGCTCACCAATGGTTTACATCTTGTGGTGAACCCTCTGTATTCACTCTGGTGAAGTCTTCTCTAGATTGTTGACTTTGACACACATACACCTACCTCCTGGAGAGTGTTCTTGATCTGGCCAACTGTTGTGAAGGGTGTTTTCTTCACCAGGGAAAGAATTCTTCGGTCATCCACCACAGTTGTTTTCCATGGTCTTCTGGGTCTTTTGGTGTTGCTGAGCTCACTGGTGCGTTCTTTCTTTTTAAGGATGTTCCAAACAGTTGATTTGGCTGCACCTAATGTTTTTGCTATCTCTCTGATGGGTTTGTTTTGTTTTTTCAGCCTAATGATGGCTTGCTTCACTGATAGTGACAGCTCTTTTGATCTCATATTGAAAGTTAACAGCAACAGATTCCAAATGCAAATAGCACACTTGAAATGAACTCTAGACCTTTTATCTGCTCCTTGTAAATGGGATAATGAGGGAATAACACACACCTGGCCATGGAACAGCTGAGCAGCCAATTGTCCCATTACTTTTGGTCCCTTAAAAAGTGGGAGGCACATATACAAACTGTTGTAATTCCTACACTGTTCACCTGATTTGGATGTAAATACCCTCAAATTAAAGCTGAAAGAGTGCAGTTAAAGCACATCTTGTTTGTTTCATTTCAAATCCATTGTGGTGGTGTATAGAGCCAAAAAGATTAGAATTGTGTCGATGTCCCAATATTTATGGACCTGACTGTATCTCTATTTCCAAACCATTGGTTGAAATAACTTCCTTAATTACATTTTCTGCACATATCAGCTCACCCAAATGGGCACCTAAACACAGACAGAGATATTTCCAAATGAGTCCCCAGTAAAAAAAAACAAAAACAAAAACAAAACAACAGGTGCTTAACTCTTTAGCACATTATTATGGATGGGATAACATTTTAAAGTGAAACTCTAATTTTATAATGAAAAAAAATGAAAAAATCTTTTGCTGGTCCTTACTTGCATCTGTTCTCTAGATTTATTTACAAGCCTTCCCAGTGCACTTGCTCAGAACTTTCTAATTCAAAGGGACTGGGAAACTGCTTTTGTTATAATTACATTAATTGTCAATTTTAGTGCAGTACTAATCAACAATATTGTCAAGGCCCTTGTCCTAAGAGAATATCTAAAGAAAAATAATTTGGGGTAAAAAAGGTCTTTCCATAGTGCTCAAATACTACAAATATTAAAAACAATTTCTTCATTAGAACCATGATAAAATCATTCCATAATATAAAAACTATTATCCATCTTTATCTTTAGTGTTTATCGCCTTTTGGAAGCCCACATTTTTCTGGAGTCCATATTACAACTCATTAAATGCATAGTAAATTGTTACAAATTGCAGAGATATGAGGGGTGTCCAAGAAAAAGAGGAGAGCTTTTATTCCTCAGGATGTTACAATTATACTAACTAAACCAATAGTGACTGCAATGGCTAAGGCTCTGCAGCCATATACTGCACCAAATGTCACAAAATACCTCTGGGTACAGTCATGGGGGAACACTAGGGGGCACTGACAAGGGGAACATAAAGTATATACCGTCATTACTTGAAGTTAATGTATAAGTAAACTAACATAAAAACCAACCTGAATAGGGAATCTCCTTAGGTACTCTGCTGGTTATGAATCATAAGGGAACCTGGAATATTCTTTTATTAAAGCACATCATATAACATAAATTGAGTGACTAAGGCCCATGTATGGCTGTAACTTTTGGAGGCAAGATACACCCCTGAATTTAGGTAATCATTCTTGTGATGATTTCTTATTCTGCTGGGTTTTGGTGAAATACAGTACTTGTATTGTGTTCTTTATATTCCTCTAGAGACACTAAACCAAAGAAAAAGATAGAAGTATGACCAGTACAAAGTAAATTCTAAAACTAAAGGTCTCCAAAATGATGAGGGCTTGCCAAATGTAGGTGCTGCACTGTAAGTGTAAATATGGTTGTTTTGAGAGGGAGGAGTTTAATGACAATAAAGACTATATATTGGAAGGCTGAGACATATTAACCCTCCTGGTGGTAATCCCGAGTGTGGCTCGGGGTTAAATGTCAGTACCATTAGCGATAACCCTGAGACACACACGGAACTGCATTGAAGAATCCTGGTACAGCATACTTACCTTGTCACCAGGACCCTGCGATGTCCCCCCCGCTGTGTCCTCTGCCGGATCCTCCACCCAATGCTCTGTGTTCCGGGCTCTGTTTCCTGCGAGCATTGCGATACATGGGGGTGGAACTCGGCGGAAAATTCAAAAAGTACAAAAAACATAACACATACTGTACACTGTAATCTTACAGATTACATTACTGTATCAAATCATTTCACCTCCCTTTTGTCCCTAGTGGTTTGTTCAGTGCCCTGCATGCACTTTTATATTATATATACTGTTCTTTCTGCCTGGAAACTTGAGATTTTCCATGGCAACCAAAAAGTGTCCCTTTATGTGAAAAGCGGTTGTAGACCAGCTAGAAAACAGCAATAGTAAATTCGAACACTTCCAGAAATAAGCGATAGTGAATCATGGGAAAATTAATTGTATTATTATTATATTATTATTTTTTATAATTATTTATAGTTATTTATTATATTATAATTATGATGTTGTGTTTCAAACTTTATCATACCCGGGATGTCTACTAGACTCTTGTTTGGACAGATATAAGTGTGTTTTTACTAAGAATTACAGGCCTACAATATAAAACGTAAATTTCTATGTGAGACAATGAGCGGCTTTGAGATTCAAAAATCTGACATAATCATACCGGCAGGGAGGCTACAATATAAACTCCATCAGCATACCAGGAATGTGTACTACTAGTTAGAACTGTAACTATATAAATGTTCTGTTATAAATGTTACAAATCATGTAGGAAACAAAAAAAATAAAACACAGTATTTATTTGCCAAAGACAACTGTAAGAGGGCATTGCTATCACACGAAAAAGCTGTCTATATGCAACTATCATAATAAATCCTAAATCCATTTTTGCTCAGTGTTATTTTCCCATGATTAAAAAAAAAGTACAAACTGTGATTTTGTTCGTCTCAGCTATATCACATTTTAAAACCCAGGAATGCTTTATAAGGGTGATGCCCTAGTGTAGTATTTTCAACAGTGCTCATATTGCATGTGTTTGTTTGTGTTCTGTGGTAGTCTCTGTTGTTATCTTACAGCATTGTCCCAGTGACCTACAAACCTTCTATTGTGTCCATCTGATATTTGTTGATCATGCATACATCAGTCATTCAACAGTTATGCAGGTGTTGCAATTGTGCAATGGTTACATATAAATCCTTGGTATTATTGTTATTAATTTTTCCAGCCATATGGTTTGAGAAGGGGTTTTGCCCTCTCTTTCACCTGGACAATTCAAGCCTGGTGCTATATTTTTCACAATGTTTATGGACAAATGACTATTTATATACTTTCCTTTTAGAGAACTTGCATTATGTCATGTTGGGGTTGATTTACTAAAGGAAAATAAACTGTGCACTTTGCAAAGTGCAATTGCACTCCGCAAAACCAGTTGCTCCAGAGCTTAGTAAATGAGAAAAAGCTCAGCTGACTTCCATCACCCAATCATGTGCAAGCAAAAATTCATTTTTTTTTTCCTTGCACGTAATTGGGTATTCTTTGCAGATTGAAGCTTTACCTTATTTACCAAGCTCTGGAGAAATTGCTGGGTGCAACTGTCTATTTGCCTTTAGTAAATCAACCCCATAGTGTTTAGGGGTTGAACCACTTAACTAGATGAGAGCAGTGTTTTTGAAAAAAAAAGTTGGCCATCTGTGTGTTGGTTGTCTTAAAACATGAGCAATCATCAGAGCTATGTAGTATTTTTGGAAATGAATCCTGAAATCAAAAGTATCTTATTATCTGATAAATAGTAAGTAGGCTACAAACGTGGCTTTCCAGCATGGCTGACCAGCACAGTTTTCCTGATTTCACATTTTCTTACCTTTTCACAATTTTTACAGGCCTAGAGTGGACAAAATTGGATTTTAGATTATATTAAAATCTAATTGCTCTAGTTGTTACTAATTCTGACATAAAAAAGGCCCTTTGCTGCACTATTCTACAAAAAATTATAACCAGCACCCACTCACACATTCAGATATGTGAAGGATAAATGTGCTGCTTATTTATACTCTGAAAAAGATTATACAATATACAATTTTTATATTTTCATGCAGTACAACACTGTTGAAACTGAATCCATTCCTCACTAGATTACACTTGCTGGCCAAGAACTGTGATGAGTAAATAAAAACACGGACAATAAAAAGTCTCACCTCCTGAAATCTAAGGAGATATATCCTAATATAATGTAAGCTAAACAGTTTATTAGATTATTATATTAGATATGAGATTTAACAGCAATTACTAATTATGGAGTTTCTCAGACACATTAGTACAGATTACATGTCAGTGCCTTCCTAAAGCTTCTTTTGCACTGGTGGTCAGTGGTCCTTTTTACTCTTGATTACAAATCTCTTTTTACATCGTCAAGAAAAAAGTCCCCTTTAAATTGTTGTTCAGTGGAACAGCTCCCATTACAGTAGGTGTCAGTAGCAATACCCCTATTACATTGGTGACCAATAGGGATGAGCCGAACACCCCCCGGTTCACAGCAGAACATGCGAACAGGCAAAAAATGTGTTCGAACACGCGAAAACCATTAAAGTCTATGGGACACGAACATGAATAATCAAAAGTGCTAATTTTAAAGGCTTATATTCAAGTTATTGTAATAAAAAGTGTTTGGGGACCTGGGTCCTGCCCCATGGGACATGTATCAATGCAAAAAAAAAGTTTTAAAAACGTCTGTTTTTTCAGGAGCAGTGATTTTAATAATGCTTAAAGTGAAACAATAAAAGTGAAATATTCCTTTAATTTCATACCTGGGGGGTGTCTATAGTATCAAAATAAATAAAAATAAATAAAAAACCTTGCGAGCCACATACGGGTAAATGCCTTATAAAAATAAAATCAATCATAGGCCAACATCAGCAGCAAACACTAAATCACGTTCCATAATCGTGTAAGTGAGACATAAAGACAAAAATGTGTCTGCGCTAGATGATAAATAATATTACTAAAAACTAATAATATCGAAAAATATATATATAAACATACAATAGTAAGTGCTAAGTGCAAAAGTGAACATACATATACATCTATGTGCTACAATAAACTACTGATAGATCAGAAATAACTGATGGTGCATATATCCACAGTGCAAAGTGCTATATTAAACACACAAAATGAGTGCCCAATCAGAAGAAAAACAATGACATTCCTCATATAAGTGTTTGAGGTTCAACCAGTGTAAATCCAAAACTGCATAAAGTGCTCAAAATAGTGTCCATAATCAGTGAAGCTCATCCTTCATGTTCTTCAAAAGTGTAGCACCATAAAACATGCCTTAGTGCCCTCCAGTGATCCCCATAAGCATAAGCGCTCACCATCCAGCGTGTGACACAGTGTTTAAACTATGTCAAAAAGCGCTTTGGAGCCACTCCTGTGCTCAAATGGAATCAGCTGTGTGGACCTCCAATGCTCCCAATCATGATTTTATGTAAGAAAAAAGAGATTCCATAGCGCAATACAGTTTAACAATAAAGAATATTTATTAAAATGTATATGGAACTCACCCCTTGCAGGGGTACTCACATGCTACAGGTGCGTCAGTGCACCCTTCTATATAAGCATAGATCAGCCGATCGTAACGGTATGGCGTGCGGTGCGGTGTGTGCCTCCAAATCTCCTGCTCTCTCTCTCTGCTGACAGCTCCGTCCAGGCCCCTGATCCCCCTGATGAAGGCACGTGATCCCGGTGCCGAACACGCGTAGGGGAGGGGCCTGGACGGAGCTGTCAGCAGAGAGAGAGAGCAGGAGATATATTCTTTATTGTTAAACTGTATTGCGCTATGGAATCTCTTTTTTCTTACATAAAATCATGATTGGGAGCATTGGAGGTCCACACAGCTGATTCCATTTGAGCACAGGAGTGGCTCCAAAGCGCTTTTTGACATAGTTTAAACACTGTGTCACACGCTGGATGGTGAGCGCTTATGCTTATGGGGATCACTGGAGGGCACTAAGGCATGTTTTATGGTGCTACACTTTTGAAGAACATGAAGGATGAGCTTCACTGATTATGGACACTATTTTGAGCACTTTATGCAGTTTTGGATTTACACTGGTTGAACCTCAAACACTTATATGAGGAATGTCATTGTTTTTCTTCTGATTGGGCACTCATTTTGTGTGTTTAATATAGCACTTTGCACTGTGGATATATGCACCATCAGTTATTTCTGATCTATCAGTAGTTTATTGTAGCACATAGATGTATATGTATGTTCACTTTTGCACTTAGCACTTACTATTGTATGTTTATATATATATTTTTCGATATTATTAGTTTTGGGTGTCTATAGTATGCCTGTAAAGTGGCACATGTTTCCCGTGTTTAGAACAGTCCCTGCACAAAATAACATTTCTAGGAATGAAAGTCATTTAAAACTACTCACGGCTATAATGAATTGTCGGGTCTTGGCAAAACACATAAAAGTCATTGAAAAAAACGGTATGGGATTCCCCCACAGTCCATTACCAGGCCCTTTGGGTCTGGTATGAATATTAAGGGGAACCCCGAACCAAATTTTTTTAAAAAATTTGCGTGGGGGTGTACCCCTCAAAATCCATACCAGACCCTTCAGGTCTGGTATGGATTTTAAGGGGAACCCTGTGCCAAAATTTAAAATAAAAATGGTGTGGGGGTCCCCCAAAAATCCATACCAGACCCTTATCCAAGCACGCAACCTGGCAGGCTGCAGGAAAAGGGGGGGGACAAGAGAGAGCCCCCCCTCCTGAACCGTACCAGGCCAGAAATGCCCTCAACATGGGGAGGGTGCTTTGGGGTAGCCTTCAAAGCACCTTGTCCCCAAGTTGCTGATCTCCTTATGGCCCCGCCCCCCTCTGATGCTACGGGGAAGCCATAGGGATGTCCTCAGAGGGGGGCGCGGTCACCCAGGGAGGTCATGTTGATGTTGACAAGGGCCTCATCCCCACAACCCTTGCCCGGTGGTTGTGGGGGTCTGCGGGTGGGGGGCTTATCGGGATCTGGAAGCCCCCTTTAACAAGGGGACCCCCAGATCCCAGCCTCCACCCCTGTGTGAAATGATAATGGGGTACAAATGTACCCCTACCATTTCACAAAAAAGTGTGAAAATGTCAAAAATGACAAGACACGGCTTGGGACAAATAATACAAAAATAAAAATGCCCCACATAGTCCATTCTTCTTCTTCTCTTGCTCTGCCGACAGACCAACAAAAAAAAGCAGCACCGACCTGCCTCCATGGGAGGCACCCGCCGGATGATGAGTCCTCACAGGTGACAGTTTATAACTGAGGGCGGGGCCACCTGCTGATGTCCCAGGGTGACCCTGCCCGCTCTGATGCACAGGGACATCCCTATGGCTTTCCTGTAGCGTCAGAGGGGGGTGGGGCCACAAGCTGACATCCCTGGGTGACCCCACCCTCCGATGCATGGGGACATCCCTATGGCTTCCCCGTACCATCAGAGGGGGCGGGGCCACAAGGGATAAGGCCCTTGTCTCCATCAACATGGGGACAAGGTGCTTTGGGGGGCTACCTCAAAGCACCCTCCCCATGTTGAGGGTATGTGGCCTGGTACGGTTCAGGAGGGGGGTGCTCTCTTGTCCTCCCCTATTTTCCCGCGGCCTGCCAGGTTGCGTGCTCTATCCATAAGGGTCTGGTATGGATTTTTGGGGGGACCCAATGCCATTTTTTAAAAATGTTGGTGCTGGGTTCCCCTAACAATTCTTACAAGATCTGAAGGGCCTGGTATGGAATTAGGGAAACCCCATGCAATTTTTTTTATTTTGGTTCGGGGTTCCTCTTAATTTTCATACCAGACCCAAAGGGCTTGGTAAAGGACTGTGGGGGAATCCCAGACTGTTTTTTTCAATGACTTTTATGTGTATTGCTGAGACCTGACAATTCATTATAGCCACGAGTAGTTTTAAATGACTTTTTTCCTTTAGAAATGTCATTTTGTGCAGGGACTGTTCTAAACACGGGAAACATGCGCTACTTTACAGGCATACTACAGACACCCCCCAGGTCAGAAATTTAAAGGAATATTTCACTTTTATTGTTTCACTTTAAGCATTATTAAAATCACTGCTCCCGAAAAGACGTCCGTTTTTAAAAAATTTTTTGCATTGATACATGTCCCCTGGGGCAGGACCCAGGTTCCCAAACACTTTTTATGACAAAAACTTGCATATAAGCCTTTAAAATTAGCACTTTTGATTTCTCCCATAGACTTTTAAAGGGTGTTCCGTGGCTTTCGAATTTGCCGCAAACACCCCAAATTGTTCGCTATTAGGCGAACAGGTGAACAGCCAATGTTCGACTCAAACTCATGTTTGACCCAAACATAAAGCTCATCCCTAGTGACCAATGCAAAAGCTTCCTTTAGAGTGGTGGTCAGTGTAAAAGTCCCCACTACAACAGTGGTCAATGGCTTAACCACTGTTACATTGGTGGCCAATGGGAAAGCCTTCACTATTCCTTTCTGCCTCAGTGAACATTTGTAATAAAAGAAGCCTATGAGCCCATTCCACATTGCACTGCATCTGTGGAACTAATACTAAATTACAAACTGAGGTCAACCATTCTTGATGTAGGAGGCTGGTATTCTTTCTGCTCAAAGCACATACTTGCTATCAAAACATGTCTATCCAAGTCTAATGCTTCCTCTGCTGCTGTAATGTAAACAGCGGCAGAGGAAGTGATGTAATCTCTCCTCGTGAAGCCTTTTCGTTTCGGCTTCCGAGGAGAGAAGACATCAAGTAAGTTTGCACCAACACTACACTTCCAGTAGAACACACAGGCACACTTTTCACCCCCCGATCACCCCCCTGTACCACCTGTTACAGTGACACCAATAGCAGTTTTATTTTCTGATTATTGCATTGGTGTCGTTTTGTGACAGTTATAAGTGGTAGGGCAGTTAGTGTTAGGCCCCTTTAGGTCTAGGGTACCCCCTAACCCCCCTAATAAAGTTTTAACCCCTTGATCACCCCCTGTCGCCAGTGTCACTAAGCAATCGTTTTTCTGATCGCTGTATTAGTGTCACAGCTGACGCGAGTTAGGGAGGCAAGTATTTAGGTTCGCCGTCAGCGTTTTATAGTGTCAGGGACCCCTATATACTACCTAGTAAAGGTTTTAACCCCCTGATTGCCCCCTAGTTAACCCTTTCGCCAGTGATTACCGTTTAACTGTTACGGGGGACGCTGGTTAGTTAGTTTATTTTTTACAGTGTCAGGGCACCCGCCATTTATTACCTAATAATGGTTTAACCCCCTAATCGCCTGGCGGGTGATATAAGTTAGGTTTTAGGGTCAGATAGGGTCTGCGTCATCCCAGGCAGTGTCAGGTTAATGCCAGTACTGCTAACACCCACGCATGCAGCATACACCTCCCTTAGTGTTATAGTATCTGAACGGATCAATATCTGATCCGATCAGATCTAAACTAGCGTCCCCAGCAGTTTAGGGTTCCCAAAAACACAGTGTTAGCGGGATCAGCCCAGATACCTGCTAGCACCTGCGTTTTGCCCCTCCGCCCAGCCCACCCCAGCCCACCCAAGTGCAGTATCAATCGATCACTGTCACTTACAAAACACTAAACACACATAACTGTAGCGTTTGCAGAGTCAGGCCTGATCCCTGCGATCACTAACAGTTTTTGGTAGCGTTTTGATACAGTCGCTAACAGTCAGGAGCTTTTTTGCCTGTGAGTCTCACTAGCACACCACTAAATTTAGAGCCCAAAATGGCAAATCGAAGGTACACTAGTGAAAAGGCCTACACGTTTCTGAGTGTGACAGATAGTGAAGAGGAAGTTACTCATCTGTCAGATTCAGGCTCAGAATACGAACCTGTAGACAGCAGCGGCTCCATGACAGATAGCTCTGACGACGGAGTTGCGGTCCCTGCCAAGGTAAGGCATACCAGACCCCAATCTTCTATTTCTGCTGTTGAGGTGCAAGAACCGCAGGGCTCTCGTATGGAGCAGAGAAGTACTAGTGCCGCTATTCCTTCTGGTTAACTGGCAAGCACCAGCAGCCTAGTACACCCTGGTCCTACATCCATCACTGCAGTAACACTTGGTGACGTGGCGAGTCCCATAAGTGCAGTTCAAGTTGGTGAGGTGGAAAGCACAAGTAGTGTCTCGCTGCCACTCGGGATGAGCTTCGTGTTCGAGTCGAACCCATGTTCAACTCGAACATCGGCTGTTTGATCGTTCGTCGAATTGCGAACGATATGGGCCGTTCGCGCCAAATTCGTGTGGCGCATCACGGCCCATAATTCACTGCGGCATCGCAGTGCATTGCTGGCTGATGATTGGCCAAGCATGCACTATGACCCACATGCTTGGCCAATCACAGCGTCGCCTGAACAGAGAGCCATAATTGGCCAAAGCCAAGGAGGCTTTGGCCAATTATGGCTCAGGGGATTTAGTCCAACGCCCCACACTATATAAGGCCGCCTGCACGGCGGCCCTGTGTAGTGTGTGTTCCGGCGTTCATTGAGAGAGAGAGAGAGACAGACAGTGACATTTGATTTGAGTTAGATAGATTAGGCAGAACAGTCAGTCAGTTAGCTGCACTTACAGTGTATTGTGTATATATATGCATCCCAGGTGTTGCATATATATATATATACACTGTATTCAGTTTAGCTAGATCCGTTCTTGTTATCTTCCTACTGACAGGCAGGCTTGTCTTGTTACAGTATTTACAGCTACCTGAAGAAAATTACTGGTGTTCCTTTGATCCTATTAGTACCACAGTCAGGCAGCTAGACTATTTACAGTTAGTGCAGTGCGTCCTGCTCACAGTGTTCAGCTAGATCCGTTCCTGTTATCTTCTTACTGACAGGCAGGCTTGTCTTGTTACAGTATATACAGCTACCTGAAGAAAATTACTGGTGTTCTTTTGATCCTATTAGTACCACAGTCAGGCAGCTAGACTATTTACAGTTAGTGCAGTGCGTCCTGCTCACAGTGTTCAGCTAAACCCACAAGTTAGTGTGGTGCGTCCACCTCACAGTGTTCAGCTAGATCCGTTCCTGTTATCTTCTTACTGACAGGCAGGCTTGTCTTGTTACAGTATATACAGCTACCTGAAGAAAATTACTGGTGTTCTTTTGATCCTATTAGTACCACAGTCAGGCAGCTAGACTATTTACAGTTAGTGCAGTGCGTCCTGCTCACAGTGTTCAGCTAAACCTACAAGTTAGTGGGGTGCGTCCTGCTCACAATGTTCAGCTAAACCTACAAGTTAGTGTGGTGCGTCCACCTCACAGTGTTCAGCTAAACCTACAAGTTAGTGCAGTGCGTCCTGCTCACAGTGTTCAGCTAGATCCGTTCCTGTTATCTTCCTACTGACAGGCAGGCTTGTCTTGTTACAGTATATACAGCTACCTGAAGAAAATTACTGGTGTTCTTTTGATCCTATTAGTACCACAGTCAGGCAGCTAGACTATTTACAGTTAGTGCAGTGCGTCCTGCTCACAGTGTTCAGCTAAAACTACAAAAGTTAGTGGGGTGCGTCCTGCTCAGTGTTCAGCTAAACCTTCAAGTTAGTGCGGTGCGTCCTGCTCACAGTGTTCAGCTAGATCCGTTCCTGTTATCTTCTTACTGACACGCAGGCTTGTCTTGTTACAGTATATACAGCTACCTGAAGAAAATTACTGGTGTTCTTTTGATCCTATTAGTACCACAGTCAGGCAGCTAGACTATTTACAGTTAGTGCAGTGCGTCCTGCTCACAGTGTTCAGCTAAACCTACTAAAGTTAGTGGGGTGCGTCCTGCTCAGTGTTCAGCTAAACCTTCAAGTTAGTGCGGTGCGTCCACCTCACAGTGTTCAGCTAAACCTACACGTTAGTGCAGTGCGTCCTGCTCACAGTGTTCAGCTAAACCTACAAGTTAGTGTGGTGCGTCCACCTCACAGTGTTCAGCTAAACCTACAAGTTAGTGCAGTGCGTCCTGCTCACAGTGTTCAGCTAGATCCGTTCCTGTTATCTTCTTACTGACAGGCAGGCTTGTCTTGTTACAGTATATACAGCTACCTGAAGAAAATTAATGGTGTTCTTTTGATCCTATTAGAACCACAGTCAGGCAGCTAGACTATTTACAGTTAGTGCAGTGCGTCCTGCTCACAGTGTTCAGCTAAACCTACAAGTTAGTGGGGTGCGTCCTGCTCACAGTGTTCAGCTAAACCTACAAGTTAGTGTGGTGCGTCCACCTCACAGTGTTCAGCTAAACCTACAAGTTAGTGGGGTGCGTCCTGCTCACAGTGTTCAGCTAAACCTACAAGTTAGTGGGGTGCGTCCACCTCACAGTGTTCAGCTAAAGCTACCTGTAGAAGGTTGGTGGTGTTCTCATACTACAGGCAGGCAGTTGATTTTGCTAGCTGCAGTATCAGTACATATATATATATATATATATATATATATATATATATATAAATACATATCCCAGCTTAGTGCAGCTACAGGCCATTAGTATGTCTGGAAGGCCAAGAAGGAGAGGCAGACAGTCACAAGCCAATAAGAGAGGGCAAGCAGGCTCTGTGTCTAGTGCTGGTCATGGAGACGGTGCATCCTCATCAGCATGTGGCCGTGGGACACGCTTGGGCTTTTTTTCGGCAGCTGGCCGTGTTGAGCCACAACATGCGGAAGACTTGGTCGAGTGGATGACCAAGCCGTCCTCATCCTCCTCATCCTCTCTCACCCATGCCCAGGGTACTTTGTCTGGCAAAGCAGCGGCCTCTTCCCTCGGCTCAATGTCATCAGTGACTTCTTCCCTAGCCCCACCATGTCCTCCTGAGGAGTCCCTCGAACTGTTTGACCACAGTGTTGGGCACATGCTCCAGGAGGATGCCCAGCGTTTGGAAGGCTCTGATGATGATACTGAGCTCGATGAAGGCAGTAACATGAGCGCAGACAGAGGGGGTGCCCAAGAAGGACAGCAATCTGGCAGTCATGCTCCCCCTGCTGCAGCATACAGCCAGGTTTGCTCCAGTGATGAGGAGGGAGGGGATGATGAGGTCACTGACTCAACGTGGGTGCCTGATAGGAGAGAGGAGGAGGAGGAGGAGGAGGAGGAGGCGGCACATCACCAACGAGGCAGGATGCCCTCCAGGGGCCAGCCTAAGGGCAGCACATTGACTGCATCACACCCCAAAGCTCCACATGTGCAGGGCGCTGCAGTCTCTGCGCGTTATTCAAAAAGTTCTTTGGTGTGGGCCTTTTTTGAGACGAGTGCATCAGATCGCACCGCTGCTATTTGCAACATATGTCTCAAGCGTATCTCGCGTGGCCAAAACATCTCCCGCTTGGGTACCACATGCTTGACCAGACATATGTTGACCTGCCATGCAGTTCGTTGGCAAGCGTTTCTAAAAGACCCACACCAAAGAACAAAGAGGACCTCTCCTTGCTCCTCATCAGCTGAGATCTCCAACCCCACTATACCTTCAGTCCTCTCTGAGACCTGCACTGAGAGGAATGAAGGTGTAGAATTAGGTGTGTCACAGCCAAGTACTTGTGGGCAATCTGCTTTTGGTACACCGATGTCAGATTGTACCAGGCAAATTTCCCTGCCCCAGCTGCTGCACCGCCGAAAAAAAGTTTGCTCCCAGCCATCCACATGCGCAGCGGTTGAATGCTAGCTTGGCAAAATTGCTAGCACTTCAACTGCTGCCTTTTCAGTTGGTAGACTCTGCCCCCTTCCGTGAGTTTGTGGAATGTGCGGTTCCTCAGTGGCAGGTACCTAAACGCCACTTTTTCTCACGGAAGGCGATTCCGGCTCTCTACCGGCATGTGGAAGGCAATGTCCATGCCTCACTGGACAGGGCGGTCAGCGGTAAGGTACATATTACCGCTGACTCATGGTCCAGCAGGCATGGACAGGGACGTTACTTAAGTTTCACGGTGCATTGGGTGACTCTGCTGGCAGCTGGGAAGGATGCAGGACAAGGTGCAGTAGTGTTGGAGGTTGTTCCGCCACCACGCCTCCAAAATGCTAATGATTGTGACACACCTCTCTCCTCCACCCCCTCCTCTTCTTCTTCCTCCATGGCCTCTTCCTGTGCTTTGTCCTCGGAACCAGCGGTGCTCCGTAGCCATTCAAGGGGCTACGCAAGTACACAGGCCAAAAGATGCCATGCGGTGCTTGAGCTGGTGTGCTTGGGGGACAGGAGCCACACTGGGGCAGAGGTTCTGTCAGCTCTGCAGGGGCAGGTTCAGAGGTGGTTGACGCCACGCCAACTTAAGGCAGGAATGGTGGTTTGCAACAATGGCACCAACCTCCTCTCTGCCCTCCGACAGGGACAAATGACCCATGTGCCCTGTTTGGCTCACGTCCTTAACTTGGTGGTGCAGCGGTTCTTGGGCAGGTACCCGGGCTTACAGGATGTCCTGAGGCAGGCCAGGAAAGTCTGTGTGCATTTCCGCCGGTCATATAATGCCAGTGCTCGGCTGACGGACCTCCAAAAGGAGTTTAACCTGCTCAAGAACCGCCTAATCTGTGACATGCCCACCAGGTGGAACTCAACGTTGGCCATGCTGCAGCGGCTGCACACGCAGCAGAGGGCCATCAATGAGTACCTGTGCGACTATGGCACCGGGACAGGGTCAGGGGAGCTTGGTTTTTTTCCCCACGCCAGTGGGCCATGATCAGGGATGCATGCACTGTCCTGTCACCATTTGAGGAGGCCACGAGGATGGTGAGCAGTGACAGTGCATGGATCAGTGACACTGTCCCCCTTGTCCACCTGTTGGAGCACACGCTGCGTGGAATAATGGACAGGGCACTTGAGGCAGAACAGAGGCAGGAAGAGGAGGACTTCCTTAGCTCTCAAGGCCCCCTTTATCCAGACAGTGTTTCTGCATGCCCGCCAATCACACAGGAAGAGAACGAGGAGGAGGAGGAGGAGGAGGAGGAAGATTGTGTCAGTATGGAGGTGGAGCCTGGCACTCAGCATCAGCAGCAGTCTTTAAGGAATCAGTCCCAAGAAACACATGGACTTGCACGTGGCTGGGAGGAGGTGGCTGCGGACCATGTCGTCCTTAGTGACCCAGAGGACTCCGGACCGAATGCCTCAGCAAACCTACGCTGCATGGCCTCCCTGATCCTGCAAAGCCTGCGTAAGGATCCTCGTATTCGTGGTATCAAGGAGAAGGACCAATACTGGCTGGCAACCCTCCTTGATCCACGTTACAAGGGTAAGGTTGCAGACCTTATCTTGCCATCGCAGAGGGAGCAGATGATGAAACATCTTCGGGAGGCCTTGCAGAAAGGTCTGTGCAACGCGTTCCCAGAGACTGGGAGGTTACAAACTCCTGTTTCTGGACAACGTGTTGCTGAGGCTTCGGTCAGTCAAAGAAGGAGCGGTGGAGAAGGTGGCCGTCTGACCGATGCGTTCAGACAATTTTTTGGTCCGCAGCCCCAAGGTATGATCGGTTCCAGCAACCATCGCAGGTGTCTGTTTTACATGGTGCAGGAATACCTAGGGGCAAGATCAGACTTGGACACCTTTCCCACCGAAAATCCTCTGGGTTACTGGGTCTTGAGGATGGATCACTGGCCAGAGCTTGCACAGTATGCAATTGAGCTACTGGCCTGTCCTGCATCCAGCGTTCTTTTGGAACGCACATTCAGTGCTGCTGGAGGCTTTGTAACCGATCACAGGGTGCGTCTGTCCACCGACTCGGTCGATCGACTGACCTTCATAAAAATGAATGAGTCTTGGATCACCACCAGCTACCAAGCACCTGATGCTGATGTAACCGAATAATTTTTTTTTAAATCTCAGATCCCTTCAAAGACTGCCTATGCTGATGCTGAGTGACTATCCCTGAGTAATTATCCTCTTCCTCCTCAATCATCACGCTGATAGCTTGAAAGAACATTTTTGGTTCTGGGCGCCACCACCAATGCCTAAGGCACAATTTTTCAGCCCCTGTTTAACAGGGGCGTGTGATTACAATTTTTGATGCAATACTTTGCAGCAGGGCTCGTTCCTGCGTTCCAACTAGAGTGTCTGTGAGGGGTTGCAGTGTTGTGGCACCAGCACCAGTGCCTAAGGCCTATTTTTTCTGCCCCTGTTTAACAGGGGTGTGTAATTACAATTTTTGATGCAATACTTTGCAGCAGGGCTCGTTCCTGCGTTCCAACTAGAGTGTCTGTAAGGGGTTGCAGTGTTGTAACCCCAGCACCAGTGCCTAAGGCCCAATTTTTCTGCCCCTGTTTAACAGGGACGTTTAATTACAATTTTTGATGCAATACCTTGCAGCAGGGCTCGTTCCTGCGTTCCAACTAGAGTGTCTGTGAGGGGTTGCAGTGTTGTAGCACCAGCACCAGTGCCTAAGGCCCAATTTTTCTGCCCCTGTTTAACAGGGGCGTGTAATTACAATTTTTGATGCAATACTTTGCAGCAGGGCTCATTCCTGCGTTCCAACTAGAGTATCTGTGAGGGGTTGCAGTGTTGTGGCACCAGCACCACCACCACCACCACCACCAAAGGCCCAATTTTTCTGCCCCTGTTCAACAGGGGCATGTAATTACAATTCTTGATCTAATATTTCACAGCAGGGCCCATTTCTGCACCCACCAAGAGCGAGTGAGGACTTACAGTGTTGTGGCACCAGCACCACCACCACCACCACCAAAGGCCCAGTTTTTCTGCCCCTGTTCAACAGGGCATGTAATTACAATTCTTGATCTAATATTTCACAGCAGGGCCCCGTGAGGGCTTACGTTGTTGTGGCCACAACAACACCTAAGGCCCAAATTTATGCTGAGTATATAGGGCAGGCCCCTACTTTCAAACATCTAACTTACAAATGACTCCTACTTGCAAACGGAAGGAGACAACAGGAAGTGAGATGAAATCTACCCCTAGGAAGGGAAATTCTCTCCTGTAAGAGTTAATATGGGAAAAACATTTCTCCTTTCCACTGATGCTTTCCAATCCTTGTTCTACAAAAAAACCCAAATTTTCAAAAAACATTTGTCATTGGGACAAAAAGTGAGGTGAAATCTTCTGAAGAGGAGGAAAGACAGCAAAACAAATGTCACAGGGGTGATAACCCTTCCCTATGTTTTCCAAAAAGCTTAAAAAAGATTTTTTGGCTGGAGCTAAACACGTTAAAAATGTACCCGTTCAAAATGACAAACAGATTCTACTTAACAACAAACCTACAGTCCCTGTCTTGTTTGCACCGCCTGTATACTGCTGTTCAGAGTATATAGAGCCTGGCCTGTGTGGCCCCACACCTTTCCTTATTTTAATTTGGGTGCGGGGTTCCCCTTAATATCCATACAAGAACCAAAGGGCCTGGTAATGGACTGGGGGGGTACCCATGCCGTTTGTCTCACTGATTTTCATCCATATTGCCAGGACCCGACATTACATTAAACCCGCAAGCAGTTTTAAATGAGATTTTTTCCTTTAAAAATAACATTTGGTGCAGGGACTGTTCTAAACACGGGAAACACGCGCCACTTTACAGGCATACTATAGACACCCCCCAGGTACGATATTTAAAGGAATATTTCACTTTTTTTTTTTTTACTTTAACCATCATTAAAATCACTGCTCCCGAAAAAACGGCCGTTTTTAAAAGTTTTTTTTGCATTGATACATGTCCCCTGGGGTAGGACCTGGGTCCCCAAATCTTTTTTAGGACAATACCATGCAAATTAGCCTTTAAAATGAGCACTTTTGATTTCGAACGTTCGAGTCCCATAGACGTCAATGGGGTTCTAACGTTCGTGCGAATTTTCGGTCCGTTCGCAGGTTCTGGTGCGAACCGAATCGGGGGGTGTTCGGCTCATCCCTAGCTGCCACCAAGAAAATGAACACAGGCCCGTCGTGCCCATAGTGCCCTTCCTGCTGCATTTGCCAATCCTAATTGGGAACCCACCACTTCTGCAGTACCCGTACTTCCTCCATTCACTGGCAAACCCAGCATTCATGTGGAAACAGTTGATTTTACGTTGCTTGATTTTTATTCACTGTTTTTCACCGAAGATCTCTATAGATCTATTGTGGACCAAAGCAATTTGTACGCTGGTCAACACATCGCCAATATTCCCCAGTCCTCCCTTGCCAGAGATTGAAAACCAAATACGGTTTCCGAATTTAAGATCTTTCTGGGCCTTTCCTTTCTCATGAGCATGACAAAAAAGAGTAAGTTGCGGTCATATTGGTCCACTGACCCAATTCACCATATGCCTGTGTTCTCTGCTTCCATGGCCAGGGCACGATATGAGCAGATTTTATGGTTCATGCACTTCAACAAAAATGAACTCCTCGTGGAGACCCTGGATACGATCGGCTCTACAAAATTTGGCCCCTCGTAAACCACTTCAACCAATGTTTTGCAGACTTGTTTACTCCCCATCAAGTTGTCTGCGTTGATGAGTCCCTGATTAAGTTTTCTGGCCAGTTATCATTCAAACAGTACCTTTCCAGCAAGCGTGCCAGATGTATAAGCTCTGTGACAGGGCCACAGGCTATACATGTAGTTTTATGGTTTACGAGGGAAGAGATAATCACGTACAGCCGACAAACTGCCCTGACTACATAGGAAGCACTGACAAGATTGTGTGGGACTTGGTGTCACCCTTATTCGGAAAGGGGTACCATTTGTATGTGGACAATTATTACACGAGCGTGCCACTTTTTAGTCACCTTTTTGATCATCAGATTGGAGCATGTGGCACTGTGCGATCTAAATGCTGGGGTTTTCCCCAGCGGCTTGTAGATTCCCGTCTTAGGCTTAGGCTGGAGTCTGCTTGAAGTGTAATAACTTGCTCGCTATGAAGTGGAGGGATAATAAGAATGTTTTCATTCTTACCTCCCTTCATGCAGACACGACTGTCCAAATTACTACAGCGACTGGTGTTGTGGAGAAATCCCTCTGTGTCCACGAATATAACCAAAATATGGGAGGGGTGGACCTCAACGACCAGTTGTTGGCACCGTACCTAGTTGCCCATAAGGCCAGACGCTGGTATAAAAAAGTGTCTGTATACTTATTTCAATTGGCTCTGCTGAACATTCATGTGCTATACAGAGCTTCAGGGCGGACTGGATCCTTCCTTAAATTCCAGGAAGAGATCATCAGAGCCCTTCTGTTTCCAGACGGTGCTCCACCTCACCATCCCCAACCAAATGCAGTAAGCCGGCTGCATGAGAGGCATTTTCCCTATTTCCTCCTGAGTACCCCTACCCAACGAGCCCCCCAAAGAAAATGTCGTGCCTGTAGAAAGCATGGATATAGGCATGACACCCGCTATTATTGTCCCTTCTGTCCTGAAAATCTTGGTCTTTGCATTGGTGAATGTTTTGAGCGCTACCATACACTAGTTGAGTTTTAGCATAGGGTACAGCATTGCACAGACTAGGCACACTTTCACAGGGTCTCACAAGATTCCTTCGCATTTTTACTCCAGTGCTGTCAGAGGTGATTTCACCACCACAGTTTAAAAAAGAGCATATATGCCGAAGCATGGGGGCAGCAGGGGAGGAGGAGCGATTTGCTCCTACCTTTTGCGGGTGGATGCTCCCATGTTTCGGCATATATATATTTTAGGCACAGGTTGCATTAAAAAATGTTTTATTTTTTACTATGTTTTTTTTTTGTATTTGCTTTGCAGGTATGGTAAGTCTTATGCCCCGTACACACGGTCGGACTTTGTTCGGACATTCCGACAACAAAATCCTAGGTTTTTTTCCGACGGATGTTGGCTCAAACTTGTTTTGCGTACACACGGTCGCACAAAGTTGTCAGAATTTCCGATCGCCAACAACGCAGTGATGTCAACCACGTACGACGAGACTAGAAAAGGCCAGTTCAGAACCAAGCGTGGCACCCTTTGGGCTCCTTTTGCTAATCTCGTGTTAGTAAAAGTTTGGTGAGAGACGATTTGCGCTTTTTCAGACTCGTGGCTTTCAGATCATTTTCTGCGGTTCAGTTTGTGCTTGTGGGTTTGTATCTGCTCTTCAGTGCGTGCAAGCAAGTTCTGCGTGACTTTAAGTAGTCATTGTGTTCTTGTTCATTCGTTACTGTTTTTCAGGTCGCTCTTCACAGGCCTTGCTGTTCTTCAGTGCGTTCTGTTACTCCGTTCTTGGTGTTGGGGTCCTGACCTTGACACAAGTCCAGTCCATGAACAGGGTGGGGAGGAGTTCATGGACCAAGAATTGGTTGCTTCAGCGTGACCAGTTCTCTCATATGCCTTTGCTCCGTGAGATCTGTGAGAATAATCCTGATGATTTCAGGAACTTTCTCAGGATGACGGACCCCGTATTTCACCGTCTGCTGGCTTCGCTGACCCCCTATAACAGCAGGCAGGATACCTGCATGAAGCAAGCCATCACTCCGGAGCAGAGGCTCGACGGTACCCTGCAGTACTTGGCGACAGGGAGAAGCCTTCAGGACCTCAAGTTCTCGACAGGCATCTCCCCCCAGGCTCTGGGGATCATTATCCCAGAGACCTGTTCTGCCATCATCCAGGTCCTGCAGAAGGAGTATATGAAGGTAAGATTTTTATCCTTTAATATCACATTTTATTGTATTTAATGTTTGATAATATCTTGTATTTCTTTCCTCATTCCCTAATTACCATGATTGTAATATGCTGTGAATGTCCCCTTTGTTCTCATGCATGCTGGATTTTTATGTCATTATTTTTGTTGTCCTTCATACATATCTGCCTTTAATAACCTCCCCAACATGCTCTCCTGGCTCTATATTCACCTTATGTAGTCACTTAACAATGTATTTTATCAGCTCCATAGTAGTGCTTTACCCCAAACACCCCCTAAAATGTTTAGAAATTTGATTTGTGCTTTAAATTCAGGCAGAGTGCCAGTGGCTTTTTTTTTAGTGTCCCCAAATCATTTTTCTAAACCCTCCCTCCCCCCAACTGCTAAGTCAGCTGATCCCAATTCTCTATCTATCCTCAATCATCTATCTGCTGACTTTGCCAAACCCATACACACTATACCCATCTCTTTACTGGTCTCTTTACAGATTTATGGATGAATTCCCCAAAGCATGTAGTGCAAGGGCCTGCCTGTATACTTTCCAATGGTACTGTTTAAAGTTTTTGTATTCTATTATTATCTTGATAGGTAATATCAGAATGTCCAAATGTCCTCAAATGTGTACAGTGTGTATTTATATCTTTGTATTATGACACTTCTTACCTGTCCAGTGGGCTGCCAATAGTGTAACTAAGTAGGGGCTGTTACAAGTAATACCCTGTATTTAGACATTCATCTCTTAATGAAGTGAAGAGGGTTACCTGTCCATGACCCCCCCCCCTATAATGTTAGAAATGGCCCATGAGAGGGGGGGGAGGTTGAATATGATAGGTGTACCTTATACTTTGGTGTTAATTTCCCCTTAATAAATGCTATCTGGAGGTTGGCCAAGAATGTTTGTGCCTAATCTGCTTGCCATGTTTATGAGCAAAAATAGTAAATTATTTTTGTTTTCCTCAACAGTTTCCTTCCACGCCACAGGAATGGCAGACTGTGGCCTCCCACTTTGCCCAGCGGTGGGACTTTCCTAACTGCGGAGGGGCAATTGATGGGAAACACGTCCACATCGTCCCACCACCCAACTCGGAGTCATACTATTTCAACTATAAGGGGTTCAATAGTATTGTAATGTTGGCGGTGGTGTCGGCTAATTACAACTTCTTGTATGTGGACGTGGGGAATAATGGCCGGATGTCCGATGGTGGAGTCATCGCCCAGACGGAGTTCTACAGGCGTCTCCAGAATGGCAGCTTGGACTTGCCACCTCCAGAGGACAATGTGGAAGGACTCCCATTCGTCTTCATTGTGGATGAAGCGTTTGCGCTGGGGGACCATCTTATGCGGCCATTCCCGATGAGGACCCTCACCCCGGAACAGAGGGTTTTTAATTACCGGCTGGCCAGAGCCAGAAGAGTGGTGGAGAACACATTTGGAATCATGGCCAGCCGGTTCCGCCTATTTCTGACACCCATCAATATGGCGGAGTATAAGCTTAATCATCTAATCCTGGCGTGCTGTGTTCTCCATAACTTTTTACGCCAACATTCTGCCAACTATGCTGGCTCAGTTGGGCCTGAGGCCAGAAATCTACATGATACAACCCTGACGGCACTTGAAAGTGGCCGTCCTGGCTTGCCCTCCCTGAGTGCCCATGATGTCCGGTTAAGATACCTTGAGTTCTTTGCGGGTAGGGGGGCCATCAATATGCCAGACAATTTGTGAAGCATTTATCAAATAAAAAAAACAAATGTAATCTTTGGTGACATTTACTGCTTGTGTTTGTTTTAGCTGACCCTGACAGCAATGTGTGGAGTCCTGAAAATGGCGTGATTGTGTAACCTTATACAAAGCACCGTTGGCTGTTATTTTCTAAAGGCGTATACATTTTTTATACTACAAGTGCTCTTGAAACTGCACTTAAAATGCTCTTGTAGTGCAAAGAGGATTTGCCCTTAGGAAATAACCACCATTTTCTAAGAAAACAGCAATTACATCTCCACAAAAGTGTTGTAGCGTTGAGACAATAATCCACACATTCTTGATTAACAAACTTTTTAATACCTGCACAATCACATGTGCATTTAGAAACGGTTTTTAAAACAAACCAACATGTTTGTTGTATGACAATTTTTGGGGTGGCATTATCAAAAATAGAAATGTCCATTTACGATAAAACAGGCCTGTGTAAAACCAACAAGAAACACAACAAACTTGAACTTACAAAGTTCACATATGGTAAAACTTGAAGGCAATATCAGACATGAGTATTTAGGAACTGTGTTTGATATTGCATTCAGATGGGGTGAAGTCACCCCTTGAAAAGCCAAATTTGGAAGACGCACACCAATTTACGAATGTCAACATGTGCTAGCTGCCATCACGGGGGATCAAGGGCCGTGTTTTGTGGGAGCAACCCCTTCCTCACCGCTACTTTATTATTGAGGAAGGGGTTGCACCCCCAAAACGCGTCCATTGATTTCCTGTGATGGCAGATAGCACATGTTGGCACACTGTGTGCATCCTCCAAATTTGGCTTTTCGAAACATCGCTCAAAAATTTAAAAGAATGTACCACACACAAAAAAAAGAGATTTTGTGGGGTTTTAAATTCGCCCCAAAACATCAATGATGTTATTATTTTTTTGAATCACATCATTGATTTTTTTCTTGATGTTTTCCACTTCTAAATTACACCCCATTATCTCCATGATCAGGATCTGAGCACTTTCTGATGTGAAAGGATCTCAATCCATAACCTCATGATCACCTAAAAAGAGAGAAACCAAACAAAAACAGGTATCAAAAATCTGCCAGCATCCATCTCTTACCTGAGACTGTGGTCGCAGACACTCACCTGTTGTGGTGCCAATTTCCACCACATCTTCTTCCTCCTCCTGCTCCACTTGTGTTGGGGGTATTTCACCTTCTTCCAGAGGTGGGGGGTTTCTGGTCTCCTCGGATGAGGGGTGTCCTCCAAGTCTTTTCTCCCCTATGTAAAACAAAAATGGTATAATTAGCACACAGATATTTGATGGCAGAACTATAAATAGGAAACATTGCTTGGAAGTGGTGTACAATTGTCAATTTTAGCAGAGTTCCAAGATGTCGCTTTTTTAGTGACCTTTGTCAACCTGCAATACTTTACCTGTTTTGTACAAGCTTCACAGATGGAGCCCCCCCTATAGTATACACTGGAGCACCTGTGTGGGCCCCCTAATAAAAAGGGTGTTCTTGTGTCCCACACTAGTGCTCCAGTGAAAACAGCTGCTGAGTGTCCTCTCCTTACACAGAATCTAGTTTGCATTTCATTCTAGTAACAAAGCCATCTACACAACCAAATATTTTGCATCCAAGTAGGCCCTAAAAAATGTAGGAAAATGCATATGGCCTAAACAATGGTGTTTTAGAGGCCGGAAAAAAAAATGTTTGATACGAACGAATAATGGGCCCATGCACATTAAAATTGACATTTTAAACTGTACAACAGTTAAGAAAAGCATATGGAGCAGCACGAACGTAATAAAGACAAAAAGAATAGGAACACAGCCAGGGGCGGATCCAGAGCCTAGTCTCGGGAGGGGCACTGCCATAAAATTTTGCGGGCATCTTGTCGGGGCAATGGCTGGTGTTGGCGCTTCAATCATCACAGCACCATGGTTGTTATGGTGTCAGGATGATTGAGGCGCATTATTTATATTATTACATTGTAATGAAAAATGAAATTGTTCAACTCACCATAATGCAGAATCATTGGGAGCCCTGAGCATGTCACTTGCTACCGTCGCCTGCCACCAGATGCAGTGTGTCACTTGCCAATGTCGCCTGCCACAAGATGCGGATTGTCACTTGCCAATGTCGCCTGCCACAAGATGCGGATTGTCACTTGCCAATGTCGCCTGCCACAAGATGCGGAGATGCGGATTGTCACTTGCCAATGTTGCCTGCCACAAGATGCGGATTGTCACTTGCCAATGTCGCCTGCCACAACATGCGGATTGTCACTTGCCAATGTCGCCTGCCACAAGATGCGGATTGTCACTTGCCAATGTCGCCTGCCACAAGATGCGGATTGTCACTTGCCAATGTCGCCTGCCACAAGATGCGGATTGTCACTTGCCAATGTCGCCTGCCACAAGATGCAGATTGTCACTTGCCAATGTCGCCTGCCACAACATGCGGATTGTCACTTGCCAAGTTGCCAGTGGATGTGTCCCAGAGTGAGGGCGTGCATTAAGATATTGTAACTCATTACCTCATGTAAATCAGAATATGCATGCAAAAGCATGTTGCATTGCGGCCATCTTGGTACACCTTCACTTCCTTGTCAGCAGTAAGACTAGAGTTAGAAGTCGGCAAGCAGACATCTTTATACACCCACTGGAGTCTTGCTTTTTAGTTATTTTTAACAGTAAACTCAGCTTATTTAGTGAAATATAAGTTGAGTTTACTGTTAAAAATAACTGTGATAAGCAAGATTCTGGTGGGTGTATAAAGATGTCCGCTTGCCGACAAACACCAGGCTTACTGTGGATGAGTGCGGGAGTACCAAGATGGCCGCGACGCAACGTCCCTTCAGTCACATTATCAGAAGGGGAGTGGCTTCAAAACCTGCCTGCTCGCTGCCTCGGTCTCGCTCAGCCTCAGTCACATGCCAGCCACCCTTTTCGGGCCGGCGGCATGATTACTTGCTCACGGCTCAGCTCACCTGCTCGTATGTTCTCGGGGGGTGCAATTGCCCCGTTGCCCCCCCCGGATCTGCCCCTGAACACAGCACAACTACTTACTTTTTTGCAGCACTCTCCGGATCTTTCGGTACTGCTCGGGCTCTCTTAATTTCAGGTCCGACCACCGCTTCCTGAGCTGATCTTTCGATCGTCGTACCCCGAAATTCCTGTGCAGACTTTTGACCACTTTCGCAATGATCTTGGCCTTTCTGATATTGGGGTTGGGGTAAGGCCCATACTTCCTCTCATAATCGGCCTTCTTCAGGATGTCGACCATCTCCAACATCTCCCCAAAGGACATATTTGTGGCCTTAAATCTTCTCCTTCTGGATCGGGACGTGTCCGGATCCGGGCTTTCCTCCTCCTCCCTCCTCGTTCCTGTAATTAGCACGCACCTGCTGTGACTCCGCCATGTGCTCTTCACCCACTGCGCCGAATGAAAAGGGGCGGGGAATAGACTAGAAAGAACGTCAGGGGCGGGTGGAGTTACACGCATGCGCAGTGTGTATAAAGCGTAACACACGTGCGTATTACGTGCGATCTGTGAGCGAAGGAAGGAGCATTGGACGCGCAGATCATAAGAACGAAGGTAAGAGACATACTTGTGCCTATACTGCTTCTAGATTGAGGCCTATATTGTAACAAGATTAGGAGAGTTTGGTCTGACATTAGGCTTGTGTTGTGTCTTGCAGTGAACATGGATATCTTATTACAAGGTAATGACTTCATGTCAATATTCATTGACCTGTTCAGGGAGCTGCCCTGTCTGTGGGAGATCAACCACCCACATTACAGGAACCAAACAAAGAGGAAGGCAGTGCTAGATCAATTGTTGGAAATTGTGAAGCAGGTGATCCCCACGGCAGACATCACATATTTGAAGATCCAAATTGGTGGCCTGAGGAGCACATATGTAAGGGAGCGCCAGAAAGTCCAGGATTCGCAGAGATCCAGAGCAGCAGATGACATCTATGTCCCCAGGATGTGGTACTATGACAGGCTGCATTTTCTGGCAGGCCAGACTGAACCCAGGTCATCACTCTCCAGTCTTCCTTCCACGCTTCCTTCCCCCCCAGCTGAGGCTTCTGACGCCCAACCTGGGCCTTCCAGGCAGCAACATGTGGAGGAGCCCAGCTTGAGCCAGGTATAGCATTCCTCTAAATAGTTCAGGTTGTCCAATCAATGATGTTAACTAGATGTTAGTTTGGAGTACTAATTTCTGATTGTGATTGATGAAGCAAAAACTAAAACCGTGTCCCTTTCATACACAGGGAAGTCTCAGCCAGGAGGTGGCCGGGCCGAGCCGGCTGCCTGATATGCCGGTCCCTCCCCAACACCTGGAAAGAGAAAGTGGCAGGAGGAGGAGTGCCCTAGAGGAGGCTGCCACAGGCCTCTTTTGGAGGGCTACAGAGGCCCTGGGAGCACCACACACCGTGGAGGATGACTTCGCTGCCATCATTGCCTCTAAAATGCAGAGGATGGAGGAGGGACAACAACTCATGTGTGAGTCGCTCATATTGGAGGCTCTTAATAAAGGTATGAGGGCCCAAATTACATCTGAGACACACCTTTGCGAACTCACACATGGTCCTCCTCCTGCAGGTCCTCCTCCTCCTTCTCCTCCAGGTCCTCCCAGTCCTCCTCCTCCTCCAGGTCCTACTCCTCCTCCTGCCACATCTCCAGCAGCACAGCCACAGCCCGGAATGAATCATGGAAGGAAGACCAGAAAGTGAGGATCCTGGATCCAGTCTGGTCGGCCAAAAGATGGAGCCTCTTGTAGTACCACAGCCTGGGGACACAGATGTCATCTGCTGCTTTCCGGATCTCTGCGACTTCTGGACCAGACTGCCCTCCCTTACATATGGACTCCTCAGGCCACCAATTTTGATGTTCAAGAATTGATGTCTGCCCTGGGGGTCCCAGGCTTCGCTAATTTCTCCTGTTGATCCAGCGTTGCCTCCCTCTTTGGTTCTGAGCCCTTAATAAAGGATTTTTGTTTTGAATTATACTTGCCTATGTGTGTTTTACTTCAAAAAGGACAGTTGGTTTGTGAGGATTCAGGTACATTTCAAAAATACAATGTGAAATTAACAAGGGACACCAACACCAAACAATCTCCTTGAGATTAAATAATAAAAGATATCAATGGTGTTGTGGTAACTTGACACACAAAACACACACAAAAATAGTCTGGAGTAAAACTAAAAATAACATTAAACAAAGATCAGCCTTGGAAAAAATACAAACATAAAATCTAAACGAAAAATGGCTTTAAATAAAAAAAAAAAAAAAAAAATTATGTCAGATATGACAAATAACAATATATTCAGGGAATCCCAAGAAAAATACAAAAAAATAAGTTTGTGAGAAGTGTGTGTGAATATGAGCAGCAAAACTACTTAATTCTTGTCACATTATAAAGAAGAAGAGAGTGCGCTGTATTAAACCATTTTTAACATTGGAGCGTGACGAAAGTGCTGTATCCATTGCGAATGCTAATTTTACCTGACCGAGCTGTTCCGTGTCGGAACAGGCCACACACGGTCGGAATTGACGCGATCGGATTTTGTTGTCGGAAAATTTTATCTCCTGCTCTCCAACTTTGTGTGTCGAAAATCCGATGGAAAATGTCCTATGGAGCCCACACACGGTCGGAATTTCCGACAACATGCTCCGATCGGACATTTTCCATCGGAAAATCCGACCGTGTGTACGGGGCATTACTGCTATACTGTAATGTTACTTTTTTTTGTTTTGTTACCATCATTTGCTTAGCAGGTACGCCATTCAGTTGCAGCGTGGATTTATTTATCTTGACAGCAACAGTGTTTGTGTCCACGATACATAAAGCCGTGACTCCAGCGCTGTCGGAGGTGATTTCACCACCACAGTTAAAAAAAAGAGCATATATGCCGAAGCATGGGGGCAGCAGGGGCGGAGGAGCGATTTGCTCCTAACTTTTGGGGCGGATGCCCCCATGCTTTGGCATATATAAATGGTGCATGTATGCCCATCATTAGAAGTGGGTGAATGAAGGGAGGTATTCTAATGGTGGGCATACCCACCGATCAATCTCTTATGATATATGCCCAACAAGGACCAGCAATGTACTGGTATGTTGCTGAACTTTGAGTGGTTATACCAGAATGATGCCTGCAGGTTTAGGTATCATCTTGGTATCATTCTTTTCAGACAGCAGTCAGCTTTCATGTAAAAGCAATCCTAGCAGCTAATTAGCCTCTAGACTGCTTTTACAAGCAGTGGGAGGGAATGTCCCCCCCTCCCACCGTCTTCCATGGTTTTCTCTGGCTCTCCTGTCCCAACAGGGAACCCAAGGATGCAGCCAGTGATTCAGCCAGCTGACCATAGAGCTGATCAGGGACCAGAATGGCTCCAATCATCTCTATGGCCTAAGAAACCGGAAGCTACGAGCATTTCATGACTTAGATTTCGCCGGATGTAAACAGCGCCATTGGGAAATTGGGAAAGAATTTTATCACACCGATCTTGGTGTGGTCAGATGCTTTGAGGGCAGAGGAGAGATCTAGGGTCTAATAGAACCCAGTTTTTTTAAAAAAAGAGTACCTGTTACTACCTATTGCTATCAAAGGGGATATTTACATTCCCTGAGATAACAATAAAAATGGTAAAAAAAAAAAAAAAAAGGAACAGTTTAAAAATAAAAGAAAAAAAAAAAAAAAAGAAAGAAAAGAAAAAAAAAAAAGCACCCCTGTCCCCCCCTGCTCTCGCGCAAAGGCGAATGCAAGCGTCGGTCTGGCATCAAATGTAAACAGCAATTGCACCATGCATGTGAGGTATCACCGCAAAGGTCAGATCGAGGGAAGAAATTTTAGCAGTAGACCTTCTCTGTAAATCTAAAGTGGTAACCTGTAAAGGCTTTAAAGGCTTTTAAAAATGTATGTAGTTTGTCGCCACTGTATGTTTGTGCGCTATTTTAAAGCATGTTGTGTTTGGTATCCATGTACTCGGCCTAAGATCATCTTTTTTCCTCCATCAAACATTTGGGCAATATAGTGTGTTTTAGTGCATTAAAATTTTAAAAAGTGTGTTTTTTCCCAAAAAATGCGTTTGAAAAATCGCTGCGCAAATACTGTGTAAAAAAAAAATTAAAGACCCACCATTTTAATCTGTAGGGCCTTTGCTTTAAAAAAAATATATAATGTTTGGGGGTTCAAAGTAATTTTCTTGCAAAAAAAATATTTTTTCATGTAAACAAAAAGTGTCAGAAAGGGCTTTGTCTTTAGATGAGTGGGTGATGTGTGACATAAGCTTCTAAATGTTGTGCATAAAATGCCAGGACAGTTCAAACCCCCCCTAAATGACCCAATTTTGGAAAGTAGACACCCCAAGCTATTTGCTGAGAGGCATGTCAAGTCCATGGAATATTTTATATTGTGACACAAGTTGCGGGAAAAATACACTTTTTTTTTTTTTTGGCACAAAGTTGTCACTAAATGATACATTGCTCAAACATGCCATGGGCATATGTGAAATTACACCCCAAAATACATTCTGTTGCTTCTCCTGAGTACAGGGATAAAACATGTGTGAGACTTTTTGGGAGCCTAGCGGCGTACGGGACCCCAAAATCCAAGCACCACCTTCAGGGTTTCTAAGGGTGTAAATCTTTGATTTCACTCCTCACTGCCTATCACAGTTTTGGAGGCCATGGAATGCCCAGGTGGCACAATACAATGAGTATTTTGCAGACCTCACTTTTTGTCACAAAATTTTGAAAATTTAAAAAAGAAAAAAAAAATACATTTTTCTTTTCTTTCTTCATTTTCAAAAACAAATGAGAGCTGCAAAATACTCACCATGCCTCTCAGCAAATAGCTTGAGGTGTCTACTTTCCAAAATGGGGTCATTTGGGGGGGTTGTGCCATCTTAGCATTTTATAGCCTTCAAAACTGTGATAGGTAGTGAGGAGTGAAATCAAAAATTTACGCCCTTAGAAATCCTGAAGGCGGTGGTTGGTTTTTGGGCCCCGTACGCGGCTAGGCTCCCAAAAAGTCCCACACATGTGGTATCCCTGTACTCAGGAGAAGCAGCAGAATGTATTTTGGGGTGCAATTCCACATATGCCCATGGCCAGTGTGAGCAATATATCATTTAGTGACAACTTTGTGCAAAAAAAAAAAGTTTGTAATTTTCCTGCAACTTGTGGCAAAATATAAAATATTCCATGGACTCAACATGCCTCTCAGAAAATAGCTTGGGGTGTCTACTTTCCAAAATGGGGTCATTGGGGGGGGGGGGGGGGGTTGTGCCATCTTAGCATTTTATGGCCTTCAAAACTGTGATAGGTAGTGAGGAGTGAAATCAAAAATTTACAACCTTAGAAATCCTGAAGTCAGTGCTTGGTTTTCGGGGCCCTGTACGCGGCTAGGCTCCCAAGAAGTCCCACACATGTGGTATCCTCGTACTCAGGAGAAGCAGCAGAATGTATTTTGGGGAGCAATTCCACATATGCCCATGGCATGTTTGAGCAATATTTTATTTAGTGACAACCTTGTGCAAAAAAAAAAAGTTTGTAATTTTCCCGCAACTTGTGGCAAAATATAAAATATTCCATGGACTCAACATGCCTCTCAGTAAATATCTTGGGGTGTCTACTTTCCAAAATGCGGTCATTTGGGGGGTTTTGTGCCATCTTAGCATTTTATAGCCTTCAAAACTGAGGTAGGTAGTGAGGAGTGAAATCAAAAATTTACGCCCTTAGAAATCCTGAAGTCAGTGCTAGGTTTTCGGGGCCCCGTACGCGGCTAGGCTCCCAAAAAGTCCCACACATGTGGTATCCCCATACTCAGGAGAAGCAGAAGAATGTATTTTGGGGTGCAATTCCACATATAAGAAAGAAATAACCGCGCTAAATATAAGTGAAACACGTGAATCAATCTCAAAGACTTCCGTGAGGAAGTACATATATAAATACAAAAATGTTGAAAAATATTAAAAATTAAATTATGAAAAGTACATGCTTCAACACATGTATATATGAATCAAACATGAGTGTCCATATGTAATATTTGCAAATAAAAATAAGTGTCCATATATAGTAACAGAAAATAAAAATGTGAAGTAATGATCTGAAATCAGTCCAAGAAAGACCCCTTGGGTGAATCCAACCAGAGTCAATGGTGTAAAAAATATGAGTGACAACCCATACAGTATCCGCAAATACCCAATAAGTGAACACCAGCCTGTATCACGTCTTGGTGTGGAGAATCCAGATGGTGCTCTTAGACTGTATACATCGTAGCTGAAAGGATGTAATGAGGACACCAAACTTCCATCTCATAGACATGTAAATAAAAAGAAACTGGCCATAGTGTAATACTGCCAAACTAATCAAAGTTTAGAAAGGTAGAAAACTTACACTAGTGCATAAAGATACAGCAGGAAAAAAAGGGAACTTAGAGTGAACACTAGCAAACTCCGTAGTGAAGATGAGACCCCACACTCCGTGCAAATATTGCGCATACCACAAGGCAAGCCAACAACAGCTTGTGTTCAGTATCGGTTAACCACACCACACTATGTGATCCACCACCAGGCAAACCACAGCTTATGTTCAATAGCAGTATGAGAGATCCATTGGCGTTCTGCATTGGCGTTGTGCAAAAAAAAAAGTTTGTAATTTTCCCACAACTTGTGGCAAAATATAAAATATTCCATGGACTCAACATGCCTCTCAGCAAATAGCTTGGGGTTTCTACTTTCAAAAATGGAGTCATTTGGGGGGGTTTGTGCCATCTTAGCATTTTATGGCCTTCAAAACTGTGATAGGTAGTAAGGAGTGAAATAAAAAATTTACACCCTTAGAAATCCTGAAGGCGGTGCTAGGTTTTCGGGGCCCTGTACGCGGCTTGTAATTTTGTAATTTTGTTATTTTCCCGCAACTTCTGGCAAAATATAAAATATTCCATGGACTCAACACTCAGCCTTCTGGGGCTGAAGTGGTTAATGAGGAAAAAAATGAACTTAAATGATTTTAGCAAATGGCTGCAATATAACAAAGAGTAAAAAATTTAAGGGCGTCTGAATACTTTCTCTCCCCACTGTATATTCAGAGTGATGTACTTAAGCTTTATTATAGTGATAGTTGGAAGCCGTCACCAACACCCGATCACACTGACTCTTACCTTAAGGTAAAGACATATGAGCAGTAACATCCAATGGAAGTTAAAGCAATCCTCAGCTTCAAGAATTTCACTTCCTCCTGAGC
Source organism: Aquarana catesbeiana (assembly GCF_042186555.1). Classification (NCBI taxonomy): domain Eukaryota; kingdom Metazoa; phylum Chordata; class Amphibia; order Anura; family Ranidae; genus Aquarana; species Aquarana catesbeiana. The sequence continues at coordinate 738,246,154 of NC_133325.1, read as the reverse complement.
AAGATTTGACTAGCACCGATAGACAGGTAATGGATGTCAATTCAAAATTAATCCACTAATGGCCCACATGAATGCCAATTGAAGCTTCCACCATGGCAATGATACTCTCAGAATATAAATAAAAGAATCTTCATTGCGCAGACATCCCAATTAAAGATTTATTAAATTAAGAAATACAACTCACATTTACATGATAAAAATACACGCATGTAGAAACAACCGGTGTTTCCAACCAACAAGATGGCCGCTGCGTCCCAGCATGTAATCGCGTCATGTTCCAGTTACTACCTATGCGTTTTGTCATCAGATGATGTCATTAGATAATAGCTGCTTGCTGTGGGGGCACTCGACAGAAGGGAGGGGCGAGGAGAGCTGAAGAGGGACCTCAGTAGAGGAGGATCCGGGCTGCTCTGTGCAAATCCACTGCACAGAGCAGGTAAGTATAACATGTTTGTTATTTTTATTGAAAAAAAAACAAGACTTTACAATCACTTTAAACCATGGCTTATTTTGTGGGTCCTTTAAAAAGAAATAATAATTATCATACTAATTAAATAATAAACAAATTAAAAGTTACCCATGCTTTAAGACTCCCTGGCAGAGAGATAAGTAGTGTATATGTCTCCTAATATTCCAGGGACACAGAATGACTTTACAACTGAAGTCATGCAGGAATCTGCACAAGTCAAGTTTCAAATTAAAAGATTTGAGGGCAGGAAGCACAGTAGTGCAAATTAGTTCATGTCAAGTCTCAAATGCGGTGCAGTGAGATACAGGTTTTATTATTGAAATCCTAACAATATAATAATGGCAGTGGCATTTATGTATTTATTTATTTATTTTTTCACCTAATTTTGAAAAACGTAATATGTATTAAAACAAATAATATTGTAATACAACAAACTGAAAAGGTATAATAAATTTAACCACAGATAAATCTGTAAAGCATTTCCTTATAAGAAAAATATAACTTCATTTTAAGCATCTTGTGCCACATTAATAGTTGTATACATTCAGATGCATTGACTCAAATGTGTATCCCAAAGGAATTAAGGTGGATTGTAAATGTACACCATTGTATACTGCCTATGGAGTAATCAGGGTTGGTTAGGGTAAACTGTTTGCAGATATCAATTACCTCAAAAGTAGATATCTATCTGTCAATACAACATGTAATGAAGGTACAGCATCAGGAAGAGAAGACTGCCCGCTGTATGGAGCAGGCAAAAGTCAGCAGCAATTGATGCAAGCTTCTAAATCATATTTAGCAGCTCTCTCTAATAACTGTATTTACTCAGTTTTTAAAGAATTTAGCAAGCAAATTGTTCTGTTTTTTTGTTTTTGTATCTTTTGCTCTGAAAATCCACCTGCCATGGTTTAGCAAATAATACGATTTGCCTACAATAATCAATAAATCCACTTCATAATTGTAGCATTCAAGTAAATGTGTTTATCTTCTCATTTTTGATTTCTTTCTTTCCTCCAGCTGTAACAAAGTACATTCAGTTTTTAAAATTACTGTTGTGTTTGGCAAAAAAAAACTCTCAAGATTTACTCACCGCAAAGCTTTTGAAAAACCCAAGCCTTTTCTTTCTTTTTAATGTGTTTATATTAACGTTTAATGTAGTAACAACATAAACAAGCAGAAACATACAGTAGCACTGTCTTGTTCTCACTAATGTGTTGAAAATAATGAACCTATATACACTCTACTTGTAAACAATATGTATAGTAGGTATAAATCATTTAAATACCTACAAAAGTAACTAAGGAAATGATATATATCTTTAATTTAGGTTTACGTGAACCCAATGTTTAATATTTGAAATTTCATGATATTTACCTATATAAACCCTACTGTAAAACAATGAGCTTACTTTATAGATCCTTGTAAACTTACTTTATGTATCTTTATAACATTGTATACTCAATAATCTTCTTTTGACAAGGAAAATAATGAAACATAGAGAGCATATGTGGAAACATTTAAACACACTGCATATGTTTAAAAAACAGAGGATAACTAATTGCTTTATTTATTTTTGTTTATTTTGCAAGTTCAAAAAAATAATGTTTTAAATTTTATTTTAACCACTTGCCGCTTGAGCTATAAGCGATATATGGCCTCACAGCCACTCTCCAGTTCTGGGAGGGCATCCCTGGATGTCCTCCTGTGTGTGCGATTTCTGCGCACCCCCTGGGACGCGCATCACTAAGTCTCTGTGACCGCTGTGTGCCTTGGACAGATTGGGGTAAAGGCACAATCACAGCGACCCTTTACCAAGTGATTGCTGTGTCCAATCACAAGCGATCAGATGTAAACAGAACAGGTCTTTGCCTGTTAATGACTCTCTGGATCTGTGAAGGGGATCAGTGACTACATTATTTTACAGTCAACAGTGCCCTGATCATCAGCGCAGACCCATTAGTGCCCATTAGTGCAGCTTATCAGTTCCCATCAATGCAGCTTATCAGGGTACTTCAGTACCGTCTCATCAGTGCAGCCTTATCAGTGCCTCTTTATTAGTGCCTATTAGTGCAGCTTATTAGTGCCACCTCATTAGTGCCCATCAGTGCAACTTATCAGTGCCCATCAGTGCCATTTCATCAGTGCAGCCTCATCAGTGGCCATCAGTGCAGCTTATCAGTGCCCATTAGTGCCCTTTCATCAGTGGCCATCAGTGCCACCTCATCAGTGCAGCCTCATCAGTGCCCATCAGTGCAGCTTATCAGTGCCCATCAGTGCAGCCTCATCAGTGCCCATCAGTGCAGCCTCATGCCTCATCAGTCCACATCAGTGAAGAAGAAAAGTTACTTGTGCAAAATGTTATAACAAAAACTAAAAAAAACTGTGTCTGGTATTGAAGGTGGTTAACCACTTGCTGACTGGGCACTTAAACCCCCTTCCTGCCCAGGCTAATTTTCAGCTTTCAGTGCTGTCACCGTTTGAATGACAATTGTGAAGTCATGCTGCACTGTACACATATGACAAGTTTATCATTTTTTTCACACATATAGAGCTTTCTTTTGGTGGTATTTAATCACTACTGAGGTTTTTATTTTTTGATAAACAAACAAAAAGACTGAAAATTTTGACAAAAAATTAAAATAATTTTTCATAGTTTGTTATAAAATTTTGCAAACAGGTAATTTTTCTCCTTTATTGATGTGCACTGATGAGACTACACTGATGGGCACTGATAAGCTGCACTGATGGGCACTGATAGGTAGCAATGATAAGTACTGATAAGGCGGCACTGATGGACCCTGATGGATGGCACTGATGGGCACTGAAGAGGCGGCACTGAAAGGCACTGATAGGTGGCACTGAAGGGCACTGATGGACACGGATAGGTGACACTGATAGGCAGCACTGATAGGTGGCACTGATGATAAGGCACTGGTGGGCACTGATTGGCAGCACTAATGGGCACTGATAAGTGGCATTGGTGGGCATTAATAGGTGGCACTGGTGGGCACTGGTAGGGGGCACTGGTGGACACTGCAAATCAGTGCTAATATGCACTGGTAGGTGGCACTGCTGGGCATTGGTAGGTGGCACTGGTGGGCACTGCTTAACATCAGTGGGTCTGGAGTGTTTGGGACCAATGTCCGGTTTACTCCAGATAGTAATTTGCTTTTTTTTACCGGCTCTGTTTACATCACGTGATCAACTGTCATTGGCTGACAGCTGATCATGTGGTAAGGGTCCAGGATCGGCCCCTCACTCTGATCTGTGCTTAGCCAAGTCTCATTGACATCCTCCCAGCAATTTAGGTCCATGCTGTAGCCTAAAGAAACCCACAAGTGGGTGAAACATGTCGGTGTGTGCGCCTACATATGCCCTCTGCCGATAGCCAACCTGGGCTTTTCATCACTCTTTAGCCCTCATCCTATCTCCGCAAACTGGAAATCCACGAACAACCTAAAACTGGAAGTAAACGGCCTGACGGCCCCATGCTAGCTTTCAGTGGATAACATCCTGTGCGTGTCACCAGGTCTAGGAATACAGAGACTCGCATCCTGCACCCCTGTGGACCCCTGCAAAGGACTCTGGATTCACCACCTTGTTGCTGCAATTGAGGACCAATCTAATATAATATAAACAGTGAGTCTCTTTTCAACTGGTATATCCAGCAAGCAATCACAGCCTGAACATTTTTTGAGGCTCTGTGATTTGACTCAGCTAACTATATTTTCCTATCCAACTTATATGTGGCGCTATCTTTAATGTTTCATGGAAACATGGTGCTGAATGACTAACAGGCTTATTGTGGATCTATTTGTTTCTCCTTGACTCAAGTCGCATGCTTACATCACAGCGTGCTGCATTTTTTACCATCTCTATGATTGACAGTGTTACACCCAGAAATCAAACATGTCTTGTTCACTAACTAGCAGGGATACTTTCTAGCCAGAATTGCATTTATTTGTGATGGCCATTGCTTTTTCCAACACTGTAAAGACTTAATGCAGCAGCTTTATAGGCATATAGGGAGTCTGGAGGTCCATGGTTAAGCACAATACAGATACCGACTTGTGCTACCAAGGTTTCCCGGAACTCACCTCGCCTAAACACATGTAAGCGTTATATATTAAGTCACACTTAATAACTTGAGATGATTGACACGTGTGGATGACTGGGATATGGCTGAGCTCATGGGCATGCGTTTTTAAGTGACAACGTTGTCAGTTTTTACCATTTGCAATTTCCTATTGTTTATGCTTTCCTTTCAATGATAAATATTTTTTTCTACTAATTGTTCTAATAAAGTTATATCTGGTTAAACCACAGTTTGTTCCTTTTCCTTTACTGAAGGTAAGGACACCTTGGGTCCTATTCCCACTCCCCTTTTATTTTGACTACTTCTCCTGTTTTGATAAGGAACACCACCCTAGGTGAGCCGGTAACCTGTTACCTGAATTGACCAAAGATACTGGTCATCAGGACCCTGCCCATTGTGTTTTTTACTACGATTTGTAGCCATATTTCGGCTATAGCGCAGGCGACAAGAGGATAATATTTATATAAAATCTTTATTGTGAAAAAATACATTTTTCTGAAAGAATGATTCAGTGATGCCCAGTTTGAAAAGTTTGTTGTCACTATCTGCAACCTATTGACTGCTCGGTGTACTTTTAGCAAACATTACCTTCTGATGCCAAACCTGAACCCTACTGAAATAAATAAGTCTAATCTTAGAAATCAGTAATGGCCATTTTCTAGGCTAATAGGCAAGGGAGACATTGGTCATGGGAAGCTGAATAGTTCCTTGAACAAAATTTTTATTTTTTTTAAATCTGTTTGCTGGAGAGCAGTGATTTTAATAATGCTTAAAGTGAAACAATGAATATGCAAGGTTCATATAAATCACATGCTTGAGGGGTGATCTTGACTTGTTAAGTGGCACGTTTGTAAGCTGTATACTGTAAAACCTAACCTACTATAGCAAAACTGAGATTTGTAAAGACAAAATTCTGTTTCCACTGATAATAAATATCAGTTCCTGGCCACTTCTTTCTGTTTGTAACCAAGTAGCCAGGGATTCCCTTCAACTATACCAAACCCTAATGCCGCGTACACATGACCTGACTTGCCAACGGGCTAAATTCCATCGGCATTTCCGAAGGAAAGATTTAGAACATGTTCTATATCTGAGTCAGTCAGAAATGCTGACAGAAAAAGTCCGATGGGGCATACACACGGTCGGAATGTCCGACCGAAAGCTCCCATTAGACTTTTTCTGTCGGGAAGTCCGGCCGTGTGTATGCGGCATTATTCTTTTTTGAGGGTTTGCAATAGATGTGAAAGGGCAATCCATGCATAAAAAAAAAAAACAAACAAAAAAAAAACGGTGTGGAGTAATACTACTGATAAAATGTTTTATTTTCAGCTGCATGCAGTTGAAAGTTTCAGATCGGTCAAACAGCACTTTTTTTTAGAACTCTGAACATGCAAGTTTTGGACTTAATATGGATTTGGTTCAAATCCAAAGCTCATCCCTGCTAACTGCCTCTATGAACTGAAAATCCAGGTGCCACGAATGTTCTTTCATACATATGATATGTCATAAAGTGCTATAGCTAACAGTTGCCTTTGGATCGCACTATGTAGTGTGACTCAATGTAGCAGAGGAATACCTCAATAGTGGGATTCTAATAGTGGTATGAAAAAGCACATCACATGGCAATGATAAGACTAGAAAAATAAAATTGAATGAATAAAATCAAATAAAAATGAAATTAAATATAAGAACCAGTGACATGAGAGCCAACAGTCCTTATAAAAGTCCAATGTAAGTTAAAAACCACAAGCAGCACTGGAAAAGTGTAAAATGGGCGGGCACGCAGCAATCCATGAAGGGCAGATGGGACACTGTGGGTCAGCTTCTCACTAGCATCAGAGGGGAGGGATGGTATCAGATGACGTACATGATGACTGCGTCTGATGGACTTGTCAGCTCCTCACTAGCAGATGGGCGGGATGCTATCTGAGAATGTTCATGATGACGATGTCTGGAGGGGATAGCCCACCTGTCAGGATCGCCCACCTGTTAGGATGTAGAGTCGTGTTGCGTGGCCATGCCCTCTGAAGACGGAATGACGAAATGCATCAGGGCGTGACCAAGTGACCTACAGCTCCAGTCAGACAGTGTCTTCCCGGTACTCATCAAGCAAAGCGGGACGTTCGAAACTCCATCCAGCGGTGAGCTGACGCTGTTCCTATGACAGGCTGGTTTTTATCTTTTATATTGTAAGCACAACTCGTATCAAGGGGGGAAGTTTGTAAATGGAAATAAACAGTTTAACACTATGGAGAGTCTCTCCTTATATTCCCACATGACATACCATTGATATTGAAACATCATGAGCATGGAACATAGCGGTTGGTAACGGCTGAGGTGGGAGCGTGATTTATTTTCTGATGATAATATGCAACACTTTCTTGATTGGATGCCAATTTGGAGACGATATATCGACGATATTTTCTTCATTTGGACAGGAAGCCACTCCGATTTACTCTTGTTTTTTGAAGGCCTCAAGACAAACCAATATAATTTAAGCTTCACTATGGAAGCAAATCAAGAACATCTGACTTTTTTGGATATTCAAATTTTCATCAATAAGGATAGGACTTTAGGTACCACCCTTTATCGCAAGCCCTCAGCGGGGAACTCACTTCTCCATGCCAACAGTTCCCACCCCTTATCACTAAAAATGAATATCCCTTATGGGCAATATCTTCGCCTAAGAAGAAATTGCAGTAACCACAGCCATTTTGAAAATGAAGCGAAAGCTTTACAACTTCGCCTAAAAACCCGTGGCTACAGCAATAAAAGCCTGAAAAAAGCCTATGCTAGAGCAAAAAAACAAGATAGATCGAATCTCATTCATGGGCACCCAACATCTAAATCTTCCTCAGAACTGAGATTGATCACCAGATTCTCAGGCCAACACAAACAAATACGTTCACTATTACAGAAATACTGGTATCTCCTAATGGGTGATCCACGTGTTGCTAAACATCTAAAAGATTATCCTGAGATTACTTTTAGACGATCACGATCTATAAAGGACAAAATTGTCCATAGTCATTATGATCCATCTCCTACCATCATTAATACTTCCAGAGGTACAAGACCTTGCCACAAATGTGGTTTCTGTAGGTATATTCATGCAACACGGACCATTGCCCTTCCCAATGGCCGCTTATATTCTCCAAAATTTTCAGTCACATGTCAGTCAGTTGGCATTGTCTACTTAATGACATGTGGCTGTAATGCCTTTTATATAGGCAAAACTAAGCGTCCATTCTTTCATCGAATACGAGACCATGTCTCTCTGGTGTGTAAAAAAAGAATGGAAACACCGATCAGCCGCCATATGGGCCTATTCCATCAATTCGATGATACTCTGATGCGATTTGTTGCCCTGGAACATGTCCCTCCAGGTGATAGGGGAGGTAATTATGATCAAATTTTATTACAGCGGGAGGCTAAATGGATTGTAAATTTAGATGCCTTAAAAAACCCTGGCCTTAATGACACTTTAAGTTATAAACCTTTTTTATAACTTGAACTTAATTTTTTTTTTTTTTTTTCCCAATATTTAACCTTGCCACAATTAATTTCTGTTTATTTTTACACAGCACATTATTGATTATTTGTGAAACGATCACCAGACTTAGAGGAATTTAATTTTCAAAACAATGCTATTTAATTAAACAGTGTTTTTTATTTGTATAGATTTTTTCAAACATGTATTCCATGTATAAGCTCGCTCTCCAATCTGGATCAACCCCTCCTCTTTTTACTTGCACGGACACCCAGGCATTTGGAAATTGGGGTTCCAAATTAATGATCCCCTCTTTCAAATGCCTTTAGGTTCCCTGTGCTGCCTCCCACATTGCTGGACTAGTATCCATACATTTAAGACGGTGTATTGATCTGTTTAGTGAACGGCCGATGTTTACCATCAGGCTTGCTCACTCTCTTCTCAGCCGTTTTTATCCCCCTCCCATCAGTTGAGGGCAAAAGATCTTTCAAAATGGCGATTGGGGACTGCACATCTAGGCAGTCTTTCCCATCTGTCATTTCAGCTTGGAGCGCATGCGCAGTGACACCTCCCTTACGTCCGCGGAGTGATGGTGACGTCAGACGCCGTCCACTCCGGAGTCTAATACTTAAACGGGGAAATCCACCTGTGTTCCCCGTCATTCCCTCTGTTGGACACCACGAGACAAGGAGGATTTTTCCTCCATGGACTGTCTTTTTGGACTACTCTTCACCAGGTATGAAGCTATATCTTTTTGGCAGCAGCCTGTATATATCTTTTTTCTCTAAACTTTACATTGAAACTGGATATGGCTATTTTCATTGCTCAGGTTTTGGATATTCAAGCAGGCTGATCCAGCCCCCCTCAATTCCATACCTGTTCAAAACATCTTTATATTGAAGTCCTTGGTTCCCTACATCCCACAACGGTGCTTATGTCCCTTTCTACACCCAGGATGTAATTTCTAATGAATATTGATTCTATCTAATAAATACACAAAAGGTAAAATTAACTGAATATTTAAATATATATTTTTGTTTTTGCAAACAACCAATCAGAGTCTTATATAGAAATTCTATATAAATACTCTATACAATTATTATTATAATTATTTTTTGTCCTGTGTTTCAAACTAGGACATTCTAATAATCCAACCTAAACAGTATTACCTCTGCAAGTTATTTCTGGGGGATTCAGAAACCTAGTGAGAGCGGGCTCTTTCATGGATGAATTTTCTCTTATTGCCTGGTGATCTTCAGCTTCATCTTATAATTGATAGGAAGATTTTGGGAAAAACAATTTTTGTCACAGAGTTTTTACTTTAGGTAAGGTGTAGAATTTTTTTTTTTGTGTTTATTTACATGTATATATATATTTTTGTACTGCATTATCTGCATTGTATAAATATAGACCTATATATACGTCTTGCAATATTGTGCAAATTTTTAATTAGATTTTCAATTAAATTTGTTAATTTTCTTCATTATCAATAATTCGTGGATTCTATGATCTTGTATTGTACTGATTTATTTCTTCTTTATGTAAATTACAGTTATAACGGTACCATCTAATCTCCTGAGGAAGCTCCATAGAGCGAAACATGTAGAGAACAAAATAGTGGTATCTGGAATATAAAATTGTTGTTACATTTTTATATATATTTTTGAAAAAAGATTGTACTATATGTGGCCTTGATTAGGCTCTTTTTAATCTATTTGTAATAAAAATTTCTTTTTTACTTTAATGTGGTCTAAATACCTACTATCAATACCAACACCTCAAAAGTCCCTAGGCTTTATGCCTAACAGTCCCCTTCTTTTTTCATTATTTATCTATATGGGATGTGGTGTCTTATGTTGGTTCTTCTTGTTCCTATCTTTTAGTATGTAATGGCTGAGGAGTTCATCAGTGAAGGAGATCACAGTCTATTCTGATTTGTGCCTCTGGTAAGCACACACTCAAAAGGGGCTCATCACGCTGTGATTTGGTGAAGGTTTACCATCCTGTGGATAACACACTCTATGACAATCAGAAACCTTTCTCCACAACCTCTGCACACTCTATGTGAATTAGAAGTTGATTCTTAGCCACAACACAAGCATTTGCATGCATGGGACTTGTCATAGAAGGACTTGAGTTGAATACGTTAGTTTTGCTACACATATTGTTTATTTTGAAGACACTAGAAATGTACCATTTTACACTTTTTCAGTGCTACTTGTGGTTTTTAACTTGCATTGGACTTTTATAAGGACTGTTGGCTCTCATGTCACTGGTTCTTATATTTAATTTCATTTTATTTGATTTTATTCATTCAATTTTATTTTTCTAGTCTTATCTTTGCCATGTGATGTGCTTTTTCTTATCACTATTAGAATCCCACTATTGAGGTATTCCTCTGCTACATTGAGTCGCACTACATAGTGCGATCCAAAGGCAACTGTTAGCTATAGCACTTTATGACATATCATATGTATGAAAGAACATTCGTATTAAGCGCTGTTAATATTTTCTTCTCCTAAGAAATTATATATATATATATATATATATATATATATATATATATATATATTTATTTATATTACATTATTGGTCAAATTTATAACAGCTCTTAAGAGTGCACAAACTACTTATTTTAGCATTTGCGTGCTAGGATCAGAGCCTTCATTTAGCTCTGATAATTTTTTATTTTTTTCATTCCCATTAACATATTTTTTTTTAAACATTCAAAGTTTATTGAAGGATCAACAATAATACAGAATGCAGACAACATGTATAGAAATCACAAACATAGTGAGGGAATTAAGCTGCTAGCTGTTGTAACTTGTGATGCTGTTCTAGTATATAGTTGTAATGACAATGAGTAATGATAATCCACAAGTATGGCAGTGAGCTGCTATGTAATCTTTGGGTATACCTGTTGGCCAGGTGGGCATAAGATAAAATCATAGTAATCTAAGCATTTTGTCTGTTCGCTGAAGTATTTATTCGGGTGTACTTGAGATATTCTATACAGAGAGAACTAAAGGTAGGAGCTTTAACAGAAACACGAGAGAGAGATGGGAAAGAGCAGGGTAGTTAGAGGGGGGAGTTTTGGATCAGTTAACTGCCTGATTTCAGTTCTTGGAATCTGTCTGAGTAGCAGAAGGTAAACCAAGGTGACCAGGTTTTGTGGAATCTATCCACCATGTCTGTGGCTTGTGCTAATGTAGCTTCCATTTCACATATTTTAGCAACCTAGAGTTAGCCAGTCTCATACAGAAGGCACCTTGAGTGGTTCTCCAGAGGGTAGGTATCAGCGCATTGTCTGTGTTTAGCAGGTGTTTGATTAGGGAGTTTTTGTATCTCTTGAGTATGAAGTTTGAGATGTGGAGTAGACAACAGGCAGCATTGAGTTTCATCTTGGTCTCTGTAATATGCTTGATCTGGTCTCTGACCTGAGTCCAGTATGAAACCAGGGGAGGACAGTGCCACCAGATGTGTGCAAGGGTGCCTGCGTCTTTGCCACATCTCCAACATGTGTCTGGAATCTGTGTGTTCCAGATGTGAATTTTCGCTGGGGTGGCGTACCAGTCAGTCAGTAATTTGTAGGACGTTTCTTGTGTCTTGGTGCTGATTGAGCACTTACAGTATCTCACAAAAGTGAGTACACCCCGCACATTTTTGTAAATATTTTATTATATCTTTTCATGTGACAAAACTGAAGGAATGACACTTCGCTACAATGTATAGTAGTAAGTGTACAGCTTGTATAACAGTGCAAATTTGCTGTCCCCTCCAAATAACCCAACACACAGCCATTAATGTCTAAACCGCTGGCAACAAAAGTGAGTACACCCTAAGTGAAAATGTCCAAATTGGGCCCATTTAGCCATTGCCCTCCCTGATGTCATGTGATTCGTTAGTGTTACAAGGTCTCAGGTGTGAATGGGAAGCAGGTGTGTTAAATTTGGTGTTATCGCTTTCACTCTTTCATACTGGTCACTGAAAGTTTAACATGGCACCTCATGGCAAAGAACTCTCTGAGGATCTGAAAAAAAAGAATTGTTGCTCTACATAAAGATGGCCTAGGCTATAAGAAGATTGCTAAGACCCTGAAACTGAGCTGCAGCACGAAGGCCTCACCATGGTCAACCAAAGAAGTTGAGTGCACATGCTCAGCATCATATCCAGAGGTTGTCTTTGGAAAATAGACGTGTGAGTGCTGCAATCATTGCTGCAGAGGTTGAAGGTGTGAGTGGTCAGCCTGTCAGTGCACAGACCATACGCTGCACGCTGCATCAAATTGGTCTGCATGAGGAAACCTCTTCAAAAGATGAGACACAAGAAAGCCAGCAAACAGTTTGGTGTAGACAAGAAGACTAAGGACATGGATTACTGGAACCATGTCCTGTGGTCTGATGAGACCAAGATAAACTTATTTGGTTCAGATGGTGTCAAGCGTGTGTGGTGGCAACCAGGTGAGGAGTACAAAGACAAGTGTGTCTTGCCTATAGTCAAGCATGGTGATGGGAGTGCCATGGTCTGGGGCTGCATGAGTGCTGCTGGCACTGAGGAGCAACAGTTTATTGAGGGAAACATGAATGCCAACATGTACTGTGACATACTGAAGCAGTGCATGATCCCCTCCCTTTGGAGACTGGGCCGCAGGGCAGTATTCCAACATGATAACAACCCCAAACACACCTCCAAGATGACCATTGCCTTGCTAAACAAGCTGAGGGTAAAGGTGATGGACTGGCCAAGTATGTCTCCAGATTTAAACACTATTGAGCATTTGTGGGGCATCCTCAAATGGAAGGTGGAGGAGCACAAGGTCTTTAACATCCACCAGCTCCATGATGTCGTCATGGAGGAGTGGAAGAGAACTCGAGTGGAAACCTGTGAATCTCTGGTGAACTCCATGCCCAAGAGGGTTAAGGCAGTGCTGGAAAATAATGGTGGCCACACAAAATATTGACACTTTGGGCCTAATTTGGACATTTTCACTTAGGGGTGTACTCACATTTGTTGCAAGCGGTTTAGACATTAATGGCTGTGTGTTGAGTTATTTTGAGGGGACAGCAAATTTACACTGTTGTACACTCACTACCTTACATTGTAGCAAAGTGTCATTTCTTCAGTGCTGTCACATGAAAAGATATAATAAAATATTTACAAAAATATGAGGGGTGTACTCACTCTTGTGAGATGCTGTATGTGTGAGTATGCATGCCTTTTTCCATTGATTATCTGTTATATTTGTCTTTAGGGCCACAGACCAGTCTTTCCTAAATCTGTCAACGTTTTGTAAGTGTGTGTACTGTAGCAATGCCAAGGAAGTTACTTTTGTGACATGTTTGCCTTCGGCGCAGGTTTGTTCTAATTCTGTCAGCTGTCTGGTGTAGTTGCCCTGTTTTGCTGTGCTGTTTAAATAACTACGCAGTTGGAAGTTTGTCCAGAGAGGTAGGTTACTAAGTCTGCTATCTCTTTTTAATGTCCTATAGTCCTTGAGTGTCCCTTCATGGAAGCACTCGCCTGTGGGGGTTTGTTAGTTATTGGGTGGAATAGTAGGCAATTCCGGTTCTGGGTTGCCATATAATAGTGTTAGGGAGCTAAGTGTGGAGGTTACCTCAGGGAGTTTTTCTGCTTCTCTCCAAAGATCCAAAGTTGTTTTCGTGATTGGGTGTAGTTGTAGTAACTGTTTGTGTCGGAGGCCCGGATTCCACGGTGAGAAAAGTAATGGGAAGGAGTTCAAGCCCAATTCCAAGGGTACCCAGTCCTTTAAGTCTCCATGGCAGTTGCAGTCTATTAACCTCATTAGGTGTGCAGCCAAGTGATATTTCTTGGGAAGACCCATCCCTCCAAATTCCTTATGCCTGGTCAGTAGAGCAAACATAATCCTGGGTCTTTTGTGTGACCACAGGAATTGTAGGAGGATCGAGTGCAGCTTTTAAAAAACAACTTATGGGGAATTGGGGTCGGTAGTGCGTACAATGCGTAAAGCAGCCTGGGTAGAATGACCATTTTTAGAATGGTCGCTCTCCCAAACCAGGAGAAATAGCCGGCATTCCTGATTTTTAAATCTTTTTCTATCACCTGGAGTAGAGGTGGGTAGTTTGAGTCATAAGTCAGTGAGAGCTTAGGGGTCAGCCATATCCCCAGGTATTTTAAAGGTATTTTCTCCCATTTAAAGGGGCAGTTTTCCCGTGTCCTGGCCAGGTTTGTAGGGGACAAATTGATATTCATAGACTCCGACTTTGTTAGATTTATCTTGAGGTTGGAGACAAATCCATAATGAGCAAAGGCTTTTAAGAGATTGGGCAGAGTAGTGTGCGGCTCTGTCACAAAGAAAAGAAGATCATCTGCATATGCTGCTGTTTAGTATGTTTTGTTAAGGAGGGAGACGTCCTTCACTGAACTGTCTCCGTTGACTGTTCTAATGAGACAAGATGAAAAGCAAGGGAGACAGTGTGCAGCCCAGTCTTGTGCCGTTTAGATTGTCTATCCTCTCTCACAGGGTGCTGTTGATCTTTATTCTAGCTGAGGGTTTTTGATAGAGCGCACTGATCCAAGCCATCATGCAGGGGTTCAACCCTATGAGTTTGCAGGTTGCAAACATGAAGTCCCAGGCGATTCTGTTGAAAGCCAGGCGATTCTGTTGAAAGCCTTTACGCATTCATTGATAGGAGAAGGCTCTCCACATTCTGGGACCGGGTGGCATGTGTTAGGAGGAGTGCCTTAACCTCCTTGGCGGTATTCCCGAGTGTGGCTCGGGTGAAATTTCAGTACCATTAGCAGTAACCCCGAGCCACACTCAGGATTGCATCGCTGGATCCTGGAAGAGGTGGCTTACCTTGTCCCTGGGATCCCACGATATACTCCCGCTGTGTACGTTGGCCCGGATTTTCGCCCGATGCTCTGTGTATTCCAGCTTTCCTTCCCTGCGAGCGTCGCGATGCAGGGTGGTGGAACCGGTGGCAAATTCAAAAAGTATAAACCAAAACACACACAATACATTGTAATCTTATTGGATTACATTACTGTATAAAATTATTTTACCTCAGTTTGCCCCCAATGCTTTGTTCAGTGCCCTTGCCTGCAGTTTTACTGTACTTTCTGCCTGGAAACTGGAGAACAACCATGGCATCAAAAAAGCCTGCCTATACCTCAAAAGCAGTTTATGACATGCTGGAAAACAGCGATAGTGTTACAGAATCACTTGCAGAATTGAGTGATAGCGATTCGTGGGGAAATTTGTCATCAGACACAGAAAGTGATTTCAGCGACGATCCTGTGACTGACCTCAGTGATGTGCGGACTTGGTGCTTTATTGACTGCAGTATGGATCACACAGCACCCCCAAGATTCCCATTTACTGGAGCACCTGGTATCAAAGTGGATGTTGAAGATGACAACCCCTTGGCATACCTCCAGCTATTTTTGACTGATGAGGTTATTGAAAAAATAGTTACGGAGACAAACTGGTACCAAGAGCAACAAGCTGCTATGCATCGGAGGTTTTCAAGGAGCAGAAAGTGGGAACCAGTGACCAAAGAGGACATTTGGAAATTTCTGGGCCTAATAATTCTTCAGGGAGTGGTGGGGAAACCCTTGCAGAAATGGTATTGGACAACCAATAAATTACTAGCCACTCCATTCTTTGGCACGGTCATGTCAGAGTACAAATTTTCCCTGATAATAAAATATTTGCACTTTGAAAATAATGAAGAATTTGATGAAACTACTCATCCAGCACCAAAACTCAAGAAGATTTGGGCGGTATTTCAAATGATTCAGAAAAATTTACAACAGAGCTATGTGCCAGATAGAGACATCAGCATAGACGAAAGTCTAATGGCTTACAAGGGAAGGTTCAGCTGGATACAATATATGGCGTCAAAGAGAGCACGATTTGGCATCAAATCCTTCATGCTATGTGAATTGAGCACTGGTTACATTTCAAATTCTGTCCTACACAGTGGGAAAGGAACCAAATTCAACCCAAAAATACAGTAATTATGGAATGGCAACATCTTCAGTTCTTTCATTGATTGAGCCATTGCTAAATCAGGGCTATTGTGTATCTACAGACAATTCTTACACATCTGAACTCTATGAGTTCCTTCTATAGAATAAAACAGATGCCTATGGAACTGTTAGGGCTAACCAGCGAGACATGCCACCAATCTTTGGCAATAAAAAGCTCAAGACAGTAGAAATGGTTGCCTGGTAGAAAGGCAAAATGATGGCACTGCGCTGGCCTGACAAAAAAGATGCGTGCCTAATGAGTACAATTCATAACACCTCCACTGTCATGGTACACACAAAACGTGGGAAAGACATCATGAAACCACAAGTGGTGATAGACTGCAACAACACCATGGGAGGTGTTGACAGAGCCGACCAGGCAATGACATTTCATTCATCAATGAGAAAACAACAAAAAAAGTATTACAAGAAGATCCTCAGGCATCTTCTTGAACAATGCTTGTGGAATGCCTTCATTCTGCTAAAAAAAAATAGCGACAAGCCTGTGGTTCATGCTGACTTTGTTTGGAAAGTTGCCGAACTGATCTTTCTGAACCACCAAACACCAACTGCTGTAAATAGAGCTGGATGTCGTGCTGCTGGCATTGTCAACCCGTCACTTCATGGACCAAGTTCCCATCAACTGAAAAAAGTCAGCACCCACAAGGATGTGCATGGTTTGTTGCTCAAAGCGTGATGACACTGGAAGGAAAATCTGAAAGGAAACCAGGTTCTATTGTCCTGATTGTGACGTCGGACTTTGTGCAGTCCCATGTTTCAAAATTTACTATATCCGGGATGTTTACTGAAGCAATATGACTAGTAATATTGCACCCTTGTTTGGCCCAAAAAAATGTCAGTGTTTTTGATTTGATTATATTATCGACTAAAATTTATTGAATAAAATGTATTCTTACTATATTATTATTTGTTATTTATTATATTGTAATTTATGAATTTGTGTCTCAAACTTTATCATACACAGGATGTCTACTAGACTCTGGATTGGACAGATTTAAATGAGTTATTCCTAAGAATTACAGGCCTACAATATAAAAAGCCAAATTTCCATGCAAAGTAATTGTACCACTTTCAGCATCAAAAATCTGACATAATCATACCACCAGGGAGGTTAATGATGTAGTCATTTGCCTCCCTGCCTGGCATGAAGCCAACTTGTTCAGGGTTATGATGCTGTCTAGGTGTGGTCTAAGACTGTTTGCCAGAATTTTGGCCAACAGTTTCAGGTCTATGTTCAGAAGTGAGATAGGCCTGTAGCTGGAACAGTCTGTGGTGTCAGGGGCGGAACTACCACCATAGCGACCCACGCGGGCGCTATGGGGCCCGCAGCTGAGTGGGGCCCAGTGAGGATGAGCAGGGGCAGGCTGGGCTGATTGACCGTAAAAAGACTGATGTGCTGCAAGCTGCAAACTGCGCATGTGCAGTTCTGCAGTTGGCCGAGTGATACTGCTCGGGCAAATCCAGAGGGAGGCTGACAGGGCTGGATAACAGCCCAGAAGCGTGCAGGAAGTTTTGTGCTGTGAGTGGACATCTGTCCTGTCACAGTGCTGTTCCCTGCTTCTGAGCTGACCCTCTGTATCCATTCACAGCAAAGCCGAATGGTAGAGGGTGGATCCGCTCTGCCTCCTCCAGCCCCCTCTCTCACTGTGCCCACCCACACTCTGAGCAGCCCATGTGCTGCGTCTGTGAATAGGTTGTGTGGGCGGGAACATTTAAACTGAGAGCAGATGGTGTTCTGTATGGGATGCTCTGGAAGCTGATGACTGAGCCTCCTGCTGGGTCCTTCCTTCCAAGTGAGTGAGCTGTGACCAGCCTCTACCCCCTCTCTTCCTTCCCGCTTGCTCCAAAATTGCTCTCCCCCTCCCTCTCTGTCAATAAGGAGGTTTCTTTCAACAGCCTGTGCAGTACCTGGTCATGTGTACTATGATGTGGGCTCACACTGGTGTGCTGCAGTGTTGGTGATCTCACTGCCTTCCTGCATGTTACCCCCCCACCAGTCAAATGCAGCCTTACTGTGCCCATGAATAGCAGCCTCACTGTACCCATGAATAGTAGCCTCACTGTGCCCATGAATAGCAACTGTACTCTGCCCATGAATAGCAGCATACAGTATACTGCTTTGAATTTTGCATTTTATTTATGATATGGTTTTTTAAACTCTTGTTTTGTTGTTTGAAATTAATATAAGCTGTTGCCTGGGTACTGTGCCACATGAGGGTGGTAATCTGTTGTTTAATAGCATTAGTTATTTTTTGTGTGGGGGTGCTGTTTTCAGGGGGTGCTGTTTGCAAGGGGGGGCCATACAACATTTTGCTATGGGGCCCTGTGATTTCTAGTTACGCCCCTGTGTGGTGTCTTTGTTGGATTTTGGCATAACCGTGATATGTGTGGCAAGGAAGTCAGGTGGTATTGGGCAGGGATTGGTCATTGAGTTAAAGGCTTTCCTAAGTGGTTCTGTCAGTGTATTTATAAAGGTTTTGTAATATATGGATGTGTAGCTGTCTGGGCCTGGGCTTTTCCCTGGTTTTAAGGTATTGATCACTTATTGGATCTCAATGGCAGAGATCTGGTCTTCTAATAGGGTTATGTAAGTTTTTGCTAATTTTGGGAGTCTGCTATGATCTAGGCAGTCTTGCATTGCCTTGGTTCTGTCACCTATTATGTTGGGGGGTCTATGTTGTGAGGTTAGGTTATATAGTTTGGAATAGTAGGTGTGGAAGTATGCTGCAATAGCCTCCATTTTTATGTCAAGTGTCCTGTCTGTGCGTTTAATGTCCAAGATGTTCTTGGAGGAGTTGGGTTCCTGTAGTGCTCTAGTGAGTAATCTACCTGATTTGTCTCCCGCCTCATATGTAGATCTTCTTTTTAAAGAAGAGTAGGCATTTCGTTTTGGTTTCCAGTGTCTGTTGCAGTTCTTTCCTCGCCTCCAGCAATGCTGTGGCCAATTGTTCAGTCAGGGATTGTTTATGTTTCATCTCTAATTGGGAGATTGTGTTAGTCATTTGGTTGTGGCTTCCTGTTGTCTTTTACACTGGGCTCCCATTTTCATCAGTTCCCCCCTCATGGTGCACTTGTGTGCTTCCCACATCATTCCTGGATCTGCCTCTGGGGTTTCGTTAAGGGCAAAAAATTATTTAAGTGATGTTGTGAGTATGGACAGAAGGTAACTGTCTGTCAGGAGAGATGCATTCAGTTTCCAAGTGGGGGCGCTAGTTCTGGGTGATATGGGGATTATTGTCAGGGATATGGGTGTGTGGTCCGAGATTGTCTGTATGCCTA
This sequence comes from Aquarana catesbeiana, assembly GCF_042186555.1. Taxonomy (NCBI): domain Eukaryota; kingdom Metazoa; phylum Chordata; class Amphibia; order Anura; family Ranidae; genus Aquarana; species Aquarana catesbeiana. Next base: position 738,226,789 of record NC_133325.1, on the reverse strand, counting down.
TCTTGGCTTTAGTCACCTTGGATAAGTCTCTTTGTGATATAAACAGGTGGTCTATATGTGAGCGAGCGGCATCCTAACACATCCACAACCCCATTTTACATGCCTGTTTTAACCTGAAATTTTGTAAGTACTCATTCTCTTGTGGAATAAATCCTTTTAAACGGTACTTTCACTATCAGTTCCATTTTTTTTTTTTTTTTAATCAATAATGTTTATTCAATTTTGAATATACAAAAGGGTGAACAGCATGTGTCAACTTCAACAGGTATCATAGACTGTGATAAAGATGATAACAGCTAACAAGATCGTACATTAACCTACAGTTACATCACATTTGTTTGGTTTGTAGGGATTGTAAATTGTGCAAGAGGTACTGTCATCCTCCACCAGTCACCCCCTTGGGAGCTTGCTGTGACTTGGCAGAGGTGCAGCCCTTACAAGTCTATACTTATTTATCTACCAGTATTTTATTCATGTTATCAACTAAACCCACAAACAAAACCAAGGAAAAGGAAATGCAAATGTCTTTGCCAGTAAAAAGAATTTTGTACCTAGATAAGGCTCTACTGGTGAATTATAAAACTGTTGTATCTTATGTACTATATAACTTACATATTATATTATACGTCTATATGGGTTGAACTCAAGACAAGTCGTCAACCTGTTAAGGGAGAAACAGTGTTAGAGAAAGACCTTAGAAGAGAAAGAAAAAAATGCGAGAGATAAAGAGGGTTAAGAGGTAGGGAAGTGAGGTGGATGCGCTCCTATCACGTAGCAAATGCTTCAATTACCAGGCATCCTACGTATTTGTAAGGTACCTGATCCAGGGGTCCCATATTTTATTGAACCCAGTGATCTTATCCTTCAAAATTGCTGAAAGGCGTTCGTTTACCATTATCCATGAAAGTTTAGCTTTTAGTAAGTAAAAAGGAACCGAGTGGGACCTCCAAGACTTGGCTATCGAAATTCTGGCCGCTACAAATATGAATGTGATGAGTCTACACATTGGCTTTGATGCCCCCTCCACTGGGTGTCCCAACAGCGCGTGCAGAGGCGATTTAAGTAGATTCACTTGCGTGAGGGAATAAATGAGATTATACGTACGTATCCAAAATCTCCTCACTTTAGGACACGTCCACCAAGTGTGGAACATGGTGCCATCTGTATTACATCCTCTAAAGCACCGGGGGGACGCCCCTGGGATGAAGGTTGCTATCCTCTCTGGGACCATATGCCATTGCATCAATACTTTATAGTTTGCCTCTATCAAAGAGGTATTAATAAACGATTTAGATGCGTTCTGTATTTTGCTCCATTCTTCCCTATCTAAATCTGTGACCATGTCTTGCTCCCATTTGTGCATGTAGAACAGTTTTTGGGGAGTCGAAGTGATATATGACCAGTGTGCTTATCAAAATTCCTACAGAGGTTTTCCATTGAGGTGAATGTGGTAAGGTCGGAGGTGCGATTCAGTGTCACCAAAAAGTGTGTTATCTGAGTATAGCGAAAAAGTTCTGGAAGTTATATTTCTCCTGTAAGGTTGATTTCGATAAAGCACGTCTATGATCACAAAAATCTGCTATACGCTATCAGTTCCATTTTTTTTATCTTTTTGGGTGCCTGGTGCTGAGAACCTTCATTAAGAATCCTTTTGATCTGACGTGTATATCACCACTCCTGAACACCTTTGGATACCATTACTAAGCCTGAAGCGACCCCCAGACTGCAAAGCTGGGGATCAACGTGATCTGGTGAGTGGGTACACATAAGGGGGTGTTGATTTGCACCTGAAAAGCTTTGGAGCATTTGTGGTTTTCTGCACCTGAAAAGCTTTGCAGCATTTGTGGTTCCTCTTCACCATGGATTTAAACAATTTTGGTCACTTCATTTGGACTTTGTTTTGTTTATTATAATTTACACCTATTTATATTTACATTCTTGCATATATATTCTTATTTGTGAGCGCCATATTTACATATTTTTTTTATATACGTGAGTATCGGTTGTGAGGTATAGATGGAAGGTAAAGTCCCTCCCGTTCGGGTGTAGGAATCACCAGGTGTTTAGACTGTAGGAGAGTTCTAATTCTTTTCAGAATCTTATATGTGATACATGTCTTCCCTGTGGATTTATCCACTAAGGGGTTGAGAGGTATTTTGAAGTCCCCTCCCAGAATGAGGCAGCCCTTCGTAAACCCTTGGAGTGCCCATATCATTTTCTGCTAAAAGGTTACGTGTGTCGTGTTGGGAGAGTAGACATTAGCTAGGGTAATGGGTGCACCTCCATAGCTACCCTTAACAAAGATGTATCTACCCCCCGGGTCTGTTAGGCGATCTGTCAAAGTGATGGGGGCTTCTTTGCTCATCAGGATCGAAACTCCTTTCAATTTGTTAGTGGCATGGTATGCCTCAGTAAAAAATGAGTTTGTCAGTTTTGGTATCTGATTGGTCCCTCAGAAGCGTTACCCTATTTTCTGGCACATTCAGCCCCCTTACATTGTGCAATATAATTGTGGAGCTACGCCCCAGAGAAGAGTAAACCACCTGGAGAACCCTCGTGTGTGTAGCGCTGATCCGTGCCTGGAAGAAAACAAAACTGGAGGCCGTGTAAAGGTCCACCCGTCAAATAGGGTAGAGGGGGTAGGAAAGAGGGAAAGGAAAGGGAGATAGAGAGGTAAAGAGGTAGAGAGGAGAGTTATTTAGAGCACTTTACTAAGTCTCGCAAAACCAAAGTAAACAATTAGTGGGCCTGGAGCGGGGAATCTGGAACCAGGTCCACTCTGTGGTAACGTGGCTTGACTACAACAGAGTATAAGGGATAGGTACACTATCACCAAGTGGATTCAGCGTTGTTATGCTCCTATATCTCATGTGGTCAAGTAAAAAGAAATGTGTATCTTGGACATATAGTTGAAGAAAGTCAGCCTGTAATTGGCTTATGGTCCCATTAACATGAAACATATTAATACATTAACAGGAAAAAAGATAAATGTTAAATAACAGTATAACACTCGACCTGGAAACTGGATATCATATTGGATATAAGCAATCCTTGATTCCCTGGAGGCAGGAGAAGGTAATTCTTTGATATTATTAAGCTGCGTGTAACTTCCTTGTGCGCCCCTGAAAAGTTAAGTTTCTCTGCTTAGAATTTGGGGTTAGATTACAGGGCTTGGGTTACCTCAGGTTTAAGCTGACGGTGATGGCCGGGTGTTGTGGGGGATACACCTGCATACATGGGCAGTCCCATGACTATGTGTGGTAAAGTCTGTGGCTCAAAACTCCATTAACAAGCAGGGTTTGTGGGGGTCATGGCATGAGCAGTAAGACCTAAGTACCATGCATGTGGTGCCCTGGGTTGTCTCTTACGGCAAGTCAGGTGGAGATTGTTGTTTGCCACACGTTGGGATCATACTTCTATGGCTCATTGTTGGCTAGTATTAGGTGTTAAGGCAAGTCAGAACTGTCCAGGAAGCTCTTGAAGCAGGTTAAGTGTTTCAGCTGGACAGATTGCTGCGAGTTGCTTCCAAGCATTTCATGTTGCCTGGGTGAGTTAAGCTTTAGCCCATGTACTATCGTGCATCCCTGCTTTGTGAAGTCTGAGAGCCATGTATCGTTCTCCCTTTATGGGTATAGTCGTCAGTGCTGTAAGCACTATGTGCTACAGATTTTTCAGGATATACTGGATAAATTGTGAGGTATCCACGTCTGAGGTAAGGGTCGCGGTCAAGGGTTGCAGCCAGTGGATGCATATCTTCTGTGCCTCAGGGGGGTTAAAGTCTCAAGTTACTGGGCATGGGCTCCTAACTCGCCTTCCTGTAGGGCTCTAGAGGTGGCTGGTTTTTAATTGGGGGTCCCCCCATGTGGGCCGGTGCTGCAGTTATGTTTAATCTTTTTAGATGCTCGCTTGTCGGGTGATGAGTGCGGGGATCTGCTCGGGCCTCCTTCAGCCCGGGGGAGTGTGAACTCTTGATACGACTCTGGGAGGGCTACACGGTCCAAGTTCAGGGAGTAGCAGAAGCCTGGCAAGTCCATAGGGGTGTGTAGGATATGCTGTTTCCCTGCCTGTGTGACAACAAGGGCAAAGTGGAATCGCCACGTATATTTCATGTCCTTTTGCCTCAATTTGTCCAGCAGGGGGCGGAGTGCCCTGCGGTTCCTCAGAGTTATTTGTGAAAGGTCCTGGAACAGCATGATGGTTTACCCATTGAAAATTATGCTGTATTTTCTCCTTGCTTTGGACATTATAGCCTCCTTTAAATGGAAGCTTTGCAGACAGCAGATGATGTCTCTGGGGGGGCCGTGTCAGGACCTTTAACTCTAAGGGCCCTGTAGGCTCTGACAAATTCAATTTCTGTGTCCTCCTGTCTTTCCAACAGACTGTTAAACACTCTCTGCAGGGCAGGGGTGATCTGGGCCGAGTCTACAGATTTGGGGATTCCTCTCACCCTGATATTGTTCCTCCTGTCCCTGTTGTCTAGGTCATCCAGGTGTCTATTTACGTCTGTAGTTTGAAAAAATCAGGTATGTTCCTGGCCAGAGTATTAGCTGTGATGCATCTGGAGCGTGTCTGCATTGTCTGTTCTAGCTTTTTGCTCATTTCCAGGTCGATCTGTTCTGGGTATTAGGCTGCATCTTCATGAAGCTCTGCTAGTTAGCGTTCATTTACGCTGCGCGCCAAGCCACACCCCCATTAACATATTTAAGTATATTAGAGATTAAAATAAATTCCTGCTGAAGGCTCTTTTTGCAATAGTACATACATATACAAGTGACTAGGGAACATCAAGAAAATGTGTTTTTGAGCAAAAGTAATTTTCTTCAAAATGTGAATGATTGGGCTTATCTGCCAAATGGCTAGTTATTGAATTTAAATGTTGACTGGATGCTTTTTTGAACTAGCATCTCCAACTGTAATTAATGAGATTCATCAGTGAAGTGGTTGGATTACAGAATTATTATGATTGCCACTGGCAGAGTCAAAAGGACTTTTTTTCACCAACTGTGAGGATAAATAGGATGCACTCTCTGAAGTTTTGTTTGACCTCTTCTGGATCAATTTATCACAATTAGATATGCAGGGCACTACCATAACTAAAACTGCAGATGTGAAAACTAAAACATATTTGGAACTGTGCCCATGATAAATCAGGTATAATTTTTGTATATGAAAAAAAATAAAAAATAAAACAAGTAATCTATTCATTTTTAACAGAAATGTATCCTTATTCCTATTGTTATCTTCTTAGTCTATTATTAATAGCCAGCACAGTGTACTTGCACTTCCAACAAAATTTCTCTGCACAAAGACAGATTTACTGTCCCCACTGATAATAACACCACATTTGGCATGTCATTTTTTTGAGGGGGGAGTGGATACCCTCTTTTTAGAGGCATCCAGCTCCCACTTCCTCCCAGGGTGCTATGGCACCGGAACAAAGTTCACCCCCCTCCCTCCCAGGTCCCAAAAGATTGTCCGGTCATTCACAGCATGGCTCGCACATGTGCAGTGCATGCCCGGCTGCGAAGCCACAGCCAGGCGCACAATAAGAATGCCGGTGCCGTGGAGAGGAGGGGGAGAGGAGCGGGGCTTCGTATGCCAGCATCGCTGGACCGTGGGACAGGTGAGTGTCTGATTATTAAAAGTCAGCAGCTATACTTTTTGTAGCTTCTGACTCTTATTTTATTTTTTTTCGGCAGAACTTCGCATTAAGGTGTCTTATAACTCTTAATGATCTCAGCGGGGAGATTACTTCAAAGATCTTGGCTCATTCCCCTACTTACCTAGTGAAATAAATCATAACAATTTTCCCTCAGTAGAAATAGGCCAAACACCTCCCCTGGTTCACAGCATAACTCCCAAACTGTGGGAAAGTTCTAACCCAAATTTCGAATCCCACTGCAGTCTATAGGAGCCGAACAGGAAAAATCAAAAGCGCATATTTTGAAGGCTTATATGCAAGTAATTGGCAATAAAAGGGGTATGGGGGTTCGGGTACTGCCCCGGGGGACATGTATCAATGCAAAAAAATGTTCTTAAAACAATCTTTTTTAAGGAGCAATGATTTTAATTATGCTTAAAGTGCAACAATAAAAATGAAAAAATCCTTTAAATATAGTGCATGGGGGGTCCCTTTTGTCTGCCTATAAAATGGCGCATGTTAACCACTTCCGGACCGCGCACGCTGATATACGTCCTCTCTTTGAAGAGGAATATCGTTGTTATGGCAGCAGCTAGCTTCCATAACCCCGGTATCCTATTCTTCAGCGGGCGGTCCGGTTTCTGATAATAATGGTCTCTGCGGTGGATTCGCCACAAGATCACTTTTAATTGGCGACAGGAAAGGGCCCCCCCTCTGCACTCCGGTGCACTCTGCCACTTACCAGAGCCATTGGTAGTGGCGGTGGTTATCGGATCCATCTCCTTCCTGGGTATGGAGATGAGTGAGGAGAAGATGGCCCCCACCCGTCTCCATATCATTTCAGGGCAGAAGCGGCATCAAAACGTTACTTCCGCCCATAGCTCTTAAAGGGCCATTTTTTTTTAAAATGACTTTTTTTTAATTGCATTTTTGTGTAAATATGAGATCTGAGGTCTTTTTGACCCCAGATCCCATATTTAGGAGGTCCTGTCATGCTTTGATTCTATTACAAGGGATGTTTACATTCCTTGTAATAGTAATAAAAGTGACACAATTTTTTTTTTTAAAGAACAGTGTAAAAATAAAAAATAAAAGGTAAAATAAATAATACAAAAAAAATGTTTTAATGCGGCCCTCCCGCTGAGCTCGCGTGCAGAAGCGAACGCATACTTGAGTAGTGCCCGCATATGAAAACGATGTTCAAACCATACATGTGAGGTATCATCGTGATCAGTAGAGTGAGAGCAGTAATTCTAGCCCTAGACCTCCTCTGTGACTCAAAACATGCAACGTGTAGAATTTTTAAAGTATTGCCTATGGAGATTTTTAAGGGTAAAAGCTTGTCGCCATTCCACAAGCGGGCACAATTTTGAAGCATGACATGATGGGTATCAATTTACTTGGTGTAACATTATCTTTCACAATAGAAACAAAATTGTCATATTATTTAATTAAAAAAGTGTATTTTTTTCCAAAAAAGTGAGCTTGTAAGACCGCTGTGCAAATACGATGTGACAGAAAGTATTGCAATGACCGCCATTTTATTCTCTAGGGTGTTAGAAAAAAATGTATAATGTTTGGGGGTTCTAAATAATTTTCAAAAAAAAAAAAAAAAATGTTTTTAACTTGTAAACGACAAATCTCAGAAAGAGGTTTGATCCTTGAGTGGTTAAGCATGTATAGAACCTGCTGTAGCAAAAATGTAATTTCTAAAGAAAAAAAAACTAGCCAAATCCTATTTAAAATGACTTGCGGTTGCAACTGTCGGCACCCAGCTATTAAAAAATAGAGAAAAAAATGGCATGGGGTGCCCCCCTCCCCAGTCCATACCAGGCCCTTCAGGTCAACATTTAAAAAAAAATGGGGTGCCCCCCAGACCCTCATCTGTGCGTGCAGCCTGGCAGGTCAGGAAAAGGGGGGCAAGTGAGCACCCCCCCTCCTGAACCATACCAATCCACATGCCCTCAACATGTTGGTGGGGACAAGGGCCTCATCCCCACAAACGTGGCCAGTGGTTGTGGAGGTCTGCTAGCGGGAGGCTTATCGGATGCCGCCCCCCCATGTGAATGAGTATCAGGTACATAGTATCCCTACTCATTCACCCAAAAAGTGTCAAAAAGTAATACAAACACAGAAACACATTTTTGACAAATCTTTTATTAAAAAATGTTAAAATAGTGTCCCCCGATGTAAATCCATCATCAATCACGCATCCACCCCCCCAAAAAAAATGCTCCACCTTCCGGGGCTGCCATCTGCTGAACATATATAAGAACTGTCAAAGCGCAGATGAGGTATTTGGCAGGTGGCCGTCCCAGAAGGTGGAAATTTTTTTAAATTTTTACTTTTCGAGTTAGCGGTGTGATTGACGTTGCATTTACATCGAGGGACACTTTTTTATTTTTTAATAAAGGATTTGTCAAAAACTGGGCTACCCCAAAGCACCCTCCCCATGTTGAGGGCACGTGGCCTGGTACAGTTCAGGAGGGGGGTGCTCTCTCATCCCCCCTCTTTTACTGTGGCCTGCCAGGTTGCATTCACAGATAAGGGTCTGGTATGGATTTTTGGGGGCCCCCACTCCATTTTTTAAAATTTTGGCATGGGGTTCCCCTTAAAATCCATACCAGACATGAAGGGCCTGGTATGGAAGTTGGGGGGGGCCCCCACACAATTTTTTTTTTAATTTTGGTTTGGGGTTCCCCTTAATATTCATAGCAGACCCAAAGGGCCTGGTAATGGACTGGGGGATCCCATGGCATTATTTTTATTAATGCTGGGACTGACAATTCATTATAGCCGCAAGTACTTTTAAATGACTTTTTTCCTTTAGAAATGTCATTTTGTGCAGGGACTGTTCTAAACATGGGAAAAATGCGCCACTTTACAGGCATACTATAGACATCCCCCAGGTATGAAATTTAAAAGAATATTTTACTTTTATTGTTTCACTTTAAGCATTATTAAAATCAATGCTCCCGAAAAAACGGCCGTTTTAAAAACTTTTTTGCATTGATACATGTCCCCTGGGGCAGGACCCAGGTCCCCAAACACTTTTTATGACAATATTTGCATATAAGCCTTTAAAATTAACACTTTTGATTATTCATGTTCACGTCCCATAGACTTTAACAGTGTTCACATGTTCAAACAAATTTTTGCCTGTTTGCATGTTCTGCTGCGAACCGAACCGGGGGGTTTTCGACTCATCCCTAGTGGACACTATTCCATTTTTGGGAGTGCATATTACAAGGGAGTTGTCATGGTCTCAAAATACTTTTTTCTAGTAAAAAAAAAGAGCAGCAGGGACGGTTTTTTCTTCAGAGACTGAAGAAGGCTGGATTGCTCTTAAAGTGAATTTAAACCCTCTCTTATACCCAGTGAAGTAAACAGCCTCAGGTCATATGCAGGGATTAAACAAATCTCCCTTCCTATGTTTTACATGCATGGCTGCTGTCTTCAGCAGTCTATAGTCTTTAGAATTGTAATATTGTGTTAGAAATTTTACTTCGTCATTCAGCATTAGGAGTGTAGTCTTGGCATAAACTGTGTGACAGCTGATTGGAGGAAAGGCACACACTCCCCCCCTTCACATAGGCAGAGGAATAACGGAATGTGCAGAACTGTGGTGTTACAAGACAGGCTCTCTGCTAATCTATTTATAGCACCCACCCCGACACAAATTTAACACAAGTCTGGTTTTATCTCTGTTATCAGAAGGTATCATGCTGATAACAGAGGAACGAAACAGCAGAAAGACACAGGACTTAGGGCTTTGGAGAGAGAGATATGTAAACACTGCAGATATATGTGCCTAGGTCAAATTTAATGAATAGGGTTTACATCCATTTAAAGCGTTTGTTACCCCAACACTTCATACTCCTGATTTTTGCCTGCTGTACCATGTGCTTGTATGAGAAAGTATCCTGTTCTTTTTGTATTGCTTCCTCTATGTGAAATCCCTGTTGTTCCTGCCAGTACCTCTGTTTTCCTATAAAAACAGACTACACTAAGAAGGAGAACATAATGTGGTCAGTAGGGATTAGGGATGAGCCGAACACCCCCCCTGTTCGGTTTGCACCAGAACATGCGAACAGGAAAAAAGTTCGTTCGAACACGCGAACACCGTTAAAGTCTATGGGACACGAATATGAATAATCAAAAGTGCTAATTTTAAAGGCTAATATGCAAGTTATTGTCATAAAAAGTGTTTGGGGACCCGGGTCCTGCCTCAGGGGACATGGATCAATGCAAAAAAAAGTTTTAAAAACGGCCGTTTTTTCAGGAGCAGTGATTTTAATAATGCTTAAAGTCAAACAATAAAAGTGTAATATCCCTTTAAATTTCGTACCTGGGGGGTGTCTATAGTATGCCTGTAAAGGGGCGCATGTTTCCTGTGTTTAGAACAGTCTGACAGCAAAATGACATTTTGAAGGAAAAACTCATTTAAAACTACCCGCGGCTATTGCATTGCCGACAATACACATAGAAGTTCATTGATAAAAACGGCATGGGAATTCCCCAAAGGGGAACCCCAAACCAAAATTTAAAAAAAAAATGACGTGGGAGTCCCCCTAAATTCCATACCAGGCCCTTCAGGTCTGGTATGGATATTAAGGGGAACCCCGGCCAAAATTAAAAAAAAAAAATGACGTGGGGTTCCCCCTAAATTCCATACCAGACCCTTCAGGTCTGGTATGGATTTTAAGGGGAACCCCGTGCCAAAAAAAAAAACGGCGTGGGGTCCCCCCAAAAATCCATACCAGACCCTTATCCGAGCACGCAACCTGGCAGGCCGCAGGAAAAGAGGGGGGGACAAGAGTGCGCCCCCCCCCCCTCCTGAACCGTACCAGGCCACATGCCCTCAACATTGGGAGGGTGCTTTGGGGTAGCCCCCCAAAACACCTTGTCCCCATGTTGATGAGGACAAGGGCCTCATCCCCACAACCCTGGCTGGTGGTTGTGGGGGTCTGCGGGCGGGGGGCTTATCGGAATCTGGAAGCCCCCTTTAACAAGGGGACCCCCAGATCCCGGCCCCCCCCCCTGTGTGAAATGGTAAGGGGGTACTTACCCCTACCATTTCACTAAAAAACTGTCAAAAATGTTAAAAATGACAAGAGACAGTTTTTGACAATTCCTTTATTTAAATGCTTCTTCTACCTTCCTTCATCTTCTGGTTCTTCTGGTTCTTCTGGCTCTTCTGGTTCTTCTTCCGGCGTTCTTCTCTTCTTCTCTTCTTAATTTTCTTCTCCAGGCCGCTCCGCACCCATGCTGGCATGGAGGGAGGCTCCCGCTGTGTGACGGCGCTCCTCCTCTGACAGTTCTTAAATAACGGGGGGCGGGGCCACCCGGTGACCCCGCCCCCTCTGACGCACGGTGACTTGACGGGACTTCCCTGTGACGTCACGGGGAATGCCACAGGAAAGTCCCGTCATGTCCCGTGCGTCAGAGGGGGGCGGGGTCACCGGGTGGCCCCGCCCCCGTTATTTAAGAACTGTCAGATGAGGAGCGCCGTCACACAGCGGGAGCCTCCCTCCATGCCAGCATGGGTGCGAAGCGGCCCGGAGAAGAAAATGAAGAAGAGAAGAAGAGAAGAAAAGAAGAAGAGAAGAGCGGGAGCCTCCCCCCCATGCCATGGGTGCGGAGCGGCCCGAGGAGAAGAAGATAGAAGACGCCGCGGAGGAGATGCTGGACGAGAACGCCGGAGGAAGAACCAGAAGAGCCAGAAGAACCAGAAGAACCAGAAGATGAAGGAAGATAGAAGAAAGAAGAAGTATTTAAATAAAGGAATTGTCAAAAACTGTCTCTTGTCATTTTTAACATTTTTGACAGTTTTTTAGTGAAATGGTAGGGGTAAGTACCCCCTTACCATTTCACACAGGGGGGGGCGAGATCTGGGGGTCCCCTTGTTAAAGGGGGCTTCCAGATTCCGATAAGCCCCCCGCCCGCAGACCCCCACAACCACCGGCAAGGGTTGTGGGGATGAGGCCCTTGTCCTCATCAACATGGGGACAAGGTGTTTTGGGGGGCTACCCCAAAGCACCCTCCCAATGTTGAGGGCATGTGTCCTGGTACGGTTCAGGGGGGGGCCGCACTCTTGTCCCCCCTCTTTTCCTGCGGCCTGCCAGGTTGCGTGCTCGGATAAGGGTCTGGTATGGATTTTTGGGGGGACCCCACTCCATTTTTTTTTTTTTTTTTTTGGCGCGGGGTTCCCCTTAAAATCCACACCAGACCTGAAGGGTCTGATATGGAATTTAGGGGGAACCCCACGTCATTTTTTTTTTTTTAATTTTGGCCGGGGTTCCCCTTAATATCCATACCAGACCTGAAGGGCCTGGTATGGAATTTAGGGGGACTCCCACGTCATTTTTTTTTTAAATTTTGGTTCGGGGTTCCCCTTTGGGGAATTCCCATGTCGTTTTTATCAATGAACTTCTATGTGTATTGTCGGCAATGCAATAGCCGCGGGTAGTTTTAAATGAGTTTTTTCCTTCAAAATGTCATTTTGCTGTCAGACTGTTCTAAACACAGGAAACATGCGCCCTTTTACAGGCATACTATAGACACCCCCCAGGTACGAAATTTAAAGGGATATTACACTTTTATTGTTTGACTTTAAGCATTATTAAAATCACTGCTCCTGAAAAAACGGCCTTTTTTAAAACTTTTTTTTGCATTGATCCATGTCCCCTGGGGCAGGACCTGGGTCCCCAAACACTTTTTATGACAATAACTTGCATATTAGCCTTTAAAATTAACACTTTTGATTTCTCCCATAGACTTTTAAAGGGTGTTCCGCGGCATTCGAATTTGCCGCGAACACCTCAAATTGTTCGCTGTTCGGCGAACTTGCGAACAGCCAATGTTCGAGTCGAACGTGAGTTCGACTCGAACTCGAAGCTCATCCCTAGTAGGGATGAGCTGAACACCCCCAGTTGGGTTCGCACCAGAACTTGTGAACAGTGCGAACACATTAAAGTCTATGGGACACGAACATTAAAAATCAAAAGTGCTCATTTTAAAGGCTTATATGCAAGTTATTGTCATAAAAAGTGTTTGGGGACCCGGGTCCTGCCCCAGGGGACATGTATCAATGCAAACAAAGTTTTAAAAACTGCAGTTTTTTCAGGAGCAGTGATTTTAATAATGCTTAAAGTGAAACAATAAAAATGAAATAGTCCTTTAAATATTGTGCCTGGGGGTATGCCTGTAAAGTAGTGCATCTTTCCCATGTTTAGAACAGTACCACAGCAAAATTACATTTCTAAAGGAAAAAATGTCATTTAAAACTTGCGGCTGTAATGAATTGTCGGATCCCGGCAATATAGTTACAAATCATTGAAAAAACCACCATGGATTCCTCCCCCCAGTCCATTACCAGGCCCTTTGGGTCTGGTATGGATATTAAGGGGAACCACACACCAAAATGTAAAAAAAATGGCATGGGGTCCCCCCAAAATCCATACCAGGCCCTTCAGATCTGGTATGGACATTAAGGGGAACCCTGCACCAAAATTTTTTAAAAATGGCGTAGGGGTCCCCCAAAATCCATACCAGACCCTTATCCAAGCATGCAACCTGGCAGGCCGCAGGAAAAGGGGGGGCGAGACAGCGCCCCCCCTCCTGAACCATACCAGGCCACATGCCCTCAACATGGGAAGGGTGCTTTGTTGTCCCCAAGGGCCTCATCCCCACAACCATTGCACGGTGGTTGTGGGGGTCTGCAGGTCTTATTGGAATCTGGAATACCCCTTTAACAAGGGGACCCCCAGATCCCGCCCCCACCCATGTGAATGGGTATCGGGTATACATTCACCAAAAGTCCTTTACTAAAATATTTTTAAAAAGTGTCCCGCGATGTTCATTCATCTTCAATCTCAGCGTCCAACGACCCGAGGAAAAAAAAAACAGAAAACTCTGCCTCCATGGGAGGCTCCAGCTGACTGCAGGCTTTCTACATTGACAGCTTTTATATGGCTAAGGGTGGGGCCATCCAGTGACGTAAATGGGTGACCCTGCCCCCTTCTGATGTCATGTGACCTCATGTAATGTCAGAGGAGGGTGGGGTCACTGTTTACATCACCGGGTGGCCCCGCCCTCAGACATATAACAGCTGTCATTGCAAAAAGCCTGCAGTCAGCGGGAGCCTCCCATGTAGGCTGAGTTTTTTCATTTTTTTTTCTCAGGTCGTTGGATGATGTGATCGAAGACATTGCAGGACACTTTATTTTTTTATTAAGCGCCCCGCCCGCAGGCCCCCACAACCACTGGGTAAGGGTTGTGGGGATATTGCCCTTGTCCCCATCAACATGGGGACAAGGTGCTTTGGGGGGGAACCCAAAGCACCCTCCCATTGTTGAGGGCATGTGCCCCCTTTCCTGCAGCCTGCCAAAAGCTGAGAACAGAAGGAATGTGATCATTTATGAAAAAAGTTATTCATATTTTTTTTTACTATCTATACAAAAAATGTTTTGCCTTTCATTCCTATTTTAAACTGACTGGGTTGTTTTACAAGGTGATCATTTACAATCACTTGAAGGCTTCTGGTCAAATGTTATCATTGTACCATTGAGAGTATTCTTCTCCACTCTGCTGTAGTGTGGTATGCCAGCTGCAGGGAGGAGGATAAGAAGAGCCTGTTCTGTGCGGTAAAAACAGCAGAGCGAATTATAGGTACGAACCTATCAAATTTGAACACAGTGTATGACAAACAATTAAAAAAGCAGGCAAAAGCTTTTAGTAGTGATCCAACCCACCCAGGTTACAGTGTGTTTGTCCCGTTGCCATCAGGAAAAAGATATAGAACACTCAAAATGCACATTAATCACTTAAAGTATATATTTTTCCCTAGGGTTGTATTGTCCATAACCCCACCGGGTACTGAGTTTAAGGAACTTTATGTGGAATCTTATCTATATGGGTTTCCAATGTTTAGGCCAGAAAAGGTGTCTTAGCAGAGATTGAGTTAAACACACGCAACATAAAGGGGAAAGAAGAACTTTGCAAGTCTTATAAAATTTGGGAGAGAACCCATTGGAGCATGGACTTTTGCCTGAAACACCTAACTATTCTTCGATAGAAAAGGGGCTGTCGAGAGAGTCTCTAGTATCTGTATCCATAGCCAGTAGAGCAGTTTGCTGAATATAATTGCAAAGGCAATCGTGGAATGACCAGGCGTTACCATCCCACATAGGAGAAGGTAGATTATATAGGGCAGAAAAGTAATCATGGAAAGTATTGTGAAGTAAAGTTGGGTCTGATGTCAAATAGCCCATGTCCGAGTCTTTATAGTAGAGATAACTGTCTGAGAGGAGTGAGGATCAAGAGATCGGGCCAATGGTCGGCCACATTTATCGCTGAAACGGGTATCTACCAAAGGCCAAGAGATGTTGATACGTGCTATAGGAAACCTCAAAGGGTTGTAGCAATGATGCTCTGGCGGCAGAGATGGAGGCAAGCAATTCCTGGGAGGGATATGATTTATGATGGGTCTCTAAATAATTTCTTCCTCCTTGTATTACTGTATGATGTAGTCAGAAATCAAGTGGTTCAGAAGCTACCCGTGAGTGCTGCATGCAGCTCGACCTAGCCACTGGGGTGTAAAAAACCCCTTTCAAGGATCACAGGATCAGAAATCAACAGAGGACATTCCTGTACCATTAAGAAATGTACAGTAGCAAAGAGGTTGTTGAAGCACATCCTCAAAGTGGGCTCCTTCTTGTATAGAGCAGCAGAACATCCCCTTTGAGGCCACCCCCAATGACCTACACCTCCTCACCACCCCCAGGGGCAGATCCAGGGGGGGCAACGGGGCAATTGCCCCCTCCGAGAATGCGGGTGAGTGAGTGGGCGGGCAGGCATCACCGCGGGTGAGAGAGCCTCAGCTGAGAGCATGGGCGGCTCTGTTGGTGAGAGACAGCGGGTGGCTCTGCAGGCGGGCTGGGTGGCTCGCTTAGTGAGCAGTTGTGCGGCTCGTCACAGTGTGTGAGCGGGCTGCTGGCCAATCAGGGAGCCGGCAGGCGGGGGATCAGAGAGATGACATGATCTCTCACCGCCCGGCACTCGCCCTGCATCCCTGCAGTTCCGCCCTCACTGTGCAGTGTACAGGCAGCAGCAGAGAGATTACATCATGCCTGACTCTGGGACACAGCAAGAGAAAATTATAGCAGGCAAGTGACAATCCGCAATGTGTGGCATGGGACGTGGCAAGTGACAATCCGCAACATGCGGCAAGTGACAATCTGCAATGTGTGGCATGGGACGTGGCAAGTGACAATCTGCAATGTGTGTCATGGGATGTGGCAAGTGACAATCTGCAATGTGTGGTATGGGACGTGCCAAATGACGCGGCAAGTGACAATCTGCAACGTCCAGCATGGGACGTGGCAAGTGACAATCTGCATCTGGTGACAGGTGACCTGGCAAGTGACAACCTGCATCTGGTGACAGGTGATGTGGCAAGTGACATGCTCGGGGCTCCCACTGATTCTGCATTATGGTGAGTTAAACCATTTAATTTTTTATAACAATGTAATAATAGTAATAATGCGCTTCAATCATCCTGACACCATAACAACCATGGTGCTGTGATGATTGAAGCGCTAACACCAGCCATTTCCCCGATAAATTTACCCCAAAAAAATGTATTTTCTGGCAGTGCCCCTCCCGAGACTAGGCTCTGGATCCACACCTGACCACCCCAAGCCTTATTCACAGCCAGCACCCCAACCCTCATACTCAAACTCAGTGCAAGCACATCAACCCTCCTTGTAGTCCTCCTTGGCTTCCTGCTGCCTCCTGGCATTCTATATAATGATGGAGAGCAGGTATTACTTTCTGTGCAAAACAGTGATACCTAACACTGTAGTGTAGCCACAAACTCATGTAGGGGTGTTTGGCAAAGATGTAATTAAGAACTCATTATAAATGAGGTACTTTTTAATTTGGCTCCAAAAAGCATATATTTAAAAAAAATAATTCAAATAGAAAAATTAAAAACTACAGAGGTCTGTGGACTATATAATATTCTGACAGCAGCTGTCAAATAATTCTGCTGACTCCTTATAGTCAGTTGTTAGGGCTAGTAGAAGAGGAGTATGAGCAACACAAACCAAAAAAAAAAAATCTCCTCATATCCAAGGAGGAGGGGGGTCCTCAAAAAAATTGCTGATATGAGCCATTGAGGAGGGTGAAGAGGGGTGGAGGAGGAAAAGGAAGAATTATCAGTCCTCCATAAAAATGTTGCTAAGCACCGTCGAGGAGGAAAGGAGGAGAAGGAAAAGGATACATTAGCAGCATTAAGGGACAAAAAATATAAAAAACAGTTGATAAGTCATACTGTAATTTAGTATTTTTTAAAAATGACCTGCTTCTATAAAATCCAATGCAATATGACAACCTGAAGACATTCTGTACATTGTTGCTGTACGGAACGCCCCAAGAAATGTAATTTCATGCTTGTGTGATTTGCTCACTGATTTTCCCAGAAGTCTGCACTAAAATACAGGTCAAAGTTTAGGCACATAGGAACTTTGGTTTTGGTGAGATGCGCCTCAAGGATTAAAAACATCTGAAGGGATGCAGACACTGCAACTTTCCTCATCAGAACACTTTAAGTACACCAGGAGATCATAATGAAACCGGGCAGAAAAAGGTATAGATCTGCAACAAATGTGTTAAATCCTTGCAAACAGCATCAATCACTCAGAGAGGATTGTTTTTTTTTTCCAATTAAACTGGAGTTACATTTAAAAAATGGTTGCAATGCACTCTTGAGGAAGAAGATAAGAAGGAGGAAAAAGGTGCATTAGCAGTCCTCAAAACATGGGTGCTATGAGGAGGAGAAGAAGGGTGCATTTATAGCATTAAGTAAAATGTGGCTGCTATGAGAAGGAGAAGGAGAACAATAGTAACTGAGGTGCTGCTCCCACCTAACTCTGTGGTGCAGAGTCATGTGTTTCCTCATCCATTATATTTTTATTACAGCTGACATTTTGATAAACCTTTTAATTTTAGTTTTGGGCTTCTTTTTGCAGCAATGTGTTAATGCAAAAAGAAGCTCACAAACTACAAAATATTTTACTAAACCGTTGTATGACTAGCCATAATGTAAAAAGTTGAGGGTTTTTTATCTGATAAAAAAATCAGCCGTTGAAGCCAAAATTACTACTTGAAATTATTCAGGTTGGATCAATTTTTGCATTGTCAAAATCAGCAGCTCCGTCAGGGAAGTGTCATGACGTAAGACGTCTGATGGGAAGGGAGGAGCTGAAGGTGTGTCAGCTGGCCGGCGTCCTGGCGGCCTCACGTGCAGACAAGCTTGCGGATGGTGGTGGTCAATGAGAAGAGGAGAGCCGTTGAGCCGTGCTGCGGGACCATTGATGTGGTCAGACACTCCGGAGCCTGATGTGAACCGAGTTTCAATCCGGGGCACTCAACGGGACTGACGAAGCAGCGGCCTTGACCTCCCCCCCGGCGTCTCCTATACCCCATCTCTCCCTCCCCCCTCTGGGCCCAGGCAGTGTGACAAGCGATCTCCCGATTGGAACGCTCCCTACGAAAGAGCAATAGAGCGGAGCCAGCAGTGCACGGGGATTCGAGGCCCGTCCGGAGCGCTGACCTGACAGCCATACCAGAAGGCAACAATTCTACAGAGGAGGGTCCGTGGTAAGAGCGGCTAGTTGCTTCCAGCCTTAAAGGTAAGCAAAGAACAGGGATTCTCCTGCAAAAGGGAAGACGCTAGTCTGAAGGTACGAGTAATATTGTTGGAAAATGATGGAATGAGACTCTGTATCCTATTACTATACTGCTATTATACTATCGTACATCACGGCTATTACTGTCCCAGCTACACTAATTCTATACTCGCAAGATTTGCAATATCAGTTGTAATACCACTTTTACAGCAACAATTTTCGGTGGGAACTGTGGAGCACCAAAGTGTCAATAGTAGGGTGGAGAAGGGAAACTGGGAGCGACAGTGAGAGCCATTTTCCTCTATGACAGAGGGTGATAGCAGTATAGTATATATTTTGTCCATTACCAGGAATGTAGGTCAGAATCAGTGCACTGTGGAGAAACAAGGAAGCTGTCTGGAATTTAAAGGAATAGAATTGATGAAATACATTCTGAAATTAAGACTCTAATAAAGGCAGTAGGAGATAAAAGTGTATTAAAGTGGAAAGCTCTGAGAACATCAAATAACCTTTAAAGTCACATACCCCCCTAAGTCTTAATGAGGGAAAGTACACTAGTCCCAAGCTACAGAAAACATTATGAGCAGAGCTGTGTCCAAAGCTGGGAAGGGGGGGGCACCCAAGACACCAAAAGATAACACCACAGGGAGCACAATCAAGCAATACCTGGTCCGAGGGGGGGGGCCCAGGGAACACCCACCTGGAGACCCAAAAGTCAACCGTGGCAGATAAAAAGAAGGGAGGTAATGGAAAGGGGGACCAGACCCCCGACCATTCCAGAGATGAGTCATCAACCGAGAAAGTTCTTGAAACAACCAGATTGGAAGAACATAGGCAGGAGACACAATTCCCCTCGAAAAATGAGATCTCAGAAATGTCCCTTGAAACCTCAATTAAACTGGAAATAGGCAGTCTGAGGACAGATCTGGGTAATCTACTGGCCAGAGTTGAGAAAACAGAAGACATAATGGACAAACAAGAGCGAGAACTGTCCGACCTAAAAGAACAACTTAAAATTTTCCAACAAAATCAAATAAAAATTTGTTATAGGTTAGAAGACCAAGAAAATAGAAACAAAATCTGAGAATCCGAGGGGTTCCGGAAATGAGGGGAGAAGACTTGAGGAAGACCATAGCGGCAATTTTCAGCCCCCTCTTGGAATTGGGAGGAGAAGACTTCCCAAAAATCGAACGGGTACACCGGATAGGAAGATTGGATAATAGGCGCACGGAAAGAAGTCGAGACATAATAGTGAGGTTTAGATTCTATGAGGACAAGGAAAACATATGGGTAAAATTAAGAGGAAAAACCCCGCTTCAATATGAGGGGGCAAGGATCCAAGTATTTGCTGACTTAGCCAAAGACACATTGGTGAGAAGACGCCACCTTAAGCCCCTTTTGGAACAAATGATAAAACAAAATGTAAAATATTCATGGGGGTTTCCGGCCTGCCTGCTAGGAAGCAAAGACGGTAAAACAGCCAGACTAAGATTCCTGGGAGAATTAGAGGAATTCTGTGGGAAACTAGGCTTGCAGCCCCCCCCCCCCCCGTTGTTGGACTGGTCCAATGAACAGTGGGTAGATCTAGAAATGGGGCTTGTGTAAAATGTCATGGGGGCAGGGAGGGTTCTGGGTGGGGGAGGGGGGATAGGGGGGGGAGGGGTAAGCAAGATGAGAAGAAAAACGCAAAGACCGAAGGGCTACCAGGAGACGGCCAGCCCACCAGGTCACCGTGGTAACGGGGGCCGGGTGGGGGACACACTGAGAGCTCCACCTTTTGAGGTGGAGACCAAGAGAGGAGCACGATATGTGTGATCCTCAAAGGTCTAAGGGTCCAGTAGGGACCAAACGGGGGGAGAGGGCGGAGGATGGAGGGGAGGGGGGAAAGGGGTGTGGGGGATGGAGGGTGGAGGGGTGGGAAAGGGAAGGGGGGACATTCCAGTCACAACACTAAGAAGGTGTGGACACTCTCCAATGCCAAAGGAAAAGGGTCTTTCATAGGAGTGTAGAATGACAGCTAGGACCACAATAAAATTTACATTGTACAACGTCAAAGGCCTAAATACGGCCAATAAACGTCAAAATATTTTTAATGAGCTTAAACTACTAGGGCCTGAAGTGGTTTTTCTCCAGGAAACACATATTTTACATGAATCTAAACTAAGATTGTCTTCAAGGGAATACCCGATTTGGTATCAAGGAGATTCTATCTCAAATAGAGCTTGGGGCGTAGACATTGGGTAAAAAGAACAAGGTTTGTGCTGGAGGACAGATTAGTAGACCCGGAAGGTAGATACCTATTTCTTAGAGGCAGATTAAACGAGGGGGAGTACACCCTGGCTAATATTTATGCACCTAATAAAAATTCGATGAAATATTTTGTGAACACCTTGGGGAAATTAATGGAGTTTAGGAAAGGACATCTGATATTGATGGGAGATCTTAACTTCTGTATGGACCCAGGATTAGACAGTACGGCCCGAGCACAGGGGATGAACAGCATACAACTGAAGGAGGTAAAGCAAAAACTATCCGTATGTCAGTTGGTAGATATATGGAGAGTTCAACACCCAGGAAAACGGGATTACACGTTTTATTCCCCTGTGCACGGGTCCTACTCTCAGATTGATTACAGATTTGTGGAACATAGGGAGATAGATGAGGTTCTGGACTCTAAGATTGGAAACGTGACTTTTTCAGACCATGCCCCCCTGACTATGGAAATGACTATAGGTGGAGGTTCGGGCTATGTTGGTCAGTGGCGCCTAAACGAGGAATTGATTTGGGATGATGAGGGGTATGCTAGAATCAGTAAGGAATTGGAGAATTACTTCTCAGTAAATGACACTGGGGAAGTATCGGGGTCCACCTTATGGAGGGCTCATAAAGCCTACATAAGAGGGGTCCTAATAGGGATGGGGGCGAGGAAGAAAAGAGAGAGACGAGAGAAAATCCAAAAATTAACCGCGGATTTAGCCAGGGTGGAACAAGAACACAAAAACAATTGGGCCGGCCCTCCCGGGAGATACATCAACAGGTGGTAACTAAAAGGGCAGAGTTGAAAATGGCAATGGAGCAGGAATCAAGAGTAACATAGAGTAAGATTGCAAGGGAAAGATACCGATGGGGTAATAAACCAAGTAAACATCTGGCGAGAATGGTACAAAAGAAGAAAGCTAGAAATTTTATAGAGAAAATTCAGACTAAAGAGTGCCATATGGAATACTCATCTAGTAAGGTAGCGGATATTTTTAGGAACTATTATCAGGAGTTATATTCAGTCTCCAAACAAGAACCCCAGTTCAAAAAAAGAAATAACAAAATAGAGAAATAACAACTACTTGAAGAAAGCAATGCTCCCCAAGATTACAGACTCGGCCAGGGGACTCTTGGAAGCGCCAATTTCTGAAGAGGAAATAAGAAAGGCACTAACAGGAGGGGCCTCTGGGAAAAGTCCTGGCCCAGATGGGTTCACATTGTTTTATTACAAAAAATTCAAAGAGATACTAGTCCCAAGGTTGTGTCACTACATGAATGGATTGGGAGATAGCTATGAGATGAGTAGAGAAGCCCTGCAGGCTTCCATTACAATCATACTGAAGGAGGGTAAGGAGAAAACGCTATGTTCAAGTTACCGTCCTATATCTCTACTCAACACCGATACAAAATTATATGCGAAGGTCCTGGCGGAGAGGCTAAAGGAGCTAATGAACCCCTTGGTCAATCCGGATCAGGTGGGGTTTGTCCCTAAAAGAGAGGGGAGAGATAACGGGGTGAAGACGTTACTCCTGTTGCAAAGGATAAAGGAGAGTGGACCCCCAGGGCTACTTCTGTCAATTGACGCCGAAAAGGCCTTCGACAGAGTAGACTGGGGGTTCATACAGACCTTGGAGACTATGGGACTAGGACCTAAAATGATCCAACGGATTAAAACTTTGTATCACCACCCTACGGCCACAATAAGAGTTAATGGGTTAAGGTCTCAACCTTTCGAAATGAAAAACGGCACGAGACAGGGGTGCCCCTTGTCCCTGTTACTCCTTGTCCTGACCCTAGAACCGTTCCTGGCAACAATACGTAGAGACCCTGACATAAGAGGTATTATGGTTGGAGAGAACAAACACAAAATCGCAGCATTCGCAGATGATGTGTTGTTCTATATAACGGACCTAGTGACCTCTATGCCCAAACTAGTAAAAGCCCTGAGAAAATATGGAGAGGTATCCAACTTCCAAATAAACTTAGTTAAGTCGGAAATATTAAATATTAACTTAAGCAAGGTAGAAGTAAAGATCATGAAAAAAGAGTTTAGATTTGGGTGGACCGAGGAATTAAGGTACTTGGGAATCAAATTAGCAAACTCAATGGAGAAGATATATAATATAAACTATTTACCCCTACTTGACGAAATTAGATCAGACTGTAAAAGATTCGCCAGTAGACCCCTCTCATGGATAGGTCGCATCAATGTTATTAAAATGGTCCTGCTCCCTAAAATAACGTATCAATTCCAGATGATCCCAGTGCCACTCCCCCAATACTACCTAAGAAAGCTAAAAAAGATAATAATGGATTTTATATGGAAAAATAGAAGACCGAGAGTTTCTTTCCAGATTTTAAAACAAAGGAAAATAAACGGTGGACTGGCCATGCCAGATTTCCAGAACTACTATAAAGCCATAGTTCTGTCAAGACTGGTGGAATGGGCAAAGAGAGAAAATGAAAAAAGGTGGGTGAAAATAGAGAAAACTCTTAGTAAAGCACAATTGGGAAGTATCATTTGGAATCCTCCACACTTTAGAATTTTAGATAATAACACTCACGTAATTACACGGAATGTCTTTAAAATTTGGGATGGGGTCTATAAGAAAGTTAATGGGAAATATAACTCACCTTTACTTGCACTGAAAGATAATAAATTTTTTACACCGGGAATAGAAAATCTAGGAGGAAAAGAAGCATTTTGGGGGATAACACAGGTAAGAGACATAATTAAAGAAAGTAAAATAATGACACTTCAACAACTTAGACACGGTAGGGCGACACGGGGGATGGATGAGTGGCGGTACCTACAATTGAAACACTTTGTGAGCAAGTTACCACTTCCCATTAGGTCCGGGGAAGAATTGATAGAGATGGAAAGGCTATGTGATATGGAAGAACTGAGAAATATAATCTCCAAACTATATAAAATTCTGATGATGACAGAAAAATTGGAGATACCACCATTCATTGGGAAATGGGAGAGGGAATTGGGCACGAAGAAAGATAAAAACACAATCAGTAAAATTTTGGAAAGGATTTTTTAACTCGGCAATAGATACACATACAGCAGAAATGAACTATAAATGTATATGTAGAAGTTATGTTACACCAGATATATTAAGTAAATACCAGAAAAATGGTTCGGCACTCTGCTGGCGAGGATGCCAAGAAGTAGGAACAATGGGCCACCTTTGGTGGAATTGTCCCAAAATAAAAATTTTCTGGAAAGAGATTCTCGGTCTAATAAAAACAATCACTGAAATAGAGGTGGCGGAAGACCCTTGGGTGGTTTTATTTCATGGGGGAGAAGGGGATACAAATAAATATAAGCGGTCACTGGTACCACACTTGTTAAACGCAGGAAAGAGACTGATACCGAAGAGCTGGCAGAGGAGGGAGTGCCCAGAGATATGGGAGTGGATCGATGCAGTAGAGGAAACATATAATATTGAGACCTTGGCGAATACTATAGACGAAGCAGGCAGGGGGAACTTTGATGCTTGGGAAAGTTGGAAAAAATTAAAAAAAACCTGGAGTTATGCTAAAGAATTGAAAGCCTTAGATTAAGAAAAGGAGAGTAGAAGAGGAAATGACCTTGGAGAGAGGGGAAAAGGGAAGTGTTGGGAGGGAGGGAGAGGGAGGGAAGTGAAAATAGGTAGAGAGGAGATTTGATATGCTCCCCGGACTTGTTTTAATCCTTAGGGGAGGGGTAATGTAATATGTAAATGTATTCCTTTTTGATATGGCAAAATGCTACAATGATGAGACACTGAGAGGGTGTTCAAAGGAAAATGAACTGCAAAGTTGATTTAAACCCCTTGAAAAGGTTGACTGAAATGGCAAAAAAAAAAGAAAAAAAAAAAAATTTAGCATTGTCATTTTTTTTTTTCTATAAAGATTTTATTCAAAATTGCAAGGTAAACATATACAGTAGGTCACACTTAGATTTACACGTCATAATTACACAAGGACATGAGCAAAAATAGAAGGGAAAAACAAAGGAGTACAAATATCAGAATATAATAAAATCAAAATCGAATCTGCGTAGAGGCCTCGTCCAGGGATGTCGTGGCGATCTTTCCATTTATTCATGCATATTTAGCGACTGAGGGCAGAGGATCATATTTTCATTTTTCACCTCCCCCCTCCTCCTCCCCCCCAGAAAGTACAGGGGACAGGAGAGCCTACTAAACAAGTTCCTGGACTCAGGCCCTTCCGAACATGAACTCAATAAGTCAGACCGGGTCCTGGTGAGGATGTGTAGCACCATGTTACCTGGTAGACTAAGTATCTGTTTCCGAAGGGGAACCAAGGGTTTACCAACGGAACCAGACAGCCAGAGAGTAGAAGAAAGATGTATTCTGAAAGAGAGAGAATTAGAAATAAGACAAAGAGTAGAGGGGGAGGGGACAGACACAGGGAAAGTCATAGAAAGTCTCTGCTCCTCGCCCACCCGCCATGGGCCGCCAAAGGTTCGCCATACTCGCCATTAAGTACCTTTATTGGGTATATTGGCGGTATCTATCTGTGGTTGTGAAGTGGGTCCAGCAAGCCCATATATTTGAAAATTTGTGAATTCTATCTTGAGAGATATGGATCAGCTCCTCCATATCCCTTATCATGGATATTCTTGAGAACCATTCCCTAATCGTCGGTGTGTCTGTAGAGCGCCAGTGTTTAGGGACACATAACCTTGCTGTGTTTACCATGTGCATGGCTAGTGATTTGTAATAAGTTTTCCTAGGGAAAGAGGTGTGGTGTAGGAGGAATTGGGCCGGGGTATAATCAAGGGAGAACATAGTGACATGAGAAATGAGGTCGTGGACCTGTTTCCAGAATGGTTGGAGTTTTTCGCAAGTCCACCATACGTGAAGCATAGTACCCACCTCCCTTTCACAGCGCCAGCATGTATCAGGGATATCGGCTGAGAATTTATGGAGACATTTTCCTGAATGGCTACATTCAGTGAGCTCTTATGAGCGTATTCATGAATTGTGGTCCAGTCCTCATTTGTCAAGTGCATTTGTAGTTCATTGTTCCAGGACACCTGAGACGGGGCTGGGGAATGGGTTAGGTCCTCCAAGAGGAATGAGTGGATGAGAGAGATCAGATGTCATTGTGGAGTTTTGTGTTGACAAAGGGCCTCGAAGGGGGTTAGGTGTCTCATCCAGCACACCTGGTATGCCTGGGTGTCTAAAAAGTGCCTGATTTGTCTATAGGTCCAGAAAGAAAAAGTGGTCGAAGCAGACATTGTCTTAAGTTTATCTAGTGAAATGGGTTTATTATCACAGTAGAACTGCAGGGCTAATACGTCTTCAAAAGGCCATTCCTTGCGCAGGAAAGAATTAAGCTCCCCGGGGGGGAAGGCAGGGTTCCCTCTTAACGTTGTCAGAGGACCTGGGATAGTAGTGAGAGTCGCGTTCCGAGTTGTCCTCTCGAGCCGAACAAGCTTTTTCTAAGAAGAACCAAGCCTTCTCACAAGCATGGATATTCCAATCTGCGATCCTGGAAAGGTGGCATGCAGTATAATATTTATGAAGGTCTGGCAGACTGATACCTCCTCTCTGTTTGGCCAATGTAAGACGGGCAAATTTGATGCAGGGAGGAGCGTCTTTCCAGAGAAAGGCAGAACATGCTTTTCGATAGGTGGAGAAAAAGCTGGTTGGTAAAAAAAATCGGGACCGCTTGCATCAGGTATAACAGTCGGGGTAGGATAATCATTTTGAGCAGGGCTGCTCGTCCGAACCACGACACATTTAAACTTGCCCACTCTTAAGATGTTTTTGGACTCTAAGAAGGGTCACGTGTTGGTTCAAAGGATAGAGTTCTGACATGTTCGTGGGGATTCTAATTCCTAAGTAGGTGATTGCTATCTTCTCCCAGTGGAATGGGAATGACTCCCGACAGTGGGAGACCTCTTGAGCTGGTAGAGTGACATTAAGGGCGTGGGATTTTGTGTTGTTAATTTTAAAGTTCAAGATTTTGCCGAACTCGGATAGGTCTTTAAGCAGGTTCGGTAGGGAAGTTCTAGGTGATCTCAGGGATAGCATAATATCTGCAACTTTAAATTCTTTCTCACTCACTGTCACCCCCTGAATGTCTGGGTTTAGTCTAAGATTATTAAGAAAAGGTTCCAGGGTTAGTATTTAGATTAAGGGAGAGAGCGGGCACCCTTGGCGTGTGCCATTATTGATGGGGAAGGCGTTCGACAGGTAACCGTTGACTTTCACAGCGGCGGAGGGGTTAGAGTATAGGGCCATGATGGACGCGAGCATACGGCTCCCCAGGCCTATAGCTAGGAGAGCTTCCCGCATGTAGTCCCAGGCCACCCTGTCGAACGCCTTCTCAGAATCGAGTGACAGTAAAAAACCTTGCGTTTTAGTTGATTCAAGCCAATGATGTAGGTTGAGGGTGCGTATCGTGTTGTCCCTGGCTTCTCGACCAGGGACAAATCCCACCTGGTCTGGGGAGATGAGGTCCGGAATGAGGGGGAGTAATCGATTAGCTAGGACCTTTGCGTAAATTTTTATATCCACATTTAGAAGGGAGATCGGTCTATAATTTGTCACTAGGGATGGATCTTTGTCATCTTTGGGGATTACGGTGATATGCACTCGAAGCATCTTGTTCGGTCGGGTTTGAGAGTCTGAAAGGCTATTGAGGGTAGTCAAGAGTCTGGGGAATAGGATTTCCGAGAAGGATTTGTAATACTGAAGGGTAAAGCCATCGGGACCCGGACTTTTTCCAACCTTCATTTGTTTAGCAGCTGTTTCTAATTCCGTGATAGATATTTTACTTTCTAAGTCTAGTGCTTGTTGAGGCGTAATGGGGGGAGGGCTGAAAGAGGTAAGAAAGTCTTTAATGAATTTCGAGCGCATTTCAGGTGTAGTTTGGGAAATATGGTCAGTTTGTAAGTTATAGAGCTTGGAATAATAACTCTCAAATTCTTTAGCAATGTCCTCATTCTTGACCAGGAGGTCTCCCCTGTTGTTGCGCAAAGAGTGGATCTTGGAGGAAAGTTTAGAAGCTTGAACTGAGCGAGCCAAAAGGCGTCCGCACTTGTTGCCATGTTCATAAAAGATCCTCTGGCCAAGGATGTAATGTCTTTTAGTGCGTTTATCCAGCTCCTCCAAAAGGAGGGAGCAGGATTGTATTAAGTCCTGGAGAGTAGATTGGGCTTGGGTCTGTTTGTGAATCGTTTCAAGGGATCTAATCGATTGGATAAGGGCATTGATGGTATCTTGGTGCAGTTTTTTGGATTTTGAAGCTAGAGCCAGGAATTCACCTCGGATCACACACTTATGTGCCTCCCATAGGGTAGTTGGAGATATTTCTGGATCTGTGTTTTCCTGAAAATATTGGTGAATGCGCATGCGGATGTGTTCAATTGTAGGGATGTCTTTAAGTAGGGAAGGATTCAGACACCACATCTTCGATTTAGTATCTGATTCCGGGAAAGAGAGGGTTACCGTGATCGGATGGTGGTTTGATAAGAACATAGGTTCTATGGTGGCTTGTTGTAAGTATGGTAGGTCTGCCTGAGAGAGGAAAAAGTAATCTATCCTCGAGTACTTTTGATGTGGGGCAGAGTAGAAAGTGTAATCCTTTACCGATGGTGACGCCATGTGTCGTGTAAGGTCAAGTAATTGAAGGTTTAGTTTAATCTGTCTCAGTGCTTTATATGTTAGGTTGGAGGTTCCCGTAGAAGAATCCAACAGGGGATTCAAGGGTATGTTGAAGTCCCCACCCATTAGGACCAGGCTCCTCTGGAAGGATGCTAATTGGTCACATACTTTTTTAAGTGGTGGTCATTTGGACTGTAGACATTAGCCAACGTCAGTGGCATATGCACCCTTAAGAAAAATGAACCTACCCTCAGGGTCAATAAGGGAGTCTGTAAG
This sequence comes from Aquarana catesbeiana, assembly GCF_042186555.1. Taxonomy (NCBI): domain Eukaryota; kingdom Metazoa; phylum Chordata; class Amphibia; order Anura; family Ranidae; genus Aquarana; species Aquarana catesbeiana. The sequence continues at coordinate 738,198,290 of NC_133325.1, read as the reverse complement.
AAGGAAATTAGCATGTCTGGAAATGAATACGCCTTTAGTCTTGGCTTCGGCATTAGTGGCATGAAATGCCTGGCAGTACATGTGATTTGACAATTTGGGGATGGCATCTGATCGAAAGTGGGTCTCTTGTAGAAATATCAAGTGGGCTCTATATTTGGACAGTGATGAGAGGACTTGCGATCTTTTTTCAGGCAGGTTAAGGCCCTTTACATTCAGGGAAATGCACTTCAACGACAGGGGTATTCTAGTATCCTTATTATACTGCATCGTCGCAGGTGGACAGGGGTCTCGGGCCGTCTTATTAGAAGTGGATGAGCTGGGCGGCAATTAGTAGTATGAACACAGCGGGCGGGAGGGCGAGAGCGGAGTCAACTAAGGAAGGGGGAGGTATTGAAGGGGGGTATATCCTGGTAGGGGGTAGTTAGGGCCAAGAAAGAGAGGGGAGTGGGGGTAGAAGGGAAGAGTGAAAAAGACAGAGAAGGGAAAGTAAGAAAGAGAGAGTGGTGAGAACAGATGTAGCTAACCAGAGGTGGATATAGAAATTCCACTCCACCTAGGAAGAAAGAGGTCTGGAGAGTTAGCCTGTGTCCTAGTAGGACAGCTGTGTGGGGTAGAAAAAAAGGACGGAAAACACAGGACATGTGTACCGTAAGGGTCCAAGGTGAGAGTATGGTGGTTGTGCACATCCATGCACCCCACTACAGGTGGGAGGGGGGGAGCCTGCATAGAGCAAGAATTATTTCAACCTGGTCAAAAAAGTGTAAAAGTAACGAGAAACTTTGTAGAAACCTGAGTACTAAACGTCAATAAACTGTTGCTGGAAACCAAAGTATATTGCAAGTGGGCAAGTAGTAAACATATATTATATCCCAGTGTGTACAATCGGAGCCATCCTCTTAATCAAGGGGTAGAGGAATGAGGGAAGAAAAATGGGGTCAAGTAGGAGGGAAAGGGTTGGGAGACGAGATAGCACGATAGGAAGACATGAAGGGAGTAGAGGGAGGGTAATAGATGGAAGGGCGGAGGGGAGAGTCCGTAGGGTAGGAGCAGAGGGTGCTATGGGGGGGGAGGGAGAAAGGGTTAGGGTGGGAGGGGGAGTGAGGTATACACATAAATGGTATAAAGAGGTTAAAGTTACTTGAGTACTCCTCCATCGATAGGTATACAATGTGGGAATTGGTCATAACCATGCTGGATGTTTTAGTGTCAGGGTGAGCTAAAACATATAAGCTACGTATACCTACTAACATCTTAACTGAGTTAAATTGCTTAGTCCCTTGTTTGGAGACTCGGGATGTCGGATTAAAACTGCTGCATCCCAGGTGTCCAGACCAATACACATGACACATCAAACCTCATTCATGATGAGATAAATACTGGTCTTGTAGCAATCTTCGGTGTTGATAGTAGTATAGCAAGGCAGTGTCCCCCGAATGAGCCAGGGGAGTCACGTTGTCAGGGTGCCAAGTGTTCTGGTTGCCTCCTTGCAGGGTTAGTAGCAGTACATACGTAGTTACGTTGAAGGAAGCGGTGATGATATCTGCTGCGAGAAGTATGATGTGCCGTAGGGTACCACAGCCAGGTATGCTGTGTCAACCATCGTGCGAACCTTGATTGCAGATAATAAGCGACTATCATCCACTTATAAGGAGATTATGACTGATACTTTAGAAGTATAAGAGAGTATGCATAGCGGCATGGTGCTTTAAATCTTCTTAGGGGAGGTCAGTATCAGAGGTTTCACGACGTTCGGGAACGTTATCATGAAAGGGTAAACAAGGAGGGGATGGATGAGGCAGATGAAAGCTTCAGAGGAGGGTGCTCTAAAGGGAAATAGGCAAAAGTCACAGAGAGGGGTAGTGATGCAGCCAATGTGTACACAAGGGTTAGGTCACAAGCAACAGTTCCAGCATGTGAAGGGAAGCCTTAAGCTTCCTGCATTGTCAGTTTTTACAGATTGACATGTTTGACATATGCTTGTTACAGATTTTATTTAGTCCACTTCTGGCTTCAGTGTACCCTCCATGGGCCTCACACACTGAGCTAATATTTTCTATTTCCTCTTTTTGTTCCATCTCCTCCTTGAATTATTGTTGTACTGACCATATCATGACATCCTTGTCAAATATCCCATTATTTCATATGGCCAAAATCACAAAGTACCTTGGTCAGATGATACTCCATTGGTGGCAACCCTGACTCATTTACGAAGGCAGGTCAGCTATTTTTTCTGCAGACTCAACAAAGCACTTCTATTTGTTTCAATATCAAACAAAAACTAAAGCAATCTTTACCTTAAATAACCCTGTTAAGACCGCCACCATTTTTAATTTTTAATTGTCCCCCAGAATTCAGACAGACCAAGAGATGTTATATGCAAATTGCATAGATATTTCAATGAAGGAAGCCATTATGAAAGACCTACGATGGAATTTGATGCAGTTCAGATATCCTTATTTTCGGACTTAACACACTGCACACTCATGCAACGCCAGACTGTTTGACCTTTATTAGAAGCCATGCGGGCCATGGATGTGAAATATCATTGGGGCTTTCCATTTCGTATAATAGCTGCTCAGAATGGAAAAATGGTGGTTCTCCGAACTAAGGATGACTTGCAACATTTTTTAGAAATATTGGACCTGCCTTTAGTGGATTTTTCAGATTGGAAGCTGAACTCTAAACCTCTTTTACAATGTCCTGAGCAATGGCATCAAGTCCCAGTTAGAGGACGAGGGAAGACCCTTTTGAATAAATATGGCCAAAGTCCAACTTCTGATAGGCCTATTTGAATATTGGTTTAGGTCCAATATAAAGAGAATCTGTTGCAGGGAAGGAGATATGGGGGAGGAGAATTAGTAGATGACAATGAGTAAATATATATTTAGGAAAGGAATATTTTCTTTGCTTACCAGAATGATTAGATTTCCGCACTTTACCTATTTTCAGCTTATTTAATTTAATTTATACTAGTCTTCTCTTTTCACCTAGCTTCCCCTTGGAAAGGGTCTGTTTAAAAAAATTGTAAAATGAAGATGTGAAGTCACTGGTTGCTTTCGTTTTAGGATGCCCGGGGAGTATTAAGTATTCTATTCACGCCATTGACCATCTTTCCCCCAATAGGTCGGTCCCAAGAAAAGGGACTTTGTATTCTGCATATTGGCAGAAGGGAAACAACTCCAGGTACGGGTGGTACACCCCTTCATGGATTAGTCTTCCCCTAAGTGGAAACACCACTTATTGTGGGTTTATGGTTATTTGTTTGTGTCTTAATGGTATTTTATTTATTTTTTGTCTGCTGTTGGGGTTTTTTTGTTTTTCTTTCTTTTTTTTTGCCAGATGCGTCTACAGGAGACACACTGGACACAGCTAGAATGATAGATGAGAGGATAGATAGCGACCAAATGGAGTGTTGTGGTAATATGCTTATTAAGTCATATATACAAAGTAGAAACAGGCAATGGTGGATACAAAGATTGTGTCATACAATGTAAGAGGGCTGTGTTCAGCTTGCAAGAGGGGTTGTCTCTGGTGTGAACTGCACATCCTGAGGGCAGAGATAGTGTTCCTACAGGAGACGCACTTCGTGGCAGGGTAGATACTTCATATGTCTCTCTTTCCATTTAATCAGTGGTTTCATGTGACATCTCCCATTCCAAGAGCTAGGGGAGTTACAATAGCTTTTCATAGATCATGCCCTTTCATACCCATGGAAGTAAGTGCGGACCCCAAAGGCTGCTTTCTCTTTGTTAAGGGTAGATTACAGGGTCAGTGCTACACATTTGCTTCAATCTATGCCCCTAATAATCGTACTGTTAACTTCCTATCCAAGACCCTGAAAATGTTGGGAGGTTTAGGGAGGGTTTCATGGTATTAGTTGGAGATTTCAATCTTACGCTTGATCCTGGTATGGACACCTCATTGGGTAAAACACAGTTATCGTTTAGAGCCCAAAGGTATTTTAAACAATGTTTACGATCTCTCCACTTGGTGGATAGCTGGCGGGTGTTAATCGGGAAAGAGATTATAGTTATTATTCTAAAATCCATAATACATACTCACGGATTGACTTGTTAATGGTGGACCAGTTTTAGCTGCATTATGTTTGCTCTTCTGCTATTGGATCAAATACTATATCAGATCATGCGCCTATAGTCTTGAGTTTTCGTTTGATCTCCGTTGGTAGTATGGAACGATTGAGTGGTTGAAAGAGTCCATCTTGAATGACAAGTTGGTTTTGGAGTCTCAATCCCATAAATTGGCATTATATTTCGAAATTAATATACCTGGTGAGGTGTCAAGTCAAGTGGTGTGGGAAGCACACAAGGCGGTAATTAGAGGGGAAATGATCGCACATGGTTCCCGTATTAGAAAGGTGAGACAAAAGGAAATTGTAGACCTCTTGGAAGAAATACATAAGCTTGAAATTAAACATAAGGCTGGCCTGAATTTAGTGGATGCCCAAAGATTGAAAACATTGCGGTCTAGTCTTACCCAGTGTTTGGGCTGGAAGGTTAAAAATAAGCATAGTTATTTCGCTCACCCCTTTTAAGAACAGGGGAGTAGGGATGGCAAGTTGCTGGCTAGACAACTGAAGAAACAAGATTCACATCACATTTACACTTTAATAGTGAATAACAAACAGATAGTTGACACCAAAACTATAGCTGTACAATATAGATTTGACTTCTGCGGGTGCTGTGAATGGAGGTTTAGTGAACAGGATTCAAGAGTATTTAAAGGCCTCAGAATTGCCCCCCAATGCCGACTACAGCTCTCGAGGAAATGGAACGATCTGTGGGTAGAAGCCCGGGACCTGATGGCTTCACAAATACATATTATAAAAAGTTTTTGTCAATTCTACTATACCTTCTATGTAGTTATTTTAATTCCATCACATCGTCCAATCCTCTGCCTCCAGAGGCATTATTGGCACATGTGACGGTTCTCCTGAAATCTGGGAGGGACCCTCAACATTGTGCCAATTATAGACCCCTCTCCTTTCTAAATTTGGATACTAAAATTCTGGCTAAGATCTTAGCCCTTAGAATGCAAGATCATATATTGAAGTTAGTCCATCCAGACCAGATAGGTTTTATGAAGGGTCGGAAAGCCAGAGATAATACAATTCGAGCTGTACATATATTACACTGGGCACAAAATGGACCTGATCAAACCCCGAGGGTGGTACTATCAATGGATGCCGAAAAGGCATTTGATAGGGTGAAGTGGGCCTTTATGACCGGAGTGTTGAGGGAGTTGGGTCTAGGGGAGCGGATGATGGGATGGGTTTTGGCATTGTATAATGACCCCAGAGCAAGGGTCAAGGTTATTGGTAGGCTATCAGATTACTTCAGTAAATATAATAGGACTAGGCAGGGGTGTCCACTCTCCCCATTGTTACTCGCTATGGTTCTAGAACCATTCCTTTGTACGGTTAGGAAGAACATGAAGACTATAGGGATCCGTATTGGATCAGTGGAACACAAGATTTCAACATATGTGGATGATTTATTATTTTACCTTTCCACCCCTCAGGAATCTTTAACTGAATTAATGCATGAAGTACATAAATTCGGCCTCTTATCTAACTTCAAAATACATTTTGAGAAGTTGTTATTGATGCCAAGCCATGCCCCCTCTAGGATAGTGTCCTCTCTACAACACTCTTTCCTTTTATCTGGCGTTTTGACTCCCTACCATACTTGGGGACTCATATTACCCCAGATTTAAAGCGCTTAATTATGGTCCTTTACTAACAGGCACATTAAAACATTTGTAGAGTTGGAGGGGCCATCTCCTGGCTTGGTTTGGAATAGTGAATGCCCTTAAAATGAATGTATTACCTAGAATAATTTATATTTTATATACAGTTCCCATAGCACTTCCACAATCCTTTTTTAAACAGGTACGGAGGGCATTTTTGGCCTTTTAATGGGGGAGAGACATCCCAGGTTAGTGTATGATACTCTACGGAGGCATAAAATAGATGGTGGAGTGGAACTTCCGGATGTAAATTTGTATTATAAAGCTATGTCCTTGGTACACATAATGAATTGGTGCCATAACTCTTCGAATAAACTCTGGGTGCCTTTAGAGAAGACAATGGGGGGCAGGAACTTGGCAGGAGCCCCATGGAATCCGTCCAAGTCCAGGGGCTTGTTGGAGTGGGTATCACCAATAACTAGGACAACTCTATCGGTGTGGGATAAGTTAAAAAATTTGGAAAAGTATGCCCCCTTAATACCCCCACTAACCCCATTGGGGGATACCCTTGGTTCCCCCCCAGGGGAAGACTTAAGAAATGTAGATCTATGGGGGGCTACATGTGCTAGGGTTGCTCCAATGGGCACTTTGTTACCCCTATTGGATCTTATATTGACCTGGGGGGATATACCAATGGCCACTTGGAGATACCACCAAATGGCAGATTTTTTAAACAAATGGAAGTCAAAGGTGAGGCCCTTGAATTCTCTCACTACTTTTTAGTCATGGTGTATTAATACACAGAGGCTAGACATCTGTTATCCAGAATGTATACATTGGTCAAGGTTCAACATGCCTCAATCCCTTATTTTATAAGAGATTAGGAAAGAGAAATAGGTCATAATTTCACATCTACACAAATTCAAAGGATGATTAAAGCAACACATTATACTTCCATAATCTCTCACATTCAAGAGATGTCTTAATAATTTTTGACTAGATGGTATCGTACCCCAGCATGTCTGGCACAGATGTACCCAACGGCAGATGCTTGCTGTTGGAGGGGATGTGATCAAAGGGGCACTTTTCTCCATTTATGGTGGACAGAAGTTACAAACCCAATATCCTGGGAAACGAGGAGGGAAGAAATTGAGGCTTTTTTAACCCAGTTTACCCCACATACAATTACTGAACAACAGGCTGAGGAGTGGGAGAGTCCTCTTTCCGAACTGGAACTACAGATTGCCATGAAACAGATGAAACCGGGCAAGAGCCCAGGCCCTGACGGGTTCACACTACAGTGTTATAAGTGTTTCATGGACGTTCTGTCTTCCAGGATGCTCTCTACCTTTAATGCCCTCTCAGCACCCAACGTATCCACAGGACACATGTTAGATGCACATATAACAGCCCTCCCCAAAGAAGGTAAAGATGTTACGGAAGCATCAAATTACAGACCAATCGCTTTGCTTAATGTGGATATAAAGCTATACGCAAAGATCCTGGCCAATAGATTACTACTCCTCCTTCCCGGCCTCATCTCCTTAGACCAGGTGGGTTTTGTCCCAGGTAGAGAGGCTAGGGACAACACTATACGTGCATTGAATGTTCACCATTGGATGACATCATCTAAAACACCAGGATTTTTTCTGTCGTTGGACGCGGAGAAGGCATTCGACAGAGTGGCCTGGGACTACATGCGCTAGGCCCTGAAAGTGATAGGTCTTCGATCACACATGCTGTCTCAGATTCTGGCATTATACTCTAACCCTACTGCGCGAGTATGGGTAAACGGCCACCTGTCGGACGCCTTCACCATAGGCAATGGCACCCGCCAAGGCTGTCCCTTGTCCCCCCTGATATATGTCCTTACCTTGGAACCCTTTTTAAACAAACTAAGATCAAATGCTGATATTAAAGGAATCCAAATAGGAGACAGGGAATTCAAAGTGGCCGCTTATGCAGATGACATCCTGCTATCACTCAGGTCACCTTTCATTACCCTTCCAAACCTATTGAAAGACATAGAACACTTTGGGGCTCTGTCAAATTTTAAAGGTAACTACGCGAAATCGCATACATTGAATATATCACTCTCCACACAGGACACAGAATGTTGCCAGAGCTCTTTCCCATTCCGATGGGAGAGAGAGAACATACCTGGGTATCCGGATTACCACTAAACTGTCAGACTTGTACAAATTCAATTTTCATGTACTTCTGAATAAAACAAAATCAGACCTAAAGGACTGTGCTGGACTAAATGTCTCTTGGTTTGGCCATTCAGCCTTGCTTAAAATTACTATTCTCCCACACTTTCTATACTTGATGCAAACCATCCCCATACATCTCCCGACAGCATTTTTCATGACATACAGACAGGCCTGTTCACTGTTCATTTGGAGGAACTCTACACCACGTATCAAATATACTCTACTGACCTGTACTAAGACAAAGGGAGGAATAGGCTTACCCGATCGTTACAAATATTACTTGGCCTGCCATCTCACCAGGATTGTGGACTGGAATATCCACTATGACAAAAAGTTATGGGTTTGTATAGAAAATTCCTTTACACAATTTCCAGTACAAGATCTTCCCTGGCTCTCGCCTAGACACTGGCCAACAGTATTATTGACACATCCACTTATTTACCCATCCTTGATAGCGTTCACACGGCCAGGTAAATTAACACCTCTATCCTCGGTTCCGGGACCCTTAACCACGTTAAAAGGAAACCCAGATTTTTCACCAGGTAATGCAGGCTCATTTCTGAGCCATGAATGGCCTTACAAAGACATGAGGGTGCAACGCTTTTTTTGGAAAGGCGACCCCTACTCTTATGACAACTTGGTTGATGTCTCTTTACCAAATCTTTCCCCTTTTGGTCGTATAGACAAATACGCAACTTCCTGACTACACAAGCATCACACTCAACATGGACAAGACAGCTCACATCATTTAAATCCCTCTGTACAAGAAATTCGCCACAAAGGCATTTAATATCCCTCATATATACAATGTTATGTGAAGAGCCTAACATTAACAGAGATCCCGCATGCACCACATGGGGTAGGGAACTTCAGATTTCTTTATCTGATGAGGAGTGGGAAACTATACATGAATACGCACACAAAGGTTCCATGAACGTAGCCATCCAAGAAAACTTATAAAATCGAAACACGGTGGTATAGAACTCCCTTCTTACTCCACAAATTCTCACCATCTATACCTAACACGTGCTGGAGATGTGGTAAAGCAGAAGGCACTATGCTCCATGTTTGGTGGGATTGTGATTCGATTCAGCCGTTTTGGAAGAAAGTGCATGACATCATCTCACAGGTCACCACGTATACATTAGATTACACTCCAGCACAATATCTGCTGCATCATACCACATTGTTTAAAAGTGCTTATTATAAATCTCTGGCCATGCACATGGTGAATGCAGCGAGACTGTGTGTTCTGACACACTGGAGATCTATTACCCCACCAACAATTAGAGAATGGTTCACCAAACTTTCCACAATAGAAGAGATGGAAGAACTGATACACATTTACCAAGAACAGGATACAAAAATTCACGAGTACATGGGCATGCTGGACTCATTTTAAAACATCGGATTACTTCCAAATTACCAACTCCTAAACAAAGTGCTGATTTGAGCACTATTCATATATTTTACGAAAACTTAATCAGGGAGACTCTGGCCGGGGGAGCGGGGGGGTGCAGAGGCAAAGGGACTCAATACTTTCACCTGTTAATATATAATTTGCGGACTCCTCTCTACAGTGTCCCTCTTTCTCCATTCTTTCCCCCTTCCCTGTTCTGCTCTCCCCTTATTCCTCCCCTTTTTTATTTATTTATTTGTTTTATTTTTTCTTTCTCTCTCTCTCTTTCTCTCTCTCTCTTTCTCTCTCTCTCCCCTTCTCTCCTCCCTCTCTCGTTCTCTTTCTCTTTTTCGCCCTCTTTTCGGTCTTTATGCATACTTTCTTGCTAATGTTTTCCCGAGTTAGTTTTCAAACTCGGGCCCCTGATATCATTAATGTACCAGACAAAGCAGGGTAACTGAATATATCTATAGAACAACAATTAAATACATTACCAATGTGCCAAATGGAGTTTAGGCTCCTATGACTCCCTGATTGTTATGCATCCTGTCTCTCTCTCTGGTACAGGCGATCAACCGGAATGACTTTGTTGTCAACAACATTTTTGTTTCCTTGCATGCTATATACGCTGTTCAATTTGTAAACATTTACTTATTCAATAAAAATTTATGGAAAAAAAAAAAAAGATAGGGGGCGGTGCCAGAAAGCGAAGAGTATGGCCACGTGAGCACACAGCTCCCTGCCACACAGATCCTCCGGAGCTAATTACAGCGACAAAAGGCACTTACAGACGGTGGTTTTTCCACACCTGAGGTTGGGGGCACCCAAGGAGCATGCCGAGGAAGAGGAAGGACAGAAGAGAGCCGGGTAAGATGATAGATTTTTACACACTGGCTGGCCGCTCGAGCTGCCAAGATGGCGCCAGCGGCATGCAGGGCTCGTCCTCCTCTCACAGCCAGACACGGGATGGATGGCGGAGCAGCCTCCACAGACACAAGTTTACCAGAGGCAGTCAGGATCACAAACCTCCTCCAGTTTAAATAGCCCTGTTAAAACTAAGCAGAAAATGACAGAGCATACAACTGCAGCTACTAAGGAAGGGGACAGATGCATTGCATTAGACGACACTCTGGAGTTCCAGGACGCCATAGCAGCATTCCCCACAAACAACCAGCCTGTCATAGACTCTACCTTAAAGGATATGCTAGTGTCTCTGAGGAGCGCAATCCACACAGACATACTACAGCTTATGAAGCAATGCAAGTCAGAGGTAAATGCAGTGAGTGACAGAGTGACCCATATAGAAAGCAAAATGGGGAAGTTCACTGAAACCTTTAATAATATGGTTGATGCACATAATGTGACAAATGAGAAAACTCAAATCTATACGCCCCTCTCGAGTTTTCACCACTGCGCTCAAATGCCAGGCAAAGGGGTGCTAACCCCCTACAGAAGAAAACGTCCTAATGAAATTACTATAAAGCTGCCACTTTAAAAGTAAAATAAACTGTACAAACCTTTCTATTGTTTCCAAGAGGCCCTAAGCTTTTTTGGTCCTTGTGAATCAATAAAAGTGGCGCTAAATGACAGTATCTATACTGTCTAGTATAAACTAAAGTGATCTAGTGCTGTAGCAAAGAATGTATATAAATAAATCATGAGTAAAAAACAATCATACAAAATCTTATCGGTGTACAAAAAATCGTGACAATCTCCATAAAAGTATACCATACACCCAGCAATTTATATTGCAAAATGATATTGAACGTGAGATATAGGTAATTTAGTCCATAAAGATTCCACAGACAGGACACCGTGAAGGAAATGTGCAGTATCTGGAAACAGTCCACCAATTCACTCGGTGTTGGTGATTCCTCTCCCCTTAAATTCAACACTCACCAGCTCAATATGCCTCACACTCTCGTGTTTTGGCAATAAGGCATAGGTATATAGTTGGTCAATTGAAGGTAAAAGGATCCAGATTCTTTATTTATCCAAGTGTCACCTCAATTCATAAAAAGAACTCAAAATAGTGTGATACCGTAAAACATATAAAATTTATTCCACTTTAAAACTTCAATCATTACACTCACAAGAAAAACTCTTGATTCAAGCCAAACTGACACTGCAAATCAAATCCAAATCAAACTCAATCCTCCTCTGTGAAACGCCCAGCACCACTGTGGAAATGAGGGTCACGGCGGACCTCAAGAAGCAGCGTTGGATAAGTTCTCACCCCTCTTCGCTGACACTCTGCTGATGTGGATCACCTACTGACATCCAAGCCCAGGGGGCAGCTCCTCTATTGCGTTTGAAGGCTCCCGCCGGTGCATGGAGATCCAAAACCACGTCCCGTCCGTCACTAACTGTTACTAATAGGTGCCGTACAGCCACGCCCCGACATGTTTCGTCATATCAGACTTCCTCATGGGATTGGCTGTACGGCACGGCACCTCCTACCCTTATACTCATCACGTCTTTCGACGTAATAGCATGCAAATCAGTGTTCACGTTCCCAGATGTCCCCGCGGCCCCCAAAAGCAGCGATGCTGGGCCGATCACATACACCAGAGAACAAATTAACTACAAAATGTCTCAAGAGTGCCGAAGCAAATATAATCCAATATATTGCATAGATCGAATTACAGAAAATCAGAAGTTGCAAAACAGAGGAAAAAAACTTTGAATGTTAAACCTCATTCATGGAGTCCTAGTTGACAATGTACAAACGTCCTATTTTTAGAACATTCCCCATATAGTGTGTAAAATCATTTACCTAGAGGTGTTTCATAATGGACTCATCCTAACAGTTTGTCACATATGGTCAGACCATGCAACCCATACACTAACCGATCATGTCTGTAGATCGGGACATTTCCCTAAACATACCCCTCATTACCCCTGACTAATAGTGAAACCTCAAATGAGTATAATCATAACTCCTTACTTAAATCTATATTATATATTGTCTATGGTGGGTAGAAAATATAAACAATTAGTGAATCGTTATAAACCACTAAAGAGCCATCATGCTGTTGACCAGCAACGAAGCCCTCTAGTGGTAAAAGTGAAAAGTGTCTCCTTAATGTTTCAAAAATAAATTCAATTAAATTAAACCACACAATTACCACCCCCTGTGGCAAATTTAACCCCCTAAATTTACTAGTGAGCCCAATCAGTGTGAACTCTAATAATTGTGCAATGTGCCTCAAACATATAAGCACTAAAATATCCATTAGCCTATATTTCGGGCAAAACTTATGTAAAAAATCCTGAAAAAAACTGTGTATCTAGACAATCATCATGTGCAGTGAAACCTATAGAGGAATATATAGAGAAATGTGTAGAAAAGTTCCCTTGGGTATATTGTTCAAACATCACTAATGAAGCAGTTCAAGTCTACCTCAATATTAAGGCCCCTAGGGGCAAGGCTCTTCAGACGAAATATCCATAGGGTCTCTCTTTGTGAGAGGTCCCTAACCCTATTAGACCCTCTCCAAGCTGGATATACACAATCTAATCCACAAAATTGTGCTAGGGAGGGGTCTTGGTGATGTTTCTCTCTGAAGTGTAAAGATACACTGTGGTATTTATAGCCATTTTTGATGTTCGTGAGATGCTCAGATATTCGGACTCGGAGTAGTCGTTTCATCCGTCCAACATACAGTAACCCACACGGGCACCATAAAAGGTAGACGACGTGTGAAGAATTGCACGAGATATATTCCTTAATCTCAAAGATTTTCTGGTCTGTGCTAGTGACAGCTGTCATCCCCCTATTGGAGACCCGCACAGTTCTGCAACACACACACTTCCTACATTGGTAAAATCCCTGTAGGTCAATCCTTAAAGTCTGTTGCCCTGGTGGGTCCAGGATCTTTCTTACCACTCTATCCCCAAAGTTTGGAGCTCGTTTATAAACAAACCTGGGTGATGAGGGCAAGATTTGGCCTAAGTGTCTATCCCGCCCCAAGATGTGCCAGTGCTTTCTAAATATTGCCTCAATGTCCCTGTACTGGAAATGAAAGCCTGTGATGAACCTAATTTGTTGTTGGGTGCTTTCTACTGGTGGACGTCTACTCCCAAAACACTGGTCTCTGGGTATAAGTGCTACTTCCTGTATTGTATTATCCAATCCCTGTTCATGGTAACCTTTCTGAATGAATTTGTCCTTTAATATTTTAACTTGAGTATGGTAATCCTCCAGCTCGGTACAATTTCTTCGTACCCTGAGTATTTGCCCCTTCGGTATATTACGGATCCAAGTGGGATGGTGCCCACTTGTGATGGTCAAATAGCTGTTACGATCCGTGGGTTTGAAATAAGTCTTAGTTTTCAAACCGTTGGTGTGTATTTCTATGGTTAGATCCAAAAAGTTGACAGAAGTGTCACTAATTTGGAACTCTAATTTAATGCCGTTGGGGTTATTGTTCAAATGTCCCAAAAATTCAATCGCTGACTCTCTGGATCCCTCCCAAATGAACATCAGATCTTTATAAATAAATCTTTATTGATTTATTTATATACATTCTTTGCTACAGCACTAGACCACTTTAGTTTATACTAGACAGTATAGATACTGTCATTTAGCGCCACTTTTATTGATTCACAAGGACCAAAAAAGCTTAGGGCCTCTTGGAAACAATAGAAAGGTTTGTACAGTTTATTTTACTTTTAAAGTGGCAGCTTTATAGTAATTTCATTAGGACGTTTTCTTCTGTAGGGGGTTAGCACCCCTTTGCCTGGCATTTGAGCACCGTGGTGAAAACTCGAGAGGGGCGTATAGATTTGAGTTTTCTCATTTGTCACATTGCACGACCTTTAACCACTAAGCCACCGCCCACCGTCATATGACGGCTGGACGAGGCTTCCATTGTTCTGGGAGGACGTCATACGACGTCCTCGCATTCCCGAGCCACTAGGGGGCACGCGCGCGCGCCCGCTGTGTCACTCGGGACCCGGTGCGCGTGCCCGGCGGCCGCGATGTCCGCCGGGCACCCGCGATTGCCGGGTAACAGAGCAGGATCGTGGATCTGTGCATGTAAACACAGATCCACGTCCTGTCAGAGAGGAGAGGAGACCGATGGCGTGTCCCTTGTACATAGGGACAGCGATCGGTCACCTCCCCCAGTCAGTCCCCTCCCCCCACAGTTAGAATCACCTCCTTAGGTAATACATTAACCCCTCGAGCGCCCCCTAGTGTTAACCCCTTCCCTGCCAGTCACATTTACACAGTAATCAATGCAATTTTATAGCACGGATCGCTGTATAAATGTGAATGGTCCCAAAAATGTGTCAAAAGTGTCCGATGTGTCCGCCGCAATATCGTAGTCACAATAAAAATTGCAGATCGCCGCCATTACTAGTAAAAAATAAATAAATAATAAAAATGCTATAAATCTATCCCGTATTTTGTAGACGCTATAACTTTTGCGCAAACCAATCAATATACGCTTATCGCAATTTTTTTTTACCAAAAATATGTAGAAGAATACGTATCGGCCTAAACTGAGGAAAAAATTTGTTAAAAAAAAAAAAAAAATTGGATATTTATTATAGCAAAAAGTAAAAAATATTGTGTTTTTTCAAAATTGTCCCTCTTCTTTTGTTTATAGCACAATAAATAAAAACCGCAGAGGTGATCAAATACCACCAAAAGAAAGCTCTATTTGTGGGGAAAAAATGATAAAAATTTAATTAAGGTGCAGTGTAACACGACCGCGCAATTGTCATTCAAAGTGCGACAGCGCTGAAAACTGAAAAATGGCTTGGGCAGGAAGGGGGTGTAAGTGCCCTGTATTGAGGTGGTTAACCACCTGCAGCCATGGATGCTATTAATTTTTTATCCAATAGACAAATGGATCCCGAATGTGTCTTCTCCACTAGTCATGAAATGATTGACTGTGAGGAAGATTATACGGGTACCTTTAAGAATTTAGATAACCTGCTAGAAAAGCAGATTAAGACATGGTGGGATGTTTTTACATTCGAACATTACTTAAGGGAGAACCTCATCTTTCGCAGCCTAAGATGGGAAGTAGCACCCCAGGATGGGCTTAATGAACAGATATTTATGGATGAGTGGTTCGAATTTTTTAACAGAGTAGGGAGGGAACTACAAACCCTCGTTTTAAAAAGAAAACAGATCAAGCTCAGTAAAATTAAAGAGAAAACTACTGCTCTGCAAAGTAAGTTGGAACCAATCAAGGATTCCAACCAGATGAAAGAGTTTAATACCAATATGCAAAAGAAATTAGAAAAGATAGATCGAGAAACTCAAAGGAAAAAGGTCAAAAAATATAATAGGGACTCCAATGACTTTAAAACCAATAAGGTATATGCTTGGCAGAAACTAAACGCTGCAAACACTGATATTGATAATACCAATAAAGAGGGAGAGGTCGCCAGGACTACTGTACAATCATATCAAGCTAAAGAGGCACCCCCTAGGGGTACTAACAATAGAAACATAACAGGCCCCAATTACAATCGGAATGGCAACACCCCAGGCAACAGGGAGTATGGCCATAATGAACAGTACGAGCTAGGAGGCCCAATTAGACCAAGTAATAGGGGATATCCACAACAATATGGTTACTCCTCACCCCACTCACACCAACAGAGAAGGGGAGGGGGGGGCGGACCATGGATTATCCCCAACAATGGCACCATTATCCTCCTCCTGAACCCAATTATCATGTACCACTATACAACAGATACCAACCATTAATGGATGAAGAGTATAGAACACACCATCAACAGGATCCTTTTTTAGGACAACGGGGGAGGGGTGGGAGGGGGGCCGGAACACCAAGGAGGAACATGCATCCAGGGGAACGCAGGAGAGGCAACTCCACTGGGCCCCCACACTACCCAAATCGAGAAGTGACCCCTTACCAAAGAGGAGAAGGGGATGTCGGGCAGGCAGACGGAGACAACCCAAGAAAAAGACCGAGGAATATGTAGAAACGGGTATATATAATTTGAGTAAAGCTAAGCTAAATGAGAAGGAATTAAATATATTACAAACTGGTCTCAAATGTGCCCCCAGGAGAGTGATGAATAAGTTTGAAACGTACATTGACACACATAAATTTATTAGAACACTCAATTTAAAGAAATATTTTCTCAGCCACCCAGTGGAATCAGGGATTAGAGCTAACGTAGGAGGGCAGAGAATTGACAGTGGTCTGAAGAACAAGTCAATCTTTAATCCACAACTATCGAACAACCACTTCATAGAGGTATTCAAGCATTTGGTGTTGAAAGACATTGATGAGCTCCCTGTTAAGAAAACGGTAAATCCGAGGTATATTAAAGATGGACTAAAATCATTGGAAGATAAGAAAAATATCATCATCCGCCCTGCGGACAAGGGGGGCGGAGTCGTCCTGTTGGATAAAGATTTCTATCACCATCAGCTCATGGAGCTCTTGGGAGATAGAATTACATACAAGAAACTGGGAGTTGACCCAACGGAAGCGTATAGAACACAATTGAATGCGTTGGTCGAATGGGGTTATCAGACCAAGGCTCTGAATGGTAAAGAGAAACGCTACTTAGTGCCTTCAGTATGCAGGATCCCCATTATTTATACACTGCCGAAAATCCACAAGAACGCACAAGTACCACCGGCCCGTCCTATTGTGAACGGGATTGGTTCTGTTACGGCACGTATGGGTGAATACTTAGATAAATTCCTGCAGCCCAGCGTTTTAACTACCAAAGCCTATTTGAAGGATACATCAGACCTGTTACAACTCTTAAGGGAAGTGGTCATCAACCCTGAAGGAGAGACTTATTTGGTAACGGCTGATGTATCCTCATTATATACCATCATAAAACACGAGGATGCACTGCTGGCACTTAATTGGGCACTCAGCAGGAGGGACGAAGTCCCTCACACGCAAAAACGTTTTTTGGGACATGCTTTGGATTTTTGCATGTCCCATAATTATTTTTGGTACCACGGTTTTTTCTTTTCACAACAGGTTGGCGTGGCGATGGGAGCTAGATATGCTCCCAGTCTCGCCAACCTGTTTATGGCTGAGTGGGAAGATAAACGAGTTTTTGGTACCCAAAGGCCCCAGTTGAAGTTTTATCGTCACTTCATAGACGATCTGATGTTCATTTGGGAGGGATCCAGAGAGTCAGCGATTGAATTTTTGGGACATTTGAACAATAACCCCAACGGCATTAAATTAGAGTTCCAAATTAGTGACACTTCTGTCAACTTTTTGGATCTAACCATAGAAATACACACCAACGGTTTGAAAACTAAGACTTATTTCAAACCCACGGATCGTAACAGCTATTTGACCATCACAAGTGGGCACCATCCCACTTGGATCCGTAATATACCGAAGGGGCAAATACTCAGGGTACGAAGAAATTGTACCGAGCTGGAGGATTACCATACTCAAGTTAAAATATTAAAGGACAAATTCATTCAGAAAGGTTACCATGAACAGGGATTGGATAATACAATACAGGAAGTAGCACTTATACCCAGAGACCAGTGTTTTGGGAGTAGACGTCCACCAGTAGAAAGCACCCAACAACAAATTAGGTTCATCACAGGCTTTCATTTCCAGTACAGGGACATTGAGGCAATATTTAGAAAGCACTGGCACATCTTGGGGCGGGATAGACACTTAGGCCAAATCTTGCCCTCATCACCCAGGTTTGTTTATAAACGAGCTCCAAACTTTGGGGATAGAGTGGTAAGAAAGATCCTGGACCCACCAGGGCAACAGACTTTAAGGATTGACCTACAGGGATTTTACCCATGTAGGAAGTGTGTGTGTTGCAGAACTGTGCGGGTCTCCAATAGGGGGATGACAGCTGTCACTAGCACAGACCAGAAAATCTTTGAGATTACGGAATATATCTCGTGCAATTCTTCACACGTCGTCTACCTTTTATGGTGCCCGTGTGGGTTACTGTATGTTGGACGGACGAAACGACTACTCCGAGTCCGAATATCTGAGCATCTCACGAACATCAAAAATGGCTATAAATACCACAGTGTATCTTTACACTTCAGAGAGAAACATCACCAAGACCCCTCCCTAGCACAATTTTGTGGATTAGATTGTGTATATCCAGCTTGGAGAGGGTCTAATAGGTTTAGGGACCTCTCACAAAGAGAGACCCTATGGATATTTCGTCTGAAGAGCCTTGCCCCTAGGGGCCTTAATATTGAGGTAGACTTGAACTGCTTCATTAGTGATGTTTGAACAATATACCCAAGGGAACTTTTCTACACATTTCTCTATATATTCCTCTATAGGTTTCACTGCACATGATGATTGTCTAGATACACAGTTTTTTTCAGGATTTTTTACATAAGTTTTGCCCGAAATATCGGCTAATGGATATTTTAGTGCTTATATGTTTGAGGCACATTGCACAATTATTAGAGTTCACACTGATTGGGCTCACTAGTAAATTTAGGGGGTTAAATTTGCCACAGGGGGTGGTAATTGTGTGGTTTAATTTAATTGAATTTATTTTTGAAACATTAAGGAGACACTTTTCACTTTTACCACTAGAGGGCTTCGTTGCTGGTCAACAGCATGATGGCTCTTTAGTGGTTTATAACGATTCACTAATTGTTTATATTTTCTACCCACCATAGACAATATATAATATAGATTTAAGTAAGGAGTTATGATTATACTCATTTGAGGTTTCACTATTAGTCAGGGGTAATGAGGGGTATGTTTAGGGAAATGTCCCGATCTACAGACATGATCGGTTAGTGTATGGGTTGCATGGTCTGACCATATGTGACAAACTGTTAGGATGAGTCCATTATGTAACACCTCTAGGTAAATGATTTTACACACTATATAGGGAATGTTCTAAAAATAGGACGTTTGTACATTGTCAACTAGGACTCCATGAATGAGGTTTAACATTCAAAGTTTTTTTCCTCTGTTTTGCAACTTCTGATTTTCTGTAATTCGATCTATGCAATATATTGGATTATATTTGCTTCGGCACTCTTGAGACATTTTGTAGTTAATTTGTTCTCTGGTGTATGTGATCGGCCCAGCATCGCTGCTTTTGGGGGCCGCGGGGACATCTGGGAACGTGAACACTGATTTGCATGCTATTACGTCGAAAGACGTGATGAGTATAAGGGTAGGAGGTGCCGTGCCGTACAGCCAATCCCATGAGGAAGTCTGATATGACGAAACATGTCGGGGCGTGGCTGTACGGCACCTATTAGTAACAGTTAGTGACGGACGGGACGTGGTTTTGGATCTCCGTGCACCGGTGGGAGCCTTCAAACGCAATAGAGGAGCTGCCCCCTGGGCTTGGATGTCAGTAGGTGATCCACATCAGCAGAGTGTCAGCGAAGAGGGGTGAGAACTTATCCAACGCTGCTTCTTGAGGTCCGCCGTGACCCTCATTTCCACAGTGGTGCTGGGCATTTCACAGAGGAGGATTGAGTTTGATTTGGATTTGATTTGCAGTGTCAGTTTGGCTTGAATCAAGAGTTTTTCTTGTGAGTGTAATGATTGAAGTTTTAAAGTGGAATAAATTTTATATGTTTTACGGTATCACACTATTTTGAGTTCTTTTTATGAATTGAGGTGACACTTGGATAAATAAAGAATCTGGATCCTTTTACCTTCAATTGACCAACTATATACCTATGCCTTATTGCCAAAACACGAGAGTGTGAGGCATATTGAGCTGGTGAGTGTTGAATTTAAGGGGAGAGGAATCACCAACACTGAGTGAATTGGTGGACTGTTTCCAGATACTGCACATTTCCTTCACGGTGTCCTGTCTGTGGAATCTTTATGGACTAAATTACCTATATCTCACGTTCAATATCATTTTGCAATATAAATTGCTGGGTGTATGGTACACTTTTATGGAGATTGTCACGATTTTTTGTACACCGATGAGATTTTTTACTCATGATTTATTTATATACATTCTTTGCTACAGCACTAGACCACTTTAGTTTATACTAGACAGTATAGATACTGTCATTTAGCGCCACTTTTATTGATTCACAAGGACCAAAAAAGCTTAGGGCCTCTTGGAAACAATAGAAAGGTTTGTACAGTTTATTTTACTTTTAAAGTGGCAGCTTTATAGTAATTTCATTAGGACGTTTTCTTCTGTAGGGGGTTAGCACCCCTTTGCCTGGCATTTGAGCGCAGTGGTGAAAACTCGAGAGGGGCGTATAGATTTGGGTTTTCTCATTTGTCACATTGCACGACCTTTAACCACCTGCAGCCATGGATGCTATTAATTTTTTATCCAATAGACAAATGGATCCCGAATGTGTCTTCTCCACTAGTCATGAAATGATTGACTGTGAGGAAGATTATACGGGTACCTTTAAGAATTTAGATAACCTGCTAGAAAAGCAGATTAAGACATGGTGGGATGTTTTTACATTCGAACATTACTTAAGGGAGAACCTCATCTTTCGCAGCCTAAGATGGGAAGTAGCACCCCAGGATGGGCTTAATGAACAGATGTTTATGGATGAGTGGTTCGAATTTTTTAACAGAGTAGGGAGGGAACTACAAACCCTCGTTTTAAAAAGAAAACAGATCAAGCTCAGTAAAATTAAAGAGAAAATTACTGCTCTGCAAAGTAAGTTGGAACCAATCAAGGATTCCAACCAGATGAAAGAGTTTAATACCAATATGCAAAAGAAATTAGAAAAGATAGATCGAGAAACTCAAAGGAAAAAGGTCAAAAAATATAATAGGGACTCCAATGACTTTAAAACCAATAAGGTATATGCTTGGCAGAACCTAAACGCTGCAAACACTGATATTGATAATACCAATAAAGAGGGAGAGGTCGCCAGGACTACTGTACAATCATATCAAGCTAAAGAGGCACCCCCTAGGGGTACTAACAATAGAAACATAACAGGCCCCAATTACAATCGGAATGGCAACACCCCAGGCAACAGGGAGTATGGCCATAATGAACAGTACGAGCTAGGAGGCCCAATTAGACCAAGTAATAGGGGATATCCACAACAATATGGTTACTCCTCACCCCACTCACACCAACAGAGAAGGGGAGGGGGGGGGCGGACCATGGATTATCCCCAACAATGGCACCATTATCCTCCTCCTGAACCCAATTATCATGTACCACTATACAACAGATACCAACCATTAATGGATGAAGAGTATAGAACACACCATCAACAGGATCCTTTTTTAGGACAACGGGAGAGGGGTGGGAGGGGGGCCGGAACACCAAGGAGGAACATGCATCCAGGGGAACGCAGGAGAGGCAACTCCACTGGGCCCCCACACTACCCAAATCGAGAAGTGACCCCTTACCAAAGAGGAGAAGGGGATGTCGGGCAAGCAGACGGAGACAACCCAAGAAAAAGACCGAGGGATATGTAGAAATGGGTATATATAATTTGAGTAAAGCTAAGCTAAATGAGAAGGAATTAAATATATTACAAACTGGTCTCAAATGTGCCCCCAGGAGAGTGATGAATACGTTTGAAACGTACATTGACACACATAAATTTATTAGAAAACTCAATTTAAAGAAATATTTTCTCAGCCACCCAGTGGATTTAGGGATTAGAGCTAACGTAGGAGGGCAGAGAATTGACAGTGGTCTGAAGAACAAGTCAATCTTTAATCCACAACTATCGAACAACCACTTCATAGAGGTATTCAAGCATTTGGTGTTGAAAGACATTGATGAGCTCCCTGTTAAGAAAACGGTAAATCCGAGGTATATTAAAGATGGACTAAAATCATTGGAAGATAAGAAAAATATCATCATCCGCCCTGCGGACAAGGGGGGCGGAGTCGTCCTGTTGGATAAAGATTTCTATCACCATCAGCTCATGGAGCTCTTGGGAGATAGAATTACATACAAGAAACTGGGAGTTGACCCAACGGAAGCGTATAGAACACAATTGAATGCGTTGGTCGAATGGGGTTATCAGACCAAGGCTCTGAATGGTAAAGAGAAACGCTACTTAGTGCCTTCAGTATGCAGGATCCCCATTATTTATACACTGCCGAAAATCCACAAGAACGCACAAGTACCATCGGCCCGTCCTATTGTGAACGGGATTGGTTCTGTTACGGCACGTATGGGTGAATACTTAAATAAATTCCTGCAGCCCAGCGTTTTAACTACCAAAGCCTATTTGAAGGATACATCAGACCTGTTACAACTCTTAAGGGAAGTGGTCATCAACCCTGAAGGAGAGACTTATTTGGTAACGGCTGATGTATCCTCATTATATACCATCATAAAACACGAGGATGCACTGCTGGCACTTAATTGGGCACTCAGCAGGAGGGACAAAGTCCCTCACACGCAAAAACGTTTTTTGGGACATGCTTTGGATTTTTGCATGTCCCATAATTATTTTTGGTACCACGGTTTTTTCTTTTCACAACAGGTTGGCGTGGCGATGGGAGCTAGATATGCTCCCAGCCTCGCCAACCTGTTTATAGCTGAGTGGGAAGATAAACGAGTTTTTAGTACCCAAAGGCCCCAGTTGAAGTTTTATCGTCACTTCATAGACGATCTGATGTTCATTTGGGAGGGATCCAGAGAGTCAGCGATTGAATTTTTGGGACATTTGAACAATAACCCCAACGGCATTAAATTAGAGTTCCAAATTAGTGACACTTCTGTCAACTTTTTGGATCTAACCATAGAAATACACACCAACGGTTTGAAAACTAAGACTTATTTCAAACCCACGGATCGTAACAGCTATTTGACCATCACAAGTGGGCACCATCCCACTTGGATCCGTAATATACCGAAGGGGCAAATACTCAGGGTACGAAGAAATTGTACCGAGCTGGAGGATTACCATACTCAAGTTAAAATATTAAAGGACAAATTCATTCAGAAAGGTTACCATGAACAGGGATTGGATAATACAATACAGGAAGTAGCACTTATACCCAGAGACCAGTGTTTTGGGAGTAGACGTCCACCAGTAGAAAGCACCCAACAACAAATTAGGTTCATCACAGGCTTTCTATTTCCAGTACAGGGACATTGAGGCAATATTTAGAAAGCACTGGCACATCTTGGGGCGGGATAGACACTTAGGCCAAATCTTGCCCTCATCACCCAGGTTTGTTTATAAACGAGCTCCAAACTTTGGGGATAGAGTGGTAAGAAAGATCCTGGACCCACCAGGGCAACAGACTTTAAGGATTGACCTACAGGGATTTTACCCATGTAGGAAGTGTGTGTGTTGCAGAACTGTGCGGGTCTCCAATAGGGGGATGACAGCTGTCACTAGCACAGACCAGAAAATCTTTGAGATTAAGGAATATATCTCGTGCAATTCTTCACACGTCGTCTACCTTTTATGGTGCCCGTGTGGGTTACTGTATGTTGGACGGACGAAACGACTACTCCGAGTCCGAATATCTGAGCATCTCACGAACATCAAAAATGGCTATAAATACCACAGTGTATCTTTACACTTCAGAGAGAAACATCACCAAGACCCCTCCCTAGCACAATTTTGTGGATTAGATTGTGTATATCCAGCTTGGAGAGGGTCTAATAGGGTTAGGGACCTCTCACAAAGAGAGACCCTATGGATATTTCGTCTGAAGAGCCTTGCCCCTAGGGGCCTTAATATTGAGGTAGACTTGAACTGCTTCATTAGTGATGTTTGAACAATATACCCAAGGGAACTTTTCTACACATTTCTCTATATATTCCTCTATAGGTTTCACTGCACATGATGATTGTCTAGATACACAGTTTTTTTCAGGATTTTTTACATAAGTTTTGCCCGAAATATCGGCTAATGGATATTTTAGTGCTTATATGTTTGAGGCACATTGCACAATTATTAGAGTTCACACTGATTGGGCTCACTAGTAAATTTAGGGGGTTAAATTTGCCACAGGGGGTGGTAATTGTGTGGTTTAATTTAATTGAATTTATTTTTGAAACATTAAGGAGACACTTTTCACTTTTACCACTAGAGGGCTTCGTTGCTGGTCAACAGCATGATGGCTCTTTAGTGGTTTATAACGATTCACTAATTGTTTATATTTTCTACCCACCATAGACAATATATAAGATAGATTTAAGATTTAAGTAAGGAGTTATGATTATACTCATTTGAGGTTTCACTATTAGTCAGGGGTAATGAGGGGTATGTTTAGGGAAATGTCCCGATCTACAGACATGATCGGTTAGTGTATGGGTTGCATGGTCTGACCATATGTGACAAACTGTTAGGATGAGTCCATTATGTAACACCTCTAGGTAAATGATTTTACACACTATATGGGGAATGTTCTAAAAATAGGACGTTTGTACATTGTCAACTAGGACTCCATGAATGAGGTTTAACATTCAAAGTTTTTTTCCTCTGTTTTGCAACTTCTGATTTTCTGTAATTCGATCTATGCAATATATTGGATTATATTTGCTTCGGCACTCTTGAGACATTTTGTAGTTAATTTGTTCTCTGGTGTATGTGATCGGCCCGGCATCGCTGCTTTTGGGGGCCGCGGGGACATCTGGGAACGTGAACACTGATTTGCATGCTATTACGTCGAAAGACGTGATGAGTATAAGGGTAGGAGGTGCCGTGCCGTACAGCCAATCCCATGAGGAAGTCTGATATGACGAAACATGTCGGGGCGTGGCTGTACGGCACCTATTAGTAACAGTTAGTGACGGACGGGACGTGGTTTTGGATCTCCGTGCACCGGTGGGAGCCTTCAAACGCAATAGAGGAGCTGCCCCCTGGGCTTGGATGTCAGTAGGTGATCCACATCAGCAGAGTGTCAGCGAAGAGGGGTGAGAACTTATCCAACGCTGCTTCTTGAGGTCCGCCGTGACCCTCATTTCCACAGTGGTGCTGGGCGTTTCACAGAGGAGGATTGAGTTTGATTTGGATTTGATTTGCAGTGTCAGTTTGGCTTGAATCAAGAGTTTTTCTTGTGAGTGTAATGATTGAAGTTTTAAAGTGGAATAAATTTTATATGTTTTACGGTATCACACTATTTTGAGTTCTTTTTATGAATTGAGGTGACACTTGGATAAATAAAGAATCTGGATCCTTTTACCTTCAATTGACCAACTATATACCTATGCCTTATTGCCAAAACACGAGAGTGTGAGGCATATTGAGCTGGTGAGTGTTGAATTTAAGGGGAGAGGAATCACCAACACTGAGTGAATTGGTGGACTGTTTCCAGATACTGCACATTTCCTTCACGGTGTCCTGTCTGTGGAATCTTTATGGACTAAATTACCTATATCTCACGTTCAATATCATTTTGCAATATAAATTGCTGGGTGTATGGTACACTTTTATGGAGATTGTCACGATTTTTTGTACACCGATGAGATTTTGTATGATTGTTTTTTACTCATGATTTATTTATATACATTCTTTGCTACAGCACTAGATCACTTTAGTTTATACTAGACAGTATAGATACTGTCATTTAGCGCCACTTTTATTGATTCACAAGGACCAAAAAAGCTTAGGGCCTCTTGGAAACAATAGAAAGGTTTGTACAGTGATGCACATAATGACCATGAGGATGACATAATATGGCTCAAGTCAAAGGTCTCTGACCTCGAGGACCGTTCCAGAAGGAACAACATTAAAATCAGAGGCAACCCTGAAACGGTCAAAATATCAGAATTAACAGCTTTCCTGACCAACGTCATAGACCATATACATAGACCGCTGGAACTACCCTGCCAACTTGTTAATATCCAAGGGAGACCGTGAATTGCTGGTGACTTCACTGGAGAAAGGAATTTGGTTACTGGAGAAGTGGAAAATCCTGCCTAGAGAGGAGGATGGGGACCAAAACACTCAAGACTCCCCTTCTGTACCCATACCATGACTTTAAGTTGACGTAAGCATGTAGTGCCTTACCAGTATTACTTGATTCAATACAATCCGGAGGTTTTAACCAGCATTAACATTTGTTTGAACAAACCCCTAAATCAGCAGGTCAAATCCCTGCTCAGATTTCAATAGAAAATTTTACAGTGCGCGTGGATGCACTCTTGCTGTTTTTGTTTTTGTTACTTTCAGTTTGCTGTTTATTTTCCAGATCCGGAATTTTGCAAGTCACATTGAACTCTCTAAAAAGTTCCTTTCTGCACTACAGCCTCTCTAGTAAAGTCCAACGGATGCAATGACCCACGTTTCTACAGATAGAGACTCCCTCTACCAGCAGGATCGTCTATAGGGTAAGACCTTTGTTAACCGAACAAGAAACACATTACAACCCTCATTAGAGTAGTAATAGACTTCCTGGCAATGGAATTTAAAATCACTTCCCTGAATGTCAACGGCTTGAATAGCCCACAGAAGCGACACATGTTGTGGAAGGAAGCCCGCACCCAAAATTGCAATGTGTTTTGCATCCAAGAGACTCACTTTAAAGCACAGAACCATCCAAACTTAACGCATACTCAATACCCCCATACCTATTTTGCATGTGCTCCATCTAAGAAGAGAGGAGTGGCCATCTTAGTAAAGCAAACAGTAGCGTTCAAACACATTTCCAATGTAATAAAGATGGCAGGTACATTATACTGTCATGCGATATTAACAATATAGCTTACACTATTACACTATAGTTAATGTCTATGCACCAAATACCAGGCAACTAAGCTTTTTGAATAAGCTTTGGAGGAAGGTCAAACAACAAACATATGGCCACGTTGTCCTCTGCGGCGACTTGAATGCTATCTCCAATCATCAGTTGGACATATCGAACACAACATACAGAAAGGGTTTAAGAACAACTATATCCAGCTTTACTAACTTGACTAATCTATATGACGTGTGGAGATGCCATCACTCAACCGAGAAAGATTTTACCTTCTTCTCCCAAGTCCATCTATCATACTCAAGGATAGATATGTTCTTGCTGGATAAATTCTTATTACAAAAAATCTCAAAATCAGAAATAGGCACCATCACATGGACTGATCATGCTCCGGTGTCTATAACTGTGGGGAGCCACGGTTTTTCCACCTGGGCTAATAGATGGAAAAACAACGTACATCTTTTTTCAGATTCAGCAATTGCATTGGACATTGAAACTTTGCTGATAGAGTTCTTTAACAAAAATGACACTGCAGAGGTGAACCCATTTGTCTTGTGGACAGCTCACAAGGCATTCATTAGGGGAATACTGATGAAACACAGTGCTTTGTTAAAGAGGAAAAGGAGGCAGCATATGGACACTATACTGAGGGCCTTGAATCCCAAAATAAAAAACCACCTTCTGTGGGTACAAGCAACAAACTTGCATGGGCTCGTGATGACCTTCGGACTCTACTTCTTTCACAACACATACATAACGCACACAAATTCAGAGCAGACTTCTATACTCATGGCAATAAAGCAGACAAATTACTGGCAAATCAGATTAAAGACAAAATAAATAAACAATAAATTCCGCACCTGATCCACCCCAAAAGTGGGTCCATACTATTTAACCCCAAAGAAATAGCTGATGCATTTAGCAATTATTACGGGAGCCTATATAACTTAGGAGAAGATACAGAAATACCCCAGCCTACCCCAGAATTAATAGAAAGTTTTTTAAAGGACATTTCCCTCCCTACATTGACTCCCTTAGAACTAAGCTCCTTAAACTCTCCATTCTCTATTTCGGAGATCATGGAGAATATATCAAATTTACCAAACAATAAAGCTCCAGGCCTTGACGGGTACTCCTTGGAATACTATAAAAGATTTGCTGAAACACTATCACCAATATTACAACTGATGTTCCATGCTTCTGCCTCCTCTGCCTCATTCCCACTAGAAATGTTACAAGCTATGGTTATTACTTTACCTAAACCAGGGAAGGAGCCGGACAGAGCACAGAATTTTAGACCTATATCACTTTTAAATGTTAACCTAAAAGTGTACGCTAAAATACTGGCAAACAGGATAGCACGTCTACTTCCAGTACTCCAAAAACCTGATTAGGTTGGGTTTGTGGCGGGAAGGCAAGCCACAGATGCAACAAGGTGCATATTGAATCTAATGCACTCAGCGGTCAAACATAAGCAGCCGTCAGTCCTCTTGTCATTGGACGCCGAGAAGGCCTTTGACAGGATCCACTGGGGCTACCTTTCACAAGTCACAAAATTTGGATTCACAGGCCAAATAAGCTCAGCTATAACAGCTTTGTATTCTAGCCCCTCAGCTAATGTGTTTACGGAAGGCATATTTTCAGAACAGTTTTCTATCACTAATGGCACAAGACAGGGGTGCCCTCTGTCACCCCTGATCTTTGCCCTGGTGATGGAACCGTTGGCTGAAAAAATTAGAACTTACTCTCAAATTACAGGCATTCGTTTTGGGGAAAGAGGAACGCACCATTACATTATTCGCTGATGACGTCATTCTCCAATCCAGCTCACTCCCTGAAGAAAGTCTGTGAAATACTAGAATTGTTCAGTGCTGTTTCTTATTACAAAGTAAATGTGTCCAAATCAAGCATATTAAGCTTAGCAATGGACCACAAGACGAAAACCCAAATTCAAAAGTTACTACCATACCCCTGGGCGAGGGATGCAATCCAGTACCTAGGTATTATGTTAACTAACCCACTCTCACACCTATACTCCAACTTCGAACCCCTGCTAAACAGTTTTACACAGGAAATGAATAGGCTAAAGAAATTTTTTCTCTCCTGATCAGGTAGATTAGCGACATACAAAATGCTTCTGCTTCCCAAGTTGTTGTATTACTTTAGAGCGCTTCCAGCCCAAATTCCATCCTCTTTTTAAGTAAATATGCAAAAATCAATTGTCCAAATTTATATGGGAGGGGAAAAAAGCTAGATGCCCTCACAACATTCTTATGAAACCCAGGAAAATAGGGGGCATGGGAGTCCCAAATATCAAAGATTACCATATGGCGGCAATTCTGGACCAAATCAAGTCGTGGTTCAACAAATCTGATCGAATCCACTGGTGTAAAGCAGAACAAGCTTAGGTAGAACAAGGAGATATTAAAGATCCTTTGCTCTACACACTCCTAGCTAAGCAACTTTACTATAAACATCACCCAACCATAGCAGCTACATTACAGGCATTGGAATATTTCATGAAAAATAAAGACTCCCACGTTAACCATAAAAATGTACCAATCCCTGTGACAGCATTTTCGTTTCTATCTCCAGACCTGAATGTACAACACTGGGGGAACTATGGTATTAAAAACATATCGGACCTAATTAGCCAGGACCGTATTAAACCGTTTTCAGAATTACAGTCTACAAACTCTTTACCTGCAAGGGAATTCATGGCCTACGCAAGGGTAAGCAGTATTTTAGCCGCTACCAAAATACAATATGTTGCAATCCCAAAATCAAACTACAAGCTGTGGAACTCCACCCTCACTCCCAAAAAAGGAATAACAGAATTCTATAACCTATTACACAGTAAATTGCACTTAGAAACCCCAAAACAACTTCTAAAATGGGAATCGGACTTAAACATAACAGTTTCTCAGAAGCAATGGAGTCGAGCGATCAAAACCAACTACACTGTATACCCATACCAAATGTTCCAATTTCAGGGAGATAGCCCAGAAGATACATTTGAGATGGTACAGGACCCCTTACATATTAGCAAAATTTATGAACAACTCCTCTAACCTATGCTGGAGGGATTGTGGACAGGTGGGAAATTTAGCCCACATGCTCTGGTTCTGTGTATCTCTACGTAGTTTCTGGGCTGCAATAGCATGGTTGATTGCAAAACTAACAGGTATACTTAACAAATTGTAGGCTGAGCTCTATTAAGCATTGACATGGATATCTATCCGGCTCCTTGCAGCACATTAGCAATGCACATCCTTTATGCAGCTCAATTGGTGATAGCCCGTAAATGGAAATCTACATCCTCTCCCTCTACAAGGGAAGTACTGAATCTGGTCGATGACTTCTATGTTTACGAGAAACCCATAGCTTTTAAAGAGGGGAGCCAAAAGAAATTTGCAAACGGCTGGTCCAAAAGTTCAGTGAGAAGCACAAACAATATAGATAGAGAGGCCTATTTTCTATGCTGAGTAACCCATCTATTAAATTTTCATAGATAAACTTGGATATTTGATTGAATAAACATATTCCGTGGGACTTGCAAATAACTGTTCTATAACAAAAGTTACACAATTAATAAACAGTTAACCGGTTCCTGACCAGCACACGCCGATGTACGTCGGCAGAATGGCCTGCGCGCCGGCCCGCGATTGCCTCACGGAGAGGATGAACGGGGAGATGCTGATGTAAACAGCATCTCCCCGTTCTGCCTAGTGACAAGTGTCACTGATCACTGCTCCCTGTCATCGGGAGCAGTGATCAGAGTAATCACACTGCTAGCCCATCCCCCTACAGTTAGTAATCACTCCCCTAGGACATACTTAACCCCTCCCCGCCCCCTAGTGGTTAACCCCTTCACTGCCAGTGTCATTTACACAGTAATCAGTGCATTTTTAATCGCACTGATCGCTGTATAAATGACAATGGTCCCAAAAATGTGTCAAAAATGTCTGACATGTCCGCCATAACATCGCAGTCACAATAAAAATCGCTGATCACCGCCATTACTAGTAAAAAAAAAATTATTTGCTAAAATGCCATAAAACTATCCCCTATTTAGTAAACGCTATAACTTTTGTGCAAACCAATCAATAAATGCTTATTGTGATTTTTTTTTACCAAAAATATGTAGAAGAATATGATCGGCCTAAACTGAGAAAAAAAATGTTTTTTTATATATTTTTGGGGGATATTTATTATAGCAAAATGTAAAAAATAATGCATTTTTTTCAAAATTGTCGCTCTTATTTTGTTTATAGCACAAAAAATACAAATCGCAGAGGCGATCAAATACCACCAAAAGAAAGCTCTATTTGTGGGAAAAAAAAGGACGTCAATTTTGTTTAGGAGCCACGTCGCGCGGCCGCACAATTGTCAGTTAAAGTGATGCAGTGTCGAATCGCAAAAACGCTCTGGTCAGGAAGGGGGTAAAATCTTCCGAGGCTGAAGCGGTTAAACTATGATTTTGGTACCATACTAAACCAGCTATGCCTTGGGAAGCTTAGAGTTGATGCTCCTACAGTCCATATCCAGCATAAAGTAGATAACTGACAGTAAATATGTTGTATGTCATCGTGTAGAGAGGTGGATAAGGATCCATTGTTGGTACATTTTGTTTCTGTATTCTCTTCTGTTCCATTCTATATGTACTGCATATTTTTGTATGGACAAGTTATCAGCAGACTGATCATAGTTTTGTAAACATTTTTTCTGGTGAAATGTAAGCTCTAATGTTTATACATGTTACCTTTTTAAAAATCAATAAAAAACACTTTCTAAAAAAAATCCTATAAAAGAAGTATTACCCCACACCTATTAAACGCAGCTAAGATATTGATATCGAGGTGTTGGAGACAATCTAGATGTCCTACTCTGATGGATTGGAAAAGGGAAGTAGATAAAATAATGGAGACTGAGAGATGGGTACACTTGGTTAGAGACAAATATGATAAGTTTAATGATACAGGGGCAGGATGGCTATACTACTCCTTAAAGATATCTACAGATCAGACGTTGTTGCTGCATATTGCCACTCCATTAAAGATCGAAATATGGCGGGTCTCTTGTTTGGATGTATCTGGTTAGATCAGGATAAGAAATTTGTCTTGTCTTGGAAAGAGGAAAGGAGAAGGAAAGAACCCCCCTTTTATTTATTTTTTATATAAAGGATGGTAGGACTTATATTAAAGAGGGTGAATCTCAGATGGAAGGAATGATTACCTACCGAGGACCTGAACAAATAATGAAATGGGAATACATACTTTTAGGATATTAGTATTGAGATTTTAACGTCACTAGGGATGTGGATGAAGAAATGAGAGAAGAGAAAGGGAGAAGTGGAAATTTCCCTCCTCCCCTTACATTGGTTTAAACAAGGCACTTGAAACTTACAATGTCAATTGGAGGGGATTTTTTTTTTTTCTGACACTTCTTAGATTTTGTTGTACGGTTAAAATTTTTTACACAAATTTTACATCAATTTGGCACTTAATACATTTTTTTTTTGTCTGTTCGTTTTTTTTTTTTTTTTTTGTCCTTTTAAAATTATACTTTAGAAGAATAAATAGGATGTATTTAAATGTTGCTTAAACAATGGGCATACATTAATATGGGTTGTAAGTAGATAACGCAATGCACTGTTATGATTTTGTATGATGAAATATGTCTTGATAAAAATAAAAAATTATATTATAAAGAATGACCACACAATTGCCAGTTAGCTAGCATAGTGCTGAATAGCAAAACATGGTCTGGATAAAACTTTGCGGCAGTAGTTGTTGACTTTAAATTATTAAAAAGAAATTGACACCAACCAGCTTAATGTTTGTTTGTTTTTTGAGTGCTATATCCATATCCATACAGATTAAGTGGGCTTTGTTCCCAGAAGACTGATGGCAGACCAGGTCAGTCAACTTTTTCCTTATTTTGGTGTCCGTTTATGAAGCAGTGATCAGCGGTGATCCCGAGGATCACCGCTGATCACAGTCCATAAACAGTTTATGAAACAGTGATAATCGGGGGAGAACATGTTTGAACTTGTTCTCCCTCCGATTATCTCTACACACGGAGAATCCTCAGTGAATGACACAGAAAGGGCCAGTTTATGAAGTGGTGATCTCACTGCTTCACTGGTGATCTGAGTCAGAATTCACACTCCCAGGTTCACCAGCTCAGAGGTGGTGAATCTGGGAGTGAAGAGGAAATCTGGGGGGATCTGAGGGGGAAGGAGGAAGATTTTTAACTTCCTTATGCCTCGTTCAGACCCCCCAACACTGTAAGCATGTCCCCCTGTCATATTTATGTGTATACATATATATACATATAATGTGTATATGTATATATATATAATGTATGTGTATATACATGTATATATGATGTGTGTGTGTGTATACATATGTATATAATGTAGGGGGACTCATTATTTTATTAACAGTAATTCACGCCGTCTGTCCGTGTATTGAGCGGTGATAATTTATCACTGCTTAATAAACTGACATCTCTATATTTCTGGTGCTGTAATCTCGTAAAGTCTCACAAGATTCCAGTATCAGGAGCCTTTCTCCACTGTTGAAAGCATTTGTAGATCTCTTCACTCCTCCAAAGGTGAAGCGATCTACAAAGCTTCATAAACTGGCACACAGAGGAGAAAAATCTTCACTGTGAATGCCGGAGAATTAAGCAGTGAATAGATTTCACTGCTTCATAAACGGACACCTATGTTCCTTCTTCTATCTCTGAATATTTGTTGCTAAAATCTTCAAGATATTTATAGATGAAGGGGGAAATGAGAATGTTTAAATCTGAGCTCACCCCAGCCTTTGACTGGCCAGCAGAAGAACGATGAATTCATATATATGCCACATTGCTTTTTCCTGCTGTCATCATGTTCATTGTTAGCACATGACCACTGTGCTGCTTCCCCCTCTCCTAGTTTAAGCTTTACGGCACAGCAACTGCAGGAGGCTAATATCAAGGCAAAGTCAAGTATATATACTGCTCACATATTTAAAAATACTTTTTTTGGTATATTAATGAACCTAGAGCTGCGTTATTTGTATATTTTATATGCCCACAGTTCAACTTTTAAAGAGTCAGAAAGCTATTTATAGATCAAGAAGTGTGGAACCAATTTTTTTATGGCAAACAACATGCTGCTTCCAAAAGCACATTACAGCAGCAGTTCTTACTACAAAAATAACATAATATAAGGTAGTTTGTATCAGAGTTTGTGAATTAGGATATCTTCATTAAAGTCTGGATAGACTTCCCATTGAGGCAGTTCACCCCTCTATTTGTACTGGTAATCATTGTCATCTTGAAAAAAAGTGAGTGGAGGTTCAAAATGTAGAATTGTCCCTAGGTCATGAGGTAAGGGGAAATCTCCCGATGGGAATACACATCCCGGGGACAATTAAGTAAATCCCCTCACTTTGGGAGATTACCCTCGAATTTCATGTTGCATCTCTGGGACAAGAATTAGAAATACATTTCCCAAATGATACACAGGTGTCAAAAACAAACTGGCAAGGGTTTTAACCTTTCCTTACGTTGCCCAAAATGTTGGCTATACATATAGTAGGATGTTTAAATGGCCTTTATTTATAGTCCAAGGGTTATGAGGCAGATGGAAGTTAAAAGTATGTCTATGAGTTCAAAGGTTCCATAAACATATACCATATGGTTAAATTAAAGACAATAAAACACAATGGAATATTGGGGAAAAAAACATGTGGCTATATATACACTTCATGACATTCCTAGAGCAGCAGGGTGTTTGAATGGCCTTGACTTTGCCAAACAGTCCAAGAGTCACAGAGGCAACCTGAAAGTCGAAAATCTGTCCAAGAGTTGAAAGCTCCATAAGCATACTGTATAACACATAATCAAATCAAGAATACTAAAACACAGTGAAATGTCCATTACAAAATGTATCTAATATGCATTTTTTTAAGTAAGTGTGACAGACTTTAGTGCTTTGTTTTTCCTTGGTAATAGTGTAAATCATTTAATCACAGATTATAAAATCTCTTTTAATCTGTTTCTTTACTAAGATGGTCCATGATTTTGCACCTAATTGTCATGATGACATAGTGCAGTACAATAATGATTCTGTACCAACTATGTCTAGACAAAGAAAATAGTTGGAGGTAGTGTTTTTTTAAACTTTTGAAACTTACTATGTATTTAGTAATTCTCATTTTTTTTCTTCAAAGAAAAGCCTGCATACAAAATAGGGAAACGATAGATAATTCAAGGCTGCTTAATTAGCAGAAAAGTTATATCTACACATTTAGATTATTTTAAAAAGAATAACTAGTAAGCTTTTTAAGCCAAGATCAAACACATCTGCTAAGGCTGAATACATTTAGATATTGGTTGCAATTCATATTTGAAAACTGCAAGTTCTACCTGCAGCTGGATTACTAAGACTATATATTGTAAAAAAGCACCTTTTTCTCTCAATGTGTTTTTTTTACATTTTAAATTAGTTAACAAAAGGTTTACTGAAACTAGCATTAGGGACAAGTTAATGAACAACACATTGAGGTGGATTTACTAAAGGAAGAGAGTCTGTTCCTCCAACAAGGTGAATGTTCATTTTGCAATGGAATGTTAGTGATTAAAGTGAATGAATATCAAGCTGTGTTTTTACTTTCAATACCTAATGATGTGCATACAAATATCTTTTTTTTCTTTTTTTTCTTTTCCCCAAATATGATTGGTTATTCAAACTCAACACAGATTCAGTGTTCACTTTACTGGGTGAACAGCCTTTATTTCTTTATTAAATCAACCCCTTTAATTTGCAAGTAAGAAGTTAATTAATGAAGGTTGCAATTACATTGGTTGGAATTTCATGAGTTCAGTTACTGATTAAATGACAAATAATGTATTGTGTTTTGTTGGTGTTTTTACTCTTTGGGGTTGATTTACTAAAACTGAAGATTGCAAAATCTGGTGCAGATCTGCATAGCAACCAATCAGCTTCCACGTTTTTTTTGACAAAGCTTTATTGAAACAGCTAAAGTTAGAAACTGATTGGCTACCATGCAGAACTGCACCAGATTGTGTACTCTCCAGTTTTAGTAACTCAACCCTTTTTGTCTTACATGATGATTGGACCATATCTTATGAGCTATTCGTGTTTAAAATACAGGTATTTCAAAATATTTCACAAACTTCTTACAACTGTATGAAACATTTTTAGAAAACTCTTGTTCTAGAGGTGTATCACTTAATAGACTTTATTTTTATTGTAATCCCAATTAAAACTGTTACAAAAAACTGTGGAACGGAACAATTTGTGTGATTCTAAAATAAATATTTTTTCCTTGCTCAGGCTTAATGCATTTACTAATGGATGTTTAAATTGAGCAAGTGCTGCTAAAAGCTTTTCAAAAGATAGTTGGCATGTTGTTTTAGGTAAATGTAAAAATAAATGCTAGAAAATGTTAAAAAAATATTAATTTACATAGTACAGATTATTTTTTTATTTTTTTATTTACTTCTGTGTAATTCCTTCTGAATGAACTTAGGCATTAGAATATGCAACAAACGCAATTAAAAACAGATCTAAGTGAAGCTACCGCTATATGGAGTGGGGCTTTGAAAAGTGAAATTAATTAGCTAGCAAAGATCTTTATTTAATCAAATAGTGCAAAGAGAAATAGTGTGCAGTAACCCACAACATATAAGGAAACCAATCACAGAGGCATCCCATGCTACAATGGAACTAGTCTCTCATTACTTTATTAATGGTGGTTGAGTATTCAGTGGGACATGGCTTTTCGAGAAATAATTCTTACCGTTCATCAGATTTATCAAATAAATGTCAAGTCCAAGCCAACTTTACAGGCAACCTGTGAGAATAATAATATAGCAGCCGCTATTGCTAGCTTTGTTGTCAGAGGTGTGGATCTGAGGTTGTCCTCCTCATCCTTCCTTCTCTTGCTAATAAATCTCTGAACAGGGGCAGCCATGAAACCACTGATGTTTATAAAATCTTAACCCCCTGTTCTGAATACTTGCTGAAGGTAGGAGACTCACTAAGTTAAGAAGCAAAGGTGAGAATAGAGGTGAGAATCTATTTTTAAACACATATCACAACAAAACCATTATACAGACTTTGGTCTTAGCTTTGTAGAGACAGACAAAAATGTGTATGTCTCTTAATATTTGGAATATAATCATATCATGCTGCAGGTAGAAATAACACAACTCCAAATTTCTAGGCCACAATATTACATGGCTCTGTTTTGTATGTGTCAAAACAATTCAATTACCAACAGGTAAAATAAACAGATTAATACTTTACCAGGGATTAAGAATTCTGTCGTTTTGAGAAGCATCAAGTCAGGTGTCCCACAAGGGACCTCTTCCAACACTCCTACATCTCTGCATTTTCAAGATCTCACACCCTCTCGCCTTCCAAGATTCTTTCCGTCTCCCCCCTGCTTTTCAAGATCCCTTTTTCTGCTATGTGTAACCACTTTTATCCCACCCAAAAAGTGGGTGTGTGTGTCACTACTACGTAATGTAAATGTAGTGTAAAATGACGGGTTGTTTCCATGTTACTATGACAACCATGTCTGGTGGCCATATTGGACTCTTAACCACTTGAGCCCCGGACCATTATGCTGCCTAAGGACCAGAGGTCGTTTTCCACTTTGGCACTGCGTCGCTTTAACTGCTAATTGTGCGGTCATGCAATGCTGTACCCAAACGAAATTTGCGTCCTTTTCTTCCCAAAAATAGAGCTTTCTTTTGATGGTATTTGATCACCTCTGCGGTTTTTATTTTTTGCGCTATAAACGGAAAAAGACCAAAAATTTAGAAAAAAAATGATATTTTCTAATTTTTGTTATAAAAAAAATCCAATAAACTCAATTTTAGTCATACATTTAGGCCAAAATGTATTCTGCCACATGTCTTTGGTAAAAAAAAGTCAATAAGCGTATATTTATTGGTTTGCGCAAAAGTTATAGCGTCTACAAACTAGGGTACATTTTCTGGAATTTACACAGCTTTAAGTTTATGACTGCCTATGTCATTTCTTGAGGTGCTAAAATGGCAGGGCAGTACAACCCCCCCCCCAAATGACCCCATTTTGGAAAGTAGACACCCCAAGGAAATTGCTGAGAGGCATGTTGAACCCATTGAATATTTTTTTTTTTTTGTCCCAAGTGATTGAATAATGACAAAAAAAAAAAAAATATTTACAAAAAGTTGTCACTAAATGATATATTGCTCACACAGGCCATGGGCCTATGTGGAATTGCACCCCAAAATATATTCAGCTGCTTCTCCTGAGTATGGGGATACCACATGTGTGGGACTTTTTGGGAGCCTAGCCGCGTACGGGGCCCCGAAAACCAATCACCGCCTTCAGGATTTCTAAGGGCATACATTTTTGATTTCACTCCTCACTACCTATCACAGTTTTGAAGGCCATAAAATGCCCAGATGGCACAAAATCCCCCCAAATGACCCCATTTTGGAAAGTAGACACCCCAAGCTATTTGCTGAGAGGCATGTTGAGTCCATGGAATATTTTATTTTTTGACACAAGTTGCGGGAAAGTGACAATTTTTTTTTTTTTTTGCACAAAGTTGTCACTAAATGATATATTGCTCAAACATGCCATGGGCATATGTGGAATTACACCCCAAAATACATTCTGCTGCTTCTCCTGAGTACGGGGATACCACATGTTTAGGACTTTTTGGGAGCCTAGCCGCGTACGGGGCCCCGAAAACCAAGCACCGCCTTCAGGATTTCTAAGGGCATAAATTTTTGATTTCACTCCTCACTACCTATCACAGTTTTGAAGGCCATAAAATGCCAAGATGGCACAAACCCCCCCAAATGACCCCATTTTGGAAAGTAGACACCACAAGCTATTTGCTGAGAGGCATGTTGAGTCCATGGAATATTTTATTTTTTGACACAAGTTGCGGGAAAGTGACATTTTTTTTTTTTTGCACAAAGTTGTCACTAAATGATACAGTATATTTCTCACACAGGCCATGGGCATATGTGGAATTGCACCCCAAGGCACAGTGAGTATTTTGCAGCTCTCATTTGTTTTTGAAAATGAAGAAAGACAAGAAAAATGTATTTTTTTTTTCTTTTTTCAATTTTCAAAAGTTTGTGACAAAAAGTGAGGTCTGCAAAATACTCACTATACCTCTCAGCAAATAGCTTGGGGTGTCTATTTTCCAAAATGGGGTCATTTGGGGGGAGGGGGGTTGTGCCATCTGGGCATTCCATGGGCTCCGAAACTGTGATAGGCAGTGAAGAGTGAAATCAAAAATGTATGCCCTTAGAAAGCCTGAAGGCGGTGCTTGGTTTTCAGGGTCCCGTGCGCGGCTAGGCTCCCAAAAAGTCCCACACATGTGGTATCCCCATACTCAGGAGAAGCAACAGAATGTATTTTGGGGTGTAATTTCACATATTCCCATGGCATATTTGAGCAATATATCATTTAGTGACAACTTTGTGCAAAAAAAAAAAAAAAATTTGTCTCTTTCCCGCAACTTGTGTCACAATATAAAATATTCCATGGACTTGACATGCCTCTCAGCAAATAGCTTGGGGTGTCTACTTTCCAAAATGGGGTCATTTGGGGGGGTTTGAACTGTCCTGGCATTTTATGCACAACATTTAGAAGCTTATGTCACACATCACCCACTCTTCTAACCACTTGAAGACAAAGCCCTTTCTGACACTTTTTGATTACATGAAAAAATTATTTTTTTTTTGCAAGAAAATTACTTTGAACCCCCAAACATTATATATTTTTTTAAAGCAAATGCCCTACAGATTAAAATGGTGGGTGTTTCATTTTTTTTCACACAGTATTTGCGCAGCGATTTTTCAAACGCATTTTTTGGGGAAAAAACACACTTTTTTAAATTTTAATGCACTAAAACACACTATATTGCCCAAATGTTTGATGTAATAAAAAAGATGATCTTAGGCCGAGTACATGGATACC
The DNA here is from genome assembly GCF_042186555.1 of Aquarana catesbeiana. Taxonomy (NCBI): domain Eukaryota; kingdom Metazoa; phylum Chordata; class Amphibia; order Anura; family Ranidae; genus Aquarana; species Aquarana catesbeiana. The sequence goes on along the minus strand of NC_133325.1, from coordinate 738,158,357 downwards.
AAACATGACATGCTTTAAAATTGCGCACAAATGTGCAGTGGCGACAAAATAAATACATTTTTAAAAGCTTTTAAAAGCCTTTACAGGTTACCACTTTAGATTTACAGAGGAGGTCTACTGCTAAAATTACTGCCCTCGATCTGACCTTCGCGGTGATATCTCACATGCATGGTGCAATTGCTGTTTACATTTGAGGCCAGACCGACGCTTGCGTTCGCCTTTGCACGAGAGCAGGGGGGGACAGGGGTGCTTTTTTTTTTTTTTCTTTATTATTTTTTTGCTTTTTTATCTTATTTTTAAACTGTTCCTTTCATTTTTTTTTTATTAATTTTAGGGAATGTAAATATCCCCGATGATAGCAATAGGTAGTGACAGGTACTCTTTTTTAAAAAAATTGGGGTCTATTAGACCCTAGATCTCTCCTCTGTCCTCAAAGCATCTGACCACACCAAGATCGGTGTGATAAAAATGCTTTCCCAATTTCCCAATGGCGCTGTTTACATCCGGCGAAATCTAAGTCATGAAATGCTCGTAGCTTCCGGTTTCTTAGGCCATAGAGATGTTTGGAGCCATTCTGGTCTCTGATCAGCTCTATGGTCAGCTGGCTGAATCACCGGCTGCATTTTCAGGTTCCCTGTTGGGACAGGAGAGCCAGAGAAAAACATGGAAGACGGTGGGGGGGGCATTCCCTCCCACTGCTTGCAAAAGCAGTCTAGAGGCTAATTAGCCACTAGGATTGCTTTAACATGAAAGCCAACCGCTGGCTGAAAAGAATGATACCAAGATGATACCGAAACCTGCAGGCATCATTCTGGTATAACCACTCAAAGTCCAGCAACATACCAGTACGTTGCTGGTCCTTGTTGGGCATATATTGTAAACTTTTTTTCATGCAGCCTGTGGGCTGAACGAAAAAAAGATATTGATCGGTCGGTATGCCCACCATTAGAATACCTCCCTTCATCCACCCACTTCTAATGATGGGCATACATGCACCATTTATATATGCCGAAGCATGGGGGCATCCTCCCGCAAAAGGCAGGAGCAAATCGCTCCTCCACCCACTGCTGCCCCCACGCTTCGGCATATATGCTGAAGTATGTAACTGTGGTGGTGAAATCACCTCCGACAGCGCTGGAGTCACGGCTTTATATATCGTAGGAGCAAACGCTGTTGCTGTCAAGATAAATAAATCCGCGCTGCAACTGAATGGCGTACCTGCTAAGCAAATGATGGTTAACAATAAAACAAAGTAACATTACAGTATACCAGTAAGATTTACCATACCTGCAAAGCAAATACAAAAAAAACATAGTAAAAAATAAAACATTTAACGCAACCTGTGCCTAAAATATATATATGCCGAAGCATGGGGGCATCCTCCCGCAAAAGGCAGGAGCAAATCGCTCCTCCACCCACTGCTGCCCCCATGCTTCGGCATATATGCTGAAGTATGTAACTGTGGTGGTGAAATCACCTCCGACAGTGCTGGAGTTACGGCTTTATATATCGTGGGAGCAAACGCTGTTGCTGTCAAGATAAATAAATCCGCGCTGCAACTGAATGGCGTACCTGCTAAGCAAATGATGGTTAACAATAAAACAAAGTAACATTACAGTATAACAGCAAGACTTACCATACCTGCAAAGCAAATACAAAAAAAAAACAGTAAAAAATAAAACATTTAACGCAACCTGTGCCTAAAATATATATATGCCAAAGCATGGGGGCATCCTCCCGCAAAAGACAGGAGCAAATCGCTCCTCCACCCACTGCTGCCCCCACGCTTCGGCATATATGCTGAAGTATGTAACTGTGGTGGTGAAATCACCTCCGACAGCGCTGGAGTCACGGCTTTATATATGGTGGGAGCAAACGCTGTTGCTGTCAAGATAAATAAATCCGCACTGCAACTGAATGGCGTACCTGAAAACAATAAAATGGTTACCAACAAAGCACAGTAAACAGTAAAGTATAAAAAAATTGCATATCTGAAAAGCAAACATGGTAAAACATAATAACAATAAAACATTGCAGAATAGAATAGAGTAAAAAAGAGCAGAACAATAGAGAGAGAATAGAGAGAGAGAGAACAATAAAACAACAACTATTTTTGTTTTTTTTATTTTATATTTTTTTTGTGTTTTTATTTTTTTTTTTTTTTTCTTTTACACTTTTTTTAGTAACTTTTAACTTTTGTAACTGGTTCCAGGTTTGGGTCTCTCAAAATGCAATGGCATCTTGGGAGACCCTGTGAAAGTGTGTCCTAGTCTGTGCAGTGCTGAACCCTACGCTAATACTCAACTAGTGTATGGTAGCGTTCAAAACATTCACCCATGCAAAGACCAGGATTGCCAGGACAGGAGGGACAATAACACCGGGTGTCACGCCTAAATCCCCGCTTGCTGCAGACACGACATCTTTTTTGGGGGGCTCGTTGGGTAGGGGTACTCGGGAGGGCATAAGGAAAATGCCTCTCATGCAGCCAGCCTACTGCATTTGGTTGGGGAAGGTGAGGTAGAGCACCGTCTGGAAAAAGAAGGGCTCTGACGATCTCTTCCTGGAATTTAAGGAAGGATCCAGTCCGTCCTGAAGCTCTGTATAGCACATGAGCGTTCAGCAAAGCCAATTGAAATAAATAAACAGACACTTTTTTGTACCAGCGTCTGGCCTTATGGGCAACTAGGTATGGCGCCAACAACTGGTCGTTGAGGTCCACCCCTCTGATATTAAGGTTATATTTGTGGACACAGAGGGGTTTCTCCACAACACCAGTCGCCATAGTAATTTGGGTCGTCGTGTCTGCATGAAGGGAGGTGAGAACGAAAACATTCTTCTTATCCCTCCACTTCATAGCGAGCAAATTATTATACTTCAAGCAGGATCTCTCCCCCAGCCTAAGACGGGAATCTACAAGCCGCTGGGGAAAGCCCCGGCGATTAGGTCGCACGGTGCCACATGCTCCAATCTGATGATCAAACAAGTGACTAAAAAGTGTCACGCTCGTATAATAATTGTCCACGTACAAGTGGTACCCCTTTCCGAATAAGGGTGACACCAAGTCCCACACTATCTTGCCAGCGCTTCCTATGTAGTCAGGGCAGTTTGTCGGCTCTACATGACTATCTTTGCCCTCGTAAACCATAAAACTACATGTATAGCCTGTGGCCCTGTCACAGAGCTTATACATCTTGACCCCGTATCTGACACGCTTGCTGGGAAGGTACTGTTTGAATGACAAGCGGCCAGAAAATGTAATCAGGGACTCATCAACGCTGACAACTTGATGGGGGGTAAACAAGTCTGCAAAACGTTGGTTGAAGTGGTTTACGAGGGGCCGAATTCTGTAGAGCCGATCGTATGCAGGGTCTCCACGAGGACGACAGAGTTCATTGTCGTTGAAGTGCATGAACCACAAAATCTGCTCGTATCGTGCCCTGGCCATGGAAGCAGAGAACAAGGGCGAATGGTAAATTGGGTCAGTGGACCAATATGACCGCAACTTACTCTTTTTATTCAAGCCCATGAGGAGGGAAAGGCCCAGAAAGATCTTAAATTCGGAGACCATAATTGGTCTCCAATCTCTGGCAAGGGAGGACTGGGGAATAGTGGCGATGTGTTGACCAGTGTACAAATTGCTTTGGTCCACAATAGATCTATAGAGATCTTCGGTGAAAAACAGTGAATAAAAATCCAGTGGCGTAAAGTCAACTGTTTCCACCTGAATTCCGAGTTGGCCAGTGAAAGGGGGAAGTACGGGTGCTGCAGAAGTGGTGGGTTCCCAATTTGGATTGGCGAATGCAGCAGGAAGGGCACTATGGGCACGACGTGCCTGTCTTTGTCTTCTTGGTGGCAGCGGGACACTACTAGTGCTTGCCACCTCACCAGCTTGAACTGCACTTATGGGACTCGCCACGTCACCACGTGATACTGCAGTGCTGGATGTACGACCAGGGTGTACTAGGCCGCTGGTGCTTGCCAGTTCACCAGAAGGAATAGCGGCGCTAGTACTTCTCTGCTCCATACGAGGAACCTGCAGTTCTTGCACTTCAAGGACAGAAGAAGTTCGGGGTCTGGTACGCCTGACCCTAGCAGGGACCACAACTCCGTCGTCAGAGCTATCTGTCATGGAGCCGCTGTCCTCTACAGGATCGTATTCTGAGCCTGAACTTGACAGATGAGTGACTTCCTCTTCACTATCTGTCATGCTCAGAAACGTGTAGGCCTCTTCTTTAGTGTACCTTCGATTTGCCATTTTGGGCTCTAAATTTAGGGGTACACTAGTGAGACTCACAGGCAAAAAAGCTCCTGACTGTCAGCGACTGTATCAAAACGCTGCCAAAAAACTGTTAGCGATCGCAGGGATCAGGCCTGACTCTGCGAACGCTGCAGTTATGTGTGCATAGTGTTTTGTAAGTGTCATTTATCAATCGATACTGCACTTGGGTGGGCTGGGCTGGGCCGAGGGACAAAACGCAGGTGCTAGCAGATATCTGGGCTGATCCCGCTAACACTGTGTTTATGGGAACCCTAAACTGCTGGGGAGTATAGATCTGATCGGATCAGATATCGATCCTCTCAGATTCTATAGCACTAAGGGAGGTGTATGCTGCGTGCATGGGTTTTAGCGGTACTGGCGCTAACCTGACGCTGCCTGGGGCGACGCAGACCTTATCTGACCCTAAAAACATAATTTATATCACCGCCGGGCAATTAGGGGGTTAAACCTTTATAAGGTAATAAACGGAGGGTGCCCTAAAACTATAATAAACTATAATAAACTATAATAAACTACAAAAAACAAACTAGCTAACCAGCGTCACCCGTAACACTTATACGGTGATCGCTGGTGAAAGGGTTAACTAGGGGGCAATCAGGGGGTTAAAACCTTTAGCAGGTAGTATATGGGGGTCCCTGTCGCTATAAAACACTGACAGCGAACCTATATACTTACCTCCCTAACTAGCGTCACCTGTGTCACTAATACAGCGATCATAAAAACGATCGCTTAGCGACACTGGTGACGGGGGGTGATCACGGGGTTAACCTTTATTAGGGGGGTTGGGGGGGTTAGGGGGGTACCCTGGACCTAAGGGGGGTACCCTAGACCTAAAGGGGGCTAACCTGACTGCCCTAACACTTATAACTGTCACAAACTGACACCAATGCAAAAAAAAAAAACTGCTATTGGTGTCAGTGTGACAGGGGGTACAGGGGGGTGATCGGGGGGTGATCGGGGGGTGAAGGGGGGTGACAAGTGTGCCTGGCGTGTTCTACTGGAAGTGTAGTGTTGTGCAGACTTACTTGATGTCTTCTCTCCTCGGCGCCGGATCGAAAAGACCGGCTTGAGGAGGGATGACATCACTTCCTTTCCCTCAGTTTACATTACAGAGGGAAAGGAAGCATTTTCATTCGCCGGGAGCGATCGGGAGGGGGTGGCCAACAATGGATGGCCTCCCCCTGACCTCTCATCGCCCGGGAAGAAATGGCGACCGCCTCGGGCATGGGGGGGGTCCGATCGGACCCCCCACCCACGGAAGGCAAATTACGTGTATGTACGTGATTTTGCCTGTCCGTGCCACCTTGCCGACGTACATCGGCGTGAGGCGGTCGTCAAGTGGTTAATATTTTCACCACCAGGGGGCAGTGTTGTATTAGAAATGATTTTAATTTGTCAGAAATCAATCTTCATGTAACCTTTAACCTTAGACTTAGTAGAAAACCATTAATTGTCTAAAGTTGACACTCATGTGTCAATTTCCTCCATTAGCGATTGCTAATATTTAATACTTTAAAAAAATATACCCACACTAACTAGTGTTCTAAATTCCTTGAGACGCAGATCATTGGAATTTAACCCAGTGTATTATTTCACAAATACAGCTTCTATACTTTCAAACTTTTCATAGGATTTCATATTTGTAACCCTTATTATAATAATATAAATGTATTAATGTGTTTTATGAATATCCATACAATACATTATGAAAATATTATGAATGGAAAATTATTATTAAAATACATAAACCAATAACTGTGACATTGTTCAATTAATTATGTATATAAGTACTTCAATATAATAACTAGGGATGGGCGAACGGTTTGGTCTGACCATAAGTTTGGGAGGAACTTTGGTTGTTTGGATGTTCGGTGAACAACGAACATTATGCGGTGTTCACTGCAAATTTGAAAGCCGCGGAACCCCATTAAAGTCTATGGGACACTAACATGAAAAATCAAAATATGTAAGTTATTGTCATACAAAGTGTTTGGGGACCCGGGTACTGCCCCAGGGGACATGTATCATTGCAAAAAAGTTTTAAAAAGGCAGTTTTTTTGGGAGCAGTAATTTTAATAATGCTTAAAATGAAACAATAAAAATGAAATATTCCTTTAAATATCATGCCTGGGGGGTGTCTATAGTATGCCTGTAAAGTGGCGCTGTTTTCCAATGTTTAGAACAGTACCACAGCAAAATGACATTGCTAAAGGAAAAAAAGTCATTTAAAACTGATCGTGGCTGTAATATAGATAATAGGGATGGGCTTTATGTTCGTTTCAAACATGATTTCGACTCGAACATTGGGGTGTTCAGGGCAAAATCGAAAGCAGCGGAACACCCTTTAAAAGTCTATGGGAGAAATCAAAAGTGCTAATTTTAAAGGCTTATATGCATGGTATTGTCCTAAAAAGTGTTTGGGGACCTGGGTCCTGCCCCAGGGGACATGTATCAATGCAAAAAGAAGTTTTAAAAACGGCCATTTTTTCGGGAGCAGTAATTTTAATAATGCTTAAAGTGAAACAATAAAAGTGTAATATTCCTTTAAATTTTGTACCTGGGGGGGTGTCTATAGTATGCCTGTAAAGGGGCGCATGTTTCCCGTGTTTAAAACAGTCTGACAGCGAAATGACATTTAAAAGGAAAAAAAGTCATTTAAAACTACTCGCGGCTATTAATGAATTGTCGGTCTGACAATACACATAAAAGTTGATTGATAAAAATGAAGGGGAAACCCGAACCAAAATAAAAAAAATGCGTGGGGGTCCCCCTAAATTCCATACCAGGCCCTTCAGGTCTGGTATGGATTTTAAAGGGAACCCCACGCCAAAATTTTTAAAAAAATGGCGTGGAGTCCCCCCAAAAAACCATACCAGACCCTTATCTGAGAAAGCAACCTGGCAGGCCGCAGGAAAAGAGGGGGGACGAGAGAGCGCACCCCCTCCTGAACCGTACCAGGCCACGTGCCCTCAACATTGGGAGGGTGCTTTGAGGTAGCCCCCCAAAGCACCTTGTCCCCATGTTGATGGGGAGAAGGGCCTCATCCCCACAACCCTTGGTTGTGGGGGTCTGCGGGCGGGGGGCTTATCGGAATCTGGAAACCCCCTTTAACAAGGGGACCCCCAGATCCCGGCCCACCCCTGTGTGAGTTGGTAATGGGGTACAAATATACCCCTACCATTTCACAAAAAAAGTGTCAAAAAGGTTAAAAAACACAAGAGACGGTTTTTGACAAGTCCCCAGTTGGTAATGGGGTACAAATATACCCTACCATTTCACAAAAAAAGTGTCAAAAAGGTTAAAAAACACAAGAGACGGTTTTTGACAAGTCCTTTATTAATTCATTCTTCTTTCATCTTCTTTCTTCTGGGCTTTGTTCGGTGTTCTTCTTCTTCCTGCATCTTCTTCTTCCTCCATCTTCTTCTTCATCTTCTTCTTCTCCATCTTCTTCTTCCTCTGCTCTTCTCGTCCAGCATCTTCCTCCAGGCTCCTTCTCCGCTCCCTCCACACGATCCGCCTCAGTGGGAGTCTTCCGCCGCGTGGCACTTCGGTTCTTCTGACATTTCCTGAAGGGCCTGGTATGGAATTTAGGGGGACCCCCACGCATTTTTTTAAATATTTTGGTTCGGGGTTCCCCTGTGGGGAAATCCCATGCCGTTTTTTTCAATGAACTTTAATGTGTATTCATTAATAGCCGTGAATAGTTTTAAATGGCTTTTTTTTCTTTGAAATGTCATTTTGCTGTCAGACTGTTCTAAACACGGGAAACATGCGCCCCTTTACAGGCATACTATAGACACCCCCCAGGTATGAAATTTAAAGGAATATTTCACTTTTATTGTTTCATTCATTTCATTTAATTTGTTTCACTTTAAGCATTATTAAAATCACTGTTCCCAAAAAAACGGACGTTTTTAAAACTTCTTTTTGCATTGATAAATGTCCCCTGGGGCAGGACCCAGGTCCCCAAACACTTTTTATGACAATACCTTGCATATAAGCCTTTAAAATGAGCACTTTTGATTATTCATGTTCGTGTCCCATAGACTTTAACGGCGTTCGCGTGTTCGAACAAATTTTTTGTCTGTTCACAAGTTCTGCTGTGAACCGGGGGTGTTCGGCTCATCCCTAATATATAAAACTCATTGAAAAAAAATGGCATGGGGTTCCCCAGCCCATTACCAGGCCCTTTGGGTCTGGTATGAATATTAAGGGGAACCCCAAACCAAAAATTTAAAAAAAATTGCATGGGGTCCCCCCAAATTCCATACCAAGCCCTTCAGGTTTGGTATGGATATTAAGGGGAACCCTGCACCAAATTTAAAAAAATGGCCTTATTAAGGGGAACCCCAAACCAAAAATGTAAAAAAAATTGTGTGGGGTCCCCCCAAAATCCATACCAGACCATTCAGGTCCCTTCAGGTCACTTCAAGACCCCCACAACCACTGGCAATGATTGTGGGGATGAGGCCCAAACATCTTTGGGGGACAAGATGCTTTGGGGGCTACTCTAAAGCACCCTCCCCATGTTGAGGGCATGTGGCCTGGTACGGTTCATGAGGGGGGCGCTCTCTCGTCCCCCCTCTTTTCCTGCAGCCTGCCAGGTTGCATGCTCGTATAAGGGTCTGTTATGGATTTCGGGGGACCCATACATCATTTTTTTTTATTTGGTGCAGGGTTCCCTTTAATATCCATACCAGACCTGAAGGGCCTGGTATGAATTTTGGGGGACCTCCATGCAACTTTTTTTTTTTAAATTGCTTCGTGGTTCCCCTTAATATTCATACCAGACCCAAAGGGCCTGGCAATGGACTGGGGGGGAACCCATGCCGTTTTTTTTATCTATATTGCCTAGACCTGACAATTCATTACAGCCACAATCAGTTTTAAATGACTTTTTCCTTTAGAGATGTCATTTTGCTGTGGTACTGTTCTAACCTGCACCACTTTACAGGCATACTATAGACACCCGCAGGCACAATGTTTAAAGGAATATTTCATTTTTTATTGTTTCACTTTACTTATTGTTAAAATCACTGCTCCTGAAAAACTGACGTTTTTAAAACATTTTTTTGCATTGATACATGTCCACTGGGGCAGGACCTGAGTCCCCAAACACTTTTTATGACAATAACTTGCATATAAGCTTTTAAAATTTGCACGTTTGATTTTTATGTTCGTGTCTCCTAGACTTTAACAGTGCTCATGTGTTTGTCCAATTTTTTTGCCTGTTTGCATGTTTTGGTACGAACCAAACTGGGGGGTGTTCGGCTCATTCATAATAATAGCAATACCATGTAACTTTGGTTAATTAAAACATCTCTTTTCTAAAGACAGTGAACTTAAAGTGATACTAAAGCTTTGTTTTGTTTTTTTTAAATAACAAACATGTCATACTTACCTCCACTATGCAGCTCGTTTTGCACAGAGTGGCCCCGAACATCCTCTTCTGGGGTCCCTCAGTGGCTCTCATGGCTCCTCCCCGCATTAGATAACCCCCTAGGAGAAGCAATCTCCCGAGAGGGTCACCTTGCGGGCGCGCTCCCGAGTCATTCATTCAACGTCCATAGAAGCCGAATGTATGACTCGGCCCTGCTCCCCGGCGCCCAGGTCATTGGATTTGATTGACAGCAGCGGGAGCCAATGGCTGTGCTGCTATCAATCTATCCAATTAAAGCCAGGACTTCATGGAGAGAAGGACAGCGTGCCCCCACCGAAGAAGATGAAGGGGCTCAGGTAAGTAAAATGAGGGGGGCTAGGGGTCGCTGACTACCAGGTGTTTTTTTACCTTAATGCATAGGTTGCACTAAGGTGAAAAAAACAAGAGCCTTTACAACCCCTTTAAGTTAACCTCTTTAAAAAAATATATATTTTTACAAAAATGGCTTCTGGTTTGTTCGTAGCATATATATATGAAAAATATATAATATACAGGCCTTTATATTCTTTTAACCCCAATAGTTCTGAAAGGTGCCTTGGTGACCTAAAGAAAACACAGCAGGCCATGAAGCTGAGTATGTGTTTTGTGGATTGCTGAAAATGTCTTGCATGGAGATTCCATATGTTTTGTGAAACTTTCTTTCAATAAAAGTGGGCAGGACACCAAATACACTTTAGTTTATTAAATCTCAAGGGCCCTATGGGTTGATAGCTATCATGTACTCTCAGCTACTTCATACTAAAATAGACAAATCTCCTTTGGTAGTTAGGGATAAGTGAAAGATACTAACAAGTGGCTATCCCACTTGTTGGTATCTAAGGCTGTCAATAACAAGATTCCTTTTGGAGGCTGAGTTTGACTTCTGTAGACAATGTTACCTCTCAGCACACATAAAAGAGACTTCAAAGGGTGAAAGACATCAAACACAACAATGGTTGTATTATTATTTTCACATTTATTGTTTTACTACCACACAGATAATGTCTATGTATGCAATCAGATCCTGTTTGTACATTTGGATAGTCCTCTGGGCTATTACTTTGTCTTCTTCAATAAACAGAGTTTAAAAAAAAGTGGACAAGGAATACCATAAAAGAAAAGTCATTGGTAGTGCTACTTCAAGCTAATTTTCCCACAATTAATATAGAAGCACATGCATCCAATACATTTATTTATGTATGTATTTATTTAATCAGTTATGAATTACACATTGTACAAGAATAATGATATATAGACTAATAGCTTTTATTGATCTGATATATGCACACTCCTTTTATATAATCTAATTTAGTATAATATTAGTTTATGTGTTAATTATATCAAAAGTTATTAGATGTATAACATAAAAATAGGCATATCAGAGGCTTGAGGCTTGTACTGCATTACCTATTTAATTAGCTTTATTTGGTGATTGTGTGTGTGAAGTTTATGGGGCATTAAGGGCACACGGGCACCGCCCCCTCTATCATGTCACCCCCCTATATGTAGAATGGATAGATTCATGCATAGCATATGCCTTTGCTGCGTGAGATCCAGGAGAATAAACCTGATGATTTCAGGAATTTTCTCCAGATGACAGACCCCGTTTTTCACCGTCTGTTGGCTTTGTCCCCTTATATTACAAAGCAGGACACCTGCATGAGGCAAGCCATCACTCCGGAGCAGAGGCTACGTTGCAGTACTTGGCGACAGGGAGAAGTCTGCAGGACCTCTGGGGATCATTATTCCAGAGACCTGTTCTGCAGAAGGACTATATTAGGGTAAGTTTTCTCCTTTACCATCACATTCTATGTATTTAATGTATACTATTGTATTTCATTTCTTTCATCATTCCCTAATTACCATGATTGTAATATGCTGTGAATGTCCTCTTTATCTTCATGCATGCTGTAAGTTTTTAATGCTCCTTATTTGTCCTTCATGCATATTTGCCTTCACTAACCTCCCCAGCATGCAATCCTGGGCCCATATACACCTAGCCTAGTCACTTAACAATGTATTTTGTCAGCTCCATAGCACTGCTTTACCCTAAACACCCCCTAAAATGTGTCCAAATGTTATTGTTGTCCTTAACCACTTGCCGACCGCCTAACGCAGATATACTGCTGCAGAATGGCACGGGCAGGCAAAATCACGTACCTGGTACGTGATCTGCCTCCCGCGGGTGGGGGGCGCATCACGCCCCCCCCGGTGCCCGAGGTGGTTGGCTTCATTAGGGGAGCGATCCAGGCTGAGGGGGAGACCACTCATTTGTGGCCACCCCCTCACGATCGCTCCCCACAAATGAGATTCTTCCTCTGCTGCTGTATAGTAAACACCGGCAGAGGAAGTGATGTCATTGCTCCTCGGCTCTGTATTTTCCGTTCCGGCGCAGAGGAGTGAAGACATCAATGTGAGTGCACAACACTACACACAGTAAAACACACCAGGCACACTTTACACCCCCATCACCCCCGATCACCCCCTGATCACCCCCCAATCACCCCCCGTCACAGTGATACCAAGCAGTTTTTTTTTCTGATTACTGCATTGGTGTCAGTTTGTGACAGTTAGTGTGGTAGGGCAGTTAGGGTTAGCCCCCTTTAGGTCTAGGGTACCCCCCTAACCCCCCCAATAGAGTTTTAACCCCTTGATCACCCCCCATCGCCAGTGGCACTAAGTGATCGTTTTTCTGATTGCTGTATTAGTGTCACTGGTGACGCTAGTTAGGGAGGTAAATGTATAGGTTCGCCGTCAGCGTTTTATAGCGTCATGGACCCCTATATACTACCTAATAAAGGTTTTATCCCCTTGATTGCCCCCTAGTTAACCCTTTCACCAGTTACATAGTTACATAGTTACATAGTAGGTGAGGTTGAAAAAAGACACAAGTCCATCAAGTCCAACCTATGTGTGTGATTATGTGTCAGTATTACATTACATATCCCTGTATGTTGCGGTCATTCAGGTGATTATCTAATAGTTTCTTGAAGCTATCAATGCTCCCCGCTGAGACCACCGCCTGTGGAAGGGAATTCCACATCCTTGCCGCTCTTACAGTAAAGAACCCTCTACGTAGTATAAGGTTAAACCTCTTTTCTTCTAGTTGTAATGAGTGGCCACGAGTCTTATTAAACTCTCTTCTGTGAAAAAGTTTTATCCCTATTGTGGGGTCACCAGTACAGTATTTGTAAATTGAAATCATATCCCCTCTCAAGCGTCTCCTCTCCAGAGAGAATAAGTTCAGCGCTCGCAACCTTTCCTCATAACTAAGATCCCCCAGACCCTTTATTAGCTTTGTTGCCCTTCTTTGTACTCGCTCCATTTCCAGTACATCCCTCCTGAGGACTGGTGCCCAGAACTGAACAGCATACTCCAGGTGCGGCCAGACCAGAGTCTTGTAGAGCGGGAGAATTATCGTTTTATCTCTGGAGTTGATCCCCCTTTTAATGCATGCCAATATTCTGTTTGCTTTATTAGCAGCAGCTTGGCATTGCATGCCATTGCTGAGCCTATCATCTACTAGGACCCCCAGGTCCTTTTCCATCCTAGATTCCCCCAGAGGTTCTCCCCCCAGTGTATAGATTGCATTCATATTTTTGCCACCCCAATGCATTATTTTACATTTTTCTACATTGAACCTCATTTGCCATGTAGTCGCCCACCCCATTAATTTGTTCAGGTCTTTTTGCAAGGTTTCCACATCCTGCAGAGAAGTTATTGCCCTGCTTAGCTTAGTATCGTCTGCAAATACAGAGATTGAACTGTTTATCCCATCCTCCAGGTCATTTATAAACAAATTAAATAGGATTGGTCCCAGCACAGAACCCTGGGGAACCCCACTACCCACCCCTGACCATTCTGAGTACTCCCCATTTATCACCACCCTCTGAACATGCCCTTGTAGACAGTTTTCAATTCATGTACTCACCCTATGGTCCATGCCAACGGACCTTATTTTGTACAGTAAATGTTTATGGGGAACTGTGTCAAATGCTTTTGCAAACTCCAGATACACCACGTCTACGGGCCTTCCTTTATCTAGATGGCAACTCACCTCCTCATAGAAGGTTAATAGATTGGTTTGGCAAGAACGATTCTTCATGAATCCATGCTGATTTCAGCTGGTACCATTCCAGTCAATAGACTGTCTGTAAAAATTAGGAACAACGGTCTGGCATTCACCTGACTGAGTTCCCTAAGTACCCTTGGATGCAAGCCATCTGGTCCCGGTGATTTATTAATGTTAAGTTTCTCAAGTCTACTTTTAATTCCGTCCTCTGTTAACCATGGAGGTGCTTCCTGTGTTGTGTCATGAGGATAAACACTGCAGTTTTGGTTACTGAAGCCCCCCGATTCACTTGTGAAGACTGAGGAGAAGAATAAATTCGATACCTTTGCCATCTCCCCATTCTTTGTAACCAGATGTCCTTCCTCATTCTTTATGGGGCCAATATGGTCTGTCCTCCCTTTTTTACTGTTTACATACTTAATGAATTTCTTGGGATTTTTTTTGCTCTCCTCCGCTATGTGTCTTTCATGTTCTATCTTAGCCGTCCTAATTGCACCCTTACATTTCTTATTGCATTCTTTATAAAGTCTGAATGCTGAGGATGATCCCTCAACCTTGTATTTTTTGAAGGCCTTCTCCTTTGCTTTTATATGCATTTTTACATTGGAGTTAAGCCATCCAGGATTTTTGTTCGCTCTCTTAAATTTATAACCCAATGGGATACATTGGCTAATGCCCTTATTTAATATGCTCTTAAAGCAAACCCATCTCTCCTCCGTATTCTTTGTTCCTAATATTTTATCCCAATTTATGCCTTTTACCAAGGTTTGTAGTTTAGGGAAGTTGGCTCTTTTGAAATTCAGTGTCTTTGTGTTCCCTTCATGTTTCCTATTTGTGTGATTTATACTGAAACTAATTGACCTGTGATCGCTGTTACCTAAATTGCCCCGTATTTCCACATCTGTGACCAGGTCTGTATTGTTGATAATCAGTAGATCCAGTAATGTTTTATTTCTAGTTGGTGCGTCTACCATCTGACCCATAAAATTGTCCTGCAAGACATTAAGGAACTGGCGAGCCTTAAATGAATGCGCGGTTCCCTCCGACCAGTCTATGTCTGGATAATTAAAATCCCCCATTATGATAACACTTCCCATCCTTACTGCTAATCCAATTTGTGATAGGAGATCCGTCTCCACTTCCTCCCTCAGGTTAGGGGGCCTATAGCATACTCCCAGTATTATTTTCCCCTTAGCTTCATCCCTTTGGAGCTCTACCCATAAGGATTCCACCTCCTCTCTAGCTCCCTCAGTGATGTCATCTCTCAGTTGTAACAAGGGGTTAAATTCTGTGTTACATTTATTCATAGGTTCATTCATATATTTACCCTTTCAGATATGTGGTCAGTAAATGCAAGGATTAAAACACACAACACAAAGAATGTAATAAAAAGTTTTACTTAGCTTAGATTAAAGATGTATTACAGATGATACGATACAGGATAAATATAGCATATTCAATTCCAGGGGACCCCATAACTACTGACAGTTCTGGAAGGCGATGGTCTGTTCAAACTCTAGGCATAATCATGTCCTTAGAAGAAGTCCACTGCCCTTCTCTATTGTCTGACCTTTTAAAGGCTAGATGGCAGGCGTGAAAAAGCTGGTTTTATCTGGTACTAACAAAAGACTAACCATAATGTTCTCGAGACAATGACCCTCTGTGAGTGGCCATCTGTGAGCTCAGAAACATACATTTTACATATATAGAAATATATATATATATATAGAAATATATATATATATATATATATATATATATATATATATATATATATATATATATATATATATATATATATATATAATCACCTTACAACTATTACTAAGTCTCTTGTAATTCAGCAACTAAAGTTATATATGAATATAGACCCATACTACATTCCACCCCTTGACTTACAAGTTTCTTAGTTTAGTTAATAATACTCAAGATTACTTATAGATATATTAAGATGTTCTACTCAAGGTAGTCTTTTCGCTTGTATTCCAATATAAACATTTCTGAATTCATTAATTTCATCCTTCACATTTCCAGTATTATGAGTATGTATGCGAAGCACTCCCCATTATTAAATATGGTCCATCTCCCATATATCCCACCCCTTGGGAATTTTCCACATGTAAATCAATGTATAACAGATTTACATCCTTCCGCACCTCGTCTTATTTATCTAAAGTTCTATCTCTTGACCCACTTTCTCTGTCTGATTTACCTGTCCAGAAAATCTCATTCTGCTATCTTAGGGCTTAAAAATATAAAAAATGTCCAAGCTTATAAAAACAACTATATTTTGGACTAACAGAATAACACCAAACTTCCTTTTGAAAGTAAAGGCATGAGCATCAAACTTTCCTTTCCAAGAGTTTAAACACATAGATACTTGTCAAAGTCCTCCATATCTGGTGATGGACAGCAGAGTCTTAGACATCCGGTTACCAGATCGCAGCTACAGCATAGCACTTGCAACACTGTAGAACTGAAAGAACTGTAGAATACAAAGTCCATAACCTTCGGACTAATGCAGCTCACAAGTCATAAACGTGCAGGCACATAACCACAGTGGCTGGAACTTTTACAGACCGTTCAGGCACATGACCATCAGAGCAGATAAAACAGTTCAAGTACTTCACCATCAGATTCAGGTACTTAACCATGATAGCGGATGGAACAGTTCAGGTACTCGACCCTCAGAACAGGTGGAACTTGCACCAACAATTCAGCTGCTGATCATTGGTAAAGACTTTATAGACCGTTGCTGCTGTCAAAAGTGTTTGTCTCCTTTCTCCAATATGCTTCTAGTTGACATCATGGCAGGTGCGTTACCAAATATGTCAGTCCAACATTCCTTAATTAACAACAATGCCCATATAGCCCATTATAGATTTCTGAACAGGCACATCGATAATCATTAGTGACCTGTCTTAACACTGAAAAACTCAGCTTTCTACATTAAAGGTGAAATATTATTACAGGTATATTACTTATCCCCCACCTGAACTATACACTACTCTGTCTCAAATTATAGGCCCAACTTTAAACTACTTCATGTGTGTTTCCTCTATGCACTTTGATCTCATTCCACACTCTAAAGATATTCTGGCAGGCTAACTGGCTCTTGTCTACACTGATCCCAATATGTGCATATAATATGCCCATGCATATGTGTCACTGTACTCTACATGCCAGTCCCACCCCAAGCAATCAAGGAGAATTGAGGAAAACAAAACCTGTGAACCTTTTTTATAACTCTTTTTCTTTACCAAGAAAATTTTATGAAAACTCAGTCAGGTGTATAGAACAGGGTGGTCAAAGAATCACTGAGTGTCAGATATAATTGACCATATATATACCACTAGAACACCTCATGTTGAAAGACTTAAAAATTGTGTTCATTGCAATAATATTAACCTAAATGCACAATTATAAGTAGACATAAGTACTTTTTTTTTCTTGATAAATAAAATGATTACTTTAAATGTAAACTATCAATCATGCAGGAAAATGTACTTTATATGTAAAACCCCAGGCACACTCCCACAGTGGTAATGCCTTACAGTTCCACCAAGATAATTATGTCAGAATATACAGAATAGATGCTGCCATAATTTAGCTTACATATACACAGAAAAGAACAATATGTAAATGTTTGGGTATTCTTATACCCTTCAAACCATTTCAAGTATTATATAATTCCAGATATCAAAACAATCTTGCTGTCAATATTCAAACATTATTTGTTCTATATCATTTTATATGCAACTCAATCAGAGAAAACCCTTATAAATCTATCATGCAGCATCGAGAGTATTAGCTGCTCTGGTTTACAATCAGTTCCAATGAAAACTTTCAGTACATTTGCATATTGCATAAAAATAACAACAAAAACAACATAAATGATTCAGTTTGACTGTAATCTTCATCTTTAGTTCTTGGACATCAAACCATATCAGAAAGGTGGATTGATGCTGTTTAATATTGTCCAGGAACTAAACAAAATAAAAGGTATTTAGTGTGATATTTTTACAGTTCCTTCCTAGAAAGTAACAAATAGTTAGCAACAAACACATTTAACCAACACTTTCCACAAACTACAAAACATATGGCCATTATTTCTGTTTTTCATGAGTGTACTTTTATTACCCTTATTAATTGAGCTCATATTACTTAATTAATTATCACCATGTGGATTTTTATTAAAGGACGTCCATTCAAAGTTGTCATTAACCATGGTTGAAATAATTCACAAGAACATTATATGGTGTTCATCACATTTGTGCACAAACATACATCACCAAACTCATATTGATGTTTCTATTGCAACCTCTTGTTCAATACCATACAGATCTACGAAACTTCTAGGAATAGATCTGGTTCCTTCTGTATTAACGAAAAAAACATTAGTGTTGTATCCTAGAACATGACACTATTACATTCACCAATAAAATTATATAATCATGACTGCTATTCAGGATTTTAAAGGGTGTTAACATCAATCAGCCATTTACTTTCTTTGTTTCAAATAATCCTAGATTTATATAACAATAACTAACAATTTCAACTAGGATGTTATTTTTCAACATAATTAAGCATTTCTTAGATGTTCAGCACTGTCCTGCTTTTCACAGGCACAAGCTTTTTAAGGGGGGGTTAAGGGGAAATCTCCCTCTATTAAGGGATCGTCTCCATCCAAGCAGGCTCTTACAAATACAGTCTACAGCTGCAGCTCTTCCTTTCACAACATGCTGGACTATTGTCCGGGGGGGGGGGGGGGGTGCTGCAAGCTGCAGCCATTCCTGTTAACTATGAAATTTTCAGTTAAACATACAAAAGACTCACTTTTCTCAAAACTTTTGCCTTTAGTTACTTAACTATTCTAATGCTAAACATACTTAAACATCAGTAGCCAAATGCATTTTTACATATCATCCATACAAGCAACTTTTCCTCACCAATAGCTAGCTAAACAACCAACAAAAGAGCTCAACATTTAAACTCAACACATATATTACTGCAGTAATCACTATCTAAGCATCAATACAGGTCATATTTTTCCTTTTCCTACCTGTTTTCTGCTCATCGTTTTCAAACCTTGAGCATCAGTGAACGGGCCACTCGTCCACCTAATGCAGTCATCAGCTCATCTCTTCTATATATCAAAAAATCTAAAGCTTGCCGGGGGTTCGCTAAGCACACAATGAGTGGAAACATTCGACCATCTACCCCCTTTGCTCTGTTTATCCAATGTAAATCAAACATATCTGCCACTAACTGCCACCAAAGCAAAGCTAGCAACAAACCTCCCATTACAGTGCACACTAATAATACAGTTTCCCAATTGTCAAAAAACATTACAGTTCACAACAGTATTACTAGGATTAATCACTGCACTTCAAACCAGCACTGAAAGGGTTAAATATCCTGCTCACAGCGCCATTATGTAACAAGGGGTTAAATTCTGTGTAACATTTATTCATAGGTTCATTCATATATTTACCCTTTCAGATATGTGGTCAGTAAATGCAAGGATTAAAACACACAACACAAAGAATGTAATAAAAAGTTTTACTTAGCTTCGATTAAAGATGTATTACAGATGATATGATACAGGATAAATATAGCATATTCAATTCCAGGGGACCCCATAACTACTGAAATTTCTCTAAGGCGATGGTCTGTTCAAACTCTAGGCACAATCATGTCCTTAGAAGAAGTCCACTGGCCTTCTCTATTGTCTGACCTTTTAAAGGCTAAATGGAAGGCGCGAAAAAGCTGGTTTTATCGGGTTCTAACAAAAGAACCATAATGTTCTCGAGACAATTTTACATATATAGGAATATATATATATATATATATATATATATATATATATATATATATATATATATATATATATATACATATATATATATATATATATATATATATATATATATATATATATATATATATATATATATATATATATATATATATATATATATATATATATATATATATATATATATATGCATATATATTTTTATATATATATATATATATATATATATATATATATATAAAAATCAGTAATCACCTTACAATGATTACTAAGTCTCTTGTAATTCAGCAACTAAAGTTATATATGAATATAGACCCATACTACACCAGTGATCACCGTATAACTGTCATGGGTGACGCTGGTTAGTTTAGTTTATTTTTTATAGTGTCAGGGCACCCGCCATTTATTACCTAACAAAGGTTTAGCCCCCTGATCGCCCGGCGGTGATATAACTTAGGTTTTAGGGTCAGATAGGGTCTGTGTCGCCCCGGGCAGCGTCAGGTTAGCGCCAGCACTGCTAACACCCACGCACCATACACCTCCCTTAGTGGTATAGTATCTGAATGGATCAATATCTGATCTGATCAGATTTATAATAGCGTTCCCCAGCAGTTTAGGGTTCCCAAAAACGCAGTGTTAGCGGGATCAGCCCAGATACCTGCTAGCACCTGCGTTTTGCCCCTCGGCCCAGCCCACCCAAGTGCAGTATCGATCAATCACTGTCACTTAGAAAACACTAAACGCATAACTGCAGCGTTCGCAGAGTCAGGCCTGATCCCTGCGATCGCTAACAGTTTTTTTGGTAGCGTTTTGTTGAACTGGCAAGCACCAGCAGCCTAGTACACCCCGGTCGTAGTCAAACCAGCACTGCAGTAACACTTGGTGACATGGCGAGTCCCATAAGTGCAGTTCAAGCTGGTGAGGTGGCAAGCACAAGTAGTGTCCTGCTGCCACCAAGAAGAAGACAAACACAGACCTGTTGTGCCCATAATGCCCTTCCTGCTGCATTCGCCAATCCTAATTGGGAACCCACCACTTCTGCAGCACCCGTACTTCCCCCATTCAAATCCCCAACCAATTGCAGTCGGCTGCATGAGAGGCATTTTCTTTATGTCCTCCCGAGTACCCCTACCCAACGAACCCCCCCAAAAAAGATGTTGTGTCTGCAGCAAGCGCGGATATAGGCGTGACACCCGCTATTATTGTCCCTCCTGTCCTGACAATCCTGGTCTTTTCATTGGTGAATGTTTTGAACGCTACCATACACGAGTATTAGCGTAGGGTACAGCATTACACAGACCAGGTATACTTTCACAGGCTCTCCCAAGATGCCATCGCATTTTGAGAGACCCGAACCTGGAACCGGTTACAGTTATAAAAGTTACAGTTGCAAAAAAAGTGTAAAAAAAAAAATATATCAAAAAAACAAAAACAAAAATAGTTGTCATTTTATTGTTCTCTTTCTCTCTATTCTCTCTCTATTGTTCTGCTCTTTTTTACTGTATTCTATTCTGCAATGTTTTATTGTTATCATGTTTTATCATGTTTGCTTTTCAGGTATGCAATTTTTTATACTTTACTGTTTACTGTGTTTTATTGTTAACCTTTTTTTGTTTTCAGGTACGCCATTCAGCTGCAGTGCGGATTTATTTATCTTGACAGCAACAGCGTTTGTTCCCACGATATATAAAGCCGTGACTCCAGCGGAGGTGATATATGCCGAAGCATTGGGGCAGCAGGGGCGGAGGACCGATTTGCTCCTAACTGTTGGGGCAGATGCCCCCATGCTTCGGCATATATAAATGGTGCATGTATGCCCATCATTAGAAGTGGGTGGATGAAGGGAGGTATTCTAATGGTGGGCATACCCACCAATCAATCTCTTTTTTTTCGTTCAGCCCACAGGCTGCATGAAAAAAAAAAAGATTACAATATATGCCCAACAAAGACCAGCAACATACTGGTATGTTGCTGGACTTTGAGTGGTTATACCAGAATGATGCCTGCAGGTTTAGGTATCATCTTGGTATCATTCTTTCAGCCAGCGGTCGGCTTTCATGTAAAAGCAATCCTAGTGGCTAATTAGCCTCTAGACTGCTTTTACAAGCAGTGGGAGGGAATGTCCCCCCCACCGTCTTCCATGTTTTTCTCTGGTTTTCCTGCCCCAACAGGGAACCTGAGAATGCAGCCGGTGATTCTGCCAGCTGACCATAGAGCTGATCAGAGACCAGAATGGCTCTAATCATCTCTATGGCCTAAGAAACTAGAAGCTACGAGCATTTCATGACTTAGATTTCGCCGGATGTAAACAGCGCCATTGGGAAATTGGGAAAGCATTTTATCACACTGATCTTGGTGTGGTCAGATGCTTTGAGGGCAGAGGAGAGATCTAGGGTTTAATAGACCCCATTTTTTTCAAAAAAGAGTACCTGTCACTACCTATTGCTATCATAGGGGATATTTACATTCCCTGACATAACAATAAAAATGATAAAAAAAAATAAAAAATGAAAGGAACAGTTTAAAAATAAGATAAAAAAGCAAAAAAAAAAAAAAAAGCACCCCTGTCCCCACCTGCTCTCGCGCAAAGGTGAATGCAAGCGTTGGTCTGGCGTCAAATGTAAACAGCAATTGAACCATGCATGTGAGGTATCACCGCAAAGGTCAGATTGAGGGCAATAATTTTAGCAGTATACCTCCTCTGTAAATCTAAAGTGGTAACCTGTAAAGGCTTTTAAAGGCTTTTAAAAATGTATGTAGTTTGTCGCCACTGCACATTTGTGCACAATTTTAAAGTATGTCATGTTTGGTATCCATGTACTCGGCCTAAGATCATCTTTTTTATTTCATCAAACATTTGGGCAATATAGTGTGTTTTAGTGCATTAAAATTAAAAAAGTGTGTTTTTTCCCCCAAAAATGTGTTTGAAAAATTGCTGCGCAAATACTGTGTGAAAAAAAATGAAACACCAACCATTTTAATCTGTAGGGCCTTTGCTTTAAAAAAATATATAATGTTTGGGGGTTCAAAGTAATTTTCTTGCAAAAAAAAATAATTTTTTCATGTAAACAAATAGTGTCAGAAAGGGCTTAGTCTTCAAGTGGTTAGAAGAGTGGGTGATGTGTGACATAAGCTTCTAAATGTTGTGCATAAAATGCCAGGACAGTTCAAAACCCCCCTAAATGACCCCATTTTGGAAAGTAGACACCCCAAGCTATTTGCTAAGAGGCATGTCGAGTCCATGGAATATTTTATATTGTGACACAAGTTGCAGGAAAAGGACACACTTTTTTTTTTGCACAAAGTTCTCACTAAATGATATATTGCTCGAACATGCCATGGGAATATGTGAAATTACACCCCAAAATACATTCTGTTGCTTCTCCTGAGTACGGGGATACCACATGTGTGAGACTTTTTGGGAGCCTAGCCGCATATGGGACCCCAAAAACCAAGCACCGTCTTCAGGATTTCTAAGGGTGTAAATTTTTGATTTCACTCCTCACTGCCTATTACAGTTTCCTAGGCCATGGAATGCCCAGATGGCACAAACACCCCCCCCAAATTACCCCATTTTGGAAAGTAGACACCCCAAGCTATTTGCTGAGAGGTATGTTAGTATTTTGCAGACCTCGTTTTTTGTCACAAAGTTTTGAAAATTGAAAAAAAAAAAAAAAAAAAAATTTTTCTTTTCTTTCTTCATTTTCAAAAACAAATGAGAGCTGCAAAATACTCACCATGCCTCTCAGCAAATAGCTTGAGGTGTCTACTTTCCAAAATGGGGTCATTTGGGGGCTTTTGTGCCATCTTGGCATTTTATGACCTTGGAAACTGTGATAGGTAGTGAGGAGTGTAGTGAGAGGTGAAATCAAAAATTTACGCCCTTAGAAATCCTGAAGGCGGTGCTTGGTTTTCGGGGCCCCGTACGCAGCTAGGCTCCCAAAAAGTACCACACATGTGGTATCCCCATACTCAGAAGAAGCAGCTAAATGTATTTTGGGGTGCAATTCCACATATGCCCATAGCCTGTGTGAGCAATATATCATTTAGTGACAACTTTTTGTAAATTTTTTTTTTTTGTCATTATTCAATCACTTGGGATTGAAAAAAAATAATATTCAATGGGCTCAACATGCCTCTCAGCAATTTCCTTGGGGTGTCTACTTTCCAAAATGGGGTCATTTGGGGGGGGTTTGTACTGCCCTGCCATTTAAGTACCTCAAGAAATGAGATAGGCAGTCATAAACTAAAAGCTGTGTAAATTCCAGAAAATGTACCCTAGTTTGTAGACGCTATAACCTTTGCACAAACCAATAAATATACGCTTATTGACATTTTTTTTTTACCAAAGACATGTGGCTGAATACATTTTGGACTAAATGTATGATTAAAATTGAGTTTATTGTATTTTTTTATAACAAAAAGTAGAAAATATCGTTTTTTTCAACATTTTCGGTCTTTTTCCATTTATAGCGCAAAAAATAAGAACCGCAGAGGTGATCAAATAGCATCAAAAGAAAGCTCTATTTGTGGGTACAGAAAGACGCAAATTTCGTTTGGGTACAGCATTGCATGACTGTGTAATTAGCAGTTAAAGCGACACAGTGCCAAATTGTAAAAAGTGCTCTGGTCAGGAAGGGGGTAAATCCTTCCGGGGCCTAAGTGGTTAAACTCATTTATAACCCCCCTAAAATTTTTCCAATGGGCCATCAGAGGGGGGGAGAAATATGAAAAGTGGACCTTATATTTTGGTCTTTAAATACTCCTTAAACTAAATGTTATACTGATGTTGGCCAAAAATGTTTGTGTTTAATCTGCTTGCAATGTTTATGTGCAAAAGTACTATTTTTTTTAATGTTTTGACTCCACAGTTTCCTTCAAGGCCACATGAATGGCAGACTTTGCCGACCATTGGGACTTTCCCAACTGTGGAGGGGCAATTGATGGGAAGCACTTCCACATTGTCCCACCACCCCATTCGGGGTCATACTATTTTAATTATAAGAGGTTTCATATATTGTGTTAATGGAGGTGGTGTCAGTGACATACAAGTTTCTCTATGTGGACGTGGGGAAGAATGGCCGGATGTCGGATGGTGGAATCTTTGCCCAGATGGAGTTCTACACACATATCCAGAGTGGTGCCTTGGGATTGCCACCTGTGGAAGAGAACGTTGAAGGACTTGCATTTGTTTTTATTGCTGATGAAGCATTTGGTCTGGGTGATCACATGATGAGGCCATTCCCCCAGAGGACCCTTACCTCGAAGAAGTGGGTTTTTAATTTCCGGCTGGCCAGAGCCCTAAGAGTCATGGAGAACACCTTTGGGATAATGGCCAGCCAGTTCCGCCTATTTCTAACGACTATAAATATGGCAGAGTACAAACTTAACCAAATCGTGTTAGCATGCTGCATTTTGCACAACCTTTTAAAGAGAAATGCTACTAATTATGTAGCCTCAGTTGGGCCTGAGGCCGGACTTCATGAACCAACAATGATGGCCCTGGAAGCTGGCCATCCTGGCTTGCCCCCCAGGCTCGTCCGTGAAGTGTGTCAAAAATATGTGGAATATTTTACGGGTAGGGGAGCCACTGCTATGCCAGCAAATTTTTAAATATTTGCAAAATAAAAAAAAATTATATGATAAAATCTTGAATTTGATTTACTGCTTGGGTTTCTTTTATCTGTCTCCTAGGTTCTCCTAGTGCACGTGTAGTGCCAAGTGGTTTTTCCATTATTAAATAACACCCATTGTCACTGTAAACACATTAATACAATAATACAAAAACCGGTATTGAGCATTGAAAGAAGAAGCCACTCATTGTTGAGTATAAAACCTTTTACTCCATGCACATTCACATGTGCTTTGTAAAACCTTTTTTGCTAAAAAAAATAACATCTTTGTTTTATAAATTTTTATCTTGAAAATAATATTTTGGTACATAAACAGGCATGTTTCAAAACATAACATACACAACTCAGGAACTTCAACATTGAAAAACTGAAGGCAATATCAGACATTATAGTGTCAAAAATGTCTTGATATTGCCTTCATCAGATGGGGTGATGTCACCCCTGTCAAAGCCAAATTTAGAAGATGCACACAAATTGGGAGTAAAAATTGGGATTTCCCTCCTGATCCCATGCCTAATGTCAACATGTGGGGATCAATGGATGTGTTTTGGGGTTTTGGGGGTGCAAAACCTACTAGAGTTGCTAGGAATGGGTTGCACCCACAAAATGTGTACATTGAAATCCCCTGATGGCAGATAGCACATGTTGACACACCGTGTGCATCTTTCAAATTTGGCTTTTAAAATGTATAAAAAGGTTATTTAATTTTTCGTCAAAAAAATTTAAAAAGTTGTAATTTTTTTAATTTAAATTCTTCCTAGTACATCAATCATGTTCTTCATTCTTTGTTCAATCTCCTTGGTTTTTTTCCTTGATGAGGTCTAAATCCCGACTACAAAATGATATCCTGGATTAGCCTTTGTGCACTGTCAGTCATAAAATGAGTAGATTGTTCTTTCACAACATGCATATCACCTAAAAGAAAAAATACACACCATGTATTATAAATTTGCAGGCATACATCTATTACCTGAATCTGTGGTGTCAGACACTCACCTGTTGTGGTAACAATTTCCACCACCTCTCCTTCCTCCACATCCTGAGGTTGTGTTCTCTGTTCCCCTTCTTCAGGAGGTGGGGGGTTCCTGTTGTCCTCCGACATCCCAAGTCTTTTCTCCCCTATGAGAATGAAACAAAAGGTATACTTAGCACACAGATATTTTTGGCCAGAAATATGAATGTGAAACATTGTTTGGAAGTGGGGTACAATTGTCTGTTTGGGCAGAGTTCCAAGTTGAAGACATTTATTCCCTTAACAAAACTGCAATACTTACCTTTTTTGGACAAGTTTCACACATGGAGAGACCCCTAGTATCCACTGGAGTACCTGTGTGGGACACCCTAAAAAGTTTGTTCTTGTGTCCCACACTAGTTCTCCTGAGTCCAGATGTGTCAACAGCTGCTGAGTGTCCTCTCCTTACATTACACTGAATCAAGTTTTCTATTCATTCTAGTTACAAACACATCTAGACAACAATGTCCTAAACTTCTTTTAATACAAATTAGCATGACCAAATGTAGTTAACCCTGTATCTGCCTAAAACATTGTATTTAGTTGGTGAGCGAACGATGTTTACTATGAACGATTACTGTGCCCACGAGCCTGAAAGTTGCCATTTTAAACAGTAAAGAAAAGCACTTGGCGCAGCATGCAAGTAATAATACTAATCAGAACACACGACAACTACTTACTTTTTAGAAGCCCTTTCTTGATCCTTCTGTACTGATCCTGCTCCCTCAATTTAAGGTCTGACCAGCGTTTCCTCAATTGCTCCTTGGATCGTCGTACCCCAAAATTCCTGTGCAGACTCTTCACAACTTTAGTCATGATCTTGGCCTTTCTCACATTTGGGTTTAGGTAAGGTCCATACTTCCCGTTATAGTCAGCCCTCTTCAATATGTCCACCATCTCCACCATCTCTACAAAGGCCATATTTGAGGCCTTAAATCTTCTCCTCCAGGATCGGGACGTTTTGGTTTCCGGGCTTTCCTCCTCCTCGTTACTGCTATTATGCACCTGCTGTGTCTCCGCCATATACATCTCCCACTGTGCCGAAAGAGAAGGGGTGGGGAATATTATAGAAAGAACGTCAGAGGCGGGCGTGGCGGCCGGAGTTTCACGCAACGGCAGTGTATATAAAGCTAACATGCGTGTGTCGTACCTACATTCTGTGTGCATAGGAAGAAGGAGCAGAAGTGCCAAACGTTCTAACGAAGGTAACATTTTAACTTGGGACATCAGTGGCCTATACTGATTTGAGATTGAGGCCTATATTGGCATAAGATTAGGAGAGTTTAGCCTGATATTCGTTTTTTGTCTTGTATTTTGTCTTGCAGCAAATATGAAACAATTCAAAGACCCTGATTTCATGAGCCATTTCATTGACAAATACAGGGATATGCGTAATTTATGGGAGGTTAAAACCCGTTATATCGCAATAAACCGGCTAGGAAGGCATCGCTGGAGAAACTGCTGCAATTTGTGAAGACGCAGGTCCCCAACACAGACATCGAGTTTGTGGAGAGGAAAATTGGTAGCTTGAGAAGCACATATAGGAAGGAGCTTAATAAGGTCCAGGCTTCCATGAGATCAGGAGCAGCAGTAGAGGATGTGTATGTACCCAGTCTGTGGAACTACAACAGGATTCGGTTTCTGGAAGACCAGATGGAAGTCAGGGAATCAGTTTCCCTGACTTCCATCCAGCCTTCCCTCAACCCTTCCCTCAACCCCAGCTGAGGCTTCCGAGGACCAACCTGGGCCTTCCATCCTGGAAGAAGTGGAGAAGCCCAGCTGGAGCCAGGTATAGTATTTTTTAACATATTTATTTTCCGAAAATTAATGTTGCTAACTAGATGTTATTATTGATAATAAATGTATGATTTAACAAAAAGTGTTTTACATATCAATAGACAGTAGGGGCTAAAAATGATTGTGACAAGAATGAAAAATGCTGGGCTCAGAATGATAGTCTTTTCTATTTATTAACTATAAATATGCAACAGTCATGAGCTGAAAATTGTGTGTGATTGATGAACCAAAAACTAAAACTATGTCCCTTTTTCATACACAGGAAGACCTCAGCCAGGACGAGGCTCTGGAATGTGGCACACAGGAGGAGGCGGGGGTAAGTGTCAGCCAGGAGGTGGTGGGGGTAAGTGTCTGCCAGGAGGTGGTGGGGGTAAGTGTCTGCCAGGAGGTGGCCGGGCCCAGTAGGAGCCTCACCCAGTCCCAGGTGCCTCCCCTCCGCCTTCTAAGAAAAGGGGCCAGGAAGGGGAGTAACTTGGAGGAGTCAGCACTGGGCCTCATTACGGAGGCTAATGCGGCCCTGAAAAGCCCCCCGATGCTGAAGAGGCCTATGGCTGCTATGTAGCTGCCAAATTGCAGAAAATGGAGGAGGGCCAATGCGTCAGGTGTGAGAAACATTTTTTTGAGGCCATTTATAAGGGGTTGAGTGGCCAAATTAGTGATAGCATGCACTTAGTTGCGCTCACCCACCCTCTTCCTCCTTCTCCTCCTCCTGCCACAAGTCCACCTCCAGAGCCACAGTCTCCAAGGAAGGCTGCAGGGAAGGCTGCAGGGAAGCGTGGAGGGAAGGCTGCAAGGAAGACAGGAAAGTGACGAACTGGGTTCAGTCTGGTCTGACAAAAGACGCAGACTGTTGTAGTACCACAGCCTGGGGACATATATGTCATCTGCTGCTGTTCATGATCTCTGAGAGTCCTGAACCAGATTGTGCTCCCCATTAATGAACATCTTTGTTGCATAATTACCAATCACATTGTATAGGAGGGGGTTTCTTAACCAGAGATCCTCTAAGGAGTCCTCACATGATCCCACAAGGAGTCACCCGGCCAGCCAACATCTTCAAAAAGGGGCATCCCATCCGTCCATGCGCTGCTTGCAAGGCGTCACATGGGTAGGAGAAATTCCCCATGCGTGGGAGGCATGCAGGGAGTTGAAAGAATCAGCACCTGTAGTAAATCAGCAGGGGACATTATTGTAAAATACGTTGTATATTGCACAACCACACGGTACAGGGTTTGAGTGCAAAAATGTTAATTGAATTCTATTTATAAAGGGACGGTCAGGCACATCTTAAGGCATAACCCACGTTCACATTATTGGTCTGGTACATATATATGTAATGTAGGCAGTAGGCACAAATATGATAAATAAAAGTGCATACTGCATATTGGGTCGCATCAAGCTCTCCCATGCAGTATTTGTGTGGGATCCAGTGGGGTTTATTGTAGGTTTATTAAATCTATTTAATAATCAATGGGAACCAACTAAGAATGAGGGAAAGAGAGAAAAGGTGGAAGACAGAGAAGGAAAGGGAGTGAGGGAGTGGGGAAAGGGCATGAAGACGTGAGAAGACATGGGATGGGAAAAAGTTTGGAAAACGATGAGGAGGAAGTATGTAAAGACTAGACTGTGAGGGATAGGAATGATGGGTGAAAATGAACAATTGTGTGAGTGAGAGGAGTGAAGGAATTGGTGAATGGGAAAAGTGTGTGAAAAATAAAAGGAGAAGAGCTGGTGGCAGGTGAATAATGGAATGTTCAGATAATAACACAGTGTTGCAATGTTGTACAACACTGCGATGTGAGAAGAATGTGGATATACAGAAATGAAATAAAAATAAAAATAGGATAACCCAAACCAAACAAAACTAACTCAAAATAAATCAAATCAGAAACAAGTGAATGTGGTGTGAATGAACGATAATGGATGAAATAAGGGACAGGGGAACGATGAGAGTGAGTGAGATGAAAGGTGTGGTGAAAAAATGGTGAAATGAAAAATGGAGAAGTGGGTGAATGAAAGTGGAAAGGCAAGCAGTAAGTGGGGAAAACAAAATGAGTTGTTGTAAAAGGTAATATGTGATAGGGGGAGTGAAGGACGTGAAAAACTAACACATGGTTACCTTGATAGAAAAGTTACTATGCCACCAGAACTATCCAGTTTATAGTTTGCGTAAAGCCAACCAATTTGGAATATGAAAATCTTATGAGTATATCAATATATCACTGCCCCTGGGCTCTGTAGAGCAATGGGTTGCACGGCAAAGCCCAGGTACCGCCAAAAACCGTATTAGAAATAATGTCACCTGCATGTGGGATGACAAAAGACATGTGACCATCACAGTGGAAGACTAGCGGTCATCTCTTGACCGACCAAGAGTTACACTGTCATATATAGAGAATCGTAACTCCCCTGATAGGCCACAGCGCTGTGATAACACCGCATAGACGGCGCTCCTCATGTGACTGCCTCAGCGTTCCAAAAGACGTAAGTCTTGGTAACCACCGTCACCTCTGCTGTAATAGCGTGACGTTGTCGCATCATGCACACGCACTGAAGCGCGCATGCGCGAGCGCGCTGTCCAGAAGTGATTTGGGATGCCGCTGGCAGAGAAAAAGAAAACCAGGCTGTCGGGACCAATTCCGCGACCTGGTGGTTGCAAAAAGGGAGCACAGGACCCTATGCTCCCCACCCTGCCAGTAAGACGCACCAGGCAGAGGGAACGTACACCCATGACACGTGGCGGCCAGGGGACAAGAGTGGGACCCAGGAGGAAAAATTATGAGACAATGCACATATTGTGTATATGACAACACATCAGTGTTTCACATGACATGTGCGTTAAATCAATGATATATAATCAACAAAGGAATTAAAAGTTCATATCTAATATTGTCTTATCAAAAAGATTGTCAAGATCTGTGCACTGATACTGGCAATTTGAGTGGTCGTTACCTCTGTATAATATATATATATATATATATTGTGTTTCTTAAATAGAGTTATTCTAGAGAGTATATAAGGAGTAAGATGACACCAGGAAATTTATTGTAAGGTAAGATCTTGCTGTAATGGTGATTCCAGGAGGAGTTCGTAATTGCGATCATATTCTCCTGAATTAAACTCAGTTTAATCATTGGGTTGACCTGGTCATCATCTATAAATTTTTAATTCATAATGTTTGTTTGTGAGTAGGCAGGCACATTTCCAAAATACAATGTCAAATTAACAAGGGACAACAATACCAACCTCCTTGAGCTTTATAAAAATACAAGATAATAATGTTGTTGTGGAAACTTGACACAAATATGGAGATCACTAGAAACTAATTAAAAAATAATCCAAAAAACAGGAAATCTTGATTAAAAATGAAAAAAGATGACTATAAAAAATAATTATAAACATTATTATGGAGATTTAGCTTTACAAACTTTTAGGCAGAAAAACTTAGATTTTTTTTTTTTTTTTTTGTATTTTAAATGCACATAATACATTTTAACTTTAGACTACTAAGTATAATCACAACTGAACACCTTACTTTCAAGATTAAAAGAAAACTATATACATTTATCTCTGTTTACTTATTACTGATTGTAAGGGCAGAAATAATATTTGGTAGCTTAATTTATTTATTTTGCCTAATATGCAAATGTAAACATATGCACCTTGTTTAATAATAATTTCACATAAAATAGCATTTGACAAACATTCTACTGTGTTCATGATATATTCAGTAAAACTGAAAATAATTTATTAATCAGGCAGTTTTAAAAGATGATGAATGTTTTAAAGAAAGTATAAACAACTCTCAGATTATGTGTTTTATGAAAGACATAAATTAGACCTTTAATCTGATATCATTGCTCAGTAATGCAGTAATAAGAGCTGCTACTTTTATAGATAAACACCAAGTCAAGTACTGCATTGCAAAATCAACAGCTGCAGCATATAAAAGCTTGCAATTTTTTATGTACTAATTAACTTGTTTCCAAACAAAAGTAGTAATTAGTTGTTCAGCCAAACATAGAACAAATAAAAACTATGCAAATGAAAATGCAGATAGATAAAATAGTATAAAACAGTATAAAAATGTAATGAAGCAAACTCAAGGAATTGAGAAACAGTGATTGACTTAAAGTGGTGTTCCGGCCAAAATTATACTTTTTAAATAAAAATACTCATATAATACACAAGCTTAATGTATTCTAGTAAAGTTAGTCTGTAAACTAAGGTCTGTTTTGTTCGTTTATAGCAGTAGTTTGTTATTTTATAAACTTACAGCAGGCCGTGGCCATCTTAAGTGTGGGCATCTGAAGCCAGACTGTATTTCTTCCTGGATCTCATCCTTGCAGATCTCACACATGCTCAGTGCAGCACAACCAGTGTAATAGGTTTCAGGTCAGGGTTTCCATAGCAACGGCAGTGTCAGAGGAAGTTGCCGCCCCTTCCCAAAAGGCATTGCAAACAGGAAATGATGCGATGAGCCACGGCTAGGGAGGAGGAAGTGAAAAATGAATACAGCATTTATACAGTAGGTGCTGAGAAAAAAAATTTAAAAATATCCAATTCGTTTGCAGTGCACAGTTTAGTGAGGGATGCTGAAGAGTTGTAAAAGTGGGTGGAACTCCACTTTAAGCTGACTATATACTGTACAGCTTTTTTTTTTTTTTCATTTCGTCAGCAGGCTGAAAAAAAAGACCTGACCATTCCTCCATCCACACAAGCAAAACAAGGACATGATTTTCTGACAGCAGCTCCTACAGCTTTAAGAATACACTGATCAGCTGAATGGCATCACTACTGGGCACTGATTTCTGACTGTGGTGGGCACTGATTGTTGGCACTGGTGGGCATGATTACTAACACTGGTTGCTGGCATTTGTTGGCACTGGTTGCTGGCACTGGTTAGCATGGGTTGCTGGCACTGGTGGCGCTCTAATGTAATCAGGGCACTGATCATCAGTGCCCTGATTACAGCTCTCACTGTCCCCTGTGAGGAAATGCTGCTGATCGGTTCTCCTCGCCATACACTCTGTCAGCGTGAGGTGTGGAGAGCCCATTACCGGCACATCCTTGTTTACATGTGACCGGCTGTGGATGGACACACAATTAAAGAGCCAGGTCAGATTACAGAGATCATGTCACGCCGTGTCCTAGCAACATGGCACGACCGGGGGTGTGCAGGAGCGTCCGTTCGGGTGCGCTGTCATATGACGTCCACCCAGAACGAGAGCCGCACCGCCCCGCTGTCATTTGATGGTGTGCGGGCGGCAAGTGGTTAATTTGTAGGGATTTCCTCTCACTCTTACTCTCTCAAATGGGACACAACAACAGCACAAAACAACAGGGGTTCTAACCCCCCATTAAAAAGTTGTGCCTATAGTTCTACTTTTTTTTACTACCACATTTCGTATTCCTGATATGTGTCGGCTGTACCATGTATTTGTGTGGAAAAGTACCCTGTTCTATTTATATTGCTTCCTTTGTGTGAAATTCCTTGTGTTCCTGCCAGTCCCTCTGCTTTCCTATTAGAAACTGACCACACTAAGCAGGGGAACACACATTGGTCAGTTCTCTAGCTATGCTGGGAACTCAGTCTGCTCTCCTCCAATGATTAGATTTGTCCTGCCATGGCCCCCTGTACAGCCATTCACTGGAGAGTTCAGTGTGCTGTTGCTTCTCCTCCCCCTAGCTCTTATGCAGCTGATAAGTGCAGATAACAGGGCGAAAAAAGGTATGTATAATGTTTTTTTTTTTTAAATCAATACACAAATTTTTGCCTTTCATTTTAGTTTTAAACTGAATGGGTTATTTTACAAGGTGAACCTTTACAATCACTTTATGGTGGAAGAATAGCTCCCCTGCATGAATCGCCGTAGCTGTACGGTGGCCGCTTTAAGGGTATTAGAGGGGGCGCACGCGCCCACCGCATCACTGAGGAGCCAATGCACGTGCCGGCAGCCGCGATGTCCACCGGGCACCCACGATCGCTCCTGACAGAGCAGGAACGGGGATCTGTGTGTGTTAACACACAAATCTATGTTCTGTCGGGGAGAGGAGACAGATTGTGTGTTTCTAGTATATAGGAACACCGATCGGTCTTCTCCCCCAATCAGTCTCATCCCTCCATCCCCCCATACACAGTGAGGGAACACATTTAACCCCTTGATCTCCCCCTAGTGTTAACCCCTTCCCTGCCAGTGACATTTATACAATAATCAGTGCATATTTATAGCTCTAATAGCTGTATAAATGTCAATGGTTTCAAAAAAGTGTCCGATCTGTCCACTGCAATGCCACAGTCCCGATAAAAATCACCGCCATTACTAGTAAATAAATAATAATAAAAAAATGACATAAATCAATAACCTATTTTGTAGGCGCTATAACTTTTGAGCAAACCAATCAATATACGCTTAATGCATTTTTTTTTTACCAAATATATGTAGAAGAATAAATATCGGCCTAAACTGAGGAAAAAAAAAAAATTTTTCTAAAAAAAAAAAATGGGATATTTATTATAGCAAAAAGTAAAAAATATTGTGTTTTTTTTCAAAATTGTCACCCCTTTTTTGTTTATAGCGCAAAAAATAAAAACTGCAGTGGTGATCAAATATCACCAAAAGAAAGTTCTATTTGTGGGAAAAAAAGATCAATTTTGTTTGGGTACAACGATTCATGACCGCGCAATTGTCAGTTAAATCGATGCAGTGCCGTATCACAAAAAAATGGCCCTGTGAGGAAGGGGGTAAATTCTTCCGGGGCTGAAGTGGTTAAGGCAAATAGACTGTGCACTTTTCAAGTTGCTCCAGAACTTTGTAAATGATATAAAGCTTCACTTTACAAAAGGATAGCCCAATCACAAGCAAGGGAAATTAAAAAAACTTTTGCTTGCACATGATAGGATGATGGAAGTTAGCAGAGCTTTCCCTCATTTACTAAGTTCTGGAGTAACTGCACTTGCAAAGTGCTCATCAGTGGCAGCTGGTCCACATGGGGCACAGGGGCGCCGCTCCCTCAGCCCGCAGCACCACCCTCCAGCTCGCACAATCTTTGTGGCTCTGCACTGTGCGGGGTGTCGGAACAATAGGTTTCTACCAGGTCCGTCACCCTCTCAAAGGCATGTGACCACATCCTGAGGCCCCAATTGGCAAGTTTTATATTGTCCTCCGGGCACAGAGCACTGTGCCCCTGAGCTCTCCCACCCAAGTGAAGTTCAGTCAACTGCGCATGTGTTCCACCACTACTGACGGGTTTGCTAATCTGACAGAACATTTGCAGCAGACATCTTAGTACACCGAGCTACGTCTTGAATTTCAGAGTCATTTTAGCAATAAAGTGAGCATATATAAATAAATATAGTATATTGACATCTGTGATACTGTTTTGATGTTACATTTTGAAAGAAGCTGGATGCCAGCAGTAGGAACGTGGCAGAGGCCATGTTGGTACACCCCACACTGCTCAGCGCTAAACCTTTAGGCTTTCAAAATTAAACATCCAAACAGCATCACTGATGTCAATATACTATATTTATTTATATACGCTCACTTTATTGCTAAAACTAAAATTCAAAACGTAGCTGGGTGTAGTAAGATGTCCGCTGCCACCTTCTGACTGGAGATGTTCTGTCAGATTAGGAAACCTGGGAAGCAGTGGAATGCATGCCCAGCTGATGGAACGTTACATCCGTTACCTAATTTGACGGGTTCGCTATTCTCACAGAACACCGAGTGAAGACAGAAGCTGCGGCATCAGACAGTCCAAGGGAGCTCTGCCGTAGGGTAAGTGCAGACATGGAGAGGGCCACCCATGCTCCCCCAAAATCCTCCAGCACCTCCAGCTCAGGCTTTTTGCCTTTATTAAATTCACTCCATTCCATTTAGTAAATCCACCCATTGCAATTAGTAAATCCACCCCATCACATATAGTACAAAATATGAAAAAAGAGAGGGGTCTGTGGGACTTTATATGAGGAAATTACATTGTCATCAACCTCCATCCCTATTATTTTATACAAAAAAGAAAATAGAACAGGTAGGTGGGACTTTAAATGAAGTACGCAGAGGGTCAAGTGTTGTGTGGCATTATAATTGACATATCTATAATATATATAAAAAAGTAGGACACTTGCCTCATAATTCATATTTGATAGAAAATTGATATACTACACATATAATTAAATACCTGCATGGAGTAGGATATTAAAATAAAAAGCTTTATTTCATACAGCAATACATAATACATAAATAATCCAAAAAATTGATGGCACATGATACATATAGAAAAGCCCAAAATTGGATAGCACATTATTAGGATATAGTCAAATACATAATGCATGAACAGAATCCACAATGACGTGGTAGGATGAAGTATGTGATTTGAACATGACATGTGTTAGGTCAACGCGTTTTGTGACTTGATGTCACTCATCAGGACCAAGCGTGTACACGTGCAAGATATCACTGTAATGATATATTGTGCATTTCTAGTTGGTCTATTATAGTCACAGGTGTGAAAAATATAAAAATAAATGGGGGGTAAAACATCCTATATGATACTTACAGGGCATCCATGTGCAATTTGTATGGCATTGAGGGTCATGAATATCCCCACATGGGGAACATCTCCTCTGGGAGCTGAGATGGTATGTTAAGTGACAGCCTGCCCAACAGGCAACCCTCCAAGGAACAGTCATGCATCAGGCTGTGATGTGTGAGTAAGCATGTAAACAGGACAAATAGAGAGGGTGAACCTCCCTAATGGGGGCACAAACAGCAAAAAAAAAACTAATAGGTGTTCTAATACCTCCCCACCTTATCCAAAACTAAAAAAAAAAAACATTTTTCCTTTAGTTATACTTTAAGTAAATACAAAATATATTTATAAATGTCAAATATTGAATGAAAATAGTATCAAAAATCGAATGCATATATAAATACCCTTGCACCAATAAAAAAAGACAACGTTGTATTTTTTTTATTGGTGGAAGAAGGGTACAGTATATATGTAATGTTTGATACTATTTTCATTCAATATTTGACATTTATAAAGAAAGTTTGTATTTATTTAAATTAACTTAGTTGTTTTTGTTTTGTGAAAGCAGCTTCCTTTTGACTGGTATTCTAGTCACCTTTTTTCTTTAGCATTAATACATATGCTACAGGGACTGCGCTGACTTATTGAGTTGTTATATTTCCACAGTTTAAACCATTTGACCTCTTTATTAGCAATAAAAACTGGGGTTCTAATCCTTCTCCACTGTATCCATCCCACTGTACTTCACTTGAGATAAAATACTGAATAATTTCAGGAGATTTATTTCATGAGATAAATACCGCAAATTTTGATGAAATACATGCATATCTTATTTTAGTACCATTTTTGTGAATTGCAAAATTTTTTTGGAAAAATGCTATGCTATTTTACGGCAAATTTTAAGGAGGAAAATACAGCTTTGTGAATTGAGCCCCTTTTAATCACTTAACTACCACGCCATAGCCGAGTAATGGCTACAGCGCGGTTTGATAACTCTGGGAGGGTGTACTATGACGTCCTCCCAGAATCTTGCTCCCCCTGGGGCGCGCACCTGGGAATATCAGTGACCACTGATGACAGCGACCATTTACCATGTAATCGCTCTGTCAAATGATGGAGCGATCACTTGTAAACAAGCCGGCGCATGCCCGGCTTAGCTCTCCCCTCCTCGTTACAATCAGTACAGTGTGAGAGGAGGGGGAGAGATCAGGGCAGCAGCGATGTGGGCTGGATCAGTAGTGCCCACAGCGCTGCTCTGTGCCCATTCCTGCACTCATCCATCTATCCATACTCATCCATCCATAATCAGCTATCGCATCCATCCCCATCCATACTCAGCCATTCTTATTCATGCTCAGCCATACTCAGACATACTCAGCCATCCCATCCATTCCCAACCATACTCATTCATGCTCAGTAATCCCCATCCATACTTAGCCATGCTCATTCTCGCTCAGTCATCCCCAACCATACTCAGCCATCCTCATCCATCCCCATCCATAGCTCATCCATCCCCATTCATGGCGCATTCATGCTCATCCATCCCTATCCACAACTCTTCCATCCCCATCCATGGCTCATCAATCCCCATCCACGGTTCATCCATCCACATTCATGGCTCAGCGATCCCCATCCATGCTCAGTCATCCCCATCTGCAGCTCAATCATCCCCATTAATGGCTCATTTATGCCTCATTCATGCTCATCCATGCTACATCAGTTCTCAGTGCCATTACAGTGCCTCACAAAAGTGTAATAGGTAGTCAAATTAGATTTGAAATGTATGCCCCTAGAACATCTGATGGTTCTCCCTGCATGTTGGGCCTCTCTATGTGGCCAGGCTGTGGAAAAGTCTCACACATGTGGTATCGCCATACTCAGGAGAGGAAGTAGAATGTGTCTGGGGTGTAATTTGTGGTATGCATATGCTGTGTGTGAGAAATAACCTGTTAATATGACAAGTTTGTGGGTAAAAAAGGAAAAAATCTTAATATTGCAAAAGAATTGTGGGAAAAAATTACAACTTATAAAAACTCACTATGCCTCCTACTAATTACCTTAGAATGTCTACTTTAAAAAAAAGGGGTCATTTGGGGGGGGGTATTTATACTGTTCTGGCTTGTTAGGGTCTCAAGAAATGAGATTTGGCTGTCAGTACATCAGGCGTGATACATTTTCAGCGATTGGCACCATAGCTTGTAGACGCTATAACTTTCACAAATACCAAATAATATACACTAATTTGGGTTATTTCTACCAAAGATATGCAGCAGTATAAATTTGGCCAAAATTTATGAAGGAAAATTACTAATTTGCAAAATTTTATAATAGAAACTTAGAAAAATTCATTTTTCTTACAGAATTTTTAGTCTTTTTAATTTCTAGTGCAAAAAATAAAAAAAACTAGCAGTGATTAAATACCACCAAAAGAAAGCATTATTTGTGTTGAAAAAAGGGACAAAAATTTCATATGGGTACAGTATTGTATGACTGAGTAACTGTCATTCAAAATGTGAGAGCGCTGAAAGCTGAAAATTGGTCTGTTTAGGAAGGGGGTTTGAGTGGCCAGTGGGTAAGTGGTTAAACCAGAGAGCCCAATGTTTTTGAAGTTGTTTTTATTATTTTAGTGACATACTTAAAGTGGTTATAAAGGCAGAAGGTTTTTTTTTACCTTCTGGGTGCAGCTCCCCCCGAGCAGCAGCTCTCTTGGCTTTTTCCCTCCTCGTAGGTTCAGACACAACAATGGGTGCCAGTGGTTCCCACTGTTGTCAATCACAACCAGTGAGAAGAGAGTGGGATCGGGGGTAAGCTATACTAAGTCAACTCAGGGGCTAGACTTGGCTGCCCTAAAGGAGATTATAAATTAGTGTCCCTAAAAGATTTATGGAGGATATATGGAGGTATTAACATTTGTACAAAGGACAAGGATATATGGCAGAATTAACATCTGAATAAAGAATGTAAATTTAATGAAGCAACAACTACTACACTACGGATAAAATGAGAAATGCATTTAATAAATGTATTGCAATGTAAACAATTAAACAAGGTAAGACACTTCATTATGTCAAATGAATGATTGCCCCACTTATTTAGATGGATTGAAAACAAGGAAAGGTGACAGCTGGAACTGTTTTGTTTTATCTTCCTAATTGTCATTTAAAATGCGTCATAGAAAATCAATGCTTATGTGATAATTACTGTACTTGTGACCTAAAATAATGAGGTGCTATATATATATTCTTCAAGTCTTCAAACATTACACCCATTTTATATCTCTATCTTTCCATGTTCACAATTGCACAGTGATAAACTTTGTGGGCTTTGGACCTTAAGCAGAGTGTAAAATTAAAAATACAAAGTGTACAAGAATTGTTTTAATAAAAAATTGACCACACACCATATCCCCAATACCATTTCAGAATTAAAAAAAATAAAACATACAAACACCTTTTCTGTGGAAAAAAAATTGCCTGATTTATTAAATGTAAACATTTGTCACTGGCTTGGGTGAAAGAATTCTTACAGTAGTTCATTATTAGGGACAGCTTTGGCTTTTCAGGCATTTGAACAAATGTCCAAACTTTTGTACATTCGTAGCTCTGGTGGAAGCCAAAAATCATATATAGAAGTGGTATTTCTACCATTTCTATATATAGTATGTAGGCAGGTGCTGTCTAATTCACTGTAGGTGGGGCCCGACTGGTGAGGCGTCACAGCTTGGAGAAGAAATTGGGTGAGGTTTCCTGGTTCCTAGAGCCAGCACTCAGGTTGGCTGTGCTGCATCCAGGTGACCCCTGGTGGCCATATTGGGTCAGCAGAGTCTTTGTACATCCCTGCGCCCCAGGTTTTGTCGCACATTCATGTGTGGGTACTGTGGGGACATGTCAGGGACATGTCAGGTAGTACTAGTACTAGTGGCAGGGAGAGGTTCCAGACAAGAAGGGAAAGTTTAGGGCTTGCAAGTTCTTTAGACATCTTACTTTTTGGGTACGAGACAGCCAGGCCGCATTCTGCCCCTCCAGACAGATGCTGTCAATTTGGCAGATACCGGCTCCACTACATGCTGCAGGCATACATGAGTGCTCCCGGTTGGGTCCTCTCTCACCAGGTTATTTTATTGTATTGTAACTGTACTGTCTCTCTTTATATTGTAAAGTGCTGCACAAACAAAGTCCTGCATTATAATAATAATTATAATGTCACCACTTCTCCACCCTTTCTGTACAAAGCTGATGACAGCTCAGGAAGTTGTCATTTGGCTATGAGTACCATCAAAATCAGTCGTATGCGTCAGGTCTTTGGGATCTTTTTTTTTTTTTCAAATCTGCTGGCAGTGGGCATCATGACCGATGATGAATTTACGATGAGGGACATTTTATTGTGGATTATTTTAAATAAAGGACTTGTCATTAATTTGGATGTCTTTATTTCTAAATGACATCTTTTTTTGTGATTGATTAGTGGTACTATCTGGGGGCCCCCCTTATTATTAAAGGCAACTTCCAAATTCTGATAAGCCCCACTTACCCACAGACTCCCACAACCACTGGCCAGGGTTATAGTAAAATGGCATTTGTCTTCAACAACATGAGGAAAAGGGATTTGGCAGTGGGGACCCCCCATGTTGCATGACGTGGCCGGGTGTGGGACCCTTGCCTATTAGTCCAATTTGACTACTTTAACAGTAACCCTGTAAAAAGCAATTCTGTAAATAACCCTGCAATTTATGAAGACCTTTTCCTTTTTTTTGCTATTACTTTATGACACCTCAAACTAAGCAAAATAGTAAATGTTTTTCAAAGAAGGCAGAAAGTTGTAGAAGAATGACCTTCCACATAATGGCTTTATCAATTTTTCTTTCAGATATTGGCTTTTTCCACTATTTGTTCACTTCACATCCTCATTTTACTAAGTTAGTTATTTTTAGAGGAACCTGTGAAGTTTTAATGTCACTGACCAACATGCAGGATGAGGTAAGAGTGATGCAGAGGGGTTAGTTTAGTATTAGGGATTATATTATGAGTTAGGTCACTTTAGTGTTTATTATTAGGGGATTTAATCTAGTGTTAAGGTTAGGTTTAGGGCTTAAAGTGCTACTAAACCCACAGCAGTAAAATCAGTCTGTATTTGCAGTAAAGCATGCTTGTTATATTCACTGTGGATCCTAAGGGGTTAATCCTTTGCATTGTGTAAAAAAGCTGTTTGATTCTGTCTCATCTGCTCATCTCCTTCTTCCACTGACTCAAATATATTTCCTGATAGTTACAGAGCCAGGGGACAGGCTGCACATGCTCAGTTTGGTGTGTGTTGTTTTTTTTTTCTTAGGAGAGTGCATGTGATCAGCACAGGGCCAATCAGCACTGTCCACAGAGGGTCAGGGGTCCTGCATTCTCATTGGATAATCATGAGAGAATGAAAACTCCTCCTGCAGGCTTTAACCAGACACTCATAGAAGTCACAAGACTGCTCTAACTGCTGAGGAGAAAGGGTATTAGCAGTTTATATTTATTAAAATAATTGCATTTCCATGTTCCGTGTACTTTGGGAGACCAGATATAGTGAATGAAGGGGCCTGTGTTTAGTAACACTTTAAGCAGCTAACGTTTTTGGTTAGTTTTTATGAGGAGGTAAAGAGTTAAAGCATATTTCCACTTTTGCAGTCACAGTTAAGAAAAACCCCACTATTTGTTTGTTGTGTTCCCATGCACATAGCGTGCCTAAAAAAAACAGTCTTTCTTACCTTTTAGATGTTTTTCAGTATGAAGTGTCATGGCTTACTGTAATGTTTTTTTGAATAATATTAGATGGTGTCTTTCCCAAGTCTGCCCTTATTACCAAAAAAAGCAAGAAGCCCAGACTGTACACATTTTGTTAGGACAGACAGTGTTTAAATCTAGTTACAATTGATAATGAGGATCTGCCTGCACAGTACAGACAGTATTAACTATGGCAAATACAGCTGTCCAGTTCCCTCATAAACAAAGAAAACTTGCTAGGATATTTCTTCGCTGGAGGGTCCACAATAAAACATCTAAAAAAGATGAGCTGCATTTTTTTATGTTATACTATGTAAATGAGAACATGTAACAAATATAAAGTAGGCGTTCCCCCAATTTGGCTGCAAAAGTGGAAATACACTTTCAAATAGCCCTCTCACTTTATTGAACATAAAAAAGGGTTTGGGGTGATGGTTACATGTGTTTGGTTAGGTTTCTGGATTAAAGGTAAAGCCTATTTCTAAGCAAAAAAGGATATCACCCCATACCCTACTCCATCCCAATCACATTAAAAAACCTTCCTACACCACTTCTAACTTACTTGAATCACCATCTTGTCATCTCTGGTTGTGAAGTCACCACAATGTAACTGGAGTTTGCATAACTCTGTAGGAACCCTGAAAATGGGCCCAGTGGGAAGTTTCCACATTACCAGGCAGTGATGTTGGCCTCAAGAAGCCTCCCTCCTTTCAATCTGCAGTGAAAAAACAAGGGGTTGATTTACTAAAACTGAAGAGTGCAAAATCTGGTTCACGTGTCCAAGGTACGTCATATGATGTCCTTAACTTTGCTGGGGTATATCTGAATGATGCCTGCATGATATCGGCTTTTTCAGTCGGCGATTCCCTGCACCATAAAAATGAACGTAGTGGCTGTTCTGCCGCTTGATTGTTCTTACGGGCGGCGAGAGAGGACGCCCCCCCTCCTGCCACCCTCCGGTGCTTCTACCGACTCACCGCTTCCATTGGTGCGATGGACACAGGATCTGCCGGACCCAGATGGTGATGATAGAGATTTCTGGTGGATCAGATGGTCACCGGGGTCTCTATGATCATTCGGAGGCCGGGCACAATGTTATGACACCACGCCCAGCCTCTGCATTCAAACGAATGGCGCCGCCTCAGCTGGGAAGCCAAGATCGCTTTATTTTTTTTTTATTTCAGGCTTCCCAGCCTAGAGGTGAGATGTGTGGTGCCATATTTCTATTACAAGGCATGTTTACATTCCTCTTAATAGGAATAAAAGTGATTAATTTTTTTTTAAAGTGTCAAACTAAAAAAACAAAAGTAAGATTAACAATAACATTTTATTTTTTAAAAGCGCCCCTGTCCCCGTGTGCTCACACGCAGAAGCGAATGCATATGCTGACACCACCAACATTGCCAGATATCTGCATTTTAAAAGCGCTGTTGTTTCTTCTGAAATGTGAGTGTTTTTACTTTCAATAAATGAGTTTTAAACCCTTTATACAGTATCACGCTATGTACTCTCACGTTTTTTCCATATATACTCTGGATGCCTGAGTGGATTTATTCCCTTTGCCATATATAATACTCACAAGTATCTGGGTCACCTGGATTAACGTTCACGCTATACAGATACCACCGTGGATCCCCCAGTTACAAGCTAGATTGACTCAGTGGGTGTACACCCATCTGTGTCCAATCTTTCCGGTAAGCCCCCAATCTAAGTGGTGGTGGATCTTCTATCAACACATTCACAAGTTTCTTCACTTTTTTGGTGTTATATACCTTCTAAAGACTCTCACTTTTCAAGGATTTTTTATGATAAGTGTATCACCAGCACTTTTTTGTACTACGGATTTAATGTGTATTACTTAAAGGATTATTATACACATCTATGCATTTTATACATTGGGTTAGACCATGAATATGGTTATTGATTATGCTTATAGTTGTTAGCGCTACACTTTTCTTTATATGTAAGTCCTGCCAACATATGAAAACGGTGTTTAAACCACACATGTGAGGTATCACTGCGAACGTTAAAGTGAGAGCAATAATTCTAGCCCCAGACCTCCTCTGTAACCCAAAACATGTAACCAGTAAAAAATTTTAAAACACTGCCTATGGGGATTTTTAAGTATTGAAGTTTGGCGCCATTCGATGAGCGTGTGCAATTTTGAAGCATGACATGTTAGATATCTATTTACTCAACATAACTTCATCTTTCACGTTATGTAAAAAAATTGGGCTATCTTTAATGTTTTGGGTTTTTTTAAAGCATAAAAATTATTTTTTTTCAAAAAAATCATGTTAGAAAAATTGCTGTGCAAATACTGTGCAAGATAAAAAGTTGCAACGACCGCCATTGTATTCTCTAGGGTCTTTGCTAAAAAAAATTATAATATTTGGGGTTGCTATGTAATTTTCTAGCAAAAAAGTGATGAATTTTACATGTAGGAGAGATATGTCAGAATTGGCCTGGATAGGAAGTGGTTAAAGCGGAGTTCGACACAATTTTTGAAAATCACCTTATTACCAAGCAGGCATAGCATATATTGTCAAATGGCAATAAGTTTTTTTTTTTTTTTTTT
This sequence comes from Aquarana catesbeiana, assembly GCF_042186555.1. Lineage (NCBI taxonomy): Eukaryota > Metazoa > Chordata > Amphibia > Anura > Ranidae > Aquarana > Aquarana catesbeiana. The sequence continues at coordinate 738,113,455 of NC_133325.1, read as the reverse complement.
TTAAGGGTTACCTTATTAGGCTTAATTTATGTGGTGTTTCCTGTGTGAGCCACCCGTGGGTATTGCCGTCTTATCCGGCGGCGCATTGTCTCCTGAGAGTTATGAATCAATCTTCCCAGGAGTCAGTGTGGCTAGCCGCCACTAAATATCACGATCTTCCAAAAGCAGAAGTGACATGATGATGCCAGGACATCTTGGAGGTGTTTCTAAAACCTCCGTGAGATATTATCTGTGTGCTTTTGTTTATCTACATTGCCATCACAACGGGGCGGGCACTTCCAGCAATGCCCCCCCGTTGTGATGGCAACGTTGGAAGCTTACAGCGCTGCGACATGTACATAATGCGCATGCACGGGAACGGGCGGTGCATGCTGGTAGCTCAGCATGCACCGTATCCCGGAAATGTCTGCCTGTGGGCTTCACATGCCCACAGGCAAGATGACCATTTCCAGGAACATATTATATAAGTAATTTTTATATACAAAACAGGACATCACTGGGTAATTTGGAAAAAACAAGTAAGTTGCATTCTTACATTATATTAACTTAAGAATTTAGAAAAAAAAATAAAATTGATTAGACGTTGGAACTCCGCTTTAAGCTCTGGTCATAAAACATGAAAGCTTTGCATAAGCATAGACATTCATACTGACTAGATGCATTTTCAAGCTAAATTTTTAGGCTTGACTGGACTGTATGTTTACCTTTAAAAACATCACATTAAAAGTCACAGCAGACACTTATACCATAGACAGTTCTAAAATATGGCTGTCAATAAAACCAACATTTTTTTTGCGACTAAAGTGTCTTGTGTTGGTTTCAGTTAAGATAACTCACAGAGAGTAGAGAACTTTGAGAAACAAAAGGTCAACAGATGCATGTATTCATGTTGACATTCATTCTGATTCAAGCTGTCAAACAGAAGTATCACCAGCAGTTTACCAAGAAATGATTTTTGCTTTGTGACTTTTAGATAAGATGCAACCAGCTTTAAAAAGCCAGTCAGGTAATTTTTCTAACAAGGATGGTTTCTGATAATGTATGTTTCCATAAAGAATAATTCAGATGTTCTGGAAATGTATACACTTGGGTCTGTATTTATCAAAGTAAAAAAGGTAGAGTTCTGAGACAAAGCAATGCTGCTTTATTTATCAGCAGAAAACACACAGTTTAGTTCTAGGGAACCTCTTAGACTGATAAATATGTAACATTTAAAGCACATTGTCTAACAACAGCTGCATTGTTTTGATGCATACATCCACATTCTGTACAATACTTCATCCATGCAGATAGAAGAGACTAAAATGAGTGGGAAAGCACATTCATCAGCAAAGAAAAGCCTCCACTGTTGTTGAACAACAAGCCAAGAGTCTTCCAGCAGCAATCAGTTGGAATGTCATAGAGCTAATTGTGGCCCATCAGCAGCTGAAAAGTACTAGTCAATCTAGTCAATCAAAATTAACGTATCCTTTAAAGCAAGCTGTTTTATTCCCCTTTCAGGGTCCTTCATTGTTGCTTCACATCTATACTGGTTGTCGTACTAAGATAACCTAATCCCGCTTACACACAGCCGTACTTGCGAATGGGCTAAACTCCATCTGCATTTCCGATGGAAAGATTTAGAACATATTCTATATCTGAGTCCGTCAGAAATGCCGACAGAAAAAGTCATATGGGGCATACACACGGTCGGAATGTCCGACCAAAAGCTCCCATCTGACTTTTTCCGTCGGGAAGTCTGGCCATGTGTATGCGGCATTAGTCTTGGATAGAAATTGTCTCCACTGACAGATCATTGATGTAGTGGCTGGCTCACATGTGAATCTGAAACTTTTTTAACAAAGAATTTGTTTTTACTAATATAAACCTATGTTTATATTTTAAAGAAGAAAGATGTTGTATTTAAGTGAAACATTAAAAATCCAAAATGCTTTTAAAAAACATGCTTGGGGATGCCCTGAACTTGCCTGTAAAGGGAAACATCTGTGCAATGTATATAACTAAAAACAGCAAAACTGACCTTTACAAAAAAAAAATGCTGTTTAAAACTGCTGGCAAATGATAGCTCATTCTGTTGGTAAACAAAGTGGACAGAGATTCTCTTCATCTATGCAAGACCTTTATCCTTATTGAGGGTCTGGTATAGATCTTAATGGGAAACACCACAAAAAGGCATATGGTTACCACTAAAATGAAATTCAGACCAATATCAGATCCTTAATGAGGGTCTGGTATAGATGCTGAGTACAGTTGGTTGCACGCTGCACAGTGCATTCTAAGCCCTGACTGGGCAAAACTTTGCCCAATCAGGGCACAGTGAAAAGCTGGTTGTTAAGGAGCTGAATAATAATAAAAAAAACATTGCAGGCAATAGAAAAAAGTGAAAAAATGGTGTAGGGGTCCCCCCAATCCATACCAGGCCCTTTGATTTTAAGGGGAACCCCACATCCATATTAAAAAAAAAAGGCAAGGGGTCTTCCCAAAATCCATACCAGACCCTTATCCAAGCATGCAGCCTGACAGGACAGGAAAAGGGGCAGGCTAGCTAGCCCTTCCTGAACCATACCAGGCCATATGCCCTTAACATGAGGGGGTGCTTTGGGGCAGGGGGGCTCTGTCCCCCCTGCCCCTAAGCACCTTGTCGCCATGTTGATTGGGGCAAGGGTCTCTTCCCGACAACCCTGGGCAGTGGTTTTGGGGGTCTGCAGACAGGGAGCTTATCGGAATCTGGAATCCCCCTTTAACAAGGGGCCCCAGATTTCAGCCCCCCTATGTGAATGAATATGGGGTACATTATACCCCATCTATTCACCAAAAATAAAGGAGGCAGCTTTTGACAATTCCTTTATAAAAAATAAAAAACAATGTCCCCCGATGTAGATCCATCGTCAATCACGATGCCCACTGCACCGCTGGACCATGCATGCTGGGTTAGTGACGTCACAAGGGGACAGTGCTACCAGGTGATGTCACCAGGTGGCCCGCCCCTTAGCTATTTAGGAACTGTCAAATAACAGTGTAGGCATTCGGCAGTTAGCCTTCATCGCAGGCGTAGCTTTTTTTTCGGGTCTGGCGGTGCAGCTGACATCATGATTGACAATGGATCTACATTGGGGGACATTGTTTTTTTATTTTTTTTATAAAGGAATTGTCAAAAACTGCCTCCTGTCTTTATTTATTTTGACACTTTTTGGTGAATAGATGGGGTACAATGTACCCCATACTCATTCACATAGGGAGGGGGCCCCCTTGTTGCCCCCCACCCCAAAGCACCTTGTCCCCATGTTGGCATGTGACCAAGTATGGTTCAGTAGGAGGAGTGCACGCTCATCCCCCCTTTCCTCATCTTTGGATAAGGGTCTGATATGGATTTTGGGGGACCCCAAGCCATTTTTCTGTTTTGGCATGGGGTTCCCCTTAAAATCCATACCAGACCCTAAGGGCCTGGTATGGATTGGGGAAGGACCCCCACACCATTTATTTATTTTTTAACTTTTTTGTATTGCTGGCAATGGTATTGTATTGCCGGAAATGTAAACGTCTTTTTTTTAATAAATGTCAGTTTTGCTGCAGCAGGTTCTATACATTATACAGATGTATCGCTTAACAGGCAGACTAAGGACACCCCCCCAGGAACTATATTTAAAGTAATTTTTCATTTTTATTGTTTCATTTTAAGCATCAATAAAATCACTGCTCTTGTAAAAACAATATTTTTTTAAAAAACTTTTTTGCATTGATACATGTCCCCCATGGCAGTACCTGGGCCTCCATACTCTTTGTATGGCCAATTACTTGCATATAAACCTTCAAAATGGGGACGTTTGATTCTTTAGATTTGGATCCTATAGACTTTAACCACTTAAGGATCGCCTGCTGTCATTTTACGTTGGTACTTTAAAGAGGGATACCGTTGTTATGGCAGCAGCTAGCTACCATAACCCCCAGTATCCTCTTCTTCAGCGGCGGTCTGCTTTCAGATAAAAGTGGTCTCTGAAGCAGATTCTATTTATAGATCACTTTTATCAGCGGCAGGAGAGGGCCCCGCCAAGCTCCGGTGCCTTCCGCCGCTTACCAGATCCATCGGCAGCGCCGAAGGTGATCAGGTCCTTTCTCCTGTTAGGTATGGAGATGAGTGAGGGTAAAATAGCCTCCACCTGTCTCCATGCCATTGAAGGGCGGAAGCATTGTCAAAATGTCACTTCCACCCATAGCTCTTTAGGAGACTTTTTTTGTTTTTTTTAAATAACATTCTTTTTTGTATTGCATTTTAGTGTAAATATAAGATCTGAGGTCTTTTTGACCCCAGATCTCATATTCAAGAGGCCCTGTCATGTTTTTTTTCTATTACAAGGGATGTTTACATTCCTTGTAATAGGAATAAAGGTGATACAATTTTCTTTAAAAGAACAGTGTAAAAATAAAAAAATAAAAGGTAAAATAAACAAGAAAAAAAAATAACATTTTTAAACGCGCCCTGTCCCACTGAGCTTGCGTGCAGAAGCGAACACATATGTGAACCACGCCTGCATATGAAAACAGTGTTCAAACCACACATGTGAGGTATTGCCATGATTGTTAGAGTGGGAGCAGAAATTCTAGCCCTAGACCTCCTCTGTAACTCAAAACATGCAACCTATAGAATTTTTTAAACATCGCCTATGAAGATTTTTAAGGGTAAAAGTTTATCGCCATTCCACGAGCGGGCACAATTTTGAAGTGTGACATGTTGGGTATCAATTTACTCCGCATAACATTATCTTTCACAATAATAAAAAAAAAGTTGGGCTAACTTTACTGATTTATTATTTTTTAATTCCAAAAAGTTATTTTTCCAAAAAAAGTGTGCTTGTAAGACCGATACGCAAATACGGTGTGACAGAAAGTATTGCAAAAACCGCCATTTTATTCTCTAGGGTGTTAGAAAAAATATATATAATGTTTGGGGGTTGTAAATAATTTTCTAGCAAAAAAAATGTTTTTAACTTGTAAATACCAAATCTCATAAAGAGGCTCGATCCTTAAGTAGTTAATGGAGTTTGGGTTCCCATGGATTCCCTATGTTGATGACGAAAAAGATCTGGTTCGCTGGTTGTGGGGGTTTGGGGAGGGGGCATATCAAAATCTGAAAGCCTCCTTTAACAATAAGGGGGCCCCCAGATACCACCTCCTCCCCTATGTAAATGAGTAAGGGGTACTTATTAAAAAAAGAAAAACAAATGTAAACAATAAATAAACACACTGACACTTTTTGTCCATTGATGTAGATCCATGACACTCATGATGAACAACACTTGGCCCAAAAAAAGTATCCTGCAGATCGCATACCCAAACCCCTTAGCATGATCGCTTACTCATGCTAAGTGACATCTCCTGAGACTCTGGCAGGGTCTCCTTGGTGATATCAATGACCAAATATTAAATATTTGGTCAATAATTGGTCAGAATCACTAAAAAGTGACAGATGACATCTTGTTTGTAGATACAGGCAGTCCTAGGTTTACATACATCTGACTTACATTGGACTCATATTCACAAACGGAAGGAGACAACAGTAAGTGAAAGGAAATCTACCACAAGGAAGGAAATTCACTCCTGTAAAACTTATCATGGAAAAAAGGTGTCTCTACTGAAGCTTTATCACCAATCTTGGTTTCCACGACAACCCAACATTTTCAAAATCCAATTGTCACAGGGACAGAAAGTGAGGTAAAATCTTCTGAACAGGGGCACAGACAGCAAAAATCAATGTTACAGGACAGAGGTGTTAACCCTTCCCTATGCTATCCAAAAAATGTAAAAAACAAAATTTTTGGCTGGAGTTACACTAAAAACATGTATCTGTTCCAACTTACATTCAAATTCAACCTAAGAGCAAACCTACAGAACCTATTTTGTTTGTAACCCGGGGACTGCATGTACTGCTTTTACAATGTTTTTACATTGCTAGTTATTCTACTAGAGGGATGTGGCAGTATGGAAAGCTAAAGCGCTCTCTCTTTTAACCTGCTCTTGAAAATTGTAGCAAACATTTTATACCATTAAATAACAGGTACTTTTTATACGATTTTCTCAGTTTTCATAAAATTGAGCAAGCTTTTGAAATCTTCTAGAAAGCACGGTTTATTCTAAAGAAAAATATGTACTGTTTGTTCTGAAACCAAATATGACATTTTTTTCTTTCTACATTTTAAAATAAGATTGATAGAACAGACATGAAGAATGCATGGCTGTCTCTTCACAGTACACTATGACAGATTTTTAGAGCCACAGTCCATGTTATTTATTCATTTCCACAAATATAACTGTTTGATAGTTGTCACCAATTACAGAAAACATATGTCACTTAACAGATCTTACTACAATGTAAAAGAAAAGTCTGTAATTCTTTCCTGTTTTTCTCCAGTCTCCTGAGGCCTTGCTGAAAGAATCCAAACATTTAAAGTGAGTAAGCTCACCGACAGATCAGAAACCAGCATGATATGATAATGTGGAAAATTAAGAAGCCATATTTGCCTTCACTAAGCAGTTAGCGCTCTTTTACACTGATGGCCGGAGGGGGGGGGGCAGTAACAACAGGTGGGTGGGCTGCATTTTTATGGACCCCCAGCTGCCCGATAGAATTCTAACATTACAACCTGACTGGGCTGTACACATGCCTTGGCCATGATGCTTTGCACAAAACTACAGGATTTTTAATTTAGGCTGCAGTATTTGACAGGCAGCACCATCTTGACCATTGAGATTAATGGACTTTCTCACAAACCAAAGGTCTGACTTGAAGTTACACCATGGTCCCACAATGTAAAATTGCCATTTGGTAATTTAAAAAAAAAAAAAAAAAAAAAAAACAATGAACACAGGCATCAAGAGGCAGCAGTAGCATCAAATAAATGCTTGCCAGCCAGGCACTCCTGTACCACCATCCGAAACTTCATCCACCACAGATAACTTTTCAAAGGGTGGTAAGCATTACTGCCTGTTTGTGAGAGCTCTTAGAGACATTTTCCTTACTCATGGATTTGAACCTTTGGAAAACCTTCGGAAAACGTTTGATTGTTGCGCATTTCACAATTTTGCAATAACCTTGAAGAGATCGTCCTCCATTTTTTTTTCTGCAAATGAGTAGACAGCAGCTATATCTTCTGGATTTTGGTCATTCTGGGGTCAGCCTTTCTCTGATTTAGGAGATTGCTGGAAGGTGTTAACTGGCAAACACTACCACCATACTTGTCTTGATTTACAGTATGAGTTATTTGTCCTTACATTTTTGGTACTTATAAATCAGTAAAAGAGGGCTTTCTTTGAGGACATTGGAGTTGATTTAAAAAAAGGCAAATACACTGTGCAATTTTGCAAAGTGCAGTTGCACTCTGCAAGTGCAGTCCCTCCAGAGCTTAATAAATGAGGTAAAGCTTCACATTACAAAGAATAGCCAATCACATACAAGGAAAATAAAAAAAACAGCATTTTTGATTGGATGATAGGAGTCAACAGACTAAATTAGTTCTTCTCATTTAGTAAGCTCTGGAGCAACTGTTTTTGCAGAGTACAACTGCATTTTGCAAAGTGCATAGTCCATTTGTATTTAGTAAATCAGCCCCATTGGGTGCTGAAGAGAGGGTCACCTGAAACATTGGACAAAGTGGTACAATAGTTTTTGGCACTCATCTAAGACAGTGGGCATCTGTGCCAAAGAAAATGTATGTGAATTACAATTTGAGAAGCCATGCATCCAACTTAAGATCTACTCCTAACACTAGTGTACATAAAGTAGTGTTGGGCGAACGGTTCGAGCCCAGCAAAAGTTTGCCCGCTGAATGCACAGTCAATATATTGTTAAAGAACCGGGCTGGGAAGCTGAAAGAAAAAAAAGAATGCCGGTAAAAATTTAAAAAATGGCATGAGTGCCCCCATGGAATGCGGCTCTCCGTGGGGGCACTCGATGAAGAGGAGGAGCCTGGAGCGCCGCCGGGGTACCCCAGAAAAGGAGGATCCAGGTCGCTCCATGCAAAACCCTTGCATAGAGCAGGTAAGTATAGAAATGTTTTTTTATCATACCTGCTACCTTTTATCATGCTGCTTCCACCACTATTTTAAACACTTCCAAGTCCAACTTTCCCACAACTTCGTAAAAACATTCAATTCATTTCATCACAACATAAGTCTACTCCTGACTCTCTAACTAAACATATTACAGTCATAACTAAAAAAGGATAAAAATAACTGAATTGTTCAGCTACAGGCCACTATTTATGTTAAATGTCAACCTAAAGCTGCTCATAAAACTTCTTTCACATAGAATCATCGCTCAACTATGTAAACGTATTTATTTGGACCAGGTGGGGTGCATGCCCTCTGGAGAGCCCCTAAACATTCATTTTTCCCTGTCAAAGGCCTCTGATTTTTTTTTTATTGTTTACCAATGCTGATAAGGCTTTTGACAGGTTCAACAAGGCGCACTATATGTAGCCCCTTCAGCCTCGGTCTGTTTGAAAGAGCTTGATTTGACCTATTCCATATCACAAACTGCACCCAATAGGTATGCCTTCTTTTCCCTCATATCATCAGCTCAACTCTGGAACTTTTTCTATATATAGAAGGAGCCAACCCCAATATCAGGGGTATCCAGATGGGGACTTAAACAGACCACCTCCTCTTTCTCACGACCTTACTAGACATATCAACCCCAAACTTTATTTGTGAATTTAAAACTTACAGGGATCTTGCCAATTTCCATGTCGTTTACCAAAAAACTGAGATTGTCCACCTCACCTTAGCATTTGACACAACAAAATTATCAAAAAGCCAACTTTTTATTCCAGTGGACTACCACTTAAATACCTTGGTATCTAACTTCCTAAAGACCTCTCCCATATCTACTAATTTCATTTTGCCTCACTCATTTTTTAATTGAGCTATCCTCCTGCAATCAGGAGACCTTCCCATGGGTGGGGAGATTTGACAGTATGAGTTAAGCTGCAGCCTGTCTTTCATTTACCCTACACTGGAGCTGAATAGTGTGCACCAGTACCTCTATGCATATACTTTAACCTCTACAGCCACTCCCAGTCCACATACCCAAATCTTTCAAATCCATGGTTAATATGTCTGTTTGAGCCAAAAAAACAAGCCCACAGAAAAAAAAAAAAACATTCTATCCTGCTTCAACTCAAAATGACTGGGGTAATGGCCCTCCAATATGTCAAAATTGTAACTACAATTATACACTCTTTTGTGTTTGCACAAACTGTTGCTACAGATATATATATTCATTCACCTTGAGTTTAATAGATAAATGGGGGAAGAATCTGCCCACAAAATTCGTGACAGCATACAAAACTTCTATAAACCTTCAATAAGTAACAAGTACCAGAAACCAGATGATACAATTATTACACAGTGACACTGAACTCCAATTGTTCTTAACCCCATGTATCCTTTAGTCTCTGACTTTTGCTGAAGATGTGTTGCCTACCCAGGTGACATCCTACATATCTTTTAATCCTGCCCCCTCCTAAAAAACTGTGACCAAGTACATATCATTACTCCAATGTTTATGAGCCACTCTATTCCTAAGCATCCTTCATTCTTGCTTCTTCATCACAACTAGATCCCTTTCAAGATCTACAAAAACTTAATTGTAACCCTCATGGTGAATGCTGACCCTTCTGCAAAATTGCATTGCTGCCTACAAAACAGCAATGACTCCACAAAAATATCAAACTCATGGAGGACCTCACTAGCTTTCTTAAAGGCACAGATACCAAATTGTGATACACCCATTTCAAATGGATGGATTTCATCTAATTCCTTGTCAAAAGAAGTTTATTGAGTATACAATATTATAAAGATATATAAAGTAAGTTTACAAGGATCTATAAAGTAAGCTCATTGTTTTACAGTAGGGTTTATATAGGTAAATATCATGAAATTTCAAATATTAAACATTGGGTTCACGTAAACCTAAATTAAAGATATATATCATTTCCTTAGTTACTTTTGTAGGTATTTAAATGATTTATACCTACTATACATATTGTTTACAAGTAGAGTGTATATAGGTCAAATAAATTCTGATAATGAGCTTTAATCGTAAGGTGGAGAAAAGGAAAGAGAAAGAAGAAAAAGGGTTGAAAGGTAGAGGTATGGTCCACAAGGTTGTCCCGCTCGTCAGTTTATTATTCTTTTTAGTTCTCTTTGAAGCCTTAGAATGGGTGTCTATGTAAGTCATTTAATCTGTTACCATGGCAACAGGACAGAGTCATTGAAGTTTGACAGGAACTGTTGTTTTATCCAAGGATGCCAAAGTTTTTCAAATTTTGGAATTTGATTTTGATCGATGGCTACCATCTTAGCATGGGACATTGTATTATTCATTCTGTGAATTGTTTCTGCTAGTACCAATGTAGGAGATTTCCATGCCTTGGCCACTGTTTGTTTTGCAGCCGTTATTAGTTGGATCATAGGTTTGAATTGAGAGAGTGTTAATCATTCCGGTTTTAGATTAAGTAAAGTTAAATATGGATCTGGTTGTATTATTTTTTTAAATATTTTAGATGCAATCACGAAGACTTCCTTCCAGAAGGTTTGGATTACTGGGCACGTCCACCATATGTGTAAATATGTGCCTATTTCTGGGCATCCTCGAAAACAAAGAGCTGAGGTATTAGGTGAATATTTTGCCACTCTAGCGGGTACAAGGTACCAGCGAGTTAGGACTTTATAATTTGTCTCCAGTGCTAAGATGTTGGGTGAAGATGACTTAGATGTGAGCCATATGTTAGACCAGTCCGTGTCTTCTAAAGTTCGTCCCAGGTCCTCCTCCCACCTCTGAACGTAAGAGGGTCTATTAAGATTTGCTACTCCATATAATTGATTATAAAGTGATGAAATTGTACCTTTAGCAAATGGATCTTTTGTACAGATTGATTCAAAAATGGATAATTGGGATAATGGTGTATCCCCCTTTAGGAATGGTGTATAGAAATTTTTGATTTGGAGATATCTAAATATCTCAGAGTTTGGTAGATCATATTTTTCTCTAAGCGATGGGAATGAAAGGAATGATTTAGATGCTATGAAGTCATTTAGTGTCTGAATGCCTGATGTTGTCCAAGCTTTAAAAGAATTTGGGTAGATCCATGCCGGATAAAAGGACGGATTTCTGATAAAAGAAAGGAGAGGATTGTGTGGTGATTGTAACTGATATTTGGTTTTTAGTTTATCCCAGAGAGATAAGAAGTGTTTAGTTATGGGATTATGAATTTTAAAGCGGTCTTTAGGATCAAGCCATAATAAATTTGATATTAATAGAGGGTCATTTTTTGAAGCCTCTATAAATACCCATAATGGGATTTCCTGTTTTGCATGGTATTTGGACAGACTGGCCAAATGTGCTGCTCTGTAGTAGTTAGTAAAATTAGGGTATCCCAGGCCTCCTTTATTTTTGGGAAGATGTAGTGTGTGTATAGGTATACGTGGTTTAGAAGAGCCCCATATAAACGAAGTTGCTCTTTTTTGTACTATTCTCAAAAAATAGGAAGGAATTGGAATAGGGAGGACTCTGAATAGATAAAGCAATTTGGGTAGAATAGTCATTTTGATTGCATTAATCTTCCCTATCCAGGATAAAGGAAGTTGCGACCATTGTTTTATTAGATTTGTGATCTGTCTTAATACAGGAGGATAATTGGTTGAGAATAAGTCAGAATGAGATGCTGTTAAATGTATTCCAAGATATGGGATTGACTTTTCTGCCCATGTGAATGGGAGTGCAGCCCTAGCCGGGATCAATTCCATGTTTGTGAGTGAAATATTAAGCACTAGGCATTTCTTAGGATTAATCATAAGGCCGGATAGGGCTGCAAATCCATCAAGAACTGGTATTAAGTTAGGACCAGAGACCTGTGGTGATGATAGAAAAAGTAATATATCGTCTGCAAATATATATAATTTGTGTGTAATACCTCCTACTTCGATGCCAGTTATAGTTTGGTTTGTTCTGATGTATTGGGCCATGGGTTCGAGTATAAGGGCAAATAATAAGGGAGATAATGGGCAACCCTGTTGGGTACCTCTTTCGATATTAAAGGCTTCAGATTTGTATCCAGCATATTTTATATAGGCTTTGGGTTTATTATATAATGCTTTGATCCATGTTAAAAAGTGGGGTCCAAAACCCCATTTTTGTAATGAATATTGCATATATTGCCAGGATACTGTGTCAAATGCCCTCTTAACATCGAGAGATAGAAAACATAAAGGGATTTTCCGTTTTTTAGCAATATGTGCCAATAACACTGCCCTGCGTATATTATCGCCTGCCTGTCTATTTGGTATGAAGCCTACTTGATCTCTATGTATTAATTTTCCTATAATGCTATTGAGGCGTTTTGCTATTATTTTTGCTAATAATTTAATATCGAGGTTTAACAGAGAGATAGGCTGATAATTCACACAGGAAGTATCATCAGAAAGGGGTTTTGGGATCATACAAACAATTGCCATTAGTGTTTCTTGCCGAAAAGAATGTCCATCTAGAAGTTTGTTAAAAGTTTCAGTGAGAATGGGAGAGAGTATTTCTGAGAATGTTTTATAGTATAAAGCCGAGTAGCCCTCTGGGCCTGGTCTTTTGTTAAGTTTTAGGTCTTTTATGGTGTTAGCAACTTCATCTATAGTTATAGGCTCATCCAAACTGCTTTTTTGATTCTGAGATAACTCAGGTAAGGTTATTTTTGAGAAGAAGGATTCAGCCTCTGTAGGATTAAATTCATTGTTTGTCTTGTATAAAGTTGCGAGATGTGAGTGAAATTTATGGACTATTTTAACTGGATTACAAGTGTAAACATTTTTTGATAATTTCAAACGTATTGGTTTGAAAGATTTGTTAGTTGAATTTAATGCCCGAGCCAAATATGTACCTGGTTTGTTTGTATTCATGTAGAAATTGTGTTTGGAGCGTTTGAGGGATTTATCAACTGACTCAGTGAGAAATAGATCGTATTCCAATCTAGATTTTTCCAGATGAGATTTTGTACTCTGAGATGGATTATCTTGAAATGATATGTAGGCTGCATTAAAATTGAGTTCTAGTTTTTTTTTTGCTAGATTTTTGCGTTCCCGTTTAAATAGTGCCATTTGTCTTTGTATTGTACCACGCAAGACAGGCTTATGAGCTTCCCACAGTGTTATTGGGGAGATGTCTGTTGTATTATTAATTGATATGTATTCCTTTAAAGCTTGTTCAATGTTCTGATGTAGTGGGTGTTTGAGCATTATGTCCGGTAAGTACCACGTTGGGTCATGCGCTTTTGGTATGGCTGAGGCTATAGTAGTGTATACTGCATTATGGTCAGACCACGGAATCGGAATTATATCTGATGCAATAATTTCTGGTATCATTCCTATTGTTAGAAAAATATGATCTATTCTGGTGAAGGTTTGATGGGGGTGCGAGAAATAAGTGAATTTCTTTTTCATTGGGTTACTTTCTCTCCACGAATCTACCAGATTGTATTTGGAAAGAAGTTGAGAAAAAGGTAATCTAGAGGTTATTTTGGATGGTGTAAAAGGTGATTTATCTAGAAATGGGAGGAGGACCTGGTTTCGAATCCCCACACATTATCACTGTTCCTATTTTGTGTGTATTAATCACTTGTAATATATGTGAGAGGAATGGTGTAGGTTGTTTGTTAGGAGCGTAGTAGGAAATCACCGTGATTGCTGTATCCATTATATAACCCATGAGTATCAGGTATCTACCTTCTGGGTCTTTAATTTCTGATGATAAGGTGAATGGTTTGGATCGGTGAAATGCAATTAGAGTTCCCCTTTGCTTGGTACAGGCAGAAGCCGTGTAAATTTGTTGATAAAAAGGAGAAATATATTTTGGAATAGAATCTTTGGTGAAGTGTGTTTCTTGGAGGCACACTATGTGAGCCTTCTTGTTATGGAAAGTACGGAAGGCTTTGGTCCTTTTTTGAGGGACATTTATTCCCTGAACATTCGGGGAAAGTATATTCAGTGGTGCCATGGCAATAGATCAAATAGTTTTGACTTACTTTTTGTTATGCAGAGCTGACTGCGCAGATCAACCTGTGTGGACTGAAGAGATGAATAGATAGAAAAGAAACCAGTGAATTCTGGAGTAAAGAGTAAACAAAAAACATATGAGATTAGATGATACATTGTATAAATTATTTTTTGCAAGTAATCACAATTTACCCGTGAAAGAGAATAAATATCTCTCTCAGGGGAATAAGTGCCTTCGTCACACTCCCACATAATATGGTTGGGAGAATGAGGAGGGCTAATGGGGGTACACGGATCTTCCGCTTACAGGAGAGAAGTGCTATGTCAAAAGACATCAAAATGATGTTTCATTAATTGGAGTGCAGAATATAGTTTTTGTTGAAATTATTTATTCCAGGGTGGTTGTATATGGTTAGTCTTGCCCTAGGCTAAATAATTCAGTTAGAAAGGTACTGTTAATAACTTTGGTATTGATGAAGATAGTTTGAATTATTTTGGGATTTTAACCCTTTTAGAGTAAACAATTACATATTTTATTCATATGTAACTGTTTAGATATGTTAACTCATAAAATTAAGGTTGTATTGCTTCAGATTAGAATAAACAAAAACATAATTCTAGGAACTAGATAGGTAATAATATATTTGTTTTAAGAAAAGAAAGAAAAAGCTTCCATTACTTCTGGATTATTGAACATATTTGTCCTAAAAAGTAATAAATCTATTGTTATTACCTGATAATATATAACTGAACAAGAATTTCCTTATTTCACTTATATATTCTAAGGCTATATGAATCAGAAGTAATAAGAAATATAACTGGAATGTAACATGATCCCACACAGTGTGTGACTATCAGATTGCAGTTACATTCAGTTATAAATATAGGTTTTTTATAGAGAACCATCTCTTAGTATAATAAATGAAGAGATATCAGGAATTAGGATGTCAGTCCATTGAATCTTCTTGGTCCATGGATGATGTGGCATAACGGCCTCTTTTGTGAGAATGATGATTCCCATTTTGTTCTGAAATTTTCTGAGTGCTGCCTGAAGGTGAAGATGATGTCATTCTTCTGCGTGTGGGAGAGTTGCTGCTTGTGGGTTCTGTCAGATTTAATTTTAAAAGGGTTTGTTGTAGTTCATCTGCTGATCTGCTTCTGTAAATTGTACCTTGGTAGTTAAATCTGACTGAAAAGGGGAAGCCCCATTGATACATAATGTTGTGGCGTTGCAGTTCCATTAGTTGGGGTTTCATGGATCGTCTTTTAGTAATAGTAAGTTGGGATAGGTCAGCAAAAATTTGATAATTGTGTCCTTGAAAATTAAGTTCCTTTTTTTCTCTTGCAGCAATTAGTATTTGTTCTTTCGTTCTGTAATAATGAAATTTTGTGATTATATCACGTGGGGGTCCATCTTTCTTTTTGGCTGTGAGGGTTCTGTGTACTCTGTCCAGTTCTAAACGTTCAATAGGGATATCTGGCTTTAGTTCTTGTAATAGAGCAGTAATAGTAGATTGCAGGTCTGTCACAGTTTCAGGTATTCCCCTTATGCGCAAGTTTGAACATCTGGCTCTATTTTCGTAATCTTCGAGCTTAGATTGAAGTATTAAATTCTCTTTTTTTAATTGTTCCAATTCTGTTATATTTTCTTGGGTTGTAATTTCAATTTCATCCATTTTTATTTCTAAGGCTGCGGTACGGTTTCCCAGCTCTCTTATTTCTTTGGTTAGGCTTTTTGTTATTTGGTCTGAGGTTTGTTTTAAAGCCTTATGAAGCATCTTTTCAAATTGTAATAATATCACTGGGGATGCTGAGGAGGCTTGTGGAGAAGTTTGTGAGAGGATTTGTTCTGTATCTGACTCAAATGGAGAGTCTTGCTGTGACATTTTCTGTCTGTGAGAGCACCCTGGTGCTGTATATTGTGAGGTGACTGGAGCTGCTTCAGCTGCAGTGAGTGCCTGTGAGCTCTTTGTGAGGTGATTTTTATTTCTGCCACGGTTTCCTCCCAGTACCATATTTCCTGCCCAAACTTTCACAGTTTGTTCCCTGGGGCAAAAAGGTTCAAATGGATACCTTTTTAGCCTGCAGGCTCCGCTTTGTCCTTCTCTTCTCTCCTCAGCGGTGTGGAGCTCTAACAATGCATGTCTGCTCCGCTAGGCTCCGCCTCCTGCCCCCGGATTTCATCTAATTCAACAAATACAAAAATCTCTTAGCTAGATTGACCCAATTTCAATTGAATTGAATTATGGAGACACAGTGGCATAGTTCTCCGACATAGCATGGATGTGCCACTACCCCATTTCACTTTTCATGTATTCACCTCCTCCCACCCCTACCTCTTCCCTTTGTATAAACCCTCTTTTCCTTTATTTCTTCCCCTACCTATGTTCACTAGTCTGATCTAGTGATGTGTGAATGTACCTGGGTAAGAGGAAGAGGGTACAACTTTTTGTGTTACTTTAAAGCCACAAGGTAAAAAAACACCAGTCTATTAATTACATGCTTGGGAAATGCCTTTAAGCTGTATTTGTTGTCATGGAACAGTAAGATTATTACAGACAGCAACAGCACATGCATTCTGGCTAAGGATGAGCATCAAAGGAAGCCCCCTTCCTCTCCCTCTTTCTATTTTCATCTTTTCCTTTTTCCTTTACCCTCTCTCCCTCCTCCCCCCCCCCCCACACCTTGTCATTTATCTTCGTCTTCTTTTTTTCTCCCCCTCCCTCTCTACCTATATTATCTTTCCCGTATCCCTATCTTAGATATGGCAGGATATTTGTATATACACATAATTAAAATAAAACAACTATTTCCCTAATGTTTCTCATGTGTATATGTATGTATGCACTCCCGTTGTATTTTACCTATGATTTATTTCACTTATCCATCCATTTTTATATTACCCCCTTTTTAGGTACATTGCATATAATTCAATCCTATATCTCTGTTAATTATATAGGCTTTCCTTAGGGATGAGATCTAGTATTATTTATTATTTTTTATTATTATTTTTTATTATTATCTTTATCTCATTGCTGACGAGTGGCATTGTTTGTTTACCTTTCTAAAGTCACTTCATAATGTATTAATAATTTACTGTGGCCGTCTTTTATTTTTGTTCCTTAAAAATTTCTGTTTTAACAAATTCTGTTTTTATCCTATTTACCCTGTTTTACATTAATCTGCCTCAGATTGTGCTCTGCTGAGAAAGTGTTTTAACCTACTATGTCGTTTAATGTCCGTTTGAATGTCCCCCTTGCCGTTTATTACTGATCCCTTGTTTGTATTATGGACATCCTGGCCCCGCCCCCTATTAGACTATTTAAAGCTTACTGTGTTTTACACTTCCCATGCTTGAAAAAGGAATGCAGCCATTCGTCCACCAATGGCCAGCTTGTTCTGAAACGTGTCGCATACGTGTGACGTCATCACCGGGCACCATGCTGTGTTTGCTCCCCAAGCCTCGGTTTGGTCCTATACACGGCTGGCCGTGTTCTATCCCTGAGGCTTCACCATTCAGTGCTAAGCAGCAGCGCGGCTGACTGGCGGCTCTGGCGGCCCCCCCCCCCCCCCATTTGGAACCCTTATCTCTGCACTCTGGATACCATCAGGCTCCTAGTATAGCAGGATTCGAAATAGACTGTCAGCTGTAGGAGACTGCACCCTGCTGTACCATCCCATCCTTCCTCTTCTGGATTCGACATTGAATCAGCCCTGCAGGAACCGCTGTGACCTGTAGTCTCAACGCATCTCTTCAGCCCAGCTAATAGACCAGAATGCAACTCATCTAGCTTTAATGTGAGTGGATATTGTTGTTTCAATAAAATGTTTTTATGATACATACTCAGAGGCGCCCCTCTCCTTGTTGTTGTTATAGCTCGCTGGACCCCGCTTTTGGCTCCTTGGGTGGCTGCCCTGACTGACCTCTGCTACATGTTCCCCAGTATGCATGCATGAACTTACACATGCATCCTATTAACTAATTTTTAGCTTTTGGACTAATCGGTTCCCTATTAAGGTAACTGTGCTTTGCGCCTTTTTACTTGTTCAAATCTGTCAAATATCCATTTTCCAGGATAGTAAGCAAAGGGTTGTCAAAATAGCATGGGTTGGGGGGAGGGGGGGGGACATGTACCAATGCAAATATTTTTTTTCAAAATCCCATTCAGCTGGGAGCAGTGTTTTTTTTAACTACTGACAATTTAAAAGGAAATTGTTTTACATTTCTTGCAAATTACATCTTTTTCTTTGGAAATAACAAGCTCACTGTAGCATCCTACAGCAAGAGAAAAAAATGTTGCATAGAAAATGCATACCAAAAATGTGGGTGCCCCCTAAAAATCCATACTAGACCCTTTATTAGAGCATGAAGCCTGGACAGTCAGGAAAGGGGGAAGCTACCCAGCCATACTAGGCCACATGGGCTCCACCTGGGGTGATGCTTTTGCAGGGGGCCTCCCAGGCAAAACACCTTATCCCCATATTGCCTATCCTAACAACCCTGGTGCATTGGTTGCATTAGTTGCGGGGTCTGCAGGTGGGGGGCTTATAGGCATCTGGAAGTGTTGTGGAAATTTTATATTAATGTGTTGTCATAAGTCTCCCAGTGTGTCTGATGAACCACAGCCCGTTCTAAAGAACTGGCTGGGGCAGATCGATGCTGGCTGAGACCTGTTAGGTAATGGAAAACTTCCTGATGTTTGGAGAGAAGTGTTTGCGGAGAGAGGACATGTCCGCCAGCAAAGGGCCCCTGTGCAATGCACAGAACGATCGTCTGGTGGGGATGCGTTCACTCTGCAAAGACATTATCGGTTTAGAGGTGTTTTGCTCTTGTCACCCCTGGTATGCCTGATCAACATGTTTGGGGTGCCATGATGTATACCTGCAGATAATCTCCCATGCACAAGGAACTTTAGTCATCGTCATTTAGTATATTGTATCATGTTCTGTAGTCATTGTTCATTGGTTGTTTTGTATTCTGTTGTTAAATCCTTATATGGTCACTTACATCCTGTGAGGTCATATCCTGTGAGGCTGAGGTCATACCCTGTGAAGGAAACGATTGGCTGTTGGGGCCAGGGCTTCCTGTTTGTGATTGCTTTTGTGGTCTTTTGAATAAAGGAGGGAGACAGAGCTGAAAAGCCAGTCTTGCTGAGATGAGAATGTAAGAACCATGTGTTTTGTCTTGTTGGATGTATGGGGCACACACCAGAGGATGGATACGATCAAAAGGTGAGATGCACTGGTATTATATCATTAGACGAAATTGCTATTATGATTAGAAACAGGAGATTTGGCTGTGTGCTTTGCGTACAACCAAATTTCCATAACAGCAGCACTCTTTAAAAATAAGAGGGCCCCCAGATACCATTCCCTACATATAGTATAGAGTACACAGCACTTTAAAACAAGATTAAAATACAAAGAATGTACCTCACCCCTCATAGCATAATTTGCATGTGTAATTGATTTGTTTACTTTTACATTATTGCATGGCTTGAATAAAACAACAGAATCCCAATCCAAAAAAAATCATCATTGATAATTGATTGTTATGGCAGTGAAGGATCAAATTGGTTCTCCATTCTCCTGCACTATAAGTGGCATGGATTCAGGTTGAACTCAAATTGAACCTAAACCCAAAGTTTATCCCTTGTCAGACTCCTATTGCCCACCCTTCCTACCCTGAAACCCCAGAGACTTCACCTTCAGCCCACCCCTTTCTCCCTACTCCATCCAACCAAACCTATCCATTCTTCCAACATAAAGTAAAAACCATAAACCCTGGAATCTTACCCAGCCTTAACAGGTTATTGTGGTCAATTTGACCCACCCTGTAATCCAGCATCAAGTCAAAAACTAAAATAGGGCAGTGTTACCAAGAAAGCTTCTAGTATAGGTTTTTCTGAAATAAGATATATCAGCAATGCAAGGCTTTGCTAGTTAGATGTTTGATCCTTACTAATGTCAACAAATGTCAACTAAGAAAACGTAACTAAAGTGTTGTACACTTGAATGCTAAAAAATAAATAATATATTTTTTTTTAAAAACTGATGCATATTCCAATTCTTGTAGTTACTTAACATTTGGAGTACAGAAATAGCCAAATATGTTTTATCTTTGTGTTTTCAGGCTTAGTTTACTGACATTTAAGCAGAAAACAACAATAACAACCCTGCCATTAGTTATTCAGTTTCAGAGTTCACATTATTCAGTTCATTCCAGGTGGAACAATTCATAACATATCCAACTGTTCTTTATCATTCCAGGAGCATCATTTTGCCTGTTCCTCCAGGCGGAGATATAAGTACGAATATATATCTTCCCAATGTTGGTCACTTGCTAAACCATTCTGACTTAAATTTTCAGAAAAACAAAAGAAAATGCTGCATTTTAAAGATATTGTTAGACTCCATTACAATCGTATTAGTATAGGATATTACAACTCTCTATTTTTCACACAGAGGATTCTGTATAATGCACTGTGTTCCTTACCCTTTGTCAGCCTTCTCAAGGAAAAGAACATGGCTCTCAAAACATTTTTCTAAAATTTGTATTCTCTAACATTGCAGGGGCACAAAAATATATTTTTTTTCTGGATTCGGAATGAAGAAACTCCATTTAGTCTTTTGTTGTCTTACTGCAAAAGGGTACATGTTCAGCATCTCCATCCCTGGTGAATCACAGTAGATCGGCTTACCCGATGCACAGGAAATCAGTGCAATCAGAAAGGTATGTAGTGGTACTTGGGAATAGTCATGTTTTGTATTGAATCCATCCATCTCTATTGTGCAAAAATTAACCATTTTGGTGCAGGACATTTTTCTATATTCCCTGGTATGATGAAGTGCACTTTGTGGTCTAGAAATTTCACTGAAGACCTATTAAATGTTTAAAAAGGTGAAGAAAATGGAAGAAAAATGTATATTTCCAAAGTATGTGATATTTGTGCAAATGTTTAAAACATCTATATTTTCAGTATAAGATTGATTAAAAGCACTTCTACTGCCAACTGCCAACTGTAAAGCCAATAAATAACAAAAACATTCAGATGAAATATAAAGAACACTGGCAAACAGCAAAAAAATGTAATTGATAAAACTGTGAAACGTTTGTGTGAGATACCTGATGCATATAGTGCAATTGGTGTTTTATGTGGGTATGTGTGTCCTACTGTCATATATGTTAGACATTAGTCTGTGCTTTCCCATAGGGTCAGACAGAATTGGACAAAGCAGCCCAGCTCTTGCTCACATGTGCTGCCTCAAGAGCAAACGCCTTCACATATAAGCCTTTGATTGTACTTACCATAATACAATAGGCGATGTAGTACAAAACATAGTAACAAAGGCTATGCAGATGATGTACTTGTGGAAAACTACATCAAAGATGACAAAGCAAATTTTTATAGTAATACAACACTCTAAAATGTATAGATGTGAATGCAGCCTCTGTCATGTTACATGTAGTGTACATTTAGAATTGTTATTTCTACCTATTCCTAAAATTAGGAAATTGCATGGCTCTTTTACACAGAAGCCCCAATCAGTTTTGAATGAGCTTGACTCCTTTTACCAAGCTCTGTACTAAGATGTTCACACCTCGACCGAACAGACTTTTGAGGACTTCACCTTTCAACTACCCCTCTCTTTCCTATCATACATCCATAGAGCCTTAAAGTGTTTGTTAATCCGTCCCCCAAAAAAGCTGCTCCTGTCCCTTTGATGTGCAATTAGCAGCATGGTGCTTTTGGTTTTTAAATTATCCCTCTGTATCTCCTACAATAGTGCTGCCCCCCACCTTGGAACTCTCAGCTGGCAGAGGAGAGGAAAGGCAACTGATCTTAGGAAGAAGGTGTGTTATCTGTACTGATAAGCTTATGATATAACACAGGCACAGGAGAACTTATTGTTCTAATATAGAGGGGATGGGAGCATTTTATACAAGTTGCTAAACAACCACTTTAATGGAGAGGGATATCACTATAGAAGTATAGGCAGCACAGTGGTGTAGTGGGTAGCCCTCTCACCTAGCAGTAAAAAGGGTCGCTGGTTTGAATCCCACGACACTACCTGCCTGGAGTTTGCATGTTCTCCCTGTGCCTGCATGGGTTTCCTCCGGGTACTCCGGTTTCCCCCCACACTCCAAAGACATGTTGGTAGGTTAACTGGCTTCTGTCCAAAATTGGCCTTAGTATATGAATGTGAGTTGGGGACCTTGGATTGTGGGTAGGGACCGATATGAGTGTGTGATTTATGCGTGGAATGCTGTGTAAATTGATGGCGCTATATGGGTACCGTGGTAGCGTGGGTACCTTAAATAAATAGGGATAATTGTAGACACGCACCCATGCTTACTCAGGATGGACTGGTGTCTTTATTCAACCTTACTAACTATGTAACTATGTAACTAAGTCTGGACAGCCGCACACCGGAAGAAATTTCATATGCCTTTAATTGTGGAACAGGATCATAAAGTACATACGACACCAGTTAGTTCTTCCGACTATCAAGCAGGCTCTGCCTACCAAAGCTCAAGGAGCTGATGGGCTCACAGCTCTATATTATAAAAAAATAAAAAAATAATCCAGCTGCTAGCACCCCATTTGGTCTTCTACTTTAATGCTATCCAAAAAAGGGATCAGATAGGCGTGGACTTTTTTAGGGCCTACATTAGCCTTATTCTAAATCCCCAGAAATATCCTACAGACGTTGCCAACTATAGGCCCATTTTGTTAACCAATAGTGACCTGAAGTTGCTGACAAAAATCTGTGCCACCAGACTGAATAACTTCATAGCCCAATATATTCATGTAGATGAAGTCGGTTTTCTACCACATAGGCAATCAGCAGACCAAGTGAGACATTCAGTCAACTTGATCTCTCTATTAAACTCTATATGGGACAGTGAGCCCTCAAGGAAGGGAATGCTATTGTCCCTGGACATATGCAAAACTTTTAATACACTTTCAATCTTACCTTTTCAGAATTTGGAGATGGAACCTTGGACCTAAGTTTTTGGCCTCCCTTCACTCCTTATATAGCTTTCCTATGGCCCAAATCTCTTTGAGAGGTTATAAATCTGACCCCATCACTATCACCATGGGCACAAGGCAGTGATGTCCTTTATCCCCCCTTTTTATAATATCTTTGGCATTATCGATTTTCAATCGCTTCAGTCAGATCTCAGGACTTTTAGTCAACTGGAAGAAGTGTGAGGCAATGAATGTTAATTTGGAAGATTCTGTCCTGTGGAGCATTAAAGCTTGATACTTTTTTTCATGGCAGACCACGTCGTTGCCCTACCTGGGAATTCAATTGACCCCTCGCATTTCATCATTCTATATAGCAAATTATCCAGGATTGTTTGACAAATTGCTGGAGGAGGTAAAGGTATGGTCTACTACGGCACTGTCCTGGATAGGCAGAATAGAGTCGGTCTAAATGATGGTCTAACCAAAACTTTTATACTACTTTCAGACACTATATCCATACCGGTGAATGCGCTTGTTAATATTCAAGCTAAGGTACTTTTCATCTGGGGTCCCAAGAGTTGCAGAATGGCCTGATGCACACTATACGCAACTAGAGAATCAAGTGGCCTAAGTGTCCCAATTGTCCCAGCATTATTCAGCTCACTATATTCAAGACTGGGTCTCCTTTGAAGGCTCAAGTATGTACCCCTCTCCCAATAAACTTAATTATGTGAGTCCCTCCGAAATATCGCAAATAAATTCTTATCCCTAGTTGTCACATTCCCTTAACCTGTGGGATACTTTCTGTAGGAGTTGGCCTCTACATTCTCCTCACAGTGGCACCATTGTTTAATAACCCAACGTTCCCATCTAGCCTTCAGTCCTCCCACTTCTGTTGGTGGATAAATAAGGTATTGTATTGTATAGTACATTTTTTGGACCATAAAGGAATATGTCATCCTTCTTATTTTGTTCAACAGTTTGCGATGCCCTCTTCAGAACATTTTTGACTACAACAAATTTTACAATATTTACAATCCCCTCAGATGCATACCTCAGATATTATGTCAAGAGTGTTGTTTGAACACAGGTGTTATCAAGATATGATCCAATGAAGGGGCATCTAAATGTTGTATAGGGTACTTCTTGGCACACCAACCAAAGTGTCCGACCAACCGGTGTGAAAGAGGGAATTGGGTGAGGAAATTGATGAGTCTTGAAGGTGCTGGACCCTACGTTTCCATAAAGGCCTCATGAATGTAGGTTTAGTTGAGGCAGAATATAAAGTATATTCTAGATGGTACTTGGTCCCAGATAGATTGTTGAAACTGTATCCCTCCCCCATGCTTCTGGAAGCGTGGGCAAGTAGGAACAGTTCTTTACGTGTGGTGGACATGCCACAAAGTTAGAATCTTCTGGATATGAGTTCACTCCCTGATCTACTCTGTAACGCCGGTAAATATTGTAAAGACTGCTTAAGTTGCTCTTCTTAATGAGCCAATTAAAAAAATTCCCATACACACGCTAACATTATTTTGTTTCATATCCCTGGCAGCTAAGATAGCGATTGCCATGGCTTGGGAAATCCTTGTGGTCGACTTATCCTTGTAGAAAAGCAAACTTAATTGGATTATTCTAAATGAAAAAATTTTTAGTACACTTCAAAATAAACAATCACTGTTTGACAAAGTTTGAGACCCTTGGCTGTCTTACCTACAACTACCACTTGAATAGTGGTGGAAAAGGGGTTGGGACGAAGGCAGGCTCCTGGGCGGGTATCCTTCCCCTACTTCCTTTTTCCTCTTCCCCCCATTTCTTCCTGTATTTTTTTTCTTACCCCCTTCTTTGTATTCTTTGCACTCAGTTGTACTCAGATGGTTACATATTTTCCTTTATTAGTTATGCATTGACATGGTGTTTATACAAGTATTGTTCTTTCAGAAAGGCCATGAACTTATCTCTCTGTGCCATCCCGAGTTTCCCATCTAGGACCCTTTCTCCCCCTTTCCTAGCAGACAGGTGATTGGGTGCTTGAACTTAGTTACATAGTTTTATATTCATGAGATTTTTTTTTTCAACTTTCAAAATATTTTTTGTGAAATTTGGTGATACAATTATAAATGAGGTATATGCATTGTAATAATCATTACAGGTATCTTGCATATCATAACTTGCATTAACACGGGTATGCACATAACAGCCTACCATTTTGAAATATATAACTTCAACCAAAGGTATAGAAAGAAACCAAAGTAGGATATATACTACCTTTGAGCATGAGTAGGGGTAGGGAAGTAAGTTCGGAGGTGGTAGTAGGAGAAGAGAAAGAAAGGGGAAGTAGGGAGAGAGAGAGAGGGTAAGTATTGAAAGAGAAGAAGAGAGAGAAAAAGGAAAGGAAGACAGAGCACAGTATGTTATATTCATTATAATATATGATCATTCTCGTGTACCCAATATTCTAGGTATGATTCTTTGCATACCAATGTTCCCAGGGGAGCCACAGTTCATGCAGTCTGGGGTAAGAGGGTTTTCCTCGTGAAAGTAGTGATTCATAAGTGTAGTGAGTTTGCACTAATGCAATTACTTCTGCAATGTGGGGGATCTCTGTTGTCTTCCATCTTCTGGTTATTAGGAGTTTGGTTGCCAGCAATATGTGGGTGGTGATGAGTCTTAGCTTGGGCGGAATAAATTCTATGTTTAGATTTAGGATGCTGAGTTGAGGAGTTAGGGTGATTGGATATTGCAGTATATTTTATAGAATGTTTTCTGTCTGTATCCATAGTTTCCTTATAGGTGAACAAGACTACATAGTATGTAAGAGTGTGCCTGTGTGATTACAGTCCCTCCAACAGTTAGATGAGAAATGTGGCTCGAATTTTGCCATCCTCTGTGGGGTTAAGTACCACCTCATCATGGTCTTTTGTGTTAATGCCCATAGGGAAGTGCAGTTAGTAGTTTTATAGATTGTTTTTATAGCTGTTTGCCGTTGCTGTTTAGCTGAATTGAGCCTTCAGATCAAGTTCCCAGTCAGTAATGGATTTAGATTTGTGAAACATCGCCTTTTCTTGTAGTGTAGAGTAAAAGAGGGAGATCCCATTGGAATTTATGCTGTCGGTGAAAAGGAAATTCCAAATCTTTATAGACAGTGTACCTTCCAGAAGGGGATGTGCTGCTAGACATTGTTGTAGTCTGTAATAATTGAAGTAGTCTTTGGCAGGTGCATTGTATTCTCTTTGAATTTGGGAGAATGGTTTGCCTGTCACCTTGGTTCGGAGTTCTGCTATGTGGGTTGCCTGGTGTGATAGCCAGGTGGGTATGGTCAGATCTGGAGATAGATATTGAATCTCGTTCAAGGGTACTTGGTTGATCTTGGTTAACATGTGTGACCATTTGATGGAGTGTCGGGTTTTCCATGCTTTGATGGATACTCGAATGGTTGGGGAATAGTGGGTCAAATGTGACTGTCTGGAGGAATTGCTAAATAACCAATTTTTAAGGTTATTCCCTGGTGTCATGTCATTTTCTGTGTTGGCCCAAAGTGTGGTAGACTTCGTGGCCATCCAGTTTTTCAATTGTATGGTAGCTAAGTAATAGTCTTTCAGGTCGATGTACCCCAATCCACCTACGGTTCTGTGTTTGATAAGTTTTGCATGCTTACTCCTGGGTTTTTTCCCCTGCCACACCCAGCGACTTATGGATTGGAGTGAGTGTAGGTATGAGTGGGAAAGTGGCAGTGGTAGTGTTCT
This sequence comes from Aquarana catesbeiana, assembly GCF_042186555.1. Lineage (NCBI taxonomy): Eukaryota > Metazoa > Chordata > Amphibia > Anura > Ranidae > Aquarana > Aquarana catesbeiana. The sequence goes on along the minus strand of NC_133325.1, from coordinate 738,086,700 downwards.
GAATATATACAGCAGTTTGGACAGGACTAGCATTTTGAATGCTGCCAAATGCCCTGACCATGAAAATTCATGTTTGGAGAGTTTGGTTGTTTCTCTTATAAGCATTTGTTTGGCTTCAACATAGTTACTGGTGAATAGACCTCTTGTAGATTTGGTCAGGGTGATTACTAGATATGTGACCCCCTTGTCTGCCCATGGATAAGTAAAGCGGTTTCTAAGTAGATTGCTGGTAACTGCATCTAGTCCTAGGTCTAGTATGTAGGATTTGTTTTTGTTTAACTTATATTACAATACGGTCCCGAATCTTTGCAAGAGTTGATGTACCGAAGCCAGGAAAACAAGGGGGTTAGTAATCATAATTATCACATCATCTGCAAATAAGTTTATTTTGTGTTCTATGGTGCCTATTTAAATCCAGTGATTGTCGGGTTTGATCTTATGTGTTCCGCGAGTGATTCCATCATGAGGTTAAAGATAAGCGGCGCTAAAGGGCATCCTTGTCGGGTGCCATTGGTAATGTGGAATGGTTTGGATAGCATTTCAGAAGTGTAGACTTGGGCAGTTGGGGCTGAGTATAGTGCTTGTATAGCGGACAGAATATTTCCCTGAAATCCAAATTTGCAAAGAGTCGCACTTAGATAGGACCAATGGACCCTGTCAAATGCCTTCTCTGCATCCAAAGAGAGGAGCAGAGAAGGTGTTCGAGATGTCTCAGCAGTAGGGATGAGCTATCTGTTCGAGTCGAACATGAGTTCGACTCAAATATTGGCTGTTCGCCCGTTTGCCGAAAAGCGAACAATTTGGGGTGTTTGCGGCAAATTCGAAAAGCCGTGGAACACCCTTTAAAATCCTATGGGAGAAATCTAAATTGCTAATTTTAAAGGATAATATGCAAGTTATTGTCATAAAAAGTGTTTGGGGAAATGGATCCTGCCCCAGGGGACATGTATCAATGCAAAAAAAAGTTTTAAAAACGGCCGTTTTTTTGGGAGCAGTGATTTAAAAAATGCTTAAAGTGAAACAATAAAAGTGAAATATTCCTTTAAATTTTATACCTGGGGGTGTCTATAGTATGCCTGTAAAGTAGCGCATGTTTCCCATGTTTATAACAGTCTGAGAGCAAAATGACAATTCTTTTTCTTTCAATAGATTTTTATTCATTTCCAATAAAATGACATTAACATTGGAATAGTCATAACAATTACATGGTAAAGTAACCAAAAATGACATTTCTAAAGGAAAAAAAGTAATTTAAAAGTGCTAGCGCTAGTGCCGGCTATTAATGAATTGTCGATCCTGACAATACACATAAAAGTCATTGAAAGTCATTGAAAAATTTTTAAAAAATGTGTGGGGGTCCCCCAAAATTCCATTACCAGGCCCTTCAGGTCTGGTATGGATATTAAGGGGAACTCCGCGCCAACATTTTAAAAAAAATATGGCGTGGGGTTCCTCCCAAAAATCCATACCAGACCTGAAGGGTCAGCTCAGCTACCTCAGTTACATAAGTGCTGTCAAGCTAGCGCCCCGTCATTGGCTGGGTGCCTCCAGTGGAGGCAGGAACCTGTGCGTGTTCCTCGCTGGAGTCGCTAGAGATCATCCATCCCTGGAGATCGAGAATTGGATCACTGGCGTAGGAGCATGAATTTATTGAATTACATCGCTGGAATCTCTTTTTTATTTTTTATTTTTAATAAAGGACTTGTCCCAAGCTGTCTCCTATGGTTTTTTAACATTTTGACACTTTCTTTTTGTGAAATGGTAGGGGTACAACGTACCCCTTACCAATTCACATGGGAGGTGGGATATGGGTGTCCCCTTTGTTAAACGGGGCTTCCAGATTCCGATAAGCCGCCCGCCCACAGACCCCCACAACCACTGGGCAAGAGTTGTGGGGATGAGGCCTTTGTCCCCATCAACAAGGGGACATCCTCTCCATGTTGAGGGCATGTGGCCTGGTACGCTTCAGGAGGGGGGGGCACTCTCTTGCCCCCCCTCTTTTCCTGCGGCCTGTCAGGTTGTGTGCTCGGATAAGCGTCTGGTGTGGGGAACCCCACGCCATTTTTTTTTTATTTTGGCGCGGAGTTCCCCTTAATATCCATACCAGACCTGGTTGTAGCGATGGGAAAAAAAAGGAGTAGTCCCGATCGGTGGTGTGGTGGCATCTCCATACATTGTAGAGATCATTTGACCTTATGAAGGAACTCATTGGTAACAAGAGTCTGCTGTTGCATGAAGAGGTATCAATAGTGTTGTCTAATACTATGTTGAAATCTCCACATAGAATGAGGTGGCCTTGGAAGAAAGCATTCATTTTCTTCATCAGTTTCTTTTCGTTTAGCTGGGTGGTTCAGCCCTTTAGCGTTAAGCGATAGGAATTTTGGCATCTGGGGTATTGGAGTGCAGAAATTGTGTTCAGTATGCGGTACTTACAGTTAGGTGGGTGAGTTTTTCAGTTCAGAGGATGTCGGGTTTGTTCTTCCGAATGGTAGACAGGTTCGTTGAGGCGTTGTTGTTGGTAGTTCTTGGCTGAACTGTCTCCTGTGCTCTTAGAAAGAAAGGTGGGTAAGGAGGTAAAGAATAGACTGTGGTTAAAACAGTAATAACAGTAGAGGGTAAGGGGTAACAAGGATCAACAGTGAGCTAATACGACTGCTGGCGATTGTGAGGGTGAAAGTTTGTGAACTGTCTGATTTGAGCAGGCATCAAGATGGAGTGCAGCATTTGTATACATGGTGTGACTGGATTAGCACCACTAACCTGGCACTGATTTGGCGCTAGTTGTAGGATGGCTGTTATTAGAGGTGTGTTCCTTCTAATGGAGAATTGGCCGTGCTTTTATTACCTCTTCAGGTATAATTCCCCAAGCGCGTAACATTTGTATTCCCTCTTCAACAATATTTATATTGTGCTTCACCCCATTTTTGGTCACAATGAGCTTGGTCAGGAATCCCCATTGGTAGGGAATCTTGTGAATGTTGAGAGGTTTAGTGATGGTGTTCATTTGGCGCCTCTGTTGGTGAGTGTATTTTAGAGAGATCTGCATACAGTTGTAGCTTCATATATGGTGAAGGTAGCTGCTCACGATGTCTTGCTTTGGCTAGGAGTAGGTCTTTTGTGTGGTAGAAGTGGATTTGCATCAAAACATCCCTAGGAGTCCCGGCAGGAAGGTGGGGAGGCTTGGGAAGGCGGTGTATGCGGTCTATGATAGTTTCCATTGGGGAAAGGTCAGGCAGGAGTGTAGATATTAACTTCCTGGCATAGGGGTTGAGGTCAGATGGCAGAATAGATTCAGGTATGCCCCTTATTTTAACATTGTTATGTCTGGACCTGTCCCCCAGTTCCGCCATCTTGACTCTGACCCATTGTTGTTCCTCGCGGGTATGGTCGTGGGCATCTACCAAGTCATTAACCGTTTCAGTCAAGGCAGTCATTTGTTGCTAAATATGATCTACTTTTTGATCCATAAAGTTCATTTCAGCTTTAAATTTTGGGACATAAAGGATATGTTATTATACAGCTAACTGTGTAGCGACATAAGCATTTCCTTCATAGTGGTATCTAGGACTGGCAGATTAGATGTGGGAAATGCTGCTATTGGGGATGGCTGGGCCTGCTGTGTAAGGAGAGCTTCCATAGCAGGGCTTACCTCATGAGGCTGTGTTCCAGAATCCAGGCGCATCTGTGCCTTAGCAGGGCTGTTGCTGACAGAGGATGATGGTGGTGTTGAAGGGGAGGTTGGTGGACCATCTGATGGGGATATTTTGGCTCCATCTGCATCAGGGAGGTCAGTATAAGCGGCGGTACTGTGCAATGAGGAGACGCAGTTGCCATCTTGGATTTGTCCTCCAGGCAGGATTGTGAAGAAGTCTGTCAGCTTCTTCAGTTGTCGGTACTCCTTTCATTTGCGGAACGATCCAGGCTGGTGCCCCAGTGTGTGGGGATCATTTGTTGCCATCTTAGGACAGTAGGTTAGCGGTGTCTCTAGTCTTTTCTCCGTTCGGTGCTGGAGCTATGAGCTTAAGAATTCATACTGCTCGGCAGTTCGCCACGCCTCCATCACATTCATGAGATTTTGATGTAAGCCCTTCCTGGCTTCCTTGACCCTGGACTGGGTTACCGCCGTGAATGACAACTAATGTTACATCTGACTATCAAAAGCATTATGCTTGACTGTGTATTGAAGGATATTTTGCTCTGAAGCACATGTTATATACAATTTTTTTATTGTTTCATTGTACACAAAGACAAAAAACATACCCAAGTTCAACTGCTTATACCTTGAATGTAGATGCTGGAGACCAATGCACAGGCTAGGCTGTCCAATCCCCCATATATTGTAATCAATCCATAATAGAAAAAAGCCAGCCACTCTGTAAACTCCTCTTGTCACTGTTTATTAGCTACAAAGCATGAATAGAGTACATGAAATGCTAATACGTTTGGTGATTACAGCCTTCCTCATAGCATTTTTTTGTTTCATTTTACACTTTTCTATCATAAAGTCTTTTGTACTGTATTTTTGCATTTGTGAAAAACAATAAAAATTATTAAAACAGATATGTTGTTTCATTTTGCCTATTAATATTTTGTCCCTACCTCCCCCCATAGGCTAGTTGTTAGGCTTCATCTCTCCAGCATAATATTTCACCCACCATGTCAATCTTATGCCGCGTACACACGAGCGGACTTTACGGCAGACTTTGCCCGGCGGATGGGATTTCGTCGGACAATTCGATCGTGTGTGGGCTCCAGCGGACTTTGTTTTTTCAAAAGTTGGACGGACTTAGATTTGAAACATGTTTCGAATCTATCCCAGGGACTCGAGTCCGGTCGAAAAGTCCACTCGTCTGTATGCTAGTTCGACGGACAAAAAGCCACGCTAGGGCAGCTATTGGCTACTGGCTATGAACTTCCTTATTTTAGTCCGATCGTACGTCATCATGTACGAATTCGATGGACTTTGGTTGATTGTGTGTAGGCAAGTCCGTTCATTCAGAAAGTCCGTCGAAAAGTCCGCCGGGCAAAGTCTGCCGTAAAGTCTGCTCGTGTGTACGCGGCATAATGTATATTGCTGGATTCTTGATAGTTCTGGAATACCCGGTAAGATGATATACATGGACCCTGAAAATACAGCAGTTTAAGGATAGTGCATCACCACAGCCATTGTCACATGAGCCTGTATATATTAGGAATGAGCCCAGGTATGTTTGGATACTAGTATGAACCCGTCTGAGCTATTCCATCAGGAAGCTGTCAAGGTAGACTGAAAATTATAAGCTTGCTGAGGCATTCCCCTCCCTGTAGCCACACATATACAAAGGATGTGTATACTCATGGCTGTGAGACAGGGAATATCTCGGACACATATGATTGATGACTCAGATTGACAGCTTCCTGTCAGGAGGCGAGTTTGGACTAGTGTGCGAACATGTCTGAGCTCATTCCTGTATATACCAGCAAGCTAATCTTGGCATAACATCCACCAGCTGCAGTGGCTGTTTATTGGAACTGTGCCATACAAATCAGTTTGTGCATCTTTAATACATTTTGTAGACATTGAAAACATTTCTACATGCCATTCTGATTGTTGCCTACAGTATTCTGCAAGCAAGATTAAAATCTGTCTTGCAAAACACAGTCTCTGCAAACTCCCATCTAAATCAAGATTGATACGTTTCTCTGCTCCTGAAAGACTAGCTTTAACTCCATTATTGTCAGTGCAATATTTCAGCACTACACATTTTGGGGAAGCTGATTAACAGCAAAAAATCAAAAGTCCTTCGCGATCAGAAATTCGACCCTAAATCAAGAGAAAAAATGCGCAACTAAATCAACTTGGAAGGTTCAACAAACACATGAGACTGACAAAAAAAAGTGATGTCTAATCATAGGCATTATGGTCTAAGACTGTTAATTGCATGTCTGCTCTATTTTAGCCTACTTAACATGCACTGAAACTAAAGAGTGCTTTTAAACAATGTATTGCTAGCTATGATAGTTACCAAAGCCTGTGTCCTAAATATACCAATCTCGTAAATTGGCACAATGCTGAAGAGTCATGTGAAGGATTAAGGGATTTGATGAGCTTCATCTATTCTAGAAAGAGACAGCTTCGTACTCCAAGCACAGACAAAGGCAGAGGTGAGAGTCACACTGCTTCATGAATCCAGATCTCATTGCACTGCATTTACTAGACGCTATACAAAATCTTACAATTCTCTACAGTCAAAAAATCTACCAATCCCAGTCAACAACCTATTAAGGCCTGTGCTGACTCAGAATCTGCTAAAATTAAGGTGGCCTTCACCCAAAAGAAATTAGTAATGAAAGCAGAAGAGCCCCGCAAAAAAAGCTGCATGTAAAAAAGCTGCACGCAAAAAAGCAGAGACAGCGGCAGAAGCTGCATGCAAGAACCTACCTCTGTACTGCCCTATACTATCCAAACCTACCAATATACTGCACTATACTACCCAAACCTGCCACTATACCACCCCATACTACCCTAACCTGCCACTATACTGCCCTATACTTCCCTAGCCTGCCACTATACCAGCCTATACTACCCAAACCTGACACTATACATTTACTACACCCTATTCTACACCCTCCTGACCTCCCCTCTACTGTGTCCTCCAACCCCCCCTGTACTGTGCCTTCCTGCCCCCCCCGTACTGTGTACAGTCATACATAAATACAGGCCGCTAAATGGGTGGGAGGGAAAATGTGTACAGGGAGGGGGATAGTTTCAAAAGAAGTGAGAGCTGTGTGTACAGGGAAAAAGAGTCAGTGTATACAAAGGGGCAGTGTATAAAGGGGTGACTTTAATTTGGGATAGTACTCTGGTTTTCTGTATTTGTTGTTTCTAATCATATTACAAAGCCATGCCCAAAATTTAGCATTATTTAGCCACACCCACTCCTTGCCACCGCGTGCATAGCACACCGCAGGTCACCTTCTCCCTGGTAGGGGCCCTAGTGCATTACTTTGCCCAGGGGCCCATAATGTTATTAAGAGGGCCCTGCACCTATCAATGACACCAATCCAATGCCACAATCCAACATGCTGATAAACTTTAACCCAGCTTTAGGGTTGAATGACTGTGTACCATTATACCTTCCAAAGTCTCTTGACTTTAGTGTACCACCAATCATAACTAACTGTGTTCCACTTGCACCAGTATATCCAAAGCCTGAAAACACATACATATCACAATTTTCTAAATATATAATATGCAGAGAGCTCACTAAGACAAGCCTTACCAAGCTTCATGACAAACCTGAGAATTTTAAAAAGCCTAAAATTTACCTTCAAGACCACAATTAGTGATGTAGATATCACAACTATACAAGAACTACCCTGCTGTGAAAAAGTATTTGCCCCTTCCTGATTTTTTTTGCATATTTCTCACACTTAAATGATTCAGATCATCAAACACATTTTAATATTACACAAAGATAACCCAAGTAAATCCAAGATGCAGTTTTTAAATTATTATTTCATTTATTAAGGGAAAAAAGCTGTTCAAACCTGTCTGGCCCTATTTGAAAAAGTAATTGCCCCCTCCCATGCTGAATCATGAATGAACTGTGATTAACCACAATTTTTGGGAAAGCTGAGTTAAATTTCACTTGCCATACCCAGGCCTGATTACTGCCAGACCTGTTGAATCAGGAAATCACATAAATAGGAGCTGTCTGACAAAGTGAAGCATGCTAACAGATCACAAAAAGCCACACATCATGCCACAATCTAAAAAAAATTGAGAACAGTTTAGAAACAAAGTAATGTACATGTATTGGTCTAGGAAGGGTTTCAAAGCCATTTATAAGGCTTTGCAACTCCAGTGAACCACGGGGAGAGCCATTATCCACAAATGGAGATAACTTGGAACAGTGGTGAACCTTCCCTGGAGTGGCCAGCCTACAAAAATTACTCCAAGAGCATGACGACGACTCATCCAGGAGGTCATGAAAGAACCCAGAACAACATCTAAAGAACTGCAGGCCTCACTTGCCTCGGGAAAGGTCAGTGTTCATGATTCAACAATAAGAAAGAGACTGGGCAAAAATGGCATCCATGGAAGAGTTACAGGGCCAAAGCCACTGCTGACCAAAAGAACACAAAGGCTCATCTCACATTTACCAAAAAAAATCTTGATTATCCTCAAGACTTTTAGGCAAATTATCTGTGGACTGATGAGACAAAAATTTTACTTTTTGGAAGGTGTGCGTCCGATTACATCTGGCATAAAATAAATACAGCATTTCAACAAGACCATCATACCAACAGTCAGACATGGTGGTGGTAGGGTGATTGTCTGGGGCTGCTTTGCAGCTTCAGGACCTAGATGACTTACCATAATTGATGAAACCATGATTTGTGAGCTCTACCAGAAAATCGTAAAGGAGAATGTCCGGCCAACAGTTCGTGACCTCAAGCTCAAGTGCACTTGGGTTATGCACCAGGACAATGATCTGAAACACAACAGCAAGTCCACCTCCAAATGGTTCAAACAATGTAAAATTTAGGTTTTGGTGGCCTAGTCAAGCCCGGACTTAAATCTAATTGAGATGCTGTATAATGACCTTACACAGGCCTTTCATGCTGGAAAACTCTCCAATGTGGCTGAATTAAAACAATTATGCAAAGAAGAGTGGCCCAAAATTGCTCTACAGCAATTTGAAAGACTCATTGCCAGATATTGCAAACGCTTGATTGCAGTTGTTGCTGCCAAGGGTGGCTGTAGTATGGGTCAATATTCATATATAACTTTAGTTATTGAATTACAAGAAATTTAGTAATAGTTTTATAAGTAATCACTTCTATCTATATACAACATGTTTAATGCATGAGACATCTGCTTCATTATGCTATGGGAAGTTGGGAACCTTTGACCTTTTTCTTTTCATCAGTTGTAGCTGTTGTTTTTCCCTACCATGTAAATATGACTGGGAGGCCAGTCCAAGTTTGAGGTTTGATTCAGGACTGAAGAGGTCTGAATCAAGGTGACTGTCGTCTCCAGGTATCTCATTTCTAGATGAGATTGTGACTCCCCTGGATTGAATATGCTGTATTTATCCTGTATCGTATCATCTGTAGTACATCTTTAATCAAAGCTAAGTAAATCTCTTTATTATATTCTTTGTGTCTTGTGTGTGTTAATCCTTGCATTTACTGACCACATATCTGAAAGGGTAAATATATGAATAAACCTATGAATAAATGTAACACAGAATTTAGCCCCTTGTTACAGTGGCACAACCAGTTATTAGGTTTAGGGGGCAATTGCTTTTTTACATAAAGCCAGGCAGGTTTGGACAGCTTTTTTGCCTTAATGAATGAAACCATCATTTAAAAACTGCATTTTGTATTTACTCAGGTTATCTTTGTGTAATAATAAAATTTGTTTGATGATCTTAGTCATTTAAAGTGGGATTCCGTCCCTGAAAAAAAAAATTAAAAGCCAGCAGCTACAAACACGGTAGCTGCTGACTTTAAATAAGTACTTACCTGTCCTGGGTGCCCGCGATGTCAGCCGCCCGAGGCCGACCCGTCCCTTGGCTCTCGGGTCCTGGCACCGCCATCCTAAGTAAGGGAAACAGACAGTGGAGCCTTGCGGCCTCACTACCAGTTTCCTACTGCGCATGCGCGAGTGGCGCGGCACTCTGTGAATGGCCCTGTGGTGTTCTGGGAACACACACAGTTCCCAGAAGGCAATGGGGCCGCTCACTGAGGAGCAGAACACGCCGCGGAATAGGAAGAGGCAGATTAGGAAGACTGCCTAGCAACAAGGGTTTAAAAAAAAATGGCGTGGGTGTCTCCCTCAAAGAAGGGTCTGGTATGGATTTTAAGGGGAACCCCGTGCCAAAATGTAAAAAAAAATGGTGTGGGGTCCCCCCAAAAATCCATACCAGACCCTTATCCGAGCATGCAACCTGGCAGGCCACAAGAAAAGAGGGGGGATGAGAGAGCGCCCCCCTCCTGAACCATAACAGGCCACATGCCCTCAACATTGGGATGGTGCTTTGAGGTAGGTAGGTAAAAAAGTGTTAACCACTTCAATACAGGGCACTTATACACCTACCTACCCAGACCAATTTTCAGCTTTCAATGCTGTCGCAGTTTAAATGACAATTGCGCGGTCATACAACACTGTGCACAAACTAAATTTTTATCATTTTGTTCCCACAAATAGAGCTTTCTTTTGGTGGTATTTGATCACCTCTGTGGTTTTTATTTTTTGCTAAACAAATAAAAAAAGACCGCAAATTTTGAAAAAAATTAAAGTTTTGCTTTTTTTTCTGTTAAAAAATTTTGTAAATAAGTAAGTTTTCTCTTTCACTGATGGGCACTGATAAGGTGGCACTGACAGGCACTATACAGGCATATTATAGACACCCCCCAGGTATGAAATTTAAAGGAATATTACACTTTTATTGTTTCACTTTAAGCATTATTAAAATCACTGCTCCTGAAAAAAACGGCTGTTTTTAAAACTTCTTTTTGCATTGATACATGTCCCCTGGGGCAGGACCCAGGTCCCCAAACACTTTTTATGACAATAACTTGCATAATAACCTTTAAAATGAGCACTTTTGATTATTCATGTTCGTGTCCCATAGACTTTAACAGTGTTCGCGTGTTCGAACAATTTTTTGCCTGTTCGCAAGTTCTGCTGCGAACCAAACTGGGGGGTGTTCGGCTCATCCCTAGTAGTAACTCTTCTGAGTGGCAGTGTAGAAACACCACTGGCCTTTCTTTTCGAGTGCAACTAGATTCCAACCAAGAGAGAAGAGGTCCCTACTCCTGCAGCCACCTCTCATTATCATCACTTGCCAGCCAGGCCACATGATGCACCACATACCTATATGCCCTGAAAAAGGGGGTTCTTACATACCTGAAACATTGGGTTTTTCCTCCTCCTCTCACTTTTCCCCAGGGTCTAGCTCAGCTGTCCCTCTAATTGTTCTATTTTGTGTCCTTTTTCTATTTATGAACATTAGGTACTCGCTGTATATATTTTTGTTGGTTGGAATTAACAATGGAGTGAATACCTATTGTGTATTATGCGTGATTTGGTATGACATACTTGGATATTTGTACCTGTTGTATAATTGTACAGTATATGCTCAATACAACGTCATTGCTAAAGCATTTTTGTTATGTGGTGTGCTTATTCTATATACTTAAAATTAATGTTACTAGAAGATTGTGGGGGGGTTTAAGCAACCTAAAAATATTATATTGTTAGTTGGTAAATGGTATAATGGATGTGCAGTCCTTAAAAGCTAACTATAAACGCGCTCCCAAGCCACCTCATGCAATTCCAAGGTTGAAATTCTGTGCAACCATATTAGCTGTCAAAATTGCGTAGCTTATAAAACATGAACTAAACTTTGAAATAGACTCCTTTGATTTTTATACAGACAGCAAGACAGTGTTGGGATATATATACACAACCAAACAAAACAGCTCTGTGTTTATGTCAGTAATAGAGTGAAATACATCAGAAGGTTCTCTACACTGAAACCCATGCAGTACCAGCTGTGTAGTTCTGGACATTTCATGGTCATCCCTACCTTAATTCATGAATGATGAACCTATTTCAAATCATCCCAACTGGTTAATAGAAAGGGAATGCGCACCTGTACTGTATGCAGATTACAAAATAGGAATTTAGAAAACTATACTAAAATGGGACTTTTTTGAGGCACAATAAAATAAAGTATTTATTTTTTATAAAGTATTTATAAATAAAAGACTTGCAGCTTTACAATAATTGCAGCAAAAGGTGATTCTACAAAGTATCGACTAAGGGGGGATGAATACAAATGCATGCCACACTAACCATTTATCATTCTCCTTTCACTTCACAATTATGTGACATTTTGTGTTGGTCTATCACATTAAATCCCAATAAAATACATTTATGTTTTTGGTTGTAACATGACAAAATGTGGACAATCTTAAGAAGTATGACTACTTTTTTAAGGCACTGTATCCATATTGCTCACCACATTTCAAACAGTACTGAGGTCCATGAAGTCCTACAATTGAGGAGATCTCACAAGCAGATATGTTAATCTCAGTAGAATGACTGGATATCAAAGTGAGAATGGTTCATGTTACTGCCTTCCCCTCTCAGGATAAATTCACAAACTGTCTTCTGTTCTTGCCACAGATAACATCTTCAAAGGCATGACACCTACAAGTATAAATGTTAATCTGTGCATTTATCTTCTCTTCCCTCATGTTTTTTAGGTTTTCCAGGTAGTTGTTTTAAAAACTCAGATTTTGACAAGGAGGAGCACATTACACATGCTTTGTGAATTGCTGTTAAGAATTATTGTTTCATTTAACCTATCCCTACCTCCCCTCATAGTCTATTTTTTATATTTGTTATTAGTTCCCCCTTTTCAGCATATTTTTTCAGCCACCATCCCATTTGCGTGTATATTGCTGGAAAGGATCATATTTATGATTTTTTGATGTTCACTGTTGTTAAGATCTGCAAAGTTTTGGATTAAAGTGGTTGTAAACCCCATTCATGAAATTTGAACTAAGCACACATATCTGTAGTGTTTACTTGTTTTTCTCCAAAGCTCTTATTGTCATTTCTCTCTGGTGCTTCGCTCCTCTGTTATCAGTTTGAGTCACTTCTGACAAGCTCTCCAACACATAAGATAACATGAGCTATAACTTTGTGTCGGGGAGGGTGCTTAGAGCTCTGCATGTTCCTTTGTACCTCTGCCTATGTGGAGGGGGGTGTCTCTCTTTCCTCCAATCAACTCTCACATAGTGTAAGTCAAGTCTCCCCACCCCCCCCTATGTACTGCTAAAAGATGAAGAAAGATTTTTAACATAATCTGCACTTCTCAAAGGGTGTAGAAAGGGAAAGACAGCAAATAAACATGTAAAACTTATGTAGGAAGATCTGTTTCCATCTCTGTGTATCATCTGAGGCTATTCACTTCCCTGGGTATAAGTGAGGGTTTACAACCACTTTAAATGTCTTAACAGTTATTAAAGAAATTGTGGTTAAACTGCACACCAGATGGCACTACACGCCTGTCAAACTACATAGAATGTACCCACTTGAACCTGACACATGCTTCAGGGGATACCCTGACAAGGGGACTCACCTCCACATTTTTTGGAGTTGCAAAGCAATTAAACCCTTATGGCAGCAAGCATCTTCGATGGTGGCCTGTATTATGGGTTCAATTATCACTCTTACATTTCCCATGTGCCAATTTCTTGCTGATATACCAGAGGTGTTGCCCCCTTGCCAGAAACTGGTTCACACACTGTTTAGCATGATTTGTTGGGCTATAGCCCTAAACTGGCGATCCCCCTGAGTTCCCTGGTCGCAGGTTGTACAGAGAATGGAGGCAATAAAACTTATGGAGATACCATACGGTTATGGACACAATGCATGTATTTCACAATAAGTGGATGACCTGGTCAATGTATTGAGGTTCTCTCGACCTGTGGGGTTGACCTGGTTGTCAACAGATAGGTTCTACTACCCTAACTTTATTTTTTATTTTTTTTTAGCACTAAGAAGCTATTGTACACCAAATATGAAGTAATTTTTCATGTTATAGCTAACGCTGCTTACTGAAAAAAAAAACTGTCTTTCTTTTTTTAGTTATTTATTTTCACATTATGCTCTTTTAATTTGTTGTGATTTTATATTTGTTCTTGTTTTATTACAAAAATATGAGGCTTTTGCAAACTGTTTACCTTATTGACTTGAGACTATGGATGCATTGTCTTCTAGTGCCTTTGTATTCTAAACCTCAACTGTTGTATTTGGTTTTCTTTTTTATAACCCTAATAAAATGCATTTATAATAAATGTCCTAACAGATTTCAAAGTGGCATACCGATCAAGTCAACTGTCAGCTAACACGTCTGAGATTTTAAGTTATTGCTATTTCGCACTTCATTGGATAAAGAGATCACTTTTTAAATGCCTAGACTGGGGAGGCAGAACAAACATAATTTTTACACATTGTACAGGATGTTATGGATGAGCCCTGGATTACAGACATATTTCTCTACTATTTTTTTGTGGTCCCTTTAAGGAGGATGGTTTGAAGGTAAAGTTGAGTACTCAATGGTTTCACTAAAAACACTGGGGGAGGAGGTCCAGGCCAGGGTAGTCTTGCTTGGAATGAGTGGACTGACTCTTAGTACTCTCCAGATTGCTAAATCCTTATTAGGGACCTGAAAGTTTGGGTGGGAAGAACCTCCAAACCCTGATTACAAAGATTTTGGTCCAGAAGAGATTAACCCAGGTGCCTCAGAGTCCAAAAGAGAAAGAAGAAATAATCAGTAAATAATAAACAGTGCCTGCTCCACCTAAAGATATATACTAGATCCCAATGTGATATTCCGTGTCTGTGACTTGTACCTTATCTCATATCATATGGATATCTATATCCTATTGGATGTGACGCACACATACGTGCAGCGTATGACAGACGATGTGGTGATAGAGGGGAGAGATGGGAGGCAGGGCTGAAACCACTATGGGAAAATAACCAACATTCCAAATACAACACTCACAGGTGCTCTAACATTTCCTTAGTATCAGGCAACTAGCCAGGTGGCTAACAAGCTTTCCTCTATTTCTTCTATTGATGAGACACACAAAGAGACCAATAAGGTAATTTCCTCCATACCTCACATTTCACAAAGTCACCTTTTTCACAATCGTATGATTCCCAACACAAGCAAGGGCAACAAATCAGTGCACCCACACAACACAAATCCAAAATGAATATAGCCAATCTCTCTTCACATGTTCTCACAAACTCTGAGATGACTATATTGTCCAAAGGTTTAGGCTTTTGTCCGACTGCCACCTTGGACATATTTGATCTCATCAAAAACTTACAAATGTTTGCCTGTAAACTTACATTACAAAGTATGTACAATAAACAAGAAAAAGATCGTACCCAGGCTAAAACTAAAGAGGAACAAAAGGCCATTGACCAACTTATCTCACTTCTAGAAGAAAATGATCTAACCGACTGTGTTGACATGGACAAACTTCCTGATATGTGCCCAGACGACAAATCCACCACCCCCATCAGGTTCAATGCTTCAAAAAAAATCTGACTGCTTTCCCTCTCCTAGCATCAACCCAAATGTGGCAGCCTTTCTTAGATTGGTCTCGAGGGACATTGACAAACTGCCACCGCAATCTAAACATGAACAAAATCTGACTTATGAGGAACAACAAGCTGTTAAGGACCTTTCCAATAATTTCTCCTTAACCATTAAACAGTCAGATAAGGAAGGAAATATTGTGGTAATCGATAATCAACAACATGTACATATGTGTAGAAATATTCTGGACAACTCCCAATGGTATAGACGTATCTCTTCTAGACTTGTCGACAAATTCAACATTCAATTTTATGAATTTGTCAACAATGCTTTTGCTAATGGCACCATTACCAAAAAGACATGGGACTATATACACGCACCGACTTCCCTAAGGTTCCTACCTTCTATTCCCTCCCAAAAGCTCACAAAAGTCCTGTAAATCCACCTGGGAGACCTATCATCTCAGGCAATGGGGCGTCAACGGAAAATTTTAAGTCGTCTTATTGACGAATACTTAAGACCCCACTTAAAGAGGATCTCCACCCGTTTTTAAAACAATAGATGAAGAGCATTACCGCAATGTCCTAATGACAAAACGGCACTTTTTTTCTACTGTACCTTTGTTGCTGTTAGTATCTTTGTGTCTTCCAGGAAGTCCAGCCTGCGGTTATGGGTGTGTTTACTGCGGCTAAATCGTCACTTCCTATTAGCCGCACTGGCTCCTGGGAGCTTGTGTCACTGTTCCCAGGAGTCAGTACGTTGGCCTGGCGCGAGTTATCTTGAGATCACTCCATCACAACGCGGGGACTTCCTACGACGCCGCTCGTTGTGATGGCAACCGGAGCTGTTGACGGCGCTCTGATGTCAGTCTACTGCGCATGTGCGAGATCGGAAATAGAACGGGCGGTGCATGCTGGTCAATCAGGAGCACTGTATCCCGGAAGAGGATGCCTGTGGATCTATATTCATAGATCCTAATCTTTGTCATTTTGCCAAAAAAAAAATATCCGAGATAGTGGAACCCCGCTTTAATCAGTAGGGATGAGCCAAAACAAAACCCAGTTCGGTTTGCACCAGAACATACCGAACAGGCAAAAAATTTGGAAGAACACATGAACACCCCTAAAGTCTATGGGACATGACCATGAAATATCAAAAGTGCTAATTTTAAAGTATTATATGCAAGTTATTGTCATAAAAAGTGTTTGGGGACCTGGGTCCTGCCCCAGGGGATATGTATCAATGCAAATTTTTTTTTTAAAAAGTCAGTTTTTTGCGGGAGTAGTGATTTTTTTAATGCTTAAAGTGAAACAATAAACATGAAATATTCCTTTATATATCGTGCCTGTGGAATGTCTATAGTATGCCTGTAAAGTGGCACATTTTTCCCGTGTTTAGAACAGTACCTCAGCAAAATAACATTTCTAAAGGAAAAATTGGCATTTAAAACTGATCGCAGCTGTAATGAATTGTCAGGTCTTGGCAATATAGATAAAACTCATTGAAAAAAGGCATGGGTTCCCCCCTGTCCATTACCAGTCCCTTTGGGTCTGGTATGAATATTAACCACTTGCCGACTGCCTCACGCATATATACGTGAGCAGAATGGCACGGGCAGGCAAAATCACGTACCCATACGTGATTGCCTTCCCGCGGGCGGGGGTCCTATCGGACCCCCCCCCCGGTGCCAGCGGCGGTCGGCATTTGGCTAGGAGCGATGAGAGACGAGGGGGAGACCATCCGATCGTGGCCCCCCCCTCGTGATAGCTCCCAGCCTATGAGGAACATCCCCTGCCTGTGTATAGTACACACAGGCAGAGGATGTGATGTCATCTCTCCTCGGCTCGGCAGTTTCCGTTCTAGCGCCGAGGAGAGAAGACATGTAAGTGCACCAACACACACACACACACACAGTAGAACATGCCAGGCATACTTTACACCCCCGATCCCCCCCGATCGCCCCCCCGATCCCCCCCCCAATCACCCCTCCCCCCTCCCTGTAACACTAACACCAAGCAGTATTTTTTTTTTTTTTTCTGATTACTGCATGGTGTCAGTTAGTGACAGTTACTGTGGTAGGACAGTGAGTGTTACCCCCCTTTAGGTCTAGGATACCCCCCTAACCCCCCTAATAAAGTTTTAACCCCTTGATCACCCCCTGTCACCAGTGTCGCTAAGCGATCATTTTTCTGATCGCTGTATTAGTGTCACTGGTGACGCTAGTTAGGAACGTAAATATTTAGGTTCGCCGTCAGCATTTTATAGCGACAGGGACCCCCATATACTACCTAATAAATGTTTTAACCCCTTGATTGCCCCCTAGTTAACCCTTTCACCACTGATCACCGTATAACCGTTACGAGTGACGCTGGTTAGTTCGTTTATTTTTCATAGTGTCAGGGCACCCGCCATTTATTACCGAATAAAGGTTTAGCCCCCTGATCGCCCGGCGGTGATATGCGTCGCCCCAGGCAGCGTCAGATTAGCGCCAGTACCGCTAACACCTACGCACGCAGCATACGCCTCCCTTAGTGGTATAGTATCTGATCGGATCAATATCTATACTGGCGTCCCCAGCAGTTTAGGGTTCCCAAAAACGCAGTGTTAGCGGGATCAGCCCAGATACCCGCTAGCACCTGCGTTTTGCCACTTCGCCCGGCCCAGCCCACCCAAGTGCAGTATCGATCGATCACTGTCACTTACAAAACGCTAAACGCATAACTGCAGCGTTCGCAGAGTCAGGCCTGAACCCTGCGATCGCTAACAGTTTTTTTGGTAGCGTTTTGGTGAACTGGCAAGCACCAGCCCCAGGCAGCGTCAGGTTAGCGCCGGTCGCGCTAACACCCACGCACGCACCGTATCCTCCCTTAGTGGTATAGTATCTGAATGCATCAATATCTGATCCGATCAGATCTATACTAGCGTCCCCAGCAGTTTAGGGTTCCCAAAAACGCAGTGTTAGCGGGATCTGCTCAGATACCTGCTAGCACCTGCGTTTTGCCCCTCCGCCTAGCCCAGCCCACCCAAGTGCAGTATCGATCGATCATTGTCACTTACAAAACACTAAACACATAACTGCAGCGTTCGCAGAGTCAGGCCTGATCCCTGCGATCGCTAACAGTTTTTTTGGTAGCGTTTTGGTGAACTGGCAAGCCCCAGGCAGCGTCAGGTTAGCGCCAGTCGCGCTAACACCCACGCACGCACCGTACACCTCCCTTAGTGGTATAGTATCTGATCAGATCAATACCTGATCCGATCAGATCTATACTAGCATCCCCAGCAGTTTAGGGTTCCCAAAAATGCAGTGTTAGCGGGATCAGCCCAGATACCTGCTAGCACCTGCGTTTTGCCCCTCCGCCCAGCCCGGCCCAGCCCACCCAAGTGCAGTATCGATCGATCACTGTCACTTACAAAACACTAAATGCATAACTGCAGCGTTCGCAGAGTCAGGCCTGATCCCTGCGATCGCTAACACTTTTTTTGGTAGCGTTTTGGTGAACTGGCAAGCGCCAGCGGCCTAGTACACCCTGGTCATAGTCAAACAAGCACTGCAGTAACACTTGGTGACGTGGTGAGTCCCATAAGTGCAGTTCAAGCTGGTGAGGTGGCAAGCACAAGTAGTGTCCCGCTGCCACCAAAAAGACAAACACAGGCCCGTCGTGCCCATAGTGCCCTTCCTGCTGCATTCGCCAATCCTAATTGGGAACCGACCACTTCTGCAGCGCCCGTACTTTCCCCATTCACATCCCCAACCAAATGCAGTCGGCTGCATGAGAGGCATTTTTATGTCCTACCGAGTACCCCTACCCAACGAACCCCCCAAAAAAGATGTTGTGTCTGCAGCAAGTGCGGATATAGACATGACACCCGCTATTATTGTCCCTCCTGTCCTGACAATCCTGGTCTTTGCATTGGTGAATGTTTTGAACGCTACCATACACTAGTTGAGTATTAGCGTAGGGTACAGCATTGCACAGACTAGACACACTTTCACAGGGTCTCCCAAGATGCCATCACATTTTGAGAGACCCGAACCTGGAACCGGTTATGCCGCGTACACACGGTCGGACTTTTCACCTACAAAAGTCCGACAGCCTGTCCGACATACTTCCGGCGTACCTTCGGCGGACTTGCGGCAGACTTTCTTGCGAACGGACTTGCCTACACACGACCACACAAAAGTACGACAGCCTAGTACGCGGTGACGTACACCAAGTCCGACGAGACTATAAAACGGAAGTTCAATAGCCCGTACGACACCCTTTGGGCTCCTTCTGCTAATCTCGTGTTTATCTCGTGTTAGTAGAAGTTTGGTGAGAGACGATTCGCGCTTGTGAGACTCGTATTTTTCAGTTCGTTTTAACTGTTGTTCAGTCTGTGCTTGTGAGGTTTGTATCTGCTTTTCAGTGCGTTTGGTCAGTTGGCATTGAGAAATCTTTGTTTTATTGGCCGCTCGTTCCTGATTTTCAGGTCGTTCTTCACAGGCCTTGCTGTTCTTCAGTGCGTTCTGTTAAGTGCGTTCTGACCAGCCGACCGTTTTGAAACCATGTTACCTGTACGTACTCGTCGTCGAGCTCGTGCATTGTATGTGTTTGGTGCTGTAATTTATTCTTCAGCCCAAGACCAGTCCATGAACAGGGCGAGGAGGAGTTCATGGACCAAGAATTGGTTGCTTCAGCGTGACCAGTTCTGTCACATGCCTTTGCTCCGTGAGATCTGTGAGAATAATCCTGAGGATTTCAGGAACTTTCTCCGGATGACGGACCCCGTTTTTGACCGTTTGTTGGCTTTGCTGACCCCCTATATCAGCAGGCAGGATACCTGCATGAGGCAAGCCATCACTCCGGAGCAGAGGCTAGTTGCCACGTTGCGGTACTTGGCGACAGGGAGAAGCCTGCAGGACCTTAAGTTCTCGACAGGCATCTCCCCCCAGGCTCTGGGTATCATTATCCCAGAGACCTGTTCTGCCATCATCCAGGTCCTGCAGAAGGACTATATTAAGGTAAGATATTTTTCTTTTATTAGCATCACATGTTCTTTTATGTAATCTTTGATAATGTAATGTATTTCTTGCTTCAAACACTACTTACCATCATTGCAATATAGTGTGAATGTCCCCTTTTTATCCTCACACATGCTGGATTTTTTTCCTGTTATTTTTTGTCATGCATGTATATTTTCCTTCAATAACCTCCCCAGCATGCAGTGATGTGAACATATCCACCTAGTCTACTCATTTTGAATGTATTTTGTTTGAGTGTATTTAGTGTGCTTATAATTAGCAATTAGCTAGATTTCACAACCCCCCCCCCCCAAACTCACTCCAAATAGTGTGCTGCTAATTAGCAATTAGCTAGATTTCACAACCCCCCCCCCCACCCTCGTATAAATTTGCTTGAATGTTCTGTGGTGTTGATTTGTCTCAAGCAAATATATGTTGCACTTTGCTAAATGCATGTGCACTCTACAAGTGCATTTGTTCCAGTGCTTTAGTAAATGAGCAGAAGCTCTGCTGATTTCCATCATCAAATCATATGCAAGCCTCAAAGTGTTTTCATTAATTGCCCTTGCATGTGATTGTGTACTCCTTGTAACATGAATGCCTTTTTACATTACCTCATTTACTGTAAGCTGGTTAGCAACTGCACCTGCAGAGTGCGACAACTGCAGTCTTGTAGCCTTTTTAGTCCCTAAATTCCTGCGTGTCCTAAAAGTAATCTTTTTTAGGGATTTCACAACCCCCTAAAATGTAAGCAATGTTCCATCAGAGGGGGTGAGCAATCTGATAAGTGTGCCTTTCCATATTAGTTATTCCAGAAGAATTAAATTATTTAATGTTATACTGATGCTGGGGACTATAATGTTTTTAATTGTCTAATTTTCTTGCAATGTTAGCTTACAAATTAATTGATTTTGGTTTTCTTGTTTGATTCCCCAGTTTCCTTCAACGCCACAGGAATGGCAGACTGTGGCATCCCATTTTGCCAGCCGTTGGGACTTTCCCAATTGTGGAGGGGCTATAGATGGGAAACATGTCCACATCGTGCCACCACCCCATTCGGGGTCATACTATTTTAATTATAAGGGGTTCCACAGTATTGTTTTAATGGCGGTGGTGTCGGCACACTATGAATTTTTATATGTGGACGTGGGGAAGAATGGCCGGATGTCGGATGGAGGAGTATTTGCCCAGACGGAGTTCTGCCAGCGTCTCCAGAGTGGTGGCCTGGGATTGCCACCTGATGCGGATAACGTGGAAGGACTCCCCTTTGTCTTCATTGCCGATGAAGCCTTCGCTCTCAGCAAGCACCTCATGAGGCCATTCCCCCAAAGAACCCTCACCCCGGAGAGGAGGGTTTTTAATTTCCAGCTGGCCAGAGCTAGAAGAGTGGTTGAGAATGCGTTTGGAATTCTGGCCAGCCGGTTCCGCCTGTTTCAAACAGCCATTAATTTGGCGGAATACAAACTTAATTTTATAATTTTATCGTGCTGCATTCTGCACAACTTTTTAAACAAACATTCTCAGAATTATATAGGCACAGTTGGGCCTGAGGCCGGACAAATAGATGCCAACCTTACGGGCCTGGATACTGTCCGTACTGGCTTGGCCCCCCAAAGTGCCCGTCAAGTTAGACAGCAATATGTTAATTATTTTATGGGTAGGGGGGCCATTGCAATGGGCCAGGATATTTAATTTTTTACAATAAAAAAAATATTGATGAAATCTTGCATTATATTTATTGCTTGCCTTTCTTTTGGGCTGTCTCCTAGGTTATGGTCGAGCAGTTGTAGTGCCAACTGTATTTTAATTTTAAATGTCTAAATAAGCTCCATTGCCACTGTAAACAACTTTTTTACAATTATAACCAAACTGATACTGAGCATTGAAATAACAAACCACACATTTATTTAATTCCTATAAGGAGATGTTTTTATTCATGGTTGTTATGCATTCAGTTCTGCATTTAGTATAAAATGTTCATAGACAAAAATATAATGATCTCTTAATAATTTTGCAAAATATAATTATATTTAAATATTTCTCCCTAATCCACAAAAAAATATTTTTGGCTTTTTGATTTTCGCAAACAGGCTTTTTTTTATGTTTTTTTTTTTTTTTTTTTTTTTAAATCAAGTTTTTTATTTTTTTTGTTTTTTTTTAAATCAAGTTTAGTATTTTTTTGGTTTTTTAAAATCAATTTTTTTATTTTTTTTGTTTTTTTTAAATCAAGTTTTATTTTTTTTTTGGGTTTTTGAGAAAATCAAATTTTTTATTTTTTTTTTTGGTTTTAAAATCAAGTTTTTGTTTTTTTTTTTGGTTTTTTTAAAATCAAGTTTAGTATTTTTTTTGGTTTTTTAAAATCAATTTTTTTATTTTTTTTGTTTTTTTTTAATCAAGTTTTATTTTTTTTTGGTTTTTTAAAATCAATTTTTTTATTTTTTTTGGTTTTTTTAAATCAAGTTTTATTTTTTTTTTGGGTTTTTGAGAAAATCAATTTTTTTATTTTTTTTTGTGTTTTTTAAAATCAAGTTTTTTTATTTTTTTGGTTTTTTTAAAATCAAGTTTTTTTTTTTTTTTGGTTTTTGAGAAAATCAAGTTTTATTTTTTTGTGGATTTTTTAGGTATTTACGAGAAACAGCCCTCCTTTTTTAAATTGGGTTAAACAGCCATTTCTGTTCAGCCAAAAAAATAAAGAGAAGGCCCAGAATGGGGTCAGCAAAACAGGAAATGAAGGACATGATTGATGTTTTGGGGTTTCAAAAAGGGCATTTAGATTCGACCCAAAACATCAATCATGTCCTTCATTTCCTGCTGCATACGATCCAGCCGATTACGCATTTCATCGATGTCCTTATTCCAGGCCATTATTTGACCAATTAGCCGTTGGGCACTTTCTGAGGTGAAATAGTCACTTCTTGTACCTAAAGTGGAATGAAACCAAAAAATGTATTTAGAAATATGCACACATACATAGTTTACCTTACCATAATAAAGCTGTTGTCTCAGACACTGACCTGGTGGGGTGCCCATGTAGCATAATTCCTCCACATCCTCGGGGGTGGCACTGTTGCTTGAATCAAGCACAACCAGATCCCCTAAAATAGAGTAGACAAATTACATTAAACAAAAGGCAGCCATGCATAGATTACCGTAAGCTGGTGTGTCAGACACTCACCTGGTGGGGTGCCCATGTCGCCCACCTCTCCTTCCTCCACATCCTCAGTGGGACTTGGGCTGATTTCCCAATCATGTTTGGCTTGGGGTGGACTGTCTTCTTGTTGGCTGAGTGATTTTTCCCCTATGTGAAACAAAAAATTATTAATCTACTTAGCACACAGATATTTTAGTACATAGTAATTTTCCAACATTTGTAGTGAAGTGGTTTGTGTAGAGTTCCTATTTTACCTCAATATTTAAAATTATAAAGACATATCGTATAGATAGATATCTAGATATCAATATCTCAAAATATAGTTAATAATCTTTTGATCTCTCTCTCTCTCTCTCTATTCTATATCTGGAACAAAATCTCTAAATATCTAACTAAATGTAAAGAAAAAAAAAAAGCTAACTTAAAATATTCCAAAAGAATGTTTTACATTTCTATATCTATCTATCTACCTATCTCTATATTTCTCTCTCTCTCTCTCTCTATATATTTTTCTCTCTCTCTCTCTCTCTCTCTCTCTCTCTCTATCTATATATAATATATATATATATATATATATATATATATATATATATATATATATATATATATATATATATATATATATATATATATATATATATATCTCTATCTCTCTCTCTCTCTCTCTCTATATATATATATAGATATATATATAGATATATATATATATATCTATATATATATATCTATATATATATATCTATATATATATATAGATATATATATAGATATATATATAGATATATATATAGATATATATATATATATCTATATATATATATATATATCTATATATATATAGATCTATCTATAGATATGTAACGAGGTTTAGTAAAAGATCGTTTAAAACGATGAACAAAAAAATCGTATAGGAAGGAAAAGCACATGGAGCAGTATACAAGGTAATAAACACAAGAGAAAAACACGACAAGTACTTACTTTTTTTAAGAACTTTCCGGATACGTCTGTATTGATCCGGCTCCCTGAGTTTCAGGTCAGACCATCTTTTTCGAAGTTGATCTCTGGAGCGCTGGACCCCAAAAGATGCCTGCAAAGTGTCCACGACCTTCGCCATTATTTTGGCCTTGCGCAAATTTGGCCGTGCGTACGGCCCATACTTCCCATCATAGTCGTCTTTGTGAAGAATGGCCACCATCTCCACCATCTCTTTAAAACTCATATTAGAGGCCTTAAATCTAGGCCTCACAGATCTTGACGTTCCGGCCTCCGGGCTGTCTCCACTACCTGAGGTCGTCAACATATCAGGTGTCTCCGCCATTATTTACCCCACTACGCGCCGTAACAAAAAATGGGCGGAGAACATGAGTTAATTTCGAACGTCAGGGGCAGGCGACGCAGGCGGAGTTTCACACATGCGTAGTGTATAAAGAGGGCCCTTGCGCACGTGTCGTACGTACGTTCTGTGCGTCGAATTAGGGGGCGGAGAACATGAGTTAATTTCGAACGTCAGGGGCGGGCGACGCAGGCGGAGTTTCACACATGCGTAGTGTATGAAGAGGGCCCTTGCGCACGTGTCGTACGTACGTTCTGTGCGTAGGTGATAGTGGACCAGGATGTTACAAAACGAAGGTAATTTTAAATATATTTTTTTTGGGTTTTATGGTCATGACTTTGTAGCAAGCGGCCTATATGGCTTGATAGATTGATGAGGCCTACATAGGGAGAAGATGATGAGGGGTTAGCAGAAACCTATAATAAGTGTTTTTTGTCTTGTGACTTTATCTTTTCCAGATATAATGAATCCCCTATTTAAGGATCCAGAGTTCCTTACAGCTTTTATTTCTAAATATCGAGAGATGAGGAATTTGTGGGAGGTGAAACACCCTCAGTATTATGCAAAGCATGTGAGGAAGTCAACGCTGGAGAGACTTCTGTCCTTTGTCCAGGCGACCATCCCGGAAGCAACAATGGAGACATTGCTCAAGAAAATTGGGGTCTTGAGGAACATGTATAAGAGGGAGCATAAGAAGATCCAGGAATCAAGGAGATCAGGAGCATCAGCAGATGATGTTTATGTACCCAGGCTGTGGTACTACAATCAACTCCGTTTTCTTGATGACCAGAATGAAGCCAGGCCATCACTTTTAACCCTTCCCTCCACCCTTCCCTCCACCCCAGCAGAGGCTGATGAGGAGCAAGCTGGGTCTTCCATCCTGGATGAACCGGATATGACCATCTGGAGTCAGGTAAATTATTTTAACAAATATTTACTGTGCTAATATTAATGATGTTAACTGGATGTTATAATTGTCTAAAATAATTTTGCACTCAAAATTGTGTATACATATCAATTGACAGTAGTGGCTAAATATGTTTGGCACCTGCTTGAAATAATTAGGGTGTCTGATTAGACTCTTTTATTAAAGAGATGTATTCACATTGAATTTGCTATTCATGAGAAGCAAACTGTGTGTCATTGATGAACCCAAAAAAATATACTCAAACTATTGTCCTTTTTTTATACACAGGATGAGTCCATCCAGGAGGAATGTGGGGAAAGTGGCAGGCAGGAGGAGACCGGGCCCATGGACAGCCTGGAGGAGGCCGGATTCACCATCATCCTGGAGGAGGCTGGGCCCAGTGTCAGGCAGGAGGTGGCTGCTCCCAGTGAGGTGGCTGCTCCCAGTGAGGTGGCTGCTCCCAGTGAGGTGGCTGGGCCAAGTGAGGTGGCTGGGCCCAGTAGGAGCCTGACCGAATCCCAAGTGCCTCCCCTCCACCTTCCCAAAAAAAGGGCCAGGAAGGGGATGGTCACACAGGACGCATCCCTGCACCTCATGCAAGAGGCCACCCGTTTTTTAAGGAGCCCCCCCGAAGTGGAAGAATCCTATGGCTGCTACTTAGCCAGCAGGCTTCTTCAGATGGATTGGGAGCAGCGCCTCATTTGTGAGCGCCTATTTGGGGAAACAATCCATAAGGGGCTGCAGGGCACGCTAACACGAAACACCCAACTACATGAGGCAGCCCCCCCTCCTCCTCCTCCTCCTCCTCCTGCCACAACTGAAACACCAGAGCCACAGCCTCAAAAGAAGGCTACAGGGAAGGCTGCAGGGCAGCGTGGAGGAAAGGCTGCAGGGAAGAGAAGAAAGTGATGACCTGGGTTCAGTCTGGTCTGACAGAAGACGCAGGCTGTTGTAGGACCACAGTCTGGGGACATCTAGATCATCTGCTGGTGCTGTTGATCTCTGGGATTCTTGGACCAGATTGTGCTCCCTCTTATATGGACTCCGCAAGATCCCAATTTTCTTGGACACCGACTTTTGCCAGCGTTGACTTCCTCTTTATTTTATTTTGACCATGAATAAATGGATCTTTTTTGAGTTTAGCCAAAGACTTTATGTGTTTTCTTTTAAATCATTGATTTTACACACAATGTTAAATTAACAAGGGACAACAATCTCATTGAGTTTGAAAAAAACACACCAAAAATACATTACTAATGTTAATAATGTTCAAGTGGTAAGTCTTGAAAATAAAAAAATCTACATAACCAAAAACGGTGCTTTGGGTTAACTTTATCTAAAAACTAAAAAATAATCACTAGAA
Source organism: Aquarana catesbeiana (assembly GCF_042186555.1). Lineage (NCBI taxonomy): Eukaryota > Metazoa > Chordata > Amphibia > Anura > Ranidae > Aquarana > Aquarana catesbeiana. The sequence continues at coordinate 738,059,822 of NC_133325.1, read as the reverse complement.
AAAAAAAATAGAATAATGGGTTCTTTGTGGTAACTTTACAAACCTAAAAAAAAAAAAAGGGAAAAAGTATTATTAGTATGGAAACATTGTTTTTAAAAAGCATACTATATCATTCATGAGATCAAAGAGAAAAAGAATCCAGAAATCAGTTTGGGAGAACTCTGATTATGAACAGCAAAACACCTTCGTTCTTTAGAGCATTCGTAAAGAAGAAATAAAATGCGCTGCATTCAACGATCACAGATTTTGCAGCGTGATGAATGTGCTACCTACAATACGAACACTAGTTTTACTAGACCGAGTGCTTCCGTTTAGTTTTTGCTTATGAGCATGCGTCGTTTTTTTGTCCGTCGGACTAGCATACAGACGAGCGGACTTCGGGGTCCGTCGTAGTTACGACGTAAAGATTTGAAGCATGTTTCAAATCTAAAGTCCGTCGGATTTGAGGCTAAAAAAGTACGTTGAAAGTCCGGAGAAGCCCACACACGATCGGATTACCAGCCAGCTTTAGTCCGTCAGCGTCCGTTGGACTTTTGTAGACGAAAAGTCCGACCGTGTGTACGCGGCATTACAGTTATAAAAGTTAGTTACAAAAAAAAGTGTAAAAAAAAAAACAAAAAAAAAAACACATACAAAAATATAAAATAAAAAAAAATAGTTGTCGTTTTATTGTTCTCTCTCTCTCTATTCTCTCTCTATTGTTCTGCTCTTTTTTACTGTATTCTATTCTGCAATGTTTTATTGTTATTATGTTTTATCATGTTTGTTTTTCAGGTCTGCAATTTTTTATACTTTACCGTTTACTGTGCTTTATTGTTAACCATTTTTTTGTCTTCAGGTACGCCATTCACAACTTTGAGTGGTTATACCAGAATGATGCCTGCAGGTTTAGGTATCATCTTGGTATCATTCTTTTCAGCCAGCAGTCAGCTTTCATGTAAAAGCAATCCTAGCGGCTAATTAGCCTCTAGACTGCTTTTACAAGCAGTGGGAAGGAATGCCCCCCCCCGTCTTCCGTGTTTTTCTCTGGCTCTCCTGTCTCAACAGGGAACCTGAGAATGCAGCCGGTGATTCAGCCAGCTGACCATAGAGCTGATCAGAGACCAGAGTGGCTCCAAACATCTCTATGGCCTAAGAAACAGGAAGCTACGAGCATTTTATGACTTCGATTTTGCCGGATTTAAACAGCGCCATTGGGAAATTGGGAAAGCATTTTATCACACCGATCTTGGTGTGGTCAGATGCTTTGAGGGCAGAGGAGAAATCTAGGGTCTAATAGACCCCAATTTTTTCAAAAAAGAGTACCTGTCACCACCTATTGCTATGATAGGGGATATTTACATTCCCTGAGATAACAATAAAAATGATTTAAAAAAAAAAATATGAAAGGAACAGTTTAAAAATAAGATAAAAAAGCAAAAAAATAATAAAGAAAAAAAAAAAAAAAGCACCCCTGTCCCCCCTGCTCTCGTGCTAAGGCGAACGCAAGCGTCGGTCTGGCGTCAAATGTAAACAGCAATTGCACCATGCATGTGAGGTATCACCGCGAAGGTCAGATCGAGGGCAGTAATTTTAGCAGTAGACCTCCTCTGTAAATCTAAAGTGGTAACCTGTAAAGGCTTTTAAAGGCTTTTAAAAATGTATTTAGTTTGTCGCCACTGCACGTTTGTGCGCAATTTTAAAGCATGTCATGTTTGGTATCCATGTACTCGGCCTAAGATCATCTTTTTTATTTCATCAAACATTTGGGCAATATAGTGTGTTTTAGTGCATTAAAATTTAAAAAAGTGTGTTTTTTCCCCAAAAAATGCGTTTGAAAAATCGCTGCGCAAATACTGTGTGAAAAAAAAAAATGAAACACCCACCATTTTAATCTGTAGGGCATTTGTTTTAAAAAAATATATAATGTGTGGGGGTTCAAAGTAATTTTCTTGCAAAAAAAATAATTTTTTCATGTAATCAAAAAGTGTCAGAAAGGGCTTTGTATTCAAGTGGTTAGAAGAGTGGGTTATGTGTGACATAAGCTTCTAAATGTTGTGCATAAAATGCCAGGACAGTTCAAAACCCCCCCAAATGACCCCATTTTGGAAAGTAGACACCCCAAGCTATTTGCTGAGAGGCATGTCGAGTCCATGGAATATTTTATATTGTGACACAAGTTGCGGGAAAGAGACAATTTTTTTTTTTTTTGCACAAAGTTGTCACTAAATGATATATTGCTCAAATATGCCATGGGAATATGTGAAATTACACCCCAAAATACATTCTGCTGCTTCTCCTGAGTACGGGGATACCACATGTGTGGGACTTTTTGGGAGCCTAGCTGCGTACGGGACCCCGAAGACCAAGCGCCGCCTTCAGGCTTTCTAAGGGCGTAAATTTTTGATTTCACTCTTCACTGCCTATCACAGTTTCGGAGGCCATGGAATGCCCAGGTGGCACAAACCCCCCCCCCAAATGACCCCATTTTGGAAAGTAGACATCCCAAGCTATTTGCTGAGAGGTATAGTGAGTATTTTGCAGACCTCACTTTTTGTCACAAAGTTTTGAAAATTGAAAAAAGAAAAAAAAAATTTTTTTTTCTTGTCTTTCTTTATTTTCAAAAACAAATGAGAGCTGCAAAATACTCACCATGCCTCTCAGCAAATAGCTTGGGGTGTCTACTTTCCAAAATGGGGTCATTTGGGGGGGGTTATGCCATCTGGGCATTTTATGGCATTCAAAACTGTGATAGGTAGTGAGTAGGGATGAGCCGAACACCCCCCGGTTCGGTTCGCACCAGAACCCGCGAACGGACCGAAAGTTCGCACGAACGTTAGAACCCCATTGACGTCTATGGGACTCGAACGTTCGAAATCAAAAGTGCTCATTTTAAAGGCTAATTTGCATGGTATTGTCCTAAAAAGGGTTTGGGGACCCGGGTCCTACCCCAGGGGACATGTATCAATGCAAAAAAAACTTTTAAAAACGGCCGTTTTTTCGGGAGCAGTGATTTTAATGATGCTTAAAGTAAAAAAAAAAAAGTGAAATATTCCTTTAAATATCGTACCTGGGGGGTGTCTATAGTATGCCTGTAAAGTGACGCGTGTTTCCCATGTTTAGAACAGTCCCTGCACCAAATGTCATTTTTAAAGGAAAAAATCTCATTTAAAACTGCTTGCGGGTTTAATGTCATGTCGGGTCATGGCAATATGGATGAAAATCAGTGAGACAAACGGCATGGGTACCCCCCAGTCCATTACCAGGCCCTTTGGGTCTTGTATGGATATTAAGGGGAACCCCGCACCCAAATTAAAATAAGGAAAGGTGTGGGGCCACCAGGCCCTATATACTCTGAACAGCAGTATACAGGCGGTGCAAACAAGACAGGGACTGTAGGTTTGTTGTTAAGTAGAATCTGTTTGTAATTTTGAACATTTTTAACGTGTTTAGCTCCAGCCAAAAAATCTTTTCTAAGCTTTTTGGAAAACATAGGGAAGGGTTATCACCCCTGTGACATTTGTTTTGCTGTCTTTCCTCCTCTTCAGAAGATTTCACCTCACTTTTTTGTCCCAATGAAAAATGTTTTTTGAAAATTTGGGTTTTTTTGTGGAACAAGGATTGGAAAGCATCAGTGGAAAGGAGAAATTGTTTTCCCATATTAACTCTTACAGGAGAGAATTTCCCTTCCTAGGGGTAGATTTCATCTCACTTCCTGTTGTCTCCTTCCGTTTGCAAGTAGGAGTCGTTTGTAAGTTAGATGTTTGAAAGTAGGGTCCTGCCCTATATACTCAGCAGAAATTTGGGCCTTAGGTGTTGCTGTGGCCACAACACTGTAAGCCCTCACAGGGCCCTGCTGTGAAATATTAGATCAAGAATTGTAATTACATGCCCCTGTTGAACAGGAGCTGAAAAATTAGGCCTTAGGCACTGGTGCTGGTGCCACAACACTGCAACCCCTCACAGACACTCTAGTTGGAACGCAGGAACGAGCCCTGCTGCAAATTATTGCTTCAAAAATTGTAATTACACGCCCCTGTTAGACAGGGGCAGAAAAATTGGGCCTTAGGCACTGGTGCTGGTGCCACAACACTGCAACCCCTCACAGACACTCTAGTTGGAACGCAGGAACGAGCCCTGCTGCAAAGTATTGCATCAAAAATTGTAATTACACGCCCCTGTTAGACAGGGGCAGAAAAATTGGGCCTTAGGCACTGGTGCTGGTGCCACAACACTGCAACCCCTCACAGACACTCTAGTTGGAACGCAGGAACGAGCCCTGCTGCAAAGTATTGCATCAAAAATTGTAATTACACGCCCCTGTTAGACAGGGGCAGAAAAATTGGGCCCTAGGCACTGGTGCTGGTGCCACAACACTGCAACCCCTCACAGACACTCTAGTTGGAATGCAGGAACGAGCCCTGCTGCAAAGTATTACATCAAAAATTGTAATTACACGCCCCTGTTAAACAGGGGCTGAAAAATTGTGCCTTAGGCACTGGTGGTGGCGCCCAGAACCAAAAATGTTCTTACAAGCTATCAGCGTGATGATTGAGGAGGAAGAGGATAATTACTCAGGGATAGTCACTCAGCATCAGCATAGGCAGTCTTTGAAGGGATCTGAGATTTCAAAAAAAATTATTCGGTTACATCAGCATCAGGTGCTTGGTAGCTGGTGGTGATCCAAGACTCATTCATTTTTATGAAGGTCAGCCGATCGACCGAGTCGGTGGACAGACGCACCCTGTGATTGGTTACCACGCCTCCAGCAGCACTGAATGTGCGTTCCGAAAGAACGCTGGATGCAGGACAGGCCAGTAGCTCAATTGCATACTGTGCAAGCTCTGGCCAGTGATCCATCCTCAAGACCCAGTAACCCAGAGGATTTTCGGTGGGAAAGGTGTCCAAGTCTGATCTTGCCCCTAGGTATTCCTGCACCATGTAAAACAGACGCTGGCGATGGTTGCTGGAACCGATCATACCTTGGGGCTGCGGACCAAAAAATTGTCTGAACGCATCGGTCAGACGGCCACCTTCTCCACCGCTCCTTCTTTGACTGACCGAAGCCTCAGCAACACGTTGTCCAGAAACAGGAGTTTGTAACCTCCCAGTCTCTGGGAACGCGTTGCACAGACCTTTCTGCAAGGCCTCCCGAAGATGTTTCATCCTCTGCTCCCTCTGCGATGGCAAGATAAGGTCCGCAACCTTACCCTTGTAACGTGGATCAAGGAGGGTTGCCAGCCAGTATTGGTCCTTCTCCTTGATACCACGAATACGAGGATCCTTACGCAGGCTTTGCAGGATCAGGGAGGCCATGCAGCGTAGGTTTGCTGAGGCATTCGGTCCGGAGTCCTCTGGGTCACTAAGAACGACATGGTCCGCAGCCACCTCCTCCCAGCCACGTACAAGTCCATGTGTTTCTTGGGACTGATCCCTTAAAGACTGCTGCTGATGCTGAGTGCCAGGCTCCACCTCCATACTGACACAATCTTCCTCCTCCTCCTCTTCCTCCTCGTCCTCTTCCTGTGTGATCGGCGGGCACGCAGGAACACTGTCTGGATAAAGGGGGCCTTGAGAGCTAAGGAAGTCCTCCTCTTCCTGCCTCTGTTCTGCCTCAAGTGCCCTGTCCATTATTCCACGCAGCGTGTGCTCCAACAGGTGGACAAGGGGGACAGTGTCACTGATGCATGCACTGTCACTGCTCACCATCCTCGTGGCCTCCTCGAATGGTGACAGGACAGTGCATGCATCCCTGATCATGGCCCACTGGCGTGGGGAAAAAAAACCAAGCTCCCCTGACCCTGTCCTGGTGCCATAGTCGCACAGGTACTCATTGATGGCCCTCTGCTGCGTGTGCAGCCGCTGCAGCATGGCCAACGTTGAGTTCCACCTGGTGGGCATGTCACAGATTAGGCGGTTCTTGGGCAGGTTAAACTCCTTTTGGAGGTCCGTCAGCCGAGCACTGGCATTATATGACCGGCGGAAATGCACACAGACTTTCCTGGCCTGCCTCAGGACATCCTGTAAGCCCGGGTACCTGCCCAAGAACCGCTGCACCACCAAGTTAAGGACGTGAGCCAAACAGGGCACATGGGTCATTTGTCCCTGTCGGAGGGCAGAGAGGAGGTTGGTGCCATTGTCGCAAACCACCATTCCTGCCTTAAGTTGGCGTGGCGTCAACCACCTCTGAACCTGCCCCTGCAGAGCTGACAGAACCTCTGCCCCAGTGTGGCTCCTGTCCCCCAAGCACACCAGCTCAAGCACCGCATGGCATCTTTTGGCCTGCGTACTTGCGTAGCCCCTTGAACGCCTACGGAGCACCGCTGGTTCCGAGGAAGAGGCCATGGAGGAAGAAGAAGAGGAGGGGGTGGAGGAGAGAGGTGTGTCACAATCAGCATTTTGGAGGCGTGGTGGCAGAACAACCTCCAACACTACTGCACCTTGTCCTGCATCCTTCCCAGCTGCCAGCAGAGTCACCCAATGCGCCGTGAAACTTAGGTAACGTCCCTGTCCATGCCTGCTGGACCATGAGTCAGCGGTAATATGCACCTTACCGCTGACCGCCCTGTCCAGCGAGGCATGGACATTGCCTTCCACATGCCGGTAGAGAGCCGGAATCGCCTTCCGTGAGAAAAAGTGGCGTTTGGGTACCTGCCACTGAGGAACCGCACATTCCACAAACTCACGGAAGGGGGCAGAGTCTACCAACTGAAAAGGCAGCAGTTGAAGTGCTAGCAATTTTGCCAAGCTAGCATTCAACCGCTGGGCATGTGGATGGCTGGGAGCAAACTTCTTTCGGCGGTGCAGCAGCTGGGGCAGGGAAATTTGCCTGGTACAATCTGACGTCGGTGTACCAAAAGCAGATTGCCCACAAGTACTTGGCTGTGACACACCTAATTCTACACCTTCATTCCTCTCACTGCAGGTCTCAGAGAGGACTGAAGGTCTAGTGGGGTTGGAAATCTCAGCTGATGAGGAGCAAGGAGAGATCCTCTTTGTTCTTTGGTGTGGGTCTTTTAGATACGCTTGCCAACGAACTGCATGGCAGGTCAACATATGTCTGGTCAAGCATGTGGTACCCAAGCGGGAGATATTTTGGCCACGCGAGATACGCTTGAGACATATGTTGCAAATAGCAGCGGTGCGATCTGATGCACTCGTCTCAAAAAAGGCCCACACCAAAGAACTTTTTGAATAACGCGCAGAGACTGCAGCGCCCTGCACATGTGGAGCTTTGGGGTGTGATGCAGTCAATGTGTTGCCCTTAGGCTGGCCCCTGGAGGGCATCCTGCCTCGTTGGTGATGTGCTGCCGCCTCCTCCTCCTCCTCCTCCTCCTCCTCTCTCCTATCAGGCACCCACGTTGAGTCAGTGACCTCATCATCCCCTCCCTCCTCATCACTGGAGCAAACCTGGCAGTATGCTGCAGCAGGGGGAGCATGACTGCCAGATTGCTGTCCTTCTTGGGCACCCCCTCTGTCCGCGCTCATGTTACTGCCTTCATCGAGCTCAGTATCGTCATCAGAGCCTTCCAAACGCTGGGCATCCTCCTGGAGCATGTACCCAACACTGTGGTCAAACAGTTCGAGGGAATCCTCATGAGGACATGGTGGAGCTAGGGAAGGAGTCACTGATGACATTGAGCTGAGGGAAGAGGCCGCTGCTTTGCCAGACAAAGCACCCTGGGCATGGGTGAGAGAGGATGAGGAGGATGAGGACGGCTTGGTCATCCACTCGACCAAGTCTTCCGCATGTTGCGGCTCAACATGGCCAGCTGCCGAAAAAAAGGCCAAGCGTGTCCCATGGCCACGTGCTGATGAGGATGCACCGTCTCCACGACCAGCACTAGACACAGAGCCTGCTTGCCCTCTCTTATTGGCTTGTGACTGTCTGCCTCTCCTTCTTGGCCTTCCAGACATACTAATGGCCTGTAGCTGCACTAAGCTGGGATAGAACACCTGTAATTTTCTTCAAGTAGCTTTATATACTGTAACCAGACAAGCCTGCCTGTCAGTAGGAAGATAACAGGAACGGATCTAGCTGAACACTGTGAGCAGGACGCACTGTACTAAATGTAAATAGTCTAGCTGCCTGACCGTGGTACTAATAGGATCAAATAGAACACCTGTAATTTTCTTCAGGTAGCTTTATATACTGTAACCAGACAAGCCTGCCTGTCAGTAGGAAGATAACAGGAACGGATCTAGCTGTACACTGTGAGCAGGACGCACTGTACTAAATGTAAATAGTCTAGCTGCCTGACCGTGGTACTAATAGGATCAAATAGAACACCTGTAATTTTCTTCAGGTAGCTTTATATACTGTAACCAGACAAGCCTGCCTGTCAGTAGGAAGATAACAGGAACGGATCTAGCTGAACACTGTGAGCAGGACGCACTGTACTAAATGTAAATAGTCTAGCTGCCTGACCGTGGTACTAATAGGATCAAATAGAACACCTGTAATTTTCTTCAGGTAGCTTTATATACTGTAACCAGACAAGCCTGCCGGTCAGTAGGAATTTAACAGGAACGGATCTAGCTGAACACTGTTAGCAGGACGCACTGCACTAAATGTAAATAGCAGGAACGGATCTAGCTGAACACTGTGAGCAGGACGCACTGCACTAAATGTAAATAGTCTAGAAGATAACAGGAACGGATCTAGCTGAACACTGTGAGCAGGACGCACTGCATTAAATGTAAATAGTCTAGATAGAAGATAACAGGAACGGATCTAGCTAAACTGAATACAGTGTATATATATATATGCAACACCTGGGATGCATATATATACACAATACACTGTAAGTGCAGCTAACTGACTGACTGTTCTGCCTAATCTATCTAACTCAAATCAAATGACACTGTCTCTCTCTCTCTCTATCTCTCAGCACACCGGAACACACACTACACAGGGCCGCCGTGCAGGCGGCCTTATATAGTGTGGGGTGTGTACTAAATGCCCTGAGCCGTAATTGGCCAAAGCCACCCTGGCTTTGGCCAATTACAGCTCTCTCTACTGACAGCGCTGTGATTGGCCAAGCATGCGGGTCATAGTGCATGCTTGGCCAATCATCAGCCAGCAATGCACTGCGATGCCGCAGTGAATTATGGGCCGTGACGCGCCACACGAATTTAGCGCGAACGGCCCATAACGTTCGCAATTCGGCGAACGATCGAACAGCCGATGTTCGAGTCGAACATGGGTTCGACTCGAACACGAAGCTCATCCCTAGTAGTGAGGAGTAAAATCAAAAATGTACGCCCTTAGAAATCCTAAAGGCAGTGATTGGTTTTCGGGGCCCCGTACGCGGCTAGGCTCCCAAAAAGTCCCACACATGTGGTATCCCCATACTCAGGAGAAGCAGCTAAATGTATTTTGGGGTGCAATTCCACATATGCCCATGGCCTGTGTGAGCAATATATCATTTAGTGACAACTTTTTGTAATTTTTTTTTTTTTGTCATTATTCAATCACTTGGGACAAAAAAAATTAATATTCAATGGGCTCAACATGCCTCTCAGCAATTTCCTTGGGGTGTCTACTTTCCAAAATGGGGTCATTTGTGGGGGTTTTGTACTGCCCTGCCATTTTAGCACCTCAAGAAACGACATAGGCAGTCATAAATTAAAGGCTGTGTAAATTCCAGAAAATGTACCCTAGTTTGTAGGCGCTATAACTTTTGCGCAAACCAATAAATATACACTTATTGACATTTTTTTTACCAAAGACATGTGGCGAATACATTTTGGCCTAAATGTATGACTAAAATTGAGTTTATTGGATTTTTTTTAGAACAAAAAGTAGAAAATATAAATTTTTTTCAAAATGTTCGGTCTTTTTCCGTGTATAGCGCAAAAAATAAAAACGGCAGAGGTGAACAAATACCATCAAAAGAAATCTCCATTTGTGGGAAGAAAAGAACGCAAATTTCGTTTCGGTACAGTATTGCATGACCGCGCAATTAGCAGTTAAAGCGACGCAGTGCCAACTTGTAAAAAGTGCTCTGGTCAGGAAGGGGGTAAATCCTTCCGGGGCTGAAGTGGTTAAGGAGAACCCTGAACCAAAATTTTTTTTTAAATTGCACGGGGGTCCCCCTAGGATCAATACCAGGACCTTCAGGTCTGATTTGGAAATTAAGGGAACCCTTTGCCAAATCTAAAAAAATGGTGTAGGGTACTCCCAAAATCCATACCAGACCCTTATCTGAGCACGCAACCTGGCAGGGAGCAGGAAAAGAGGGGGGATGAGAGAGCCCCCCTCCTGAACCGTACCAGGCCACATGCCCTCAACATGGGGAGGGTGCTTTGGAGTAGCCCCCCAAAGCCTCATCCCCACAACCCTTGCCCGGTGGTTGTGGGGGTTTGCGGGCGGGGGGCTTATTGGAATTCCGGCCCCCATGTGAATTGGTAACCCCTACCATTTCACAAAAAAAGTTTAAAAAAATGGTAAAAAGGGACATGTCCTTTACTAAAAAATAAAAAAGTCCAGCGATGTAAATTTACGCCAACCCACAGAATGAAAAAAAAAGCTGCTACCGTTCTGCCTCCATGGGAGGCTCCCACCGAATGACGCTTCTTCTGGGTGACAGTTCTTATATAGCCGAGGGCGGGGCCACCCGGTGATGAAAATGTGTGACCCCGCCCCCCTCTGATGCCACGGGGCTGGGATCTGGGGGTCCCCTTGTTAAAGTGGGCTTCCAGATTCCGATAAGCCCCCCGTCTGCAAACCCCCACAACCACCGGGCAAGGGTTGTGGGGATGAGACCCTTGTCCCCATCAACATTAGGACAAGGTGCTTTGGGGGGCTACTCCAAAGCACCCTTCCCATGTTGAGGGCATGTGGCCTGGTAAGGTTCAGGAGGGGGGTGCTCTCTCGTCCCCCCCCTCTTTTGTTGCGGCCTGCCAGGTTGCGTGCTTGGATAAGGGTCTGGTATGGATTTTGGGGGGACCCCTACGCCATTTTTTTAAAAATAGGCGCAGGGTTCCCCTTAATTTCCATACCAGACCTGAAGGGCCTGGTATGGATTTAGGGGGGACCCCCACGCAATGGCCAAAGGCCAAGGGGCTTGGTAATGGACTGGGGGGAACCCATCAATGAGTTTTATCTATATTGCCGAGACCCGACAATTCATTACAGCCTCGATAAGTTTTAAATTTCCTTTAGAAATGTCATTTTGCTGCGGTACTGTTTTAAACACGGGAAAAATGTGCCACTTTACAGGCATACTATAGACACCCCCAGGCATGATATTTAAAGGAATATTTCATTTTTATTGTTTCACTTTGGGAAATAAAAAAATGACTGCTCCCGAAAAAACTGGCATTTTAAAAAAAAAATGTTTGCATTGATACATGTCCCCTGGGGCAGGACCCAGGTCCCCAAACACTTTTTATGGCAATAACTTGCACATAAGTCTTTAAAATTAGCACTTTTGATTTTTCATGTTAGTGTCCCATAGACTTTAACGGTGTTCCAGCAGCTTTCAAATTTGCTCCGAACACCGCATATTGTTTGGTGTTCGCAGAACATCTGAACAACCAAAGTTTGTCTTGAACTTATGCTTGGGCCGAACCGTTCGCCCCTCCCTAATAATTAGTCTTCCCTCACATATAAAAGATACCATACACTTTTTAAAAATCCTTGAACATATCTGCATTCCCACACACTCTTTGCTGGTCACCATAGACGTTGAAGCTCTGTACAGTTCAATTCCCCATAAACTTGGTCTAGCTGCTATAAGACATGTTCTCTCCCAGAGCACACAAGACAACTGGGCCTACAAGGACTTTATTGTGCAGTCTTTGGACTTTGTCCTCAATCATAATGTGTTTGCTTTTGATGGTTCCTTCTTCCTCCAGGTGCAGGGGGTTGTGATAGGGACCTGCTGTGCCCCATCTTATGCCAGCCTGTACCTGGGGGAATGGGAAAACATGATCATGTCAGATGAACGACTCTCGATATATGTGGACCACATAGCTATGAGGTACCGATACATCAAGGACATTTTCATGATTTAGGACAGCCCTGAAGATCTTCTAAAATCCTACTTGGGTAATTTGAATAAAAATGTATTTAATCTCATGTTTACCATAATCTACCATCCCCTTGAGGTTTCCTTCCTTGATGTTACGATGACACGCAATGCGGATGACACACTCCACAGTCGCCTATATCATAAGCCAACAAGCAACTCTCTCCTACACGCTTACAGTTTTCATCCCAAGCCCTTACTGAGATCAATTCCCTAGAGTCAATATCTCAGGACCAGACGAAATTGCTCCGATGAAGCATCATTTCATCAGGAAACATTAAAATTAGGGGATCGACTTTTAGAAAGAGGCTACACTCGAACATGTTTAAAAAAAGCCTATAAAAAAGCAATGGCTTTTACTAGGAGCAAATTATTAAATGGGATGAAAACTACTAAGAAACAGGACCATTTCATTAGAATCATCATGAAATTTTCTGAGCAACACTCAAAAATCAGACACATTATACAACGACATTGGGATCTCCTGTCTTTGGATTCCGATATAGGAAGATTTGTCTTGAAAACTTCTCAAATCACGTACAGGCGCCCCATGTCACTCAGAGACTCCCTCACTCAGAGTGAATATAGGAGTGAAAAAAGAAAAGATCAATGTAAATATAGATGTACGTATACATGTGGTGGTTTTATATATACTGGCTCTTCCATCATGCTACTCTCAGTCTTGGGCTGGATGCTGGAGTGAGCAGTCACAGGATCTCATCAGTTGTGGCATCTGCAGAAAGCCCTCCCGCCATTTTTACTATACAAATAACAACTCCTCCTTGCATAGTCGAGCAACCTCGACGCACCATACTGCAGGGTCTTTTCCTGCTTTCTGGCCCCAGTGGGTCCTCTGGTTTCTCCCCTTCAGGTTGGTGTTGTGTGGATGTGGGGGAGCTGGACCAGCATATATGGGCTAGGCATTTCCCTGTTTCTGAGGTATGCCTTTATGTTGAACTTTCTGGCTCAAGCAATTTGGAAACAACCTTTCTTGGCAGCTCCATGTTTTTAATCAGCAACAATTGTCATTCCAGTCTATAATACTGATTTAAACTATACCCCTGAAGAAGGAGAACCACATTCTCACTCCGAAACGCATTGGGTACAAGAAATATTAGCTTGCTATATGTATTCCGTTTTGTATGACAACACTGGAATGTTCAATTTAAATGTGCTTTTTATTAAATGTTTTGTATTTTTCATACTTCAATAAATATTTTTTCATATTAGAATATTCTTTACTATCTTTGCGCTATAAAAGTCTGCCACCAGGGGATCATGTTTCATTTTTTGTAAACACTGCATGTGGCACAATTATATGCCCAATTATAACCAACTTACCTTTGCATTTAAACAATTATATACTTATACTTAGACTCTTGCCCTTCTTTCTCCCTCTGTCCATACCAGGTAATCCTGTGCACCCCACGTGACTGTCCAGTAGCCAAGAGGGCCTCACACACCTCTCACCTCAAACCCTGATCCAACCATTGGTCAACCCTGTGCTATATCCCGTTGCTCAGGCATAGTGAGTAGCTGTTGTCATGCAATCAAACCCTTCCTTTACCCTTATCCCATGTCTAAATCAATAATGAACTATCTATTATATGTTATGTTCTGTTTTATAGGTTGTATTTACCAAGATTATATAAAAAACCTTCCCTGAAGAAGTAGCTCTTCTGACTCATGTTGGTGTATGGTTTTCTGTAATATCACTGAGTGTTACAATCAACATCAGTTTGTGGTTTTTGACCAGTTTTTTCATGTGTTCATCATGTGTTTTTGTATTGTATTAAGGATACTTTTTTAAATTATGCTTTTTAATACTTAATTCTGATACCAAATTTGACTGTTTGTACCTTCCTAGAGCCTTTAAATCCCATATGTGAGGGGAGTTTAACTTTTCTCTCAAGCTATCAGGGATGTGGCCGCCACTGTAGCAGAGTTTAACCTTTTCCTTTCTGCATTAAAATGAAGCTGTTCCAACGCCGCAAAGTCAGCGCTGCAGCCGCTTCCAATTTCAACCTGGGTTTGTGCATGCACGCGGGAGCCGCCATACAAGGCAAAGGGCTTGTAAGGAACAGCATAAGTGGCCGTTCCTTCAGAGCGCATGCGCCAGTGATGTCACTGGCTGCATGTAATGGAAATATCTCCTAAACGGTACAGGTTTAGGAGATATTTACATTACAGAAAAAGTATTCAAATTTTTCATGTTACAACCAAAAATGTAAATGTATTTTATTGGGATTTTATATGATAGACCAACACAAAGTGGCACATAATTGTGAAGTGGAAGGAAACTGATAAATGGTTTTCAACATTTTTTACAAATAAATGTCTGAAAAGTATGGCATGCATTTGTATTCAGCCTTACTCTAAAACCCCGAACTAAAATCTAGTGAAACCAATTGCCTTCAGATGTCACCTAATTAGTAAATAGAGTCCACCTGTGTGTAATTAATTCTCAGTATAAATACAGCTGTTCCTTGAATCCCTCAGCTTTTTGTTAGAGAACCTTAGTGAACAAACAGCATCATGAAGGCCAAATAACACACCAGACAGGTCAGGAAAAAAGTTGTGGAGAAGTTTAAAGCAGGGTTAGGTTATAAAATAAAATCCCAAGCTTTGAACATCTCACGGAGCACTGTTCAAGCCATCATCTGAAAATGGAAAGAGTATGGAATAACTGCAAACCTACCAAGACATGGTCACCCACCTAAAATGACAGGCCGGGCAAGGAGAGCATTAATCAGAGAAGCAGCCAAGAGGCTCAAGGTAACTCTAGAGGAGCTGGAGAGATCCAAAGCTCAGGTGGGAGAATCTGTTCACAGGGCAACTATTAGTCGTGCACTCGACAGATCTGGCCTTTATGGAAGAGTGGCAAGAAGAAAGCCATTGTTGAAAGAAAGCCATAAGAAGTCCTGTTTGCAGTTTGCGAGAAGCCATGTGGGGGGCACAGCAAACATGTGGAAGAAGGTTCTCTGGTCAGATGAGACCAAAATTGAACTTTTTGGACTAAAAGCAAAATGCTATGTGTGGCAGGAAACTAACACTGCACATCACCCTGAACACACCATCCCCACCGTGAAACATGGTAGTGGCAGCATCATGTTGTGGGGATAGTTTTGTTCAGCAGGGACAGGGAAGCTGGCCAGAGTTGATGGGAAGATGGATGGAGCCAAATACAGGCAGTCCCTGGGATACAAACAGGATAGGGTCTGTAGGTTTGTTCTTAAGTTGATTCTGTATGTAAGTTAGAACAGGTACATTTTTTAAGTGTAGCTCCAACCAAAAAAAAGACTTTTAAGCTTTTTGGATAGCATACAGAAGGGTTAACACCCCTGCAATGTTTGTTTTGTTGTCTGTATCCCTGTTCAGAAGATTTCACCTCACTTTCTGTCCCAATGACAATTGGATTTTGAAAATTTGGGGTTGTGGAAAAAAGGTGATAAAGCATCAGTGGAGACACCTTTTTCCCATAATAACACTTACAGGAGTGAATTTCCCTTCCTAGGGGTAGATTTCCACTCACTTCCTGTTGTCTCCCTCTGTTTGTAAGTAGGAGTCATTTGTAAGTCAGATGTTTGTAACTAGGGGACCGCCTGTACAGGGCAATCTTAGAATAAAACCTGTTAGAGTGTGCAAAAGACTTGAGACTGGGGCGGAGGTTCACCTTCCAGCAGGACAATGACCCTAAACATACAGCCAGAGCTACAATGAAATGGTTTAGATCAAAGCATATTCATGTGCTAGAATGCCCCAGACCTAAATTCAACTGAGAATCTGTGGCAAGACTTGAAAATTGCTGTTCACAGATGCTTTCCATCCAATCTGACACAGCTTGAGCTATTTTGCAAAGATGAATGGGCAAACATTTCACTCTCTAGATGTGCAAAGCTGGTAGAGACATACCCAAAAAGACTTGCAGCTGCAATTGCAGCGAAAGGTGTTTCTACAAAGTACTGACTCAGGGGGTTGAATACAAATGTACGCCACACTTTTCACATATTTATTTGTAAAAAAAAATGAAAACCCAGTGCGCATGCTCGGAGTTCCCGAGATGGACGCCTAGCTCGGAGCTCCGTCCTGCTTATCACCACCGCAGCTACAAGACGGATCCCCGATCAAACCCCCTGGGCTACACAGGCAGCGGACCAGTCAGAGGAAGCCCCCACACCCAAAGAGAGAACCAATAGCAGACAGGAGGGCCCTGTGTCGGCCCGGCCTACACAGCCTCGCGGCACTGCTCCCGGTGAGGCCTATACAACTCCGTGGATGCAGGTGGACAGACTCCAAACGCTCACCTTGTGACTACCAGAGAGGCAAAAACACTGCTTCCGATGATCGTGATAGGTGGGGTGAGCTCCACCGGACCCCGGCCTATCCAGCTTCCCCTCAGTGCCAGCCTGCAAAGCCCAGCCACGACTCCCTACACCCACAGACAGCAGTTTGTCTCCTCTCCCATCTGGGGATAGGAATCAGGGAGACTAGCAGGGCACAATGCCCATGTCTTTAGGGACTATTAGGAGAAATTTGTCCTGCCACCCAGGATTCCTCAACTTTACTCCAGAAGCTGACAAGATGGCATCAGGAGCTCCATTTGAGGAGGGGGGTAGGGAAGAGGAAATAGAGCCAGGCACTGATGAAGGCACACAGAACACTTTTCAACCAGGGCAGGATGCTGTCAGTGCTATGCTCCCCCAACTGCTATCACCGGCTTCTACTGTGTCCCTCCTTGAGAGAACACTGGAGGAATTAATCACCACCCCCACGAGGGACCCTACAGCTAGCCCTGCCATTTCGGAGCTTTCAGACAAACGCCCCCCATCACACCAAACAGAATTTCAACTTATGATGAACACTTTCTCCGAAATGCTCTCTGAGGGTCTTGCCCAAACTGCCTCTCAAATTACTTCCACTATTCAAGCAGACCTCCAAAACCTTGGATCCAGGATTGATACAATAGCCAGGACCAATCAGAATACTTCTTGTATTCAAGACCTACAGGACCAACTAGAAATAACCCTCTTCACAATCGATGATTTGGAAAATCGTTCTAGACGTCTTCGCAGACCCATCCCCTTCTACTATTCAATGAAGGAGAACCTTGAAACCGCTTCTGGAAGTCTTAACCCAGAAGTCCATCAAACATCAGTGATTGTTCCCTTTTTGCCTCTCCTTGATACACAAAGGCAAGACACATGGCTTCTCCACTTTTCAAGATGGCAAACGTTTATTACAACATCTTGGACTCATTTCCCAGGAACCACCCTTTTCCTCAGGTCACAAGAATACGGGATCGACAAAGCTCCCCTCACCGCAAAGTCCAATCGCTCAGATGTGGCAGAAACAACAGCCCAAAAGATCCAAGGACTCTCATCCACCATGAACTTTCGACATTATCCCTTCCCTCCTTTGTAGTTACGGCATCAGCTTGTGATTTCACTTGTTAGGGAGTCCCACCTCTTCATTTGGTAGTCTCACCTTAAAATTCTCAGTTCCTCTAATGGGTTACTTAGTTCACTGGACAGTATGTTACTAGTTTCATGGACAGGTATAGGTCTTGTTTAACATTTAATAGTATGGTTGGCCTGTCCCTCATTAGCCTTATCTTAGCCTGGCCCACTTGATGTCCGGGGGGACTCTGGATTTGGGCTTAGGGTGAGGATCTCTCCCATCATGCCCCCCAGGTCACCCTGGGAGCACGGATAGCTCTATGCTCCCTCTTAGAATGACAATTTAGCAGGGTCTTTGGTCCTTTACAGTATTACCTGTATTTATTACAGTGGGCCCTGGTTGTTGCCGGATCTCTTGCCCGTGGAGCTGGAGGAGGGAGGCTTTGCACTCTGTTGGAGGTTCCTAGTGCTCCCCGAGGGTCTATGAATGGGGGATTCTACCTCAGGAGGGAGAGCCTCCCAGGCTCATTATTACCATAGCTAAGTTATGCTACAGGGGATTTCATTTTTAACCTGGTGTCGAGTACTTACTTAGGCCAGAGCGATAATTATGCTCCTCCCTCTGCCTTTGGGAGTTGAATGTTGACATTCCTGATGGCAGATGTTGTTCTGCCACCCAGGCAGAATCTTATGTGGTTTTGCCTTAGAGTGGGGATAGGCACGCCTGTCCCCATCTCTTTGTCACTGAGCAGCCCAGTGGGAAGTTATTCCCATGACCTCCCCGGACCCTTTCTTTTTGCTATTCTCCTTCTCCCCATCATTTCCTGGCTGACCTTATTTTTTCTTTCTCCTTTCAGGCACTATGGAAGCAATATATTTACGCTGTTAATGAGGGTACACCTCCTCATCTACCTTATTTGGTTTCGGAACGGTTTCATATGGAGGAAGGTAGGTCTCTACACAGTGCTGCATTTCATTTCCCTTCTGATCCATGGCTTCACCCACTGACACGCCAACTCCCTTTAAGGTAGCCTCTCACAACATCCAAGGACTGAACTCGCCACTGAAGCGCCAGAAATACTTTCAGATCTCCCACTCCCAACATATTGAGATACTCCTCTTACAGGAAACACACTTCCCCAAACAATATAACCCAAAATTTATACATGCCAAATTTCCCCAATTCTACCTAGCTAATGCAGCAGACAAGACTAAAGGGGTGGGCATATTTTTTGCTAAAAACACCGCCTTCCCCCCAAAAAGAAATCAGAGACCCTGAGGGTAGTTATATTCTCCTGGTTGGCTCTCTGAAAGGGGCCACATACACATTTGTCTCCTAATATGCTCCAAACTGCGGACAAGCCCAGTTTTTTCACTCCATGATAAACACCCTTTCTCCTCATTTTGTGGGCACTCTACTAATGGGAGGGGACTCCAATATTGCACTAGATAACATGTTAGACAAATCAGGAAATGGTCGCAATCACTTACTGTGTCCTCCCAAGCAAAGTCTCAAAATCGCCAAACTTTTCCATTCCCTGGGGCTAGTAGGTATCTGAAGGGAATATAACCCATCTACGAAGGACTATACTTATTACTATGCTCCCCATTCGACTCTAGCGAGAATAGACCATATTTTTACAGTGAGTCCAACAATTATGTTTATTACCAAGTTGATCATCAGGGATTCCCCTCTGTCAGATCACTCGATAATATGCTTCCTAAGTAATCCACAGGGCCCCGAAGGACCATATCGATGGTGCCTGAATGAATCTATCATAAACAACCCAGTCCACTGCACCAAAAAGACTTAGGGGAATACTTCCAAATCAATGACAATGGGGAAGTCACCCCTTCAACTTTTTGGTCAGCTCATAAAGCAGTGATTAGAGGTAAGATTATTCAACTCTCCACAAAGCTTAAGCGTGAAAGACAGGCAGATATAATAAACCTAGACCATGACTTTCTTACACTATCCAAAAACCATAAAAAGAACCCGACTTCCAAATCTAAGACTTTACTGGAATTTGGGAGAGGGTCGCCCTTAATCTTGCCTTGGCCACCCAGGCCAAAAAACATATACAGTGGAGGAATGCCCATTTCTATCTGCATAAAGACAGAACCAGCCCCAAACTGGCTGCCAAGCTTTTGACACTGTTGACTGGTCTTACCTATTTGAGGTCCTTAATAAATGGGGATTTGGCCCAAGGTTTCTGCAAATTATACAAGCTCTATATGATCAAATAACAGCCAAAGTCAAGCTTCAAAGCTGTTACTCAGACACTTTCCCAATCTCAAAGGTGACTAGACAGTGATGTCCTCTTTCCCCTATATTTTTTGCCAATGCAATCAAAACCCTGGCAAATGCAATTAGGGAGCACCCTGACATTCACGGGGTGAGATGTGGCCAACGTTCACATAAATGTGCCCTATTTGCGGACGACCTGCTACTGTTCATTACTTCCTCCCTTATATCTACTCCTAATATTAAACTCTTACAGGACTGTGGGAGGGTCTCTGGCCTTAAAGTAAACATGACCAAATCGGCAGCATTAAACATTTCCACCCCGGAGCCATTGGTTGAACAACTAAGATATCACTTTGAATTTGTCTGGCATTCGTCACACATTCCTTACCTGGGTATAAACTTGGCAGCCAATATAGACCAACTATATAATTGCAATTACCCCATTATGTTTAAAAAATTGGGTGCGGATATGTCCAGCTGGGGACAGGGTAATCTGTCATGACTAGGTAGGGTGCAATCGATCAAAATGACCATCTTTCCCAGGATCCTATATCTTTTCAACTCCCTTCCAATTCTGGTAAAGAAGCATCAATTAGAGAAGTTTCAATCTCAGATAAAAAAATTTATTTTGGGAAACAAAGGCTACCTATGCCCTAAAAGCGTACTATATAGAAGACGCACACGCGGAGGTCTAGGGTTACCAAACTTCTGGAGATACTACCTGGCGGCCCAATTGTCACAATTTTCCACTGTCTACGTGTTCGATAATAAACCAGATTGGGTCGACCTGGAGAGACAGGTGGTTCCATTACATACCATCGACTTTTTGTTATGGCTCCCCCCCAAACAGAGGCCCCCAATTCTAGCCCCTACTCTTTTACATTCAATGGTTTTATGTGACGTCCTATACAAATCTACTCACTTGATATCGGGTATCCGCACGTTAACCCATCTGTTTAACAAACCACAGTTTCCTCCTGGTATGGACATTAGAGCATATAAATGGTGGACGGACAAGGGCTTATACAGAATAGGCCACTTCATGTCCTCTATGGGACCCCTGACACTAAGTCATTGTGTCAGTAAGCTGGATATGCCCACTTCTGAAAGGTTTCACCTACATCAAAATTTGCCATTTCTTAGCATCCATTTGGGACTCAAAACCTGACACACTGATACTTACCATGTATGAAAGATGGTGTTCTGAAGCCATGGATCAGAGAGGAGGAATATCATTAATCTATGCAGCACTGGTGGAGAACATAGACAAACCCTCTTATGCCCTAAACTGGGAATGTGATGTAGAGGTAATTTGGGAAGCAGAAACCTGGTTCTCTATATTTCAACAAGCTTTTAAAGGCATGGTAAACATCTCCTTGATTAAAGCCAATCTAAAGATTATTACACGCTGGTATATGGTTCCCGCTCACCTGGCCAATATATTCCCGAATACCTCCCCACTGTGCTTCAGAGGATGCAATATTTTGGGCTCATTCTTTCATACTTGGTGGGAGTGCCCTTGGACACGGGGGTTCTGGAATAAGATTTTCGGTTTGCTGCGCAAAGTAACTGGTCAAGCTCTACCAAAAACACCCAAGTTGGCGATACTGAATAACAGGCCGGCCGGTTGTAGTAAACCCCTATAGAAGCTTATCCAATTCATGTTGTTGGGAGCTAAGATGACGATTGCCCATGCTTGGAAGCAACTCTCAGTATCCATTGAGGCAGAAAAATGAAAAATATCCTGGATAATGACCCAGGAGGAGACAGATAATCTTCTCCCGGACACCTCTGACAAATTTGTAACTGTCTGGGAACCCTGGCAGAAATATCTTAAAGTGTCTTTGCGATAAACAACCGCAATCTATTACTTATAGATGCTCCATAGTGCCATTTTAACTTTCCCTTTCTACTTGACCTTTCTCTCTTCTTCTCCTTATCTTGCTCATCCTGTCCAAAGATTATCCTTTTGATTACTTGGAACTTGCATGCTGGATAGATCCTGTTAGCAAATGGCCATGAAACATAGGATAAGCTGTTAGGTTGAAATTTTCACCAAGCATGGTCTCTTACTGCTTTTAATTATGACCTCTAGTTCAGCACCTTTTTCTTCTTCTTTTGTTCATAGAACTGGATGAGTACTGCATGATCGTGTTTCTTTATGAGGAGTCATTCGCGGAGTCTGGTGTGGTCTCTATCCCCTTTGACACAGTTAGATTCCGTATGGGGTGTCGGGGTGGGATGGACACTGCCCATTCTCTTATATGATCCCTTCTTGTTTTTATTTTTATTTTTCCTGGTCTTCTCATTCAATGCTCTCTTCATGGCTGAGCTGAGCTGTTACCTTTGTGTGCATATGTTACTTATCCTGCAATGTCACAGATGGACAGTTAACGGTACTAATTTGTGTTTTTGTGCATTTCTAAAACCCAATAAAAACTTTGAAACAAAAAAATTGAAAACCATTTATCATTTTCCTTCCACTTCATAATTATGTGCCACTTTGTGTTGGTCTATCACATATAATCCCAATAAAATACATTTACGTTTTTAGTTGTAACATGACAACATTTGGAAAATGTCAAGTGGTATGAATATTTTTTTTCTTTCAATAATTTTTATTGAAGATATAAGTATAAAAGTGAACAGTCTTTGTCATAAATCACACTTGAATTAAAATACAGTCATGAAAAGTACATAGTATGATACAGTTGTCAATCATGGTTAAAACAACATTACTATAACAGGTGTTGAAAGTAAGGTGAGGTGTGTGATCTATTACCCCCATGCACCCCATATGGGCTCATACTGTGACATGAGGGGTCCTGGAACCCATCATTCCCCTTGATTTAGAGAGGTTTTAAAAAGTAAATTATTTAACAACTTAGAATAACATTAACACCTCTTACCAGAGGATGGTAGTAATACAGAAATGCAGAATGCAAAACTTTTATGTGTGAGGTTGTGAATGAACTGGTATATGTTTAAAGTACTTGTAGAACTTTGAGTGTACCTAGTAAAGCATTTGTACTTGTAATGAACTGTATGCAACTTTTAATAGAGAGATAAGTAAATAAGGTAGGTTAAACTAAAATAAAGAGGGTGGTGGGGGAGATAGGAGGGAGAAAAGAGGAGAGGAGAGAGGTAGAGAGCAATGCAATAGACTCAGTAGTTAGAGCAATGTGGATTGAGTGTGTGTTAGTAATATCAGAAAATTATTGGGTAAGTTTTTGAGCATACCAATGTGACCAGGGGTGCCATAGATTATGGATTTTTGAATACGAAGGTTTTCCCTTCTACATAATTAAGTCATACGCATAATGAGAGTGAACTAGCCTTATGACTTCTGTCAACGTTGGGGATATGTTCATTTTCCATCGTCTAGTTATGAGTAGTCTGGTGGCTAGGGGTATATGTGTGATTACTAGTCTGAATTATGGTGGCAGTAATTCAGTGTTCAAATTCAGTATGGCTAATTGTGGAGTGAGTTTGATGGGGAGGTGACATATATTCTGTATAATGCGTTCCACCTCATTCCAGAGGTTTATTAAGGCTGGACATGACCATAAAATGTGGGATATGGTACCTATTAGGTTACACTCTCTCCAGCAAGTGGGTGAGGAGTGTGGATGGAATTTGGCCATTCTCTGTGGTGTTAGGTACCATCTCAGATGTATTTTATGCGTTAGTTCCCATAGAGAGGTGCAGTTAGTGGTTTTATATATTGATTTTAAGGCCGTTTGCCATTGTTGCTCAGAAAAATTCAGCTGTAAGTCTTTCTCTCAGTCAACATATGGTTTAGATTTGTGGAATACTGTTTTTTTCTTGTAGTGTAGAGTAGATTAGTGAGGTGCCTTTGGTAGGTGTGTTGCTTGAGAAGTAGTAGTTTCATATTTTGAGTGGTAACTCTCCTTGTAATTGTGGGTGTACTGTGAGACATTTTTGAATCTTATAGCAATTAAAGAAATCTATGGGGGGCGCTTTAAAAACCGTTTGTATTTGGGTAAAGGGTTTATGCAGTATCATAGATCTGAGTTCTGTGGTGCAGATATTTTGGTCTGCTGTCCATTTGGGAATAGTCAAATAAGACGATAGTAATTGTAGGGTTTGGATAGGTATTTGAATGCTTTTGGTGGGTAATTGGGACCATTTGGCAGAGTTTAACATTCTCGCTTTAACTGAAGCTTGTATGGTCAGTGAGTATAAATGAAGACTTGGGTGTTTGGTTGTGGTGCTGAATAACCAGCATTTAAGGTTGGGTCCTGGCATCATGGTGTTTTCAATGTTCCCCCATAGTGTGGTTGGATGCGTGTTTACCCAGTCCTTCATTTGAGACAGTATGGTGGCAAGATAGTAATCTTTAATGTCTACGTAGCCCATGCCACCCGCCAGTTTGTGTTTGGTAGTTTTGTGATGACTACATCTGGGTTTCTTACCTTGCCAAATGTATTGGTGTATAATGGATTGGATAGATTTGATGTATGAGTTAGTAAGTGGAATAGGTAGTGTGCGGAATATGTAAAGCAGCCTAGGGAAAAGGAGCATTTTAAAAGATGCTAGTCTACCAGCCCACGAGAATTCAAATTTTTAAAGTTTGGAGGTTTCCCCAATAAGCATCTGTTTCGCTTCAATGTAGTTGTTGCTAAAAAGATTTCTGGTATATTTGGTGAGTGCAATTCCTAGATACGATACATTTGCATTTGCCCATGGGTACGTATAGAAGTTACGGAGAAGGTTGCTAGTTACTGCATCTAATCCTAGGTCCAGAATGTATGACTTATTTTCGTTGACCTTGTAATAAGAAATGGTGCTAAACCTTTGTAACACAGGTTGTATCGTAGCCAGGGAGGATATAGGGTTGGCTACCATCATGATGACATCATCAGCAAACAAATTGATCTTGTGTTCTGAAGACCCAATTTTGAATCCTGTAATGGACCTTTTTGTTCTAATATGTTCGGCTAAGGGTTCCATTATTAAGTTGAAGATGATGGGTGATAAGGGGCAGCCCTGACGAGTGCCATTAGAGGTATGCATACTTTTTCAAGGCACTGTACCTATAGGTAAATGTCAGCAGAGGAAGTTTACTTCCTCTTAAAGGAGGAGGGAGGGAGTGGGCTGTCATTTACCACTGTGTATACGCCCACGTGTGACTCTATAATCACATGAGCTGCTCAGATTTGAGACTGAGGAAATGCCCTGCATAGAAACTCACTGAAAATTGAGCATGTGCAGAGTTGCCACCACAGCTACAAAATACATAGCTGAATTGAGGACATGAACAGAAGGTGGAGATAGAGAGAAGCAGGATCAACCAGGTTTTTTTGCAGAGTACAGAAGACATATATCATAGTGAGTAATACAGCATTTATTGATAGTTTTATTTAAGATGTGGGTTTAGTGAACCTTTAATTCTCCCCATTGTGTGCTGTGATTTAATAACAGAGCATTATGAAGGTGTGTCAAGTTGCCATTGAATATGAATGGCTTCCAAATTACCATTGTGTGCATGCTGCATGAACACATATTGTGGTTACCACAAGACACTAGTGTGAACAAACTTTAAAGGCCCCTTCACACTTAACACTTGAGTATATACACATTAAAGGCTAAGTTCACATTTTGGAACATGTTCCACCCATATTTAGGGTGAAACTTTTAACATGTTCCAGCTCCCACTGCCAGTTCCCCGATATCCTCCTTAGTGTGACAGCAGGCGGGGGATCTTCTAAAAACAGCATGGCAGTGCGTAGCTCAGCCCATGTGGCCACGTCATTCATTTATAGTGTCCTGTGAATGCATGTTCTACAACTACCAACAGCCACTAAGTCTGACGGCTTGTAGTTCTGAATTAACTGTGAGGGTGCTGATGAGTGCTCTCGTAGTTCATTCACAATCTCTGCTGCAGGGCTTGTCTGCAGAAGCCTGACCATTGCACTTCTGGTCCTACAGAAAAAAAAAAACAACAAATACACATTTTTTTACTGCAAAATATGTGCATTTATTATTTTTTCTTGAAATGTGAACATATCCTTTAAGGCACATTCTCTGGAATTTATAAAGACTGGCACAAGCAGATTTTGTGAAAGTGTCTCTCATGAATTCATGAATCTCATATCAGCCTGGATGTCACACCACTTCCTCAAACTCAATCTATCCAAAACTGAACTCATGATTTTTCCTCCCCCACGTGCCTCTGCCCCTGATCTCTCTGTCAAAATCAATAGCACTACTATCAGCCTGTCCTCACATGCCAAAGTTCTAGGTGTAACCCTGGACTCAGAACAATCCTTTCGGCCCCACATCCAAACACTTTCCAAATCTTGTCGTCTCAACCTCCACAACATCTCCAAAATACGCCCCTTTCTAACCAATGATACCACAAAACTCCTAGTTCACTCCCTGGTCATCTCCTGCCTCGACTACTGCAACTCCCTCCTCACAGGATTACGTTTACACAGGCTATCCCCCTTCAGTCCATCTGCTGCTGCCAGGCTCATCCACCTTACCAACCGCTCAGTGTCTGCTACCCCTCTCTGTCAATGCCTCCACTGGCTTCCACTCACCCAACAAATTAAATTCAAAATTCTAATAACAACTTACAAAGCAATCCACAACTCGTCCCCCAGCTACATCCCTAACCTAGTCTCAAAACTCCAACCTACTCGTTCCCTTCGTTCCTCCCAAGACCTCCTGCTCTCTAGTTCCCTCTTCACCTCCTCCCATGCACGCCTCCAGGACTTTTCCCGAGCCTCTCCCATCCTCTGGATCTCCCTACCCCAATCAGTCCGACTATCTCCTACCTTGCTTGCTTTTAGGCAATCCCTGAAAACCCTTCTCTTCAGAGAAGCCTATCCAGCCCCTACCTAAAAACTGTACTTTTACTTTCTCCATCAGATCACCCCCCATAGCTATTACCTTTTGTATCACCTGACCCTCCCTCATAGATTGTAAGCTTTAACAAGCAGGGCCCTTTGATTCTTACTGTATTGAATTGTATTGTAACTGTACTGTCTGCCATTATGTTGTAAAGTGCTGCGCAAATTAATAATAATAATAATAATAAAAGTGGTGAAGAATGTGCCAAATTCATATACTTGTCTAGAACTTGTACTTGAAGTTGGCTCATGTTGCGCTACTTTCAGAATGCACTAAAAGACACTTTCACTGTAAGCCAAAAAAGAGTTAGTCTTAGTTAGCTCCACTTTTACCTCAGGCAAATTCAACGTAACACAAGTGGCACATTTTAAAACTATCTGAA
The DNA here is from genome assembly GCF_042186555.1 of Aquarana catesbeiana. Classification (NCBI taxonomy): domain Eukaryota; kingdom Metazoa; phylum Chordata; class Amphibia; order Anura; family Ranidae; genus Aquarana; species Aquarana catesbeiana. Next base: position 738,032,903 of record NC_133325.1, on the reverse strand, counting down.
TTTGGTGCATGAGTCCCTGTGAGAACTGAAAGTGCCACAAATGTTTTATGAATATGGCGCAATACATTAACAAGAAGGAATAATGCTAGAAAAGTGGTGCAGCAGCTTTATTGAATCCCCTCCCATTTTTTTAAGACAGCCTATTTATTTTTATGGCATGGCAAAGCACCTCAACATTTGAAAAACCCCACCTGAAGAATTGTGGGCAATGCAGTGCACTCGAAACCATGAGTAAGGACTAACATCGAAATGCATAGGCTGTTTTTACAGCAGTGTATATGTTTACCTAATGAAGAAATACTATTTTTTGGATGTCATCCTGAGTGCCGACCATCCCTTTCCTTATTCCAGTGCACTTGAATGCCTGGCATATACATAGTAAAATTCTGCGGTGTTGGTGTATTGGCAGCATTGGTGTATGTGTGCATTGAGGTGCTATTCTAAACTAATAGAAAACACAATGCACATAGTATTAAGTGGCAACATGAATTATTGCAAACCATGGTTAAATACTCATACATTATTACTGCACATTACCACAACAAACATAATGTCAGCCTGAAACAATATCTAATTATTTTATCGAACAGAAATTTGATATATTAATGTCCTGTTATAAAACTGAAAGAAAAACAAAAACAGACGGAAAAAATCACTTGTTCTTTATAAAAGTAGCAACATTGAATAGATGTGATTTTCACCAAAGACTGCTTTGCATTACTCATGTGCAGCCTTACACACCTGTGGAAGTGTACAATTTACTTAGTCAAAACAGTAGGTGGTATCCTCTTGTTGCTTTGTTGGCAACACAACGGAGATGATAATTATGGTAACTGAGAATCACAGTTACTAAGATGCTAAGAATGTGTCAGTACAATATATATTACATCTTAGGGATCCTTTGTTTTGCAGTGTTTCATATCACTTCCACTCTCTGCATCTTGTTGATTTTTTGTCATGCTCTGCTTCCCTATAAAGACAGAGTCAATATTGTGTCTAAATATTTAGACACAGTTTAGGGATGCTTTTTATACACCATGATACTGTGCTTAATGGAAATTAAATATTATGAGAATTTTTCAGAACAGAAATAGACAGAATATGGAGCAGCTGTGCAAGGCAACCAATTACCTTCTATCTTCAGCGTGTCCGGATTGGGCCATCTGTCAGTTTTTCAGATCCAGGCTGAACCACATTGTATGTCTATGGACGGGCGGATATATAAATGCACGTACCTCCGTTTACATCTGCTTACATCTGCATAAGTTTATGTCCACAGAAAAAAAATGCCAAAGGTCTGCATCCATTTCCATTTTTGTGCATATAAATCAGAGTTGTCTATTTAAGTCCATTCTTTTTATGAGTTTTTAGGCAAGAAACATATTTTTTGTTTAACCGCTTCAATACAGCGCATTTTCACCCCCTTCCTTCCCAGACCAATTTTCAGTTTTCAACGCTGTCGTACTTTAAACAATTGCGCGGTCGTGCGACGTTGTACCCAAACAAAATTGACGTCCTTTTTCCCCACAAATAGAGCTTTCTTTTGGTGGTATTTGATCACCTCTGCGGTTTTTATTTTTTGTGCTATTAACAAAAGAAGAGCGACAATTTTGAAAAAAACACAATATTTTTTACTTTTTGCTATAATAAATATCCCAATTTAAAAAAAAAACAAAAAAAACCACATTTTTTCCTCAGTTTCGGCCGATACGTATTCTTCTACATATTTTTGGCAAAAAAAATCGCAATAAGCGTACATTGATTGGTTTGCGCAAAAGTTATAGCGTCTACAAAAGATGGGATAGATTTATGGCATTTTAAAAAAATTTTTTTTTTTTTTACTAGTAATAGCGGCGATCTGCGATTTTTTTTGTGACTGCGACATTATGGCATTATTTATTGGACACTTTTGACACATTTTTGGGACCATTCACATTTATACAGCGATCAATGCTATAAAATTGCATTGATTGTTGTATAAATGTGACAGGCAGGGAAGGGGTTAACCACTAGGGGGACACAAGGGGTTAATTATGTTTCCTAAGGGAGTGATTCTAACTGTAGGGGGAGGGGACGCACAAGGGGAGGAGACCGATCAGTGTTCCTCTGTACTGGGAACACAGATCAGTCTCCTCTCAGCTGACAGGACGTAGATCTGTGTGTTTACCCACACAGATCCACGATCCTGCTCGGTTAACGGGCAATCGCGGGTGCCCGGCAGCAATCGCGGCCGCCGGGCACATGCACCGTGTCCCGCACGCCTCCTAGACGGCCGGGAATCCCAGGACATCATATGACGGCCACCCAGAATGGGAGATCCCATCTGTGGCCGTCATTTGACTATGGCCTGGTAATGAAGTGGTTAAAAAACTACTCATAAGCGACAAAAAGTATAAACAACTAAAAAATGGATGTGAACTGAAGATGTTCACTATATTAGCAAAAGTATTAGGATGCCTGCCTTTACATGCAAATGAACTTAAATGACCCCCCTTAATCTGTAAGGTCCAATAATGAGTTTTGCAGCTATAACAGCTTAAATTCTTCTGGAAGGCTGTTCACAAGGTTTAGGAATGTGTCCATGGGAATGTTTGACCATTTTTCCAGAAGCACATTTGTGATGTCAAGCACTGATGTTGGACAAGATGGCCTGGCTGGCAGTCTCCGCTCTAATTCATCCCAAAGGTGTTTTATCGGGTTGAGGTCAGGACTCTGTGCAGGTCAGTCAAGTTCCTCCACCTCAAAAATGCTTATCCATGTCTTTATGGACCTTGTTTGTGCACTGGTCCAAAGCATTTGGTGGAGGGGGATTATGGTGTGGGGTTTTTTAAAAAATGTGGAGGTTTTTGAATGTGAGTCAAAATAACATTTAAAACCCAACTCTGGGATTTGCAGTAAGAATCCCAAAATGCAAGGGTAAAATGCTCATTATGTCTAGGGGGAGAAGAAAAAGCTGCATATCTAACTTTTCCCTGTCTGCTTCTCGGCATCATCATGTACAATGCAGGGCTATTAACCCTGTATTGCACATAGAGGAGTCAGAAGTTCGACCGTGACCAGAAGCACCTTAAAGAAGAGACTGTAGGGGAAGCCGAATTGATGAAGGGACTCTGCTGGAGTGAGGAATGAGGTCAGTATAACACCTAATAACACCAAATATAACACCAAATGTGGTCATGTGCTATCCCATACCAAGAAACTCCACAGCATTAGCAAAAGCTCCAGCAGTGCAGGTGGCAAAGGAGCATGACTAGGTAAGTATACATCTTCATATATGTAAGAAAGTCCAATGAGGGCAGATCCACACAAAAAAAGTGCTGGGAAGGATCCGTCACCAGAAAGACAAGTTCACACTGACCCTTATCCCAACAGGTGGACCACTTAAATCAAAAGTAGTCAAAAGCGCTTGTGAGTGCTTCACTGCAGCTCGCCACACATGTGAGATGATGGGTTGTTTAAGAACCAATACAATCCTCCTTGGACAAGCTCTCGCAGCATAAACTCTTAGAAATAGGAAAAAAAAGAAACCTAATTGCAGGTTAATTAAAGACATTGATTATAGACGCTGTTTAAAGATAACCACTTAAGGACCGGAAGGTTTTACCTTTTACCTCCTTCCTGACCAGGCCATTTTTTTGTGATACGACACTGCGTTACTTTAGCTGACAATTGCACGGTTATGCGATGCTGTACCCAGATTTTCCCCACGAATAAAGCTTTCTTTTGGTGGTACTTGATCACCTATGCCGTTTTTATTTTTTCCCAATAAGTGTATATTGAAAGTTATTGCATCTACAAAATAGGGGGAAGATTTATAGCATTTTTATTATTTATTTATTTTTTAATAGTAATGGCGGTAAACAGTGATTTTTAGCGGGACTGCAACATTGCAGCGAACAGATTGGACACCTAACTGGCATTTTTGACACTTTTTTTGGGAACCAGTGACATTATTACAGTGATCAGTGCTAAAAATATGCACTGACATTGTACTAATGACGCTGACAGGGAAGGGGTTAACATCAGGGGCGATTAACTGTGTTCTCTGGGTGTGTTTTCTAACTGTATGGTGGATGGGCTGCATAGAAGAAAGACAAGATCTCAGTGTGATCCCCTGTCAGAATGGAAATCAGCCTTGTTTACTTCAGCAGATCCCTGTTCTGTCTCTGTGGGGAATGATCACTGGCGGTTGGACATGCTGATTGGCTCCCCCCGCTGGTCAACAGAACCTTGTGCACGAATTGATGTACCAGTACAGTGATACGTGCAGCTGAGCTAAATTTCCGCAGTATAACTGCGGCGGCGGGTCGGCAAGTGGTTAAATAATGTGATATATGTAGCACTAACCCCCGGAGGAGCTGCTGATTTATTTAGGCCTGTACTCTGCTTTGTTTACCCTTTGAATATCTCAGTCCCCCTGACACAGCTGTGGTATACTAGTGCGCAGTCAAAACAAAATCATAAAGGCAAGTTCATAATACTCAATGTAATTTACCTGTCTGTAGTTACCTTACCCTCCTCTTGGCTGGTGATGAAGAGGAAAACAACACTCACACAGTTATGCTTGAATAATAACCTTATTTATTGTAATTGTTTTAGAAGGTTTAAACTACAATCGTTGTACTGTCAGACCAACATAGTCTGACAGACAACTTTATACAGTGGGGCAAAAAAGTATTTAGTCAGCCACCATTGACCAAATACTTATTTTCCACCATAATTTGCAAATAAATTCTTTCAAAAATTCTTTCAAAAATCAGACATGTGATTGTCTGGATTTGTTTCCACATTTTGTCTCACATAGTTGAGGTATACCTATGATGACAATTACAGGCCTCTCTCATATTTTTAAGTGGGAGAACTTGCACAATTGGTGGCTAACTAAATACTTTTTTGCCCCACTGTATTACAAAGATACAATACAGGTATAAAATGTCTGGAATAATATATGTGTGGTGTAGCAAAGTAAATAGGATAACCGTCAGAGTGAATTTATCTCACTATGAGCACTATCCTATTTATTACTATACTAAATCAAAGACTAACTTGATAAAGTGTAGTACAACAATTAGAGAGCTCCCTCATTTAATATCACTCTACACCCAATATAGTAAAGGGACACAAGGCCTTGAGTTTTACTAAGCAGTCCTTCCTTTCTTCTTTTCTTCTGCTAGCGAACAAAGTAGATTTGTAATCCAAAGGGTTAGTGACTCCTGATCAAAGTAAACTGAAAATGTGACAAGTTCTGGTGCAGCAGCACTATAACTGACTTTGATACCAGGGACTCAGTACTAAATTCTCTTGACTTTGCTTGTGGGACTATGGGTCCCAGCAACTCTGTCTTGTGTAGACGGATGTATAAAAGTGCATCAAGAAACTTTTGGGCAACAGCCCTCTCACCCAACCAGGACAGTGTTGTCAGAAGACTCTGTTCTGATGTACAGGGTTCTGTCTCCGGCTCACAAGTTCTCAGTCTGTTCACTGTGGCCACACCGTCATGCTGTACCACCTCACAGACGACCAGGAGTCCTCGGTTACCTCCTTCAAGGGTCTCTGGAACGATCACTCTGCTGCTCCAACACGCTGTGATCTAAGACAGGATCGCTGGCTGCTGTTCTGCTCCTCACAGGGTAGGCCGCAACTCTGTGGAACACACACACCCACAGAGCCCTGCTGGCAGTTCACGCGTCCCAGGAACAAGAGACCTAAGATGGCTGCTCCCAGCCTTTTTATAGGCTTCCCACAACGCAGTTCTGTCCCCTGAGGTTTGTGGGAGTTACTGAGCATTGTGGGTAGGTTAAGTTAATGTCCAAATGTAAACAAACAAAATACTTCCATGTCAACTTGAATAATAATAGAAAAAATAAAGATGCAGTCCTTGTATTTTGGCCGCTAGATGGTGCCAGAGGATAAGGTATAACATAACCTTAAGTTAGATCAAAAATGTGCCCCGCTACATATATAAAGTAGCTCTGTTTTTGCATCTTCTTCTGACTGTAACGGATATACTTAAAAAAATAAAATAAAAATATTATTGAAAAAAAAAAAAAAAGAAGGAAAGATCATTGAGAAAAAAATCCCAAATGGACTAAGAGAATTTACAAATTCAACAAAAATGAGCAATATGTCCCCAAATTTATCAGCTGTTATTTATAAAAGCATTAATATCCCACTCTATATTTAAACCATGGGGCCTATAAATTCTTAGCCAAAAAAATCCACTTGGAGGGATATTTCTACACTCGAATCCAAGTGGATTTTTTGGCTAAGAACTTATAGGTCCCATAGTTTATATAGGGTGAAATAATAATGCAGAGTATATTATTTTTAGATTTCTTCCAGTGCTATAGGGCAAAAAAACTATAATTTCCTTCATTGGAATGCAGTTCCCACTGCATGTTGTTTAAACACACCATTTCCTCAGGGTGGAAAGCAGCCGCAACATGTCCGGTCTAGCACTGTAGGTTTGCTTCCGTGTTCCGGAATGTAGATATTTTGATTATATAGCAACTCTCATGTATGTGACCATGCCCGTGATGATGAAAGACTTTGGGAAGAGACAGGTCACGTGACGTTGCCATGCTTGTTAGTCAAACATCTTACTGGTTGGAACATTGCCTGTGTTTTTGGAATTAGCATATGCTTTGTGAGTATTATGGCTTCTTTTCCTGTTTTAAATAAATGTACTTGTCCGCAATACTGCACAATGAGGTTTCTTTTTGCCTATTTCTAAGATTTTATGCTGCGAGAGCTTGTCCAAGGAGGATTGTATTGTTTTTTTAAAAAAAAAACATTATCTCACATGCGTGGTGAGCTGCAGTGGGGCACTCACAAGCGTGCTCGGGTGATCCCGCCCCCTATTACGCCACGGGGAAGCCATTGAGAAGTCCCTGTGCATCAGAGGGGGCGGGGTCATCCAGGTACATAAATGAGACCCTCACAACCACCGGGCAAGGGTTGTGGGGATGAGGCCCTTGTCCCTATCAACATGGGGACAAGGTGCTTTGGGGGGCTACCCCAAAGCACCCTCCCCATGTTGAGGGCATGTGGCCTGGTACGGTTCAGGAGGGGGGGTACTCTCTCATCCCCCCTCTTTTCTTGCGGCCTGCCAGGTTGCATGCACGAATAAGGGTCTGGTATGGATTTGTGGGGGGACTCCCATGCCATTTTGTTTAATTTTAGCACGGGGTTCCCCTTAAAATCCAAGGTATGGATTTTGAGGGGGAACCCTACGCCATTTTTTAAAGAAATTTGGTGCAGGGTTCCCCTTAATATCCATACCAGACCGGAAGGGCCTGGTATGGAATTTGGGGGGACCCCCAAGCAATTTTTTTTTTAAATTTTGGTTCGGGGTTCCCGTTAATATTCATACCAGACCCAAAGGGCCTGGTATAGATTTGTTTGGGGGGGACCCTCATGGCGTTTTTTTCAATGACTTTTATCTGTTGCTGAGACCCGACAATTCATTATAGCGGCGAGTAGTTTTAAATGACTTTTTTCCTTTAGAAATGTCATTTTGTGCAGGGACCATTCTAAGTACGGGAAAAATGCGCTACTTTACAGACATACTATAGACACCCCCCCCCCCCCCCCCCCAGGTACAAAATTTTAAGGAATATTTCACTTTTATTGTTTCACTTTAAGCATTATTAAAATCATTGCCCCCAAAAAAACGTTTTTAAAACTTTTTTTTGCATTGATACATGTCCCCTGGGGCAGGACCCAGGTCCCTAAACACTTTTTATTAAAATAACTTGCATTTCAACCCTTAAAATAACCCTTTTCTTTTTCACCTTTGTGTCCCATAGACTTTAATGGTGTTCGCGTGTTCAAACAAACTTTTTGCCTGTTCGCGTGTTCTGTGCAAACTGATTCGGGGGGTGTTTGGCTCATCCCTATTTACCATCCGTTTCCGTTTAGTGTCCTCCACCCCTCTCTGCCAATCCCTCCACTGGCTTCCACTCACCCAACAAATAAAATTTAAAAGTACTAACCATAATTTATGAAGCCATCCACAACTCTGCCCCCAGCTACATCACTAATCTAATCTCAAAATACCAACCAAGCCACTCTCTTCGGTCCTCCCAAGACCTCCTGCTCTCTAGCTCCCTTGTCACCTCCTCCCATGCTTGCCTCCAGGATTTCTCCAGATCTTCTCCCATCCTTTGGAATTCCCTACCCCAATCTGTCCAACTGTCCCCTAATCTATACTTCTTTAGAGGATTCCTGAAAACCCTTCTCTTTAAAAAAGCTTATCCTGTTTCTAACAGCTTACCTGTAAAATCCTTTTCTTGGATTACAGTATAGGACATAGAGCCTCAAGTATTTACTTAGTGGGTTATAGCTACCTTCAGGTGTTGACACTGGCACACCCAATACAGGAAGTTGACTCCCCTATATAACCCCTCCTCCTTCCAGGAGTAACTCAGTTTTTGTAGCCAAGCAATATACTTACACCCCATAAAACAGAGGGGCGGGAGCTCTGTGTCCTATGATGTACTCCAAGAAAAGGATTTTACAGGTAAGCTGTTATAAAAATCTTATTTTATTTATCGTACATCATAGGACACAGAGCCTCAAGTATTTACTTAGTGGGACGTCCCATAGCAATGCTACTTGAGGGGAGGGAGACACAAACTGTAGGGCACCCCCAGACCATGAGGACTTATACTGCTGCCTGCAGCACACTGTGCCCGAAGGCGATATCATCATTCCTTCTTACATCCACTTGATAAAATTTCGTGAATGTATGAACCGAAGACCAAGTTGCGCCCTCCACTGCCATCTTTACGATCTCTGCGTACCATGACCTTTTGGACCATGCTGGTGCTACCAGAATTACCGGCTTTCTTTCCAGCTTGATCCTGCAAAGAAGTCAAGGCAGCAACTGAATTGAGGGAAAAGCATAGATCAGTGAAAAGACCTCCAGGACAATTCTTTAACCTGGAGGTCCAGGTTTTCAGAGCCAGACACACTGCCCGAATCTCTAGGAAGTTGATGGGCAGGGCTCTTTTGAGTTTTGACCACTGTCCCATCTGTCGTTACTACTTTCCAGATAATTGGTCTGAAGGATTTCGCTTTCAGCAGATTCTGGCTTCGTAACCACCAACTGAGGCTTTGGGACATGCTTGGGGACAGCAGCATTGGCAAGTCCAAAGCTTGGATTGTCTTGTTCCAAGCAGAGAAGATACTGTTTTGCAACAGTCTTGAATGGAACTGGGCATAGGGAACTGCTTTGAATAAAGCTACCATCTTTCCTAACAACCTCATGCAAAGGCGAATTGAAGGATTTGCTTTTGACCTGACCATCCGTACCAGCTCTCGTATGGAGCTGATATTTGCTGAATCCAAGAACACCCTTTTCTGGGCTGTATCTATGATCAGGCCTAAATAATCCAGCCTTCTTACTGGTTTTAAGGAAGACTTCTCTAGGTTGAGGATCCAACCGAGACTTTCCAGGTAACTGGTTGTAATGTGTACACTTTGTTTTAAGTGAGTCACTGACTGGTCTGTCAACAATAGATCGTCTAGGTACGCCAACAGTGTTATACCCTGTGCCCTTAACCTGGCTAGAGGTGGGGCCAGTATTTTTGTGAATACCAGTGGTGCTGTGGCTAGCCCGAAGGGTAAGGCCGCAAACTGAAAGTGCTGTTTTTCTACTTCTAATCGCAGAAACCTTTGGCGAGTGGGAAATATAGGGACATGCAGATGCGCATCCCTGATGTCGATGGACGCCAGAAGTTCTCCCCCTTGTAGGATGGAGACCCCTGACCTGATCGACTCCATGCAAAATTAGCGGATTTTCAGGAACCGATTTAGATTTTTTAGATCCAGAATGGATCTGACATCTCCATTTGGTTTTGGTACCATAAACAGATTTGAATAGAATCCCAAACCTTGTTCTTCTGTGGGGATCTGTATGATTACCCCTTGAGTCAATAATCGGTCTAATGATTGAAACAGGGATTGTCTTTTCCCTGGATCCTTATGAAGGTTCAATCTCAGAAAATGAGATGGTGGAAACTCCTGAAATTCTAATTTGTATCCTAGAGTCACTGTGGAGAGAGCTCATCTTTCCTGAGTTCCCCTTTGCCAGACTTCTTCGAAATGCATGTTGAGGGAAGACGCCTCTTCATGAAGAGGCTTTAGTATTCTGTGTTGCAGTTTTGCAGTTTTTTCTCCAGGTCTTCCTTTGAGACTGGGCCCGACCCTATGATTTTCCTCTGGAATCTGACGGTGGAAGCTGTCACCACTGCCTAGAGGTGGATGCTCTTGGCGCAGGAGAGGAAGTCCGTTTAAATGAAGGATGTTTATACTTTCGACTGGCAAAAAGAGTACTTTTTCCACTGGAAATTGTCTGGATGTATTTATCCAAATCATCGCCAAATAGTCGCTCCCCATGAAATGGGAAACTAGACAGAAGCTGTTTGCAGGGTGCTTCAGCAGACCAACCCTTTAGCCAAAGGGTCCTACGCATGTATACTAGCACAAGTGCAAGGCGAGACGCCTGGTGAATAGAATCCTTCATAGCAGCTATGGCAAAACATAATGCTTTTGGTAAGTCGGCCAACTCACGGGCCTGTTGTGCAGGTAGCTCATTAAAGGACCAGTTCACAGAGGCCCTTAAGGACTGCCAGATGTCTATAGCTGCAATTGCAGGCTGAGCAACAGTATCCGCTAAGGAAAGAGAACTGAGAATATCTTTGAAGGGAGAAAATGTTTATCCGGATGATTCCATTCGGTTTAAATAAGTTTCTCTAGTAATGTGTGGACAGGAAACACATGCACTGATTGTGAAGGTTTCAAAGAACCCAAAGAAGAAACCAGACTTTCAGCTGACTCGGTTAGGGGTAGCATGAAAGTGGAGTGAACCATGTCTGTAAGGATTTGTACCTCAGATTGTGAAGCTGACACATCAACTGTTGTTTCCTCCGCAGAGGAGTAATCGGTTTGTTTTTCCCGATCGTTTGAGAGTAATACCTCATCCTGTCCCCCCTGTTCCCCTGGTAAAGGGTTTGGAGTGGGAGAGAAGGATCTAGCATGCTTCCTATTCCCTTCAATGGAGGATGCAATTAAAGTGGCTAATCTTCCTTCTAAGCCTTGCAGGGCAGAGGAAAATAAATTTTAAGTCATGTATGCAGGGGCTGAAGTGTGAAAAACAGTTGCACCACCAGTCGGTTCCAGTGACTCACCCTGGCTTGCCATGTCAGGTATCTCCAGAGAGGATGACAATGTGGAGGCATGACTGGAGTTCCCAGTACCTGGGGGTTTTTTTGGTGCCTTTGTAGTAAGCTTTGAAGCCATAGTGCAAAGCACAAAAACAGAGGCACTCTAAGATCTGTTCTATTTACTTGAACAATAGTAGGAAAAACAATGGCAGCATAGACTAATTTAATGCCAAACAATAAAGTATTTTCCTGTACTGCAATGCCTGTGTAAACCCCTCACGTGCACCAGCGCTCCTGTGTCATGTGGCAGCCTTGCTTCAGCTGTTCTGATAGACACTGTCTGTTTCCAGAGTATCAGCTTTTATCAGGTGTAAGCTTGATTGTCTGTGCGCCATGTGTTTGTAAGGACGCTGAGTCCGCACATAGCGCCGACCGCTTCAGCCATGCCCCTTTCCTGCGCTCCTTACTCTGACATCAGCCTTGTGTGCGTGGCATGTCCTGAGACACAAACCAGAGGAGGAGAGGAGGCTGCAGCCGTACTGCGGCGTGTCTCCTTCACTTTACAGCTATGGCAAGTAAATGTCTTTTTGTGCTGTTTAGCAAGAAGCCACCTCACACCTCTTAAGGGGGGGTATACAACAGATTTATCACCTTTTATGCTTGTTAACATAACAACATGTAACCCCCAGCCACTCAGTTTCCCCAATTGGGGGAGAGGAGAACCCCCTCCAGCTGCTGAGACACACACTGTTGTTTAGCACACATTTAAACAGGGTATATACACTCTTACTCCCTCTAGAGATGTTTTTAAAAAGGCATTACAATATAAATTGAAAGAAAAGTCATAGGTGTCATAGCAGTTCCTATGCTTTCCTCTTACCTTTTCCTTGCTGCAGGATACTGCTGTAAACAGACAGATCCAAACTTCACCCATCACGGCGGGCAGCGTAGTTAAACCTTCAAAGAATGGGGCCCTTAATAGGGGTTCCACTGCTTTGGACCTTGTATAGCACCCCTCAGGACAACTTTAGGTAATGTAGCAAGACCAAAAAGAGTCCTGGTTCCTAGGGTTCAGCCTTTAAATGGAGCATTACAGGCAAAACCTTGTTCTTCTATGTGAGGCCCGGGTACCATCCTGGAGCCGCAGTGGCGGGATGGGTCCGGTTTCTGGAGGCTTTTTAAATCCAGCATGGATCCCTCCTGGAGCTCCGCAGAGCACATCTTGACACGTGCCAACACCTTTAGACACTGGCAAAAAAACTGAGGTACTCCTGGAAGGAGGAGGGGTTATATAGGGAAGTCAACTTCCTGTATTGGACGTGTCAACACCTGAAGGTAGCTATAACACACTAAGTAAATACTTGAGGCTCTGTGTCCTATGATGTACGATAAAGAAATAGGTGAGTTGGAAGCTTTGGTGCATGAAGAGAACTATGATTTAATTGGTATTGCTGAATCTTGGCTTAATTCTTCACATTACTGGGCTATTAATATTCCTGGCTATGAATGAATGAGGACCTAGTTGATGGGGCGTGTGATGAGGCTGAAGAATTATGGGTGGAACTGCACATGGGTGTGCGCACTACAAAGGTAATCATTGGAGCTTGCTATAGGCCACCCAATGTTAACGAGGAGATGAAAACTCTGCTCGTTGCATAGATAGAAAGGGCTGGAACAGTGATAATGGGGGATTTTAACTACCCAGAAATCGACTGGAGTAATGGAACTGCAGGAACAGTTAAAGCGGGGTTCCACCCAAATTTTGAACATAATCTCTATGCATTCTCTTCCTTGTCTAGATGCTGACATGCTGTGTAAAAAAATTTAAATCACCGTAATTACCTTTTTTTTTCTAATCTTCTTAGCACTTCCTGGTTTTCCTCCCATGGGAGTAGGCGTGTTTCTAGCCTCTCCCAGACCTCACACAGTCCCCTGGGAGCTAGTCTCAGGCTTCCCAGCATGCATTGTGCAACAGCGTCATCACAACATCTTGGTGAATGCTGGGAGCACAGCATTCACCGCATCCAGGAAATACATGCTTGTGGGCTTCAAATGCCCACAATGAAGATGGAAACCGCCTTCAGTGAATTTTATAAGTTATTCTTATTCTTATAAATCGGACACAGGCGGACTTATTACACAGAACATGTGAGTAGATAATCATGAGAAGAAAAGTTTGTGAATGAACTCCAAAAAAAAAAAAACGATAGATAGGTGGACCCCCGCTTTAAAGGGCAAAAATGTATAAACCTATTACAAAACAATTTTATGGTAACATTCATAGAGGCCCCATGTAAGAATGATGCTCATTTAAGATAATGAAACAAGGGGCAACCTTCGGTTACTTTTCTCACTCATAGCTTTTTACGCCAGGTGATTCCTGCAGATTTGGCATCTTTATGGTTTTAAGAACAGAGACAAATGCATTCATTTTTTTCACTTTTAAACTTCCCATTACAAACAAAGCATGGTGAATAATTAACACAACACATTTAGTCTAAATTAAGAAAATAAAATGTATTCCTCTTCCTGATTATTATAGTTCTGCTAATGAGATTTTGCACTTGAGAAGTTTTGTGCAGAAACACTGAAATATATTTCATTGCCAGTTGCCAGCCCCAAAATAGTCTTAATGTTCCTTTATGTGTCATTATTGCCAGTCATATGGCACAAACAAGTGAAGACCTTCCAAGATCTTATCAGTGAATTTAGTTCTCCCCCTCGATGAGCTTAACTCAAATGCACATTGGCACGAGTCATTGATTGACTATAAACATGAAAATGATCAAAGCAGCAATTTTATGAGGATGTGAGTGAGTTAATGTCATCTCGGTATGCTTCTAGAAAATACAGAAAAAAAACACACACGTGGGACATCAATACTGAAAATGTAATTTAAAAGTCAAAGAAGATTTTTTACATGTAACATACTGTATAACAGAGAAAAAAAAAGTTGAATGTGTTCTATTTTTATCCACTGTCAAACACAGCACTACTCATGCATACAATAACAGTAGGGGGTTTCACAACACTATGCATTCAGAGATTGGAACTGAATGTAGATGTGTATATAGGAAAAGTATACAGTCCAATTCATTTCATATAATCATTAAACTTAAAATCAGACTTTCATTCAATAAAGTCTTATTGGTACATTTCTAGTGGTAGTTTGCTGCACCTACTGTAGTTCAGGCAAGCATACCAACACAGATGACAAATTCAGGTGGTTCTAACTACAACCACTTTAAGAACCTACCTTATGGCAGCAACAGATCATTAAAAAATTACTGCAAACTATGAATCCGCTCAACCCCACATGCGGTCAAACAGTCAGGTGGACTAGATGGGGAACTAATCTCTTAGTTCCCCATCAGGATCTGCCCAAACCTATTGCAAAACTTCTCAATACCTGTCATTGTGATGACTACAGTGGCCAGGTAGGGAGGGAGTGAACTGAAGAATAAGTGTGTGTTGTGTACACCTTGACCTCAGTGGCCAGCACCAACAGATTTATGAATCTGTCATCTTCCTCATGTTGACATGCTTTGTTTTGGACATAGAGCCATAAGGAAAAGAAAGCCATGGAAGTGCAGTGTCAAGTGGAAGGACATATGTATATCTGTCAAGGGTATACAAGCCAAGTTCTCACTTCAAAGAAATAGATAAAAGCTCCTTTTCTTTGAGGGGAGAGTTTGACTAGTTTCACCCAAGCGATAAAATTGTAGTGCTTAGAGAATATGTAAGAGGCTTAGTGTAGTAACTACTTCACGCCACCTACTCCATCAAAGTAACCTGTAATTCAGTTTCAAATAGGGCAGGTGACAGTATCCACACACTGAGCAATTGCCCTGTATAATGGCATTGTTGCTACCTACATTTTTCTCGAATTAAACAATAAGAAATAGATAGAAGGTGTAGATATTTTTGAAAATTGCATTCAGACATGATAAAACAACCCCTCCAGTATGTAAATTGCACACTCTCTTTCATATTTTGTTAATATAAATCTCATTAAAAAGTCTTTTGGACAGTTTGTGATATCTGATATTGCCCATACAAACCTGTGCTATCATATCACTGACATACATTTGTTGGTTATCTTTACTAAGATCTTTCATTTTGTAAAGTGCAAATAAATCTCATCCCAGGGTATTTGTCTTAGGACAACAGGGTTGTTATGGTCTTTTTTTTGCTTCAAGTAACCTCAGTTAAATAACTTGTGATAAATGGAATATATGCTTTGCAGAAGGGATTTTTGGTAGCAGGCATACCTATCTATGAGTAATATGTAAGTGAGCTTTTTATTTTAAAATATGTTATGGTTATCTTTAGAGCATAAATACAGAATATTTTCCTTGGTGTTTTTTTTTTTGTAAAAACTATGGGGTGATGTTTTAGGAGTTGAAATGGGGATCAATGAATACTTCTAATATATAGCATTGTTGAAGGAGAACTGGCACACATTTGACTGAAGCTATAAGTCAAGTGCAAATCACAGAATGTAGAAACATCCAATAAATCTGAGGTACTCACAAGTCTAAGATGAAATAATGATTATTGTATATGTGACCAAGGTTTTAGTTGGATGCAAACAACTTTCCATGGCTACATTTTGGTCATAGATATAGGAAGTTAAAATAGAACTTATTCCTGGTGTATGTCTAAAAGTTAATATTTTATAACCAATTAGATATTGCCTACATATTGATTGTCCAACAATAATATGTAGATTAAATGGCTAATATTTGTGGACAGGACACTAGTGACCAGATAATACTACAGCATATAAAGACATTTGAGATAGTTTTTCCCAATTTTGTTCTGGCAGCTGTTTGGGTGAGTCACTTTTCTGTTCCAGCATGACTGTGTCTCCCTTTGCACAAATTCAACTCCAAAAATACATGGTTTATCTTTGTTTTGTTTGAAATAACTCTAGGGACCTGCACAGAGCCCTGCCCTCAATCCACATGAACATCTTTAGGAATTGAAAATACAGGTTATGAGCAGAGTCTTCTTGTCCAACCTTAATACCGGACCTAAACAAATGCTCTTTTGGCTGAGTGGACACAAATTCCCATAGAAGCACACCTGTGAAAAGTCTTCACAGAAAAGTTTAGAGAGGCTATTATAGCTTAAAAGGAAGGGTGGTGGATCCTATAAATAAATGCCCATAGTTTTGAAATGAGCATGTTCAACATGCTCATTTTGGTGGGATGGTCAGGCATCAACCAACTTCTGCCTACAGAGTGTCATTTTTTCCTTATAGGGTAATCCTGCTAGAACAACAAAAAAAATCTTTGTAAATTGTTACTATAACATTCATATAAGATCCTTAGGTTTATCCAGACAGGAAATTATATGATGGGGTACAAATTCTCATTTACAATGTACATGCCTGTGTTTGATGCTTGCATTGTACTAAGAAAAATTTAATCAATACATCAAACAAATTTGTTGGAATCTGTGGCTATTTTTTTATGCAATATAAAATTTTTGTTCTCAGTTTTTCTTTGGGAATGTTATATTCATGTTATAAGATTTTTTCATGCATGGGGTATGTCCACTTCAAAATGGCTGCTGGAGTATATCCCTACTGGGCTAAACAAATTACATTACTGTGATTTTCTAATCTAACTATTAAGTTTTCTTATAGAGCAATCTATAGCAAGTTCAGAAGCCCATACACTATTTGATTTGTCTCTTTTTTTTTTAATACTTTTTTAAATATGCATTTGTATGCTCAAAGAAGCAGTATTTATACAACTTTGAAATATAGACTATAAATGCAATTAATTGTGCCCAATTAGCCAGAGCATGCTTACAGTTTGCCACTAAATAATTTTTAAGTAAAAATATCCTTCCAGCACAAAAGTGGAAAGCTAATGACTGCAATTTGCTACAAGTATTCTTTGCTGTTGCCAGTGGGCTTC
This sequence comes from Aquarana catesbeiana, assembly GCF_042186555.1. Lineage (NCBI taxonomy): Eukaryota > Metazoa > Chordata > Amphibia > Anura > Ranidae > Aquarana > Aquarana catesbeiana. The sequence goes on along the minus strand of NC_133325.1, from coordinate 738,015,805 downwards.
CTTTAACATAATTTTTCACCATTCTGCTGATGTAAAGCAAGTTCCGACTGTCTATTATTAGCTGAAGCATCCTTATTTTTTAGAATATGTAGTAGTTCTTTTTTTTTTTAAATAAATACATATGAAATAGTGCTCTGCACAAAAGCAAGTCCAGTGAATATTAACCAAGTTTAAGGTGCTGAACCTGTACCAGTTGAAGTCAATTGGAACAGAATATTAAAAATCAGTAATGGCCATTTTCTATGCTAATAGGCAAGGGATTGTTGGCATAGGGGTTTGGGTACTGTCCTAGGGAACATGTACCAAAGCAAAAATCTTTGGTCTCTAGGCAGGAAGTAGCGATTTAAATAATGCTTAAAGGGCAACGTTAAAATGCTCAATCTCTTTAAATACCATGCCAAGGGGATACTCTTAATTTGCCTGTGGAATGGTGCATCTGCACAACCTACTAGTGCAAAATGGACAAGAAAAATATGACATTTAAATTGCTGGTGAATGACAGCTTCATCTGCTTTCTTATCTATACAAACAAGATTCTCTTCATCTATACAAGACTGTCTTCCTAAATGAAGGTCTGGTATAAAGTCGATAATATTTTAAAATGGGAACCCCACACATAAAGCAAGATAAATAAATAAATAAAATTATATATATATATATATATATATATATATATATATATATATATATATATATATATTCCCTTCCCAAAATCCATGGCAGACATTTATCTGAGCATGCCGACTAGTAAAGAGGGGAATTATGAAAAACAAACTGGGAACCTAATAATTACCTAAACTTGAGGGTACCTCCATATATGATGGTAGGGTGTGTTCACAAGCAGCAAAATGGCACAAAAAATAAAATAAAGAAATGTGCACACCCAGGGGTTATCTCCTCATTCCAATTTATTACACAAAAAGGTCAAAAAGAATCACAAAAATCTCCATATGAATTCTACCCTCCCCCACACATCTAAAACCTACACTCCTCCCTCTCAGGTGGCGGACCCGCTATCACTCGCCTCCACCCCCCCAATAGCTAGATGAGACCACTAAACATCATCCCTGCAGAGCTGAAACCAGGAGCCATACACACCTCCCCTGAAACAAGATGACACCCCAAGACACCAATATGCAATGCCCAGAGATGAACTTGAGCCAGTCAGCTCCCAGTTCCCTGTACAAGGAGCTCTGTACCTTATAACCACAATGGGCGAATGCAGTAGCTAAACTTAAACAGGGAAAACTGGAGAACTGTCTGGCTGCTGGGTGAACACCTAAGAGGAACAACCTGATGAGTGAAAACAATGCCCAGTCCCTATCAAAGTGGTATTAGAAGGCAAGGAACCTGTCAGGAAGTCTGCAGCAAGGAGTAGAGAAGTGACTGACAGCTGACTGACAGCTGAGGTGTAAAAGATAATCTCTCTGTGGGATGGATGTGGACTGAAGAAGTTCCGGGAGGAATGAAACATATGTAGACACAGGAACAAACAACCCCCCCTCACACCCCCGATGCACCTTATGCTTTGTCATCTGTGAGGAACCAAAGGAAGCAACCAGCATGGGACTAGTTACATATTGGATGATCCTTGACTGATGATATCTTTGCTGTCCGGCTGGCTGGAGGGATAGATTAACATCAGCGGTTGTACAAGTGTGCACTGGTAGCAGGTTTCTTTTTGCTTGTGGAGTCTAATGAGGAGCAACATGCTTGTGGGATCCACAGAGGAGCTTTATAGATGCTGAATCATCTGCATGACCCACAGCAAAGCTGACCCTACTCTACCTTTTAACTGGATTGTCTGGAGTATTGGATCGTAATCACCCACACATCTGAGCGCCATCTGAGAAAGCATGACAGTAAGTAAACATTGCTTTACATGACCGATCATATCGGCAGCCTGTTTGGGTTATTTAGAGTGCCAGGATCCCTTTATACACTGGCTGGATCAGATGTAATTACTGAACTTCCCACGTGACTTTGACTGTTTGTATTCTGCTTGTGGGGATTGTATCTGGTCCTCCCCACCTCGGGCGATAATGTATGCTATGATGTATGGTGCACATCCATCCCACAGAGAGATTATCTTTACCCCTCAGCTGTCAGTCACTTCTCTACTCCTTGCTCCGGACTTTCCATGCCTACAAAGTCCGGTTTTGGCTACTTTTATAGTATCCTCCTCTTTGTCTACATATTTTTGGATGTGGCATTGGTAGTGCTTCTTCTTCCCATTTGCTCCGGACTTCATCTCTGGACATTGAATTTTGGTGTCTCAGGGTACTATCTTGTTTCAGGGGAGGTTCCTGGTTTCAGCTCTGCAGGGGGTATGTTTAGTGGTCCCATCTAGCAATTGGGGGGGGTGAAGGTTGGGCGAGTGATAACAGGTCCCTTCCGCCCGAGAGGGAGGGGTTTAGGTCTTTTAAAGTTGAGGGGGGGTTGTGTGGGGGAGGCTAGAATTCATATGGAAATTTTGGTGATGATTTTTACCTTTTTCTGTAATAAATTGGAATGAGGAGATAAAGAACTGTGCACACCCAGAAGTTATTTTATTTTTGTGCCAAAGAAGGGAATTAGTCTTTGCCCCTTCCTCCTGACGTATACCACATGTATTAAACATGGGGGGGTGTAGCTTGCCAGGAGGATCCCCATAACAAAGAAACTTGTCCCTATGTTGATGAGCACTAGGGCCCTTTCCCCATCAACACTGGTCTGGTGGCTGTGGGAATCTGTGGGTGGGGGCATTTATCAGAATCTAAAAGCCCCCTTTAACAATAAAAGAGCCCCAGATACCGCCTAAATTTGAATGGGTAGGGGTACGCAGTACCCCTACTCATTTAAACAGGTAAATAAGTACATACACAGTTTTTGACAATTATGAAAGTCCCACATTTTAAATCCATCATTAATCACATTATCTAGCAGTTAGGGAAGAGCTTCGTGTTCGAGTTGAACCCGTGTTCGACTCGAACATCGTCTGGTTGCCCGTTCGCCGAATTGCGAACGATATGGGCCGTTTGCACCAAATTCGTGTGGTGCAAACGGCCCATAATTCACTGCGGCATCGCAGTGCATTGCTGGCTGATGATTGGCCAAGCATGCACTATGACCCGCATGCTTGGCCAATCACAGCGCCGTCTGTAGAGAGAGCTGTAATTGGCCAAAGCCAGGGTGGCTTTGGCTAATTATGGCTCAGGGGGTTTAGTACACGCCCCACACTATATAAGGCTGCCTACACAGCGGCCCTATGTAGTGTGTTCCGGCGTTGAGAGACAGAGACAGAGAGACAGTGTCATTTGACTTACGTTAGATAGATTAGGCAGGACAGTCAGTCAGTTAGCTGCACTTAGTGTATTGTGTATATATATGCATTCCAGGTGTTGTGTATAAATATATATATATATATATATATATATATATATATATATATATACACACACACACACACACACACACACACTGTATTCAGTTTAGCTAGATCCGTTCCTGTAATTATCTTCCTACTGACAGGCAGGCTTGTGTTGTTACAGTATTTACAGCTACCTGAAGAAAATTGCTGGTGTTCTTCTGATCCTATTAGTACCACAATCAGGCAGCTAGACTATTTACAGTTAGTGTAGTGCGTCCTCCTCACAATGTTCAGCTAAAGCTACAAGTTAGTGAAGTGCACAGTGTTCAGCTAAAGCTACAAGTTAGTGTAGTGCATCCTCCTCACAGTGTTCAGCTAAAGCTACAAGTTAGTGTAGTGCGTCCTCTGAACAGTGTTCAGCTAAAGCTACAAGTTAGTGTAGTGCGACCTCTGCACAGTGTTCAGCTAAAGCTACCTGTAGAAGGTTGGTGGTGTTTTCCTGATCCTATCACTACCGCAGGCAGCTACATTATTTTAACGTTAGTGTAGTGCGTCCTATTCACAGTGTTCAGCTAAAGCTACCTGTAGAAGGTTGGTGCCATTTTCCTGATCCTATCACTACCACAGGAAGCTACATTATTTTAACGTTAGTGTAGTGCATCCTCTGCACAGTGGTCAGCTAAAGCTACAAGTTAGTGTAGTGCGACCTCTGCACAGTGTTCATCTAAAGCTACCTGTAGAAGATTGGTGGTGTTCTCATACTACTTCAGTATCAGTATGATATATATATATATATATATATATATATATATATCCCAGCTTAGTGCAGCTACATCTCACTGCAGGCCATTAGTATGTCTGGAAGGCCTACAAGGAGAGGCAGACAGTCGCAAGCCAATAAAAGAGAGCAAGCAGGCTTTGTGTCTAGAGGCAACAGTGCTGGTCGTGGAGACGGTGCATCCTCATCAGCACATGGCCATGGGACACGCTTGGCCTTTTTTTCGGCAGCTGGCCGTGTTAAGCTGCAACAAGCGGAAGACTTGGTTGAGTGGATGACCAAGCCATCCTCATCCTCCTCATCCTCTCTCACCCATGCTCAGGGTACTTTGTCTGGCAAAGCAGCTGCCAACACGGCCTCTTCCCTCGGCTCAATGGCATCAGTGACTTCTTCCCTAGCCCCACCATGTCCTCCTGAGGAGTCTCTTGAACTGTTTGACCACAGTGTTGGGTACATGCTCCAGGAGGATGCCCAGCATTTAGAAGGCTCTGATGATGATACTGAGCTAGATGAAGGCAGTAACGTGAGCACGGACAAAGGGGGTGCCCAAGAAGGACAGCAATCTGGCAGTCATGCTCCCCCTGCTGCAGCATACTGCCAGGTTTGCTCCAGTGATGAGGAGGGAGGGGATGATGAGGTCATTGACTCAACGTGGGTGCCTGATAGGAGAGAGGAGGAGGAGACACATCACCAACAAGGCAGGATGCCCTCCAGGGGCCAGTCTAAGGGCAGCACACTGACTGCATAACACCACAAAGCTTCGCATGTGCAGGGCACTGCTGTCTCTGCGCGTTATTCCAAAAGTTCTTTGGTGTGGGCCTTTTTTGAGATGAGTGCATCAGATCCCACCACTGCTATTTGCAACATATGTCTCAAGCGTATCTCGCGTGGCCAAAACATCTCCCGCTTGGGCACCACATGCTTGACCAGACATATGTTGACCTGCCATGCAGTTCATTGGCAAACGTATCTAAAAGACCCACACCAAAGAACACAGAGGACCTCTCCTTGCTCCTCATCAGCTGAGATCTCCAACCCCACTATACCTTCAGTCCTCTCTGAGACCTGCACTGAGAGGAATGAAGGTGTAGAATTAGGTGTGTCACAGCCAAGTACTTGTGGGCAATCTGCTTTCAGTACACCGACGTCAGATTGTACCAGGCAAATTTCCCTGCTCCAGCTGCTGCACCGCCGAAAGAAGTTCGCTCCCAGCCATCCACATGCCCAGCGGTTGAATGCTAGCTTAGCAAAACTGCTAGCACTTCAACTGCTACCTTTTCAGTTGGTAGACTCTGCCCCCTTCCGTGAGTTTGTGGAATGTGCGGTTCCTCAGTGGCAGGTACCCAAATGCCACTTTTTCTCATGGAAGGCGATTCCGGCTCTCTACCGGCATATGGAAGGCAATGTCTTGGCCTCGCTGGACAGGGCAGTCAGCGGTAAGGTGCATATTACCACTGACTCATGGTCCAGCAGGCATGGACAGGGATGTTACCTAAGTTTCACGGCACATTGGGTGACTCTGCTGGCAGCTGGGAAGGATGCAGGACAAGGTGCAGTAGTGTTGGAGGTTGTTCCACCACCACGCCTCCAAAATGCCACTACTAATGATTCTGACACACCTCTCTCCTCCACCCCCTCCTCTTCTTCTTCCTCCATGGCCTATTCCTGTGCTTTGTCCTCAGAACCAGCGGTGCTCCGTAGGCATTCAAGGGGCTACTCAAGTATGCAGGCCAAAAGATGCCATGCGATGCTTGAGCTGGTGTGCTTGGGGGACAGGCGCCACACTGGGGCAGAGGTTCTGTCAGCTGTGCAGGGGCAGGTTCAGAGGTGGTTGACGCCACACCAACTTAAGGCAGGAATGGTGGTTTGCGACAATGGCAACAACCTCCTCTCCGCCCTCCGACAGGGACAAATTACCCATGTGCCCTGTTTGGCTCACTTCCTTAACTTGGTGGTGCAGCGGTTCTTGGGCAGGTACCCGGGCTTACAGGATGTCCTGAGACAGGCCAGGAAAGTCTGTGTGCATTTCCGCCGATCATATAATGCCAGTGCTTGGCTGGCAGACCTCCAAAAGGAATTTAACCTGCCCAAGAACCGCCTAATCTGTAACATGCCCACCAGGTGGAACTCAATGTTGGCCATGCTGCAGCGGCTGCACACGCAGCAGAGGGCCATCAATGAGTACCTGTGCGACTATGGCACCAGGACAGGGTCAGGGGAGCTTGTTTTTTTTCCCCACGCTAGTGGGCCATAATCAGGGATGCATGCACTGTCCTTTCACCATTTGAGGAGGCCACGAGGATGGTGAGCAGTGACAGTGCATGCATCAGTGACACTGTCCCCCTTGTCCACCTGTTGGAGCACACGCTGCGAGGAATAATGGACAGGGCACTTGAGGCAGAACAGAGGCAGGAAGAGGACGAGGAGGAGGATAGTATGGAGGTGGAGCCTGGCAATCAGCATCAGCAGCAGTCTTTAAGGGATCATTTACAGTCCCAAGAAACACATGTACTTGTACGTGGCTGGGAGGAGGTGGCTGCGGATCATGTCATCCTTTTTGAGCCAGAGGACTCCGGACCGAATGCCTCAGCAAACCTACGCTGCATGGCCTCCCTGATCCTGCAAAGTCTGCGGAAGGATCCTCGTATTCGTGGTATCAAGGAGAAGGTACAATACTGGCTGGCAACCCTCCTTGATCCACGTTACAAGGGTAAGGTTGCGGACCTTATCTAGCCATCGCAGAGGGAGCAGAGGATGAGACATCTTCGGGAGGCCTTCCAGAAAGGTCTGTGCAACGCATTCCCAGAGACTGGGAGGTTACAAACTCCTGTTTCTGGACAACGTATTGCTGAGGCTTCGGTCAGTCAAAGAAGGAGACATCTGACCGATGCGTTCAGACAATTTTTTAGTCCGCAGCCCCAAGGTATGATCGGTTCCAGCAACCATCGCCAGCGTCTGTTTTACATGGTGCAGGAATACCTAGGGGGCAAGATCTGACTTGGACACCTTTCCCACCGAAAATCCTCTGGCTTACTGGGTCTTGAGGATGGATCACTGGCCAAAGCTTGCACAGTATGCAATTGAGCTACTGGCCTGTCCCGCATCCAGCGTTCTTTCGGAACGCACATTCAGTGCTGCTGGAGGCTTTGTAACCGATCACAGGTTGCGTCTGTCCATCGACTTGGTCGATCGACTGACTTTCATAAAAAATGAAACAGTCTTGGATCACCACCAGCTACCAAGCACCTGATGCTGATGTAACCGAATACATTTTTTTGAAATGTCAGATCTGTCAAAGACTGCCTATGCTAATGCTGAGTGACTATCCTGTTATAGTGAGTAATTATCTCTTCCTCCTCAATGATCATGGTGATAGCTTGTAAGAACATTTTTGGTTCTGGGCACCGCCAGTCCCACCACCAGTGCCTAAGGTCCAATTTTTCAGCCCCTGTTTAACAGAGGTGTGTCATTACAATTTTTGATGCAATTCTTTGCAGCAGGGCTAGTTCCTGCACTCCAACTAGAGTATCTGTGAGGGATTGCAGTGTTGTGGCACCAGCACCAGTGCCTAAGGCCCAATTTTTCAGCCCCTGTTTAACAGAGGCTTGTCATTACAATTTTTGATGCAATTCTTTGCAGCAGGGTTAGTTCCTGCGCTCCAACTAGAGTATCTGTGAGGGGTTGCAGTGTTGTGGCACCAGCACCAGTGCCTAAGGCCCAATTTTTCAGCCCCTGTTCAACAGGGACATGTAATTAGAATTCTTGATCTAATATTTCACAGCAGGGCCTGTTTCTGCGCCCACCAAGAGTATCTGTGAGGACTTACAGTGTTGTGGCACCAGCAACACCACCACCAAAGGCCCAATTTTTCTGCCCCTGTTCAACAGGGGCATGTAATTACAATTCTTTATCTAATATTTCACAGCAGGGCCCTGTGAGGGCTTACAGTGTTGTGGCCACAACAACACCTAAGGCCCAGATTTCTGCTGAGTATATAGGGCAGACCCCTACTTTCAAACATCCAACTTACAAATGACTCCTACTTGCAAACGGAAGGAGACAACAGGAAGTGAGATTAAATCTACCCCTAGGAAGGGAAATTCTCTCCTGTAAGAGTTAATATGGGAAAAACTTTTCTCCTTTCCACTGATGCTTTATCACCAATCCTTGTTTCACAAAAAAACCCACATTTTCAAAAAACATTCGTCATTGGGACAAAAAGTGAGGTGAAATCTTCTGAAGAGAAGCACAGACAGCAAAACAAATGTCACAGGGGTGATAACCCTTCCAAAAAGCTTAAAATAGATTTTTTGGCTGGAGCTAAACACGTTAAAAATGTACCAGTTCAAAATTACAAACAGCATAAAACAAATTCGTTTTATTTATTTTTTGTTTTTTTTCCTTTATTTATTTGCAAATCTTAGGTCTAGGTCAGCTTTTTTAAAACAATATTTTTTAATGATGTTTACAATCATCTGTATTGATTTTAACACATGTATTGATGTATATTGCATGCATGTATTTTTATTGAATTGTGTGCAAATAATCGCATTCACAATGTCTATTGCTTAGTTGCATGTGAGGCGCTGGTTTGTTATACATAGGTTAGTGTTTTTTTCCCATGCAGGCACTGATTTGTTATACAAAGTCTAGCATTTTTTTCTATGCCTTTGATCTATACTGCATGACAGGCATTAATTTCATAGCTTATCTGTGCGGGTGTTAATTCTTTTCCATTTTTTTTTTATTTTGTATATTGAGTTATATGATATCAGGTTTTTGTCTGATCAATCAAAAATACATTTTTAGCCTTTTTCATGTCCCTGAGCTGGACCGCACAGCCGGCGTTCTTCCTCATCGCCTGTTCATGCTTATCTGGCATTTTTTCAATTTTTCTGTTCACTGAGAGATAGGTTAAACCAATGAGGTGGCACTGAGTCATCTGTTGCCTTCCTCTTTTTGTTCCTATCCTCTCTTTTTTCTGATTGGCCATGCGCTATCGCGTCATCAGTTGCTAACCAGGTTTATCCTGTTAGCACCGGGGCGCGCTGCACAAGACACACATCCTACGCAGCTGTTAGTGATGATTGATTGATTATATCCCCTCTGATCCACCCACTAACCATACCATTATATATATATATAGCGTGCAGTTGTAGCTGTAGCCATGCCTCTGAAGACATCTGTTATGATGAAACATGTCAGGCAGGCTGACATCCGTATGCTGATTGCTGCAGCCGTTTGTTCCTATCATTGATGCATGCTGTTTTAAGCTTCAACTGTAAGTTACTACAATAAAAGTTTTTTTATCTATCATTACGGGCTTCACTATGGGTCCTTCATTTTCTTTTCTCGGATATATGATGACTACATGCCTGAATGCCTAATTCTGAAGTGACCATTGGGAGATGTTTATATGTGAAGGAAATCCCACGGATGTTGTGGTCTGATGAGGGGTTCCAGTGGGCTGGATTTGCTGGATGCTATTGAGAATTTATCATCTATGCCTAATCCTTAACACCTTCTGGTAAGCAGACTACATTACCACGTGGTGACGAGTCACTCTTTCTACATCTGCACAATATATTTGGTGATTGGATTCCTCCCACTCTTCAATTTCATTTTGAACTTTTCAGTGCCGCAATAATTTTTATGCAAAATTACAAACAGATTCTACTTAACAACAAACCTACAGTCCCTGTCTTGTTTGTACTGCCTGTATACTGCTGTTCAAAGTGTATAGGGCCTGGGGTCCCCACACCTTTCCTTTTTTAATTTGGGTGCGAGGTTCCCCTTAATATCCATACAAGACCCAAAGGGCCTGGTAATGGACTTGGGGGTACCCATGCCGTTTGTCTCACTGATTTTCATCCATATTGCCAGGACCCAACATTACATTAAAGCAGTTTTAAATGACTTTTTTTCCTTTAAAAATGACATTTTGTGCAGGGACTCTTCTAAGCATGGGAAACACGCACCACTTTACAGGCATACTATAGACACCCCAAAGGTATGATATTTAAAAGGAATATTTCAGGTTTTTTTTTTTTTTTTTTTTTACTTTAAGCATCATTAAAATCACTGCTCCAGAAAAAACGGCCATTTTTAAAAGTTTTTTTTGCATTGATACATGTCCCCTGGGGCAGGACCCGGGTCCCCAAACCCTTTTAAGGACAATACCATGCAAATTAGCCTTTAAAAATGAGCACTTTTGATTTTGAACGTTCGAGTCCCATAGGCGTCAATGGGGTTCTAACGTTCGTGCAAATTTTCGGTCCCGGGGGTGTTCGGCTCATCCCTACTAGCAGTATAGATCCATGCAATCATGATGTAAGATACCCACCGAAATAAAAAGTCCTGTTGCTCACTTGTCATTGAATGGCATCTCACAATCCTTGCCATTAAAATAAACAAAGGGGTGGAGTCTCCCAGCGCTACCTCTGCCCCTTTGTTTATATGGCTGGGCATTCCCATCCAGAGAATAAATGGGGCCAGCATCTGCTGCTTCCTTAACAATCATTGGCAGAATGCTGTCATATAGAGTAGCAGAAGAAAACCTCTAATATACTGTATACAATGTTTGCTGAATGGGCAAAAAGGCCAGGTTTCAAGAGAACTCCTAAACAGGCACATTCAAAATAATTAAAAAGGTTTGTCATTGTCACCAGGTGGAAACAGCAACCAGGTATAGGCAAGAAGGGAAATTCCAAACTACTCAGATCTAAACTCATGTATTTTGGGAGCAGATCACACTTATAAACCGCATCTCAATTATGTAACTAGCTCTGCCATGGGTGTCAGTGGCACTGGCCAGGCAAGAACCTAGGGACAGTTCTCCTAAACTGCGATGGATCTGGATTCAGGGAATGTCAGTCAATGGCATCCTTGCAGCATCCTTGGATCTTGTGCCATCCACAGTACTTCCAGGGCATTCTGACATAGAATTGGGCCCCAGGTAAGGAAAAAGCCTTGCCCCCGCTCTCTTATTGATAGTTATAGGGATTACAATAGGCCCAGAAAGCTACCCCATTTGCATTGACTGTACTAGCAGACATTAAGGGGCTGATTTACTAAAGGAAAATAGACTGTGCACTTTGCAAAGTTGCATTCCGCAAGTGTAGTTGCTCCAGAGCTTAGTAAATGAGGTAAAGCTTCTTTTGGCAAGAATACCCAATCACATGCAAGGGGAGAGAGGGAAAAAAACAAAACAAAAACACAGCACCCACTATGAACTAAGTTGTTCTTTACATTGCCTTGTAGATGATCCAGCTATGCATTATAATTGAGCAAAACAAAAAGGTATTTCATGGTAGCATGAAAGATCTTTCACTTACTTCACACCTTCCCTCACTGGGATTGGGAACAGTAGATCTCTGTCATGTCCCCTGTCCGGGGATTTTTATGAACTAGCGCAATATAGTGAGAGGTCAAACGAAATGTGGGTGTTGGACACAGGGTAAACTTCAGCACTATCAGGAAGTGTTGGAGCTTCGTCCAATCCGAAGGCCTGGCCTTTGTATGCAGACACCTGTTAGTCATGTAAATATGAAATATAAAATATGAATCAGTCTCTTAACTACTTGCCAACCAGCCGCCATCATCATACTGCAGCAGGTTGGCTCTCTTGCACAAATCGCCATTTGTCTTTATAGTTTTGTTGTAGGAAGACAGCTGTTTACAAATCTCAAATGAGTCATCACAATCAGATAAATGGAGCTACAAAGCTTTCTTTGAAAATTCTTTGTTATGCATCAAATGCTTATTTGTAAACCAACGATGTATATCTTCTAAATAATATAAATGAGATACAAAACAGTTTAAAATGTTTAAACTACAAAAGCCACCTAAATTTGTACCAAAGCCATTAATGGAAACCTAAGGAACGTATCAGAAAGTTAAACATTTTAGGAATCACTACATTTGATAAAGTACTGAAGGGGGGAAAAAAAAAAAAAAAAAAAAAACAAAGCAAAATGTTCTACGTATACACAGCTTGCTGGATAAACATTTACCCAGCCTGAAAAGGCCAATACAAACTGGTTTAAATTACACTTGATACACCGCAACTGTTAATGGAATTTTAAATTCAGTCAGTCAATCTCCAGGAAGTTCCATAATGATTACTATGCAGGTTTATAAAACATTTTTTTTTTTTTTGTTTTTTGTTTTTACACAAGAAAATGAGTGTATACGTTTTAATAGCCCTTTCAGCATAAGACATTTTCCATTTCGTTTTGGAGGCGTTTTTAAAGCCTCGTACACACGATCGTATTTTCATCCGGAAATTGTATGAACTAGAACTAGATGGGACCAATTCGTGCATCCCAAATGGGAAATGAGGAATAAATGCTTTACGGCAGTGGGAGCTGCTGGAGATGTTTAAAGACATGTAAAGCATATGACTGCATAATGAATCTCTTGGATTTGAACATGAATACCAAAGCAATGTCAAAATCGACATTGACATAAAGTGACAGAAGTAAAATTTGGTTTCTCTAGGTTATGCAGAAGCACATGTGAGATAATTTACAATAGAGTAATGTAATATAAACAAGCACACTGAATTTCAACTTATTTAACATTTTTGTGTCAGAGGTTATAGAAGCCTACATGCAAAAATTAGATGTGATCACTTGGTGATCTGGCCAGTAACACACCACTTGTATTAGAGCACCCCCACTCTGGATGAATGAGCACAGGCGTCACAGCAGACAGTGGCATGGTCAGTCTGAGGGGAGGGAGTGTTAAATATACTAGCTTATTTAAATTCACTAACAAATTAAAGCCAAACTTCAGCCAACACTTTATAAGCAATTACAGCAAACAGTTTTTTCCCGCTTAGGATAAAAGTTTTTTTTTTTTTTATATATGAGTAACTACAAGCTAATCATTTTAAGCACCCCTGCCAGTGTTAAATGGTTTGTCTCATCCCTGTAAACCAATACATTTGCATGAGAGCTTAATCTGTAAAAATGGAAGAAGGAGGGGGAAAGAGATTTTGCGGTCCACAAACAGGTGGTATAAATTAAGCAGGAGTAGAGCAAAGGATGGACTCCATTTACTAATTAGGTGACTTCTAAAGGCAATTGGTTGAATTTAGTTAGGGGTATTGACGTAAAGGGAGCTGAATACAAATGTACGCCACTTTTCACATATTTGTAAAAAAAAAAAAAAAAAAAAAAAAAATTATATATATATATATATATATATATATATATATATATATATATATATATATATATATATATATATATATATATATATATATCACACACACACAAACACACCACTAATCATTGTCCTTCCACTTCACAACTATGTACCTTTTTGTTTTGGTCTATCACATAAAATACATTTACATTCTTGGTTGTTACATGACAAAAGGTAGAAAATTTCAAGGGGTATTAATACTTTTTCAAGGCACTGTATATACTGTATATTGTCAGGGATTAGCTCAAAGAGGATCACCCTCCCTGGGAAAAAAATGTAGTCCAAACAGCAGGTTTCTTAAAATCTGACTGGTAGTCAGTTTTATTTAAAAGGTTGCATGAAAAATAACAGAAGCAAAAACAGAAAATAAATTCTTGCCATACAGGCACTAACTAAACATGTGCAGGTTCCTAACTCAACAAGTGAAGGGCCACAAAACAAAGTAAATGCAAACCTTTTCTCTTACAAAACAGACTTCACATAAGCAGCTCTCTCAGGTTTTTGGCTTCCTGAGTCCCAGGCCAAGAGCAATCCTTTGCTCCAGTCCTGCTTAATTTATACCACCTGTTGGTGGACACAAGTGGCCCACAAAATCTTATCTGGAACCAACTCTGTCAAGGTTGCTGGTAAAACCCGGACTGGATTCCACCTTAGTTCTCGGCAAATGAATGCATGCGAGGTGAAACATAACGTCAATCAATCACTTCGCCTTTCATAATGTCACAATATACATTCAGTGCACATTTTGTCATGTTAAAACCAAAAACATAAATGTATTTTATTGGGATTTTATGTGATAGACTAACACAAAGAGGCACATAATTGTGAAGTGGAAGAAAAATGATAACTGTTTTTCAAAATTTCTTACAAATAAATATCTAAAAAGTGTGGTGTGCATTTGTATTTAGCCCCCTTTACTTTGATACCCCTAACTAAAATCTAGTAGAACCAATTGCCTTCAGAAGTCATCTAATTAGTATATATATACTCCACCTGTGTGTAATTTAATCACAGCTGTTCTGTGAAGCACTCAGAGGTTTGTTAGAGAACCTCAGTAAACAAACAGCATCATGAAGGTCATGAAGGTCTAGGAACACACCAGACAGGCCAGGGATAAAGCTGTGGAGAAGTTTAAAGCAGGGTTAGGTTATAAAAAAATTCCCAATCTTTGAACATCTCATGGAGAACTGTTCAATCCATCATTTGCAAATGGAAAGAGTATGGCACAACTGCAAACCTACCAAGACATACTCACCCATCTAAACTGACAGGCTGGGCAAGGAGAGCAATAATCAGAGAAGCAGCCAAGAGGCTCAAGGTAACTCTAGTGGAGCTGGAGAGATCCACAGCTCAGGTGGGAGAATCTGTCCACAGGACAACTATTAGTCATGCACTCAACAAATCTGGCCTTTATGAAAGAGTGGCAAGAAGAAAGCTTTGTTGAAAGTAAGCCATAAGAAGTGCTGTTTGCAGTTTGTGAGAAGCCATGTGGGGGACAGGGCAAACATGTGGAAGAAGGTTCTCTGGTCAAATGAGACCAAAATTGAACTTTTTGGCCTAAAAGCAAAATGCTATGTGTGGCGGGAAACTAACACTGCACATCACCCTGAACACACCATTCCTACTGTGAAATATGGTGGTGACAGCATCATGTTGTGGGGATGCCTTTCTTCAGCAGGGACAGGGAAGCTGGGAAGAGTTGATAGGAAGATGGATGGAGCCAAATACAGGGCAATATTAGATGAAAACCTGTTAGAGTCTGCAAAAGACTTGAGACTGGAGTGAAGGTTCACCTTCCAGCAGGACAACAACCCTAAACATACAGCCAGAGCTATAATGGAATGGTTTAGATCAAAGCATATTCATGTGTTAGAATGGCTCAGTCTAAGTCCAGACCTAAATCCAATTGAGAATCTGTGGCAAGACTTGAAAATTGCTGTTCACAGACACTCTTCATCCAATCTGACAGAGCTTGAGCTATTTTGCAAAGAAGAATGGGCAAACATATCACTTGCTAGATGTGCAAAGCTGGTAGAGAGAGACATACCCAATAGTTGCAGCTGTGATTGCAGCAAAAGGTGGTTCTATAAAGTATTAATCAGGGGGGCTGAATACAAATCATGCCACACTTTTCACATATTTATTTGTAAACGTTTAAAAAAAAAAAAATTATCATTTTTCTTCCACTTCACAATTGTGTGCCACTTTGTGTTGGTCTATCACATAAAATTCCAATAAATTTACATTTTTGGTTGTAACATGACAAAATATGGAAAATTTCAAGGGATATGAATACTTTTTCAAGGCACTGTATGTGTGTGTGTGTATATATATATATATATATATATATATATATATATATATGCAGTGCTTTACTGTCACGTACCTGGAGATGGAGCTTGACGTGGAGAGGAAGGTGATCTCTTGCGCCTCCGGCCTGGTACCCCGATAAAGTAAACAGAAGGCACGGAAGTCTGGAGTGGCACGAGTGCCTAGCAGTGCAGATGGTAAAGGCTGATGAGAGGTCTGTGCACACACAGATGCAGGCTAGATCATGACACAGGGCAGCAGGTACTTGGCAGGCTGGCAGGTGGCAGACAGCAGGTACTTGACAGGCTGGCAGGTAGCAGACAACTCTTATAAGGATGTCTGGACACAGAGCAGGGTTAGGTAAGCTGGGTCGGTCACTTGCAGGCACATCAGGAACAGGGTAGTAGGCAGCAAAGTAGTCAGATTCAGGCTGGAGTTGGCAATGGCAAACAGGCAGGCAGAGGGGTAAAGCAGAGACGTGGTCAAAGAGCAAGCCAGGAGTCAGTTCAGGTAGAGTATAAGCTTGGTCAGACGGATCAGAATGGCAACAGGAGATCAAAAACAAGGAACAGATAGCAGGTAGCAGAATGCTGAAGACCATAAGGCAAAGTCCTAGTGCAGCAGAGGTGTTTATATAGTCCATTTGGCGCCACTCTAGAGACGAGCATGCACTCGCAATCACGTGTGCGCATGCATGCACGTACGGCTAACAGAAATCCTCTGTCCATGGGTTTGGCTAATAGGATTTCTCCATCTATTGATTTGGCTAATAGGATTTCTCCGTCTATGGATTTGGCTAACAGGAATTCTCCTTCTGCCCATAACTATGTACCTGGGCATATTTCTCCTTTCCTGACATTTACAATGTACACAGTACAATTACAATACAGTTGAATACAGAAAGGACAGGAGGGCCCTGCTTGTGGAGCTTACAATCTAAAGGGAGGGGAAGGTGGTACAAAAGGTAATAGCTACAGGGATTATCTGATGGACGTGGCTCGGGTACAGTCCTTAGGTGGAGGTGGAGATGGTATAGACTTCCCTGAATAAGTAAGTTTTCAGAGATCACCTAAAGGTGGACAGGATAGGGGCTGAAATACTGGGGCAGGGAGTTCCAGAGGATGGGAGACGCTCTGAGAAGTCCTGGAGGCAAGCATGAGTAACAAGGGAGGTAGGTATACAAAAGGAGAAGAAAGGATTCTCCAAGAAGGCCACTACTGCAGGACACTTACGGTTAATTTCAATACACTTTATTTTAGAAAAAACACACCATGATATTAGCAAAAAAATCTAAGTATATACCCTTCAGAGCAATTATTAAAAAGACAACTTGTCATTAAAAGAGGAATCGCAGCTGCGCATACATCCATTCAACCAGTCACACTAACATGCTAACAGCTCCAGGGATTGGGAATTATATTAAGTATTGGTTACTAAGAACTTCACAGGATACTCACATGTTCCCAGTATAGTCCCATTTTGCTATTAGCCCAAAGTATTATCAGGTGACTGGTTTAGGTATTTTTGTGACTGAGCAGGTAGATATTTAGGGCCGCCCAATAGTCCTGTACTGGGTATTAAAATTCAAAAAGTGATTGAAAGTCCTTATAATTAGAGGCTTGGCTCACATCTACCTACATGAGGCATAGGTAATTAGCTTGTATAGGCTTATAATGTCCAAGAATGAACTGCAGGGAATCGTGTTGTTATAATAGTGTTGTCTGAGAAGGTCATTCATCCATATAGTGGAGAATGGGGATGGAGGATTAAAGCAGAATGTGAAAAACCGGAACTTGCCTGTCCACAGCTGATCAGTAAATTCTGTGCAATAAAGCAGGTAGAGATACTCTCACCATTTATTTTGCTTCATCTGCTTCCTCGTACCTCCACCCATCCCTTCGGTTCGAGCTGCGCTCTCTGAATCACCAGAAGATTTCCACCATGGATCTGTACGTTCCCTGAATAGGGTGCTGTCCATTCCTCCAGTGAACTTCCAGCCATCACTTTACCGAAGCCTCGGTATGCTGCTCATGTTGTTGGCTGCAAATCGACCCCACGGTCGTCATGAACGTGCCGACGTCATGCTGATGCATTTTGTTACCCAATGACAGCTAACATCTTGAAGTGAACATCTTTATACCCTAATCCTCATCCCATAGTTGTAAACAAAACACAATTCAGGTATATAAAGTCAGGTCCATAAATATTGGGACATCGACACAATTCTAATCTTTTTGGCTCTATACACCACCACAATGGATTTGAAATTAAACAAACAAGATGTGCTTTAACTGCATGCAGACTTTCAGCTTTAATTTGAGGGTATTTACATCCAAATCAGGTGAACGGTGTAGGAATTACAACAGTTTGTATATGTGCCTCCCACTTTTTAAGGGTCCAAAAGTAATGGGACAGATTAACAATCATCCATCAAACTTTCACTTTTTAATACTTGGTTGCAAATACTTTGCAGTCAATTACAGCCTGAAGTCTGGAACACATAGACATCACCAGACGCTGGGTTTCATCCCTGGTGATGCTCTGCAAGGCCTCTACTGCAACTGTCTTCAGTTCCTGCTTGTTCTTGGGGAATTTTCCCTTCAGTTTTGTCTTCAGCAAGTGAAATGCATGCTCAATCAGATTCAGGTCAGGTGATTGACTTTGCCACTGCATAAGATTCCACTTCTTTCCCTTAAAAAACTCTTTGGTTGCTTTCGCAGTATGTAGATATGGGAACTAATGAAATTGGACTTTGGGGGCACACGAGTAGTTAGACTATAAAATGTAAAAATAGTTTTATTTTATTAAGTTTAGGTTACAAATTAGAAATAAATATTATAGCTAATACAGTGTACATATAGAAGTATTGTGTATAAAATAGATCCTGCCCTGCATGCACTTTAAACCCAACTGGTTATATATATATTCCAACATTCAAATAGTAAAAAACAGAGAACAATTTCCCAAATACAGGTTGCAAATATGAGTGTAGGAGAAAAACGCTGTGGGTTGAGTTGCAGGTCGGGTAGGTTTTCTCTATTTTTCGCTCGACATGTTGCGCGTTTATATAACGCTTCTTCAGGAGCTAGAGATAGTTCTGCTGAGTACATGTGAAAAAATATAGCGATAAGTACATATATACTATGGATAACATGTTTTTTAAAAAAAGGTAGATTATACAAAGTAGTGAAGTAAATTCCAACCAATTCTAGTGATCTCATGGAGAAACCCAATAAAGGAAAATGGTCCAATGGTACAACTGGGGAGGCTATTATTAAGTATAAATAGTGCATATGTATATACACATGTAGAACATTGTCATTACAGGTAGTCTGCTGTGCATTAGAAGTAGATTGGCGGTGCCTCCCAATCTCATATAAAAAGTATTAAGAGTGACCAATTGCTCCAGAGAGGTTGGTGAAACACCCTTCATTGGAGCAGTTGTAAGAGATATATTCTAAGAGGAGTAATAATAGCAAAAATGTAGCGCATAGTATATGTGTGTATAAACTAAACATAAAAAGAGTGTAGCTCAATTGCATTTCAGTCCAGACAATATTGGTGAATCATAGACCCAATATCCAAAATTAACACAAAGTCAATAAACCAATGAGTGGTAGGTAAGGGGTGTAATGTCCCACTGCATGGAAATATGCAGCGGGACCATCTGAAAGGGAGTGAGCACTTACTCCAGTTCCATGAGGGATATTCTACCTTCCGGATTCATATTTTGGCCATATACTGCGCTGGCTTGCCTGGTGACCCCTGGAAATCTACGCAGAGTCCAGCCGAGAGGATTCGACCGTTGGGATATCCTTCCTACGCCCTGGGTGGCACACTGCTTTCAAGACTCCCTGTCGCTGACAAGGGAGTCCATAGGATCTGGTAGAAGTCTATATATACCACCTTTCCTATGATGTTCTTTTTTCGTTGATGTGCCTTCTCTTCACGGATCCATACACCATTTGTCTACTGTTGGAGTATCATCCCCCTTTTTGGACCACATCCATATTTCCATGCAGCGGGACATTACACCCCTTACCTACCACTCATTGGTTTATTGACTTTGTGTTGATTATTGGATATTGGGTCTATGATTCACCAATATTGTCTGGACTGAAATGCAATTGAGCTACACTCTTTTTATTTTTATTTTTAGTTTATACACACATATACTATGCGCTACATTTTTGCTATTATTTATCCACTGTATTTGTCATACCGTATGTAGCTGCTCCCTTTCCCCTTTTTTTCACAACAGTTAGCGCAGTGTTTTTCTGTACACCAATTTATTCTAAGAGGAGGCATAGTGAGTCCACCACCAAACCACAGGCAGTTCAAGAGAGTTCAATAATGGGCAAAAAAATATAACTATACAGATATGCAAAGATATATATGTATATAGACACAGCTTACCCCGTATGGTCAAAGTAGACAGGATACAGGTATGGTATTGCTATTAGTAAAACAGGCAATCGCTAGATTGCATTGAAAGGCTGGTGATATATACCGAACGCTGCGGAAGCACCAAGGTGACCCCAGTTTCCAAAGTAAAGGTAAGTGCCCACAGGAAGCCTTTTGAATAGTAATGGCTTGTATAGGCCAGAATTTCTAATATAAAAAACAAACAAGAAGGTACAATATAATACTGTGAATATTAACACACTTGTACTGGTTTGAACGCACAGGTAAATGCGGTCTGCACCAAACTGTATAAAGGCTTACCTAGAGTTCAGTGAGGAATCTGAAGGGTATGGTGTGGCTTCCCTAAGCAGAGCATCGTCCGCTGACCATATGGGGCAACTTTGCGCCTTTAAATAGTATCCCCCACCAGAAGCGTCGAGAGCCTGAGAGGGCTCGGCGCTTCCCGGTCCGACTACCGGCTGTTGCGCATGCGCCGAGGATGCCATTAACACAGCAATGGCCGTCCAATGCGAGCGCAGCAGAATGAAGATGGGAAATCCCTACTACTGCGCACGCGCCAGGCGGACGCACTGGTGGGGCGACGCTCGGCCAATGCCACAGCAGCAGAGGCGGGGACTAGGCAGGGAGCCCAAAGAGTCCCCGTGTCCCTGTCAATCGCAGCACATCCGGTCAGAGGAGAGGACCAGATGTGCGGCGCTGTGTAGTTGAGTTAACCTGGGCAAAGGCCATGGAACCAACCAGGTGATCATCACCAGGGGGATGCGCCACGGGATCACAGAAAAGGAGGACAGCATTGTATATAATAAAACAATTTAACAAATGACATAATATACAAAATTGTAATATGAATATAATTTTTTAAAAATACGTAAATTTTAACAAATAATATTGGTATCCAAATACATGACTACATTGTGATAATTATAAATTTGTAGATTGTAATAAATTGTTTTTGAAGGTCAAAGATTAAGGAAAATATCTTTCACTGATCTGCTTATCCCTGGGCTGAGCATTGAGTGTTTTAAAGGTTGTTTGAGTATGTAAACTAATAGGAATCCCAGGGGTATAGAGTGTGAGACATCTAGAGGAAAGGTCTATATTATTGAGTCTCATTAAGTCCTGGTGCTCTAGTAGCATTCAGGCGCTCAATCCATAGGGTCTCCTGCAATATATGTTTATCCCACTCACCCCCTCTGGGACTTTTAGGGATGACGGCCAGAACAGTAAAAAAGACAGAGGAGGTATCAAACCGATGGTACAAATCAAGGTGTCGACCAATGGGAGTGAGCATTTTGCCGTTCCCTGAATAATATATGTGATCATTGATTCTTTGTCTTAACTGTCTGGCCGTCTTTCCTACATAAAAGGCTCCGCAGACACAGGTCATGAGGTAAACCACGCCCTGTGTATTGCATGTAGCCGAAAATCTAGGGTGGTATACCTCACCATTAGGGAGTGAGACTTGATGTCCAGGTAATATCCAAGGACAGAATGTGCAATTACCACAGGACAATGTTCCTAATGGTAGTTTGAGTAAGGATGAATTGTGAATTCTATAGTGACTAGACACAAGTCTGTCCCTAAGTGAATTGGCACGTCTAAATACTATTTCCGGATATGTACTGATGTATTTTTTCAAGATTTGGTCTTCCTGTAGAAGGTGCCAGTGTGCATTCATGATTTTTCTAAAATCGTCATGATGGGATGAAAATTTAGTGATCAGTTTGACAGTATTCAACGTTTGGAAAACTACTAATTTCTTAGATCTTGTTATCTATAAAGATGCCAACAACACCTTAGCGACAAATTTATTTTGAAAAACGACAGCTGGAAATACATTATTGCACGCTGCTAGTGCACATCCTCCAGCACTCATTCGGAGTATACCTTATGCGCAATATATCCGACTCAGTCGCAACTGCACATATATATCAGATTTCCAACATCAGGCGAACCTTTTAAAATCATGTTTATTAGCACAAGAATACAGATGGTCCCTTCTGCACCAGGCTTATAACAAAGCCAAGCATAGAACTCGGAATGACCTACTATATAAAACCAGAGCCCAATCAAAAGATCCTACTGTCAAACTGATCATCATGACGATATTAGAAAAATCATGAATACACACTGGCACCTTCTACAGGAAGACCCAATCTTGAAAAAATACATCAGTATATATCCGGAAATAGTATTTAGATGTGCCAATTCACTTAGAGACAGACTTGTGTCTAGTCACTATAGAATTATTATTACTATTATTATTCAGGGAAAGGCAAAATGCTCACTCCCATTAGTCGACACCTTGATTTGTACCATCGGTTTGATACCTCTTCTGTCTTTTTTACTGTTCTGGCCGTCATCCCTACAAGTCCCAGAGGGGGTGAGTGGGATAAACATATATTGCAAAAGGATACCCTATGGATTGAGCGCCTGAATGCTACTAGAGCACCAGGACTTAATGAGACTTAATAATATAGACCTTTCCTCTAGATGTCTCACACTCTATACCCCTGGGATTCCTATTAGTTTACATACTCAAACAACCTTTAAAACACTCAATGCTCAGCCCAGGGATAAGCAGATCAGTGAAAGATATTTTCCTTAATCTTTGACCTTCAAAAACAATTATTACAATCTACAAATTTATGGTTATCACAATGTAGTCATGTATTTGGATACCAATATTATTTGTTAAAATTTACGTATTTTTAAAAAAATATATTCATATTACAATTTTGTATATTATGTCATTTGTTAAAATGTTTTATTACATACAATGCTGTCCTCCTTTTCTGTGACCCTGTGGCGCATCCCCCTGGTGATGATCACCTGGTTGGTTCCATGGCCTTTGCCCAGGTTAACTCAACTACACAGCGCCGCACATCTGGTCCTCTCCTCTGACCGGATGTGCGGCTATTGACGGGGACTCTTCGGGCTCCCCGCCTAGTCCCCACCTCTGCTGCTGTGACATTGGCCGAGCGTCGCCTCACCAGTGCGTCCGCCTGGTGCGGTAGTCGATGGGTTTTCCCATCTTCGTTCTGCTGCGCTCGCATTGGACGGCCGTTGCTGTGTTGACGGCGTCCTCGGCGCATGCGCAGCAGCCAGTAGTTGGACTGGGAATTGCCGAGCCCTCTCAGGCTCTCGACGCTTCTGGTGGGGGACACTATTTAAAGGCGCAAAGTTGCCCCATATGGTCAGCAGACGATGCCCTACTTAGGGAAGCCACACCATACCCTTCAGATTCCCCACTGAACTCTAGGTAAGCCTTTATAAAGTTTGGTGCAGACCGCATTTACCTGTGCGTTCAAACCAGTACAAGTGTGTTAATATTCACAGTATTATATTGTACCTTCTTGTTTGTTTTTTATATTAGAAATTCTGGCCTATACAAGCCATTACTATTCAAAAGGCTTCCTGTTGGCGCTTACCTTTACTTTGGAAACTGGGGTCACCTTGGTGCTTCCGCAGCGTTCGGTATATATCACCAGCCTTTCAATGCAATCTAGCGATTGCCTGTTTTACTAATAGCAATACCATACATGTATCCTGTCTACTTTGTCTGACCATACGGGGTAAGCTGTGTCTATATACTTATATATCTTTGCACATCTGTATAGTTATATTTTTTTGGCCATTATTGAACTCTCTTGAACTGCCTGTGGTTTGGTGGTGGACTCATTATGCCTCCTCTTAGAATATATCTCTTACAACTGCTCCAATGTACTCAGCAGAACTATCTCTAGCTCCTGAAGAAGCATTATATAAACGCGCAACATGTCGAGCGAAAAATAAAGGAAAACCTACCCGACCTGCAACTCAACCCACAGCGTTTTTCTCCTACACTCATATTTGCAACCTGTATTTGGGAAGTTGTTCTCCGTTTTTTACTATTTGAATGTTGGAATATATATATAACCAGTTGGGTTTAAAGTGCATGCAGGGCAGGATCTATTTTATACACAATACTTCTATATGTACACTGCATTAGCTATAATATTTATTTCTAATTTGTAACCTAAACTTAATAAAATTAAACTATTTTTACATTTTATAGTCTAACTACTCACGTGCCCCCAAAGTCCAATTTCATTAGTTCCCATATCTACATATATATATCATAGGGACGCTGGCACACTATCTATAATAGTACCTACAGTGTCACCCTGTTTTCAGGTACATACCCATTTGGGATTCTTTTTGCTTTCGCAGTATGCTTCGGGTCATTCTCCATCTGCACTGTGAAGCGCTGTCCAATGAGTTCTGAAGCATTTTGCTGAATATGAGCAGATAATATTGCCCGAAACACTTCAGAATTCATCCTGCTGCTTTTGACAGCAGTCACATCATCAAGAAATACAAGAGAACCAGTTCCATTGGTAGCCATACATGCCCACGCCATGACACTACCACCACCATGCTTCACTGATGAAGCGGTATGCTTTGGATCATGAGCAGTTCCTTTCCTTCGCCATACTCTTCTCTTCCCATCACTCTGGTACAAGTTGATCTTGGTCTCATCTGTCCATAGGATGTTGTTCCAGAACTGTGAAGGCTTTTTTAGATGTTGTTTGGCAAACTCTAGTCTGGCCTTCCTGTTTTTGAGGCTCACCAATGGTTTACATCTTGAGGTGAATCCTCTGTATTCACTCTGGTGAAGTCTTCTTTTGATTGTTGACTTTGACACACATACACCTACCTCCTGGAGAGTGTTCTTGATCTGGCCAACTGTTGTGAAGGGTGTTTTATTCACCAGGGAAAGAATTCTTCGGTCATTCACCGCAGTTGTTTTCTGTGGTCTTCCGGGTCTTTTGGTGTTGCTGTGCATTCTTTCTTTTTAAGGATGTTCCAAACAGTTGATTTGGCCACACCTAATGTTTTTGCTATCTCTCTGATGGGTTTGTTTAGTTTTTTCAGCCTAAGGATGGCTTGCTTCACTGATAGTGACAGCTCTTTGGATCTCATATTTAGAGTTGACAGCAACAGATTCCAAATGCAAATAGCACACTTGAAATGAACTCTGGACCTTTTATCTGGTCCTTGTAAATGGGATAATGAGGAAATAACACACACCTGGCCATGGAACAGCTGAGCAGCCAATTGTCCCATTACTTTTGGTCCCTTGAAAAGTGGGAGGCACATATACAAACTGTTGTAATTCCTACATCGTTCACCCTCAAATTAAAGCTGAAAGTCTGCAGTTAAAGCACATCTTGTTTGTTTAATTTCAAATCCATTGTGGTGGTGTATAGAGCCAAAAAGATTAGAATTCTGTTGATGTCCCAATATTTATGGACCTGACTGTATAAGTGCAAAATGAGTTTATGGAAAATGAAAGACTTCAATAAAAGAAAAGAGTGTAGGGTTCCCCGTACTTTAGATTGTGTTTGGATATATGGGCGTGATCTAACAAACAATAAAAGCTCAAGTTTGAATTGGACAAAAAATCCTTAAATTATCTTTTTAAATATAAAAATGGCATTGTCCCTCACTCATCAATTCATTGCCACTCCTTTAATTTATGCCCAGCATCATTCACACACTTCCTTCTTGCAGAGAATGGTTCAGCCACAGGAGGAAAAGTACAGTGAGGATGGCCAGTGATTTTGAATTTAAGACATTTGGAAAAAAGATATTCCATTACCAGAGTGTATTTTGATGAGCAGTTAAATGAGCCCAATTCCATCTCTTGGAATATGCATGTTTGCAAATACATGCAACTTCTGCCATTTTGCAAAGGGGTCACTGACGATGTTCAGCAAACTACTCCACACATCTTGTATCTTCTTCCATAATCTTCCAATGTCCCCAGCACAGCTTTTGGCCTGTGCTTCCCACAGTCATCAATGTGTGCCTTCTACTGTCTATACACAAAACCCCTATTGCCTGATGTGGTGATAATTTGCCAGGTCATCCTAAAATCATTTCAGTTCATCCCTAAAAGAACATTAACAAATATATTCATTTGAAATTCTGATAGGTGCAATCTGTGAGCCAAGTTTATTAGAATTTTATGAGAAAACCTGTTGTTTCTTTTTTATAGAATATATTTAAATTCATGTTATGCCACACCAAACAAGTTTGGACAAGGTACTGTCTTTAGCAGGTTCTTATTGATTCATAATGTTCACTCTTTTAATATAGAAATGTCGATTATCTATGGCAGCAATGTCACAGCTGTCATTGTGTATTATAATATATTATGTTAGTCGGAGATATGTAAAAATGGCATGTTTACTAATTAATGGTGATTAATGCTCAATGTAGATTCCTCCTTAACAGCCTTTAATTTCAGTATTTTAAACATTTCAGTAAATATATCTCAGACAGAAAAGATAAATTATTAATACATATGTTCCCGTTCATATTATAATGTATCAGTAATACCAAACACGTTACATGCATTTTGAGTAATAAATGTATAACTATAATGCCCCGTACACAAGGTCGGATTTTCCGATGGAAAATGTCCGATCGGAGCGTGTTGTCGGAAATTCCGACCGTGTGTGGGCTCCTTCGGACATTTTCCATCGGATTTTCCGACACACAAAGTTGGAGAGCAGGAGATAAAATTTTCCGACAACAAAATCCATTGTCGGAAATTCCGATCGTGTGTACACAAATCCGACGGACAAAGTGCCACACATGCTCAGAATAAATAAAGAGATGAAAGCTATTGGCCACTGCCCCATTTATAGTCCCGACGTACGTGTTTTACGTCACCACGTTCAGAACGATCGGATTTTCCGACAACTTTGTGTAACCGTGTGTATGCAAGACAAGTTTGAGCCAACATCCGTCGGAAAAAATCCTAGGATTTTGTTGTTGGAATGTCCGAACAAAGTCCGACCGTGTGTACGCCCTATCAGAAATGAGCCGAACACCCCCCGGTTTGGTTCGCACAAGAACATACCGAACAGGCAAAAAATTTGGAAGAACAAACGAACACCGTTAAAGTCTATGGGACACGAACATGAAAAATGAAAAGTGCTCATTTTAAAGGCTTATATGCAAGTTATTGCCATAAAAAGTGTTTGTTGACCCGGGTCCTGTCCCAGGGGACATGTATCAATAAAAAAAGGCTGTTTTTTCGGTAACAGTGTTTTTTTTAGTGCTTAAAGTGAAGCAATAAAAATGAAATATTCCTTTAAATATCATGCTTGGGGGGTAACTATAGTATGCCTGTAAAGTGGCGCATTTTTCCCGTGTTTAGAACAGTACCACAACAAAATGACATTTCTAAAGGAAAAATTGTCATTTAAAACTGATCGCGGCTGTAATGATTACATATCGGCCTAAACTGAGGAAAACATTTTTTTTTCTTTTTTTAATTTGGGATATGTATTATAGCAAAAAGTAAAAAATATTGTGTTTTTTTTCGAAATTGTGGATCTTTTTTTCGTTTATAGTGCAAAAAATAAAAAACGAAAAGGTGATCAAATACCATCAAAAGAAAGCTCTATTTGTGGGAAAAATGGACATCAATTTTGTTTGAGTACAACATCGCACGACCGTGCAATTGTCAGTTAAAGCGACGCAGTGTTGTATCGCAAAAAATGGCCCAGTCAGGAAGGGGGTAAATTCTTCCGGGGCTGAAGTGGTTAAGAACTATGTTTTCCAACCTTAGCTTATTGAACAATAGGAAAATATACTTTCTGGAATGAACTAGTAGGAAGCAAAATAAGGCGGCCCCCTACCAGTCAAAATAATAATTGGTACACACTTGACCAGCTTTAGCTAGGTTGAATTGGCTCAAGCTTTTTGAGGAAATGAACATACAGCAACCACAGTCACTACTAAACAGGATCCAGTTTTTGAATAGCACATATGTTTAGTGCTGTGGGACTTGTTCATTATCTGATGTTCGGACGTTCTTGTGTTTGGTGTGATCACACACTGATGTGTAATTTTTACTGGTGAGTTTAAAGCACTGTGAGGTTGATTTAGGCCCCTTTCACACTTGTACGACTTGTCCAACGATTTTGGACTGCAAAGTCACATGACAAGTCATTCTCCATGATTTCCAATGACTATCATTCATATTAGTATGACTCCAAGTTGTTCCGACTTCAAAGTAGTCCCTGCATTACTTTGATCTGACTTTGATCCTACTTCAGCCCATTGAATATCACTGAAATCGAATCAAAGTCAGATCGCCGTATTAACAGATTCGACTTTGGCATGTGACTTTTGCTCTGATGATCTTAAAGGGGAATTCAACGCCAAATAAAAAAAAAAAAAAGGGCATGGGTTCCCCATCTAAGAGCATACCAGGCCCTTCGGTCTGGTATGGATTTTAACGGGAACTCCCATGCCAAAAAAATGGTGTGGGGTCCCCCCAAGACCCATACCAAACCCTTATCTGAGCACACAACCCAGCAGGTCAGGAAAGGGGGTGGGGATGAGTGAGTGCCTCCCTGAACCGTACCAGGCTGCATGCCCTCAACATTGGGGGGGTGGGTGCTTTGAGGCAGGGGGCCCTGCATCCACCACCCAAAGCACCTTGTCCTTATATTGATGAGGACAAGGGCCTCTTCCTGACAACCCTGGCCGTTGGTTGTTGGGCCTGCAGGCGGGGAGGTTATCGAAATCTGGAATCCCCATTTAACAAGTGGGCTCCCAGATCCCAGACCTATATATATAAACATTGCTCTTGCACATGCACAGGTAGGTATACCCAAATTCTGTCAAAAAGCCCAGGGGGGGGCTCGCTCGTCCCCACCCCCTTTCCTGGATAAGGGTCTGGTATAAATTGTGGGTGAACCTCCATGACGTTTTTTTCGGCGTGGGGGTTCCCCTTAATATCCATGCCTGACCAAAGAACCTGGTATGTTCTTGGAGGGGGAACTAATGCCAGTTTTTTATTTACATTGTGCGTGGAGTTCCCCTAAAGATTCATACCAGACAGTGCCTGGTATTGTTGGGGATCAAAGTCAGATCCCTGTTCATTGAAGTTGGACTTCAAGTCGCAGGGCAATGTCGGATCCACAGTCGTACGATTGTCTTGTCAAAATCATGGCTACAAAAACGCAGAAAAATCGGGCAACAAAATATGTTGGAGCTGTGCATGGTAGCCAATCAGCTTCTAACTTCAGTTTGTTCAATTAAGTTTTGATAAAAAGCTGGAAGTTGATTAGTTTCTATGCACAGCTGCATCAGATTTTGCACTCTCCAGTTTTACTAAATCAATCCCTGTGTTTTGTATATATGGGTGAGTAACTTTGTACTATTTTTTATTTTAATTCATTTGATAAACTTGTGTTTTTTTTTAGATAATTGAGGCCATATATGTATTTAAGTTAACAGCTTTATTGTCCATACTTACTTTGTTTACAAGAAATTAAAGTTAGTGTTGCTCATATACATCACATAAACTATACATAAAGTGCTTGTGCAATTAACATAATAGTGCAATTATGAGGGAAAAAGTCTATCCATATACATAAAGTGTCAAGCGTGTTCAATTCCTGCTTGTGAGGATTCCAGTGCCACTCTGTGCTCCCCTCCTGGGTCCCCACATGATGTCCTAGATGACGAAACGCGTCAAAGCGTGGCTATACGACTGCCTGTGTAACGTTTATGTGTGAAGTCTTGATGCTATTTGAATATCGTGCGGCTCTGTCATCATTGACCCTCGCGGTATTCCTAGAGATAGCGATTGTACAATATATGCTTTACTTGCTTCTGTTTTATGTAAATGTACTTGCTACAGGGGGGGAGATTTCTTATTAATAAAACTCTTAATTTAACAGTAATACACTATGGAGCCCTCTTTTGTCTTTGCATATGAATGAGCAGCTCCGAGAGAAAGACCATCCCACTTGTCAGCTAATGAACACTAACGGCCGACCGTCTGTGATGACAGCTATTATCCCGTTTTGTTCGCATGCTGTCTGGCCCACTATGGTATGGTAAGGTTTGAATCTTTAAGAGAATTTCCAGTGACCCATCAGTGATTTATATACTCATTGAAAGCTGAGGGATTGTATATGCACTGTTTCTCTGATTTATTTCCATCTACCTATAGAGACTCTGAACAACCCTCAGTGGGAGAGAGGCGCTTTTCATTTTAATTAGGTCCTCATGGAATTTTGGATGATATATATACATTAGTTTGAATCTCTCAACAGAAGAACAATATTTGATTGTCGTTAAAATATTTGATGGGCGTTATTTTTATTTTTATTTCATTTCATTTACAGTAAAGGATATTAATAGCGCTGCCGTCATACTGTTTGGTGTGTGATTTTTTAATAGTTGCATTATACTTACCTTGAGTAAGGATTTTCGGCAGCTGCTGCTCATTACAGTTCTGGTTAATACAGAGCTGTAATTAGATGTGGTTTATTATTTTACTTGCATAAGGTATTTATTGGTTATTTGTTTATACTATATATTTTAGTTAATACTTTTTATAAAGGCATCTATCTATTTACCCGCACCCATGAGCGCTTAGTGGTTATAGTTAGTGTCGCCTTGGGGGATATACTATAACTATTTCCATTCATTTAGTTCCAATGCTTTAATAACACATGATCTTTACCTGCCCCAATGGCTCAGGAGTTATCTTCCTCCTTCCTGCTCCTCCTGGGTTCAGGCTGATCAGTGCACCAGCAGTGCTATCCAAGATTTTTCCTGGTTATCTCTGATAGCAGTGCTGGTGAACTGAACCCAGAAGGAGCAGGAAGGAGGAAGATAACAGATGAGGCATTGGGGCAGGATAAAGATCATGTGTTATTAAAGCATACTGCTGGTGAATGGGGGCCCAGGAGGGGAGCACAGTGTGGCACTGGAATCCTCACAAGCAGGAATTGAACACGCTCGACACTTCATGCATATGGATGGACTTTTTCACTCATAATAACATCACTATTATGTTAATTGCACAAGAACTTTTTTTTTTTTCATTTTCAATATTTTTGTTGAAATATCAAATAGAAAGAAAAAAGTAAAATTTGCCATCAAATAAGCATAAGATAGTTGAGAAATAATACGTTAGTGTGGTAGAATTATGTATAGTAAAAACCATATAACCACAAATATTTTAAATACAAAGTGCAATTAAAAAAAAAGAATCTTGTACCAAAAGAAAAGATGTCTCTAATGTCGCATACACACGAGCAGACTTTACGGCAGATTTTGTCTGGCGGACTTTTCGACTGACTTTACGACGAACTTTCCGTATGAACGGACTTGCCTACACACGATCAACCAAAGTCCGACGGATGACGTACGACCGGACTAAAACAAGGACGTGATGACGTACAACCGGACTAAAACAAGGAAGTTCATAGCCAGTAGCCAATAGCTGCCCTAGCGTCGGTTTTTGTCTGTCGGACTAGCATACAGACGAGCGGACTTTTAGACCAGACTCGAAAAAAAGTCCGCTGGAGCCCACACTCGATCGAATTGTCCGACGAACTCAGGTTCGCCAGCCCAAGTATGCCGTAAAGTCCGATCATGTGCACTCGGCATTAGAGAGACATCTCCAACAGAAACAAAAAGAAAGGCGAAAAGTACAATAAAGAAAGAAGATAAAAAAAAACTATTGAAAATAGAGAGTACTGAGAAAGGAGTACACATTAGGGAATCAGTATAAAACCGATCAATAGTAAATTATAAACAATACGATAAATAGTCAATCCAGGGTTTCCATACTCTGTCAAAATAACATTGTTTATCTAGTAATATAGCTGAAAGACGTTCAATATTATATATTTTTAACTAATTCAATGGGAACAGTAATGAGATTTCTAAGATTTGGCTATTGCAATTCTAGCAGCAGTAAAGATGAATGCTATAAGTTTTCTCATATGTCCCTGAGTATTTTCAATTGGGCATCCCAATAATGCTTGTTTAGGAGATTTAATAAGGTTAATTTGGGTTATGGAGTATATGAAATTATAAACGCGTATCCAAAATCTTTTTATCTTTGGACATGTCCACCAAATATGGAACATAGTGCCATCCATGTCACATCCCCTAAAACATAGTAGTGATACATCTGGGAAATATTTGGCTACTCTAGTCGGTACCATATACCATCTCAGTAAAACCTTATAATTAGCTTCAATCAGGGAAGTATTAATATGGGGTTTAGAGGCGTAATGTGCTCATTAGAACCATTCATCAGTTACAATTGCTTCATCTAGATCTTGTTCACATTTATTCATATAAAATAATTTTTCTGAATTAGAAATCAAAATAGAATAGACATGTGTGCCATCAATAAATTTGTTTAGTTTCTTTCCGTTCCGTTTCGTATTAGCCGTTAATTCGTATTTCGTAATTTGTGTCTGAAGTTCAGTTTGGATTCGTACGAAATATGAATTATCATTAGATTCGTTAACTTTTCATAACAGTTACGAACATTCATCATGATGAATTTAAAAAGCAAAAAATTCCTTCCTTAATATGGCAGTTGTCGACTCATTATGCTCATTATGGGGGGCTCCCACCATCCCTGTGCTGTACTGACTACCTCCTGGGGCTGTACCCCTGCTGTGCTCATTATGAGGGGCTCCCACCATCCCAGTGCTGTGCTGAGTTCCTGGGTTTGTACCCCTGCTATGCTCATTATGAGGGGCTCCCACTATCCCTGTGCTTTGCTGACTTCCTCCTGGGGTTGTACTCCTGCTGTGCTCATTATGAGGGGCTCCCACCATCCCTGTGCTGTGCTCATTATGAGGGGCTCCCAACATCCCTGTGCTGTGCTCATTATAAGGGGCTCCCACCATCCCTGTGCTGTGCTGACTTCCTCCTGGGGCTGTACCCCTGCTGTGCTCATTATGAGGGGTTCCCACCATTCCTGTGCTGCGCTGACTTCCTGGGTTTTGAACTTCATCATAATGAATAATTGTAATTATTATGACAATATAAAATTATATTAACGAACATTCATATTTTGCCTGATTCAGAATCTCCCATCGACTACCAGTACCAGTCTCCCACTCCCATATTAAAAAAGGTAATTTTCCCAACCCTCACTCAGCAGCAGAAGAAAACCTCTGATTGGTCAACAAAACACCAGTCACATTTCCATTGTAACGGAATTTGGATCCGAAGTTCGTCAACAAAATTTCATATACAATTCGGAAGCATAGAAATTCATATTTCAGATACTTTCGAATGTACGAATTTTCGGAAATTCGGAATTTTCGATTCCTATGAAACGACCCACACATGTCTAAAATAGAATACATTTTTGAAATATGACCACTATGTTTATCAAAAGATCTAGATAAGCATTCCATTCAGGTGGAAGAAGTCAGGTCAAATACATTTTGTAAGGTCTGTATATAATGCAAGATCTGGGAATAATGTTGCATCTCAGAATCAGGAAGTTGAAATTTCTCTCGGAGTGTTTGTATTGTTAAAATACCCCTATGTCATAAAAATCAGCAATTCGTAATAAACCTTTATTCATCCACCAAGAAAAAAACAGGGGATTGAGACCTGGGGCGAATGTTGGATTACCGGTTAAGGGAGCGAAAGGAACATGGGGAGAAATACATTTATGGACTTTACTTTGTCTGTCCCATAAACTGAAAGAAAAGGAAAGTGTAGGACACATTATAGGAGGCCTATTTTTGATTTGGTAACCACATTAAATGGCTAATTGATTTTGATGGGTAAAGAGATGATTCAATTTTCATCCACGAGGGTTGTAGAGATTGTGAATGAAAGCGGATTAGTTGAGCCAACTGTGTCTCATGAAAGTATTTTACCAAATCCAGTAGCCCTAAACCTCCTTGTAATCTTGGTGCACGTAAAGAGTGTGCATTCACCCAGGGTCTTTTATTTACCCAGATAAAGTTTGATATTTTTCGTTGAAAGCAATTTGAGATCCGGCATATGGATCGAAATAGGTAATGTTCTGAAAAGATATAATAATCTTGGTAAGATATTCATTTTGATTGTGTATAGTCTAACTGAGCCATGAAGGTGGAGAACCTGCCCAGCGTTGAAGATCTAGTGACAGTTTTTTATATAACAGGGGATAATTGGCTCTATACAAGGTGTGAAGGGAAGGAGTAAGAAAAATTCCCAGATATGCAAGAGTTTCCTTTTGCCATTGAAAGGAGAATGAGTTTTGTATCGTTTGGACAGAATCTGCATTAAGAGTGATGTTTAAGGCCTCTGACTTTGAGTGATTTATTTTAAGACCAAAATTGTCGATAAAGTATTGTAATGTTTGGTTAGATTGGGCAGCAAAGTAATCGGGGGGGGGGGGAGCATTAGAATACCATCTGCAAAAATGTTCTCTGTCACCACAATATATGCCTTTAACCACTTGCCAACCAGCCGCCGCAGTAACTGCGGCAGAATGCCACAGGCAGGCGAATCGCCGTCATGTTATGTCACTCCTCAAAGCAGCCACTAGGGGTGCACACATGCCCCCGTAGTTCGTCCCCGGGGCCGATGCGAGTGTCCGGCGGTCTCAATGGCCGCCGGGCTCCTGCGATTGCTCATAACACGACGAGAACCAGGATCTCTGTGTGTAAACACAGAGTTCCTGGTTCTCTGAGGGGAGAAGTGACAGATCGTCTGTTCATACAGAGTATCCACAGCGATCTGTCATCTCCCCTACACAGTCCCTTTCCCCCTTCAGTTAGAACACACACTAGGGAACACATTAACCCCTTGATCACCCCTAGTGTTAACCCCTTCGCTGCCAGTGACATTTTTACAGTAATCAATGCAATTTTATAGCATTGATCGCTGTTTTAATGCTAGTGATCCCAAAAATGTGTCAAAATTG
This sequence comes from Aquarana catesbeiana, assembly GCF_042186555.1. Lineage (NCBI taxonomy): Eukaryota > Metazoa > Chordata > Amphibia > Anura > Ranidae > Aquarana > Aquarana catesbeiana. The sequence continues at coordinate 737,980,972 of NC_133325.1, read as the reverse complement.
TCCGATGTGTCCGCCATAATGTCGCAGTCCTGATAAAAATTGCAGATCACTGCCATTACTAGTAAAAAAAAAATAATCATAATAAAAATGCTATAAATCTATCCCCTATTTTGTAGATGCTATAACTTTTGCGCAAACCAATCAATCAAAAATATGTAGAAGAATACATATCGGCCTAAACTGAGAAAAAATTAGCTTTTTTTTTAAAAAATGGGGACATTTATTATAGCAAAAAGTACAAAATATTGTGTTTTTTCAAAATTGTCGCTGTTTTTTTGTTTATAGCACAAAAAATAAAAACTGCAGAGATGTTCAAATACCACCAAAAAAAAGCTCTATTTGTGGGAAAAAAAGGACGTCAATTTTGTTTGGGTACAACGTCGCACGACCGTGCAATTTTCTGTTAAAGCAACGCAGTGCCAAATCACAAAAAGTGCTCTGGTCAGGAAGGGGGTGAAATCTTCTGGGGCTGAAGCCATTAATATCAGGGTGATTTCAGATTTTTATTGCCAAGGGTTCCAAAGCTAAGATTAATAAAATGGGAGAAAGGGGGCATCCTTGTCGTGTACCTCTGTAAAAATTTATAATTTGTGAACCATAACGCTTCACAATAGGTTTGGCTGTGGGTGTACTGTATAAGGTCCATAGTATAGTCAAAAAATTGTGACCAAACCCATAGCGCTTTAATACATAAAATAAGTTGTCCCAGGACACAGAATCAAAGGCCTTATGAAGGTTCAATGATAATATCATTCCCTTCCGCATGCCATAATTGTCTCAGTTAGAGTATAACACCGAAATTATGTTGATCAGTCTTCAGGTTGGCTCGGGAGCCTGTCTAGTAGGAACAAACCCAACTTGGTCCAGATGGATATAATGAGATAAAAATGAGTTCAACGGGGGAGCATGGCCTGACCTGACATGAAGATGGCTGCTTAGTTCTTCAGCTCCTGCCACCACACGACCTGACCTTACCTTAAAGGAGGCTCAACTGAACTAAACCCACTTCAAAATATGGGGACTGCATCCAGGAACACCTCCACCTCATGTTCCCATTCACCGAGGGGACACCCGGAGCGCACGGAACACAATATACCCGAAATGTTCCGGACGGGCAGAGGCAACATGGCGTCCTCCCACCACAGGAACTCACAGGCCGTATCGTCCTCTCAGCAGGGAGCGCCGTCTCCCGCTCCTCCGGCCAGCTTCCCGGGGGAACTTATCACGGAGGAACAACCCCAACCCCACCACCAACTGAACATAAATGACCTCAGGATGATAGCCGCTGATATAAAAGACACACTGTCGGCTGCCATATCGGAGCTTCGCCTGGAATTCAGCACCCTGTCTGACAGAGTTACAGCGGCGGAGCAAATGGCTGATCAACAAAATCTTCAATTGTGCAAAACCACTCGCCATGTCGATGCACATACCCTGCAGATGAGGGATATGCAGAGACACCTCGAGGACCTTGACAATCGGGGCAGGAGACGCAACCTGAGGGTCCGAGGGCTCCCGGAGTCGAAGGAGATCAACTAACTCCATCCGTGACAAGCCTATTCAATGGCATTCTACACAGACCCCTTCAGACACCTGTGGAATTTGAAAGAATTCACCGTGCACTGCGTCCCAAAGGAAGGGACACTGACCCGCCTAGGGATATAATATGCTGTCTGACCAACTACAAGGTCAAAGAGGATATTCTCAGACAGGCTAGAGGCATTCCACAGCTCATACATGAGGGTAAACCTATCCAGATATTCCAGGATTTGTCAGGCATAACTCTACAACATCACAGAGACCTGAAACCCCTACTAGATACTCTTCGCGCCAAAGGCATCAACTATAAGTGGAAGTTTCCCTTCTGCCTGGCTGCCACTTCGCACGGTCGCACTGCTTTCCTCAAAGTGCCTGAGGACCTTCCCTATTTCTGTGAGGCTCTTGATATCCCTACTGTGGAGGTACCCAACTGGTACGCTGACTTTCGTCGCTCTGCCGTGCGAAGAGAACAGCAACATGAACTGCCTATGGAAACCATGAATGCAGGACACAGGAGGAGAAGATCACCTTCCACCTCAGCGTATAATAGCACCCGCCGTTCCCAGCACCGTGACTTCAACACAGCTGACTCACCCACATCAAGGAGAGCCAGAAGAGATTGCTAAAGTCACAGGGTAATACTTAATTTTACAGTAACCCTCTGTTTCAGTTATGCCACGTTAGGCTTTCTATGTTCGCCGTTACAGTTAATTGGAGCCAATGTTTGCCATATTTGCAAAAACTCTCATCTGTATGTCACCCTCGACGTTGTTCTCATCAAGCGGGGTGTACAGAGACTACACATGACATATATGTGTAAAACAAGTTTATTGTTGGGACTTGACAGAAACTCTAGATACTGTGCCTAGTTCGTTGACGCCCCACAGCATAAGCAGCAGACTACAACTACCATGATGCAGTGCTATCTGGAAGTCCGAGGTGCCTCTCTCACATGATGCGGAAATCTAACTGCGCTCCTTCAGACGGAAGCTATCATATCCGTCACCACAGTGATGAAAGTAAACACACAACGCGGCTTAAGCCACAGCCCATCCCGCTTACCTGCCATCCGGAACCACAACCGAAGACATCACAATTGAACAGGAGGACGACGGAACTTCCACAACGCTCCTCGTGACCAGCGCCGACAACAGTCACCTGACACCACGCTACGTCATTCTGATTCTACAGAAGACTAGCTCTTCACGGACGGAAGAGCCAGGGACAACCGCCTGCAGAAGCACTCGTCACGCTCTTCACCAGCAAAGGACTCCAGTAAAGCAGCAGCTTTACCATCCCTCTTCTCTCCCCCCTTTCCTCTTTCCCTCCCCCTTTCCCCTTTCTTCTCTTCCCTCCCCTCTTTCCAATCCATTTCCCCCCCCCTGTCTTTTCCCTCCCCTTCCTCCCCGTCTTCCTCCCCCCCTCTCCCCCCTTCCCATCCCCCCATCCTGCCCCACTCCCTCCGATCCTACCTTGTCTCTTTCCTTCTCCTCCCCCCTTTTCTTCTTCTCTCCCCCCATTTTTCCCTCCCCCCTCCCCCTTTCCTATCCCTTCCCTCCAGTATTTTTGGCACTTACCCTCTCCATTTTCACCTTCCTCCACTTAAACCTTGACACTCCCGGGTGATCCTCTAAATAGAACACACCGTTTGAATTCTTTAAAAATCTTATTCTATTGAATTTTTTACAATAGTATTACCCCAATCTGCCTCCCTGGCCCACCCCCGGGGGAACGCCTCTTGAGGGCGTCTCACAGTATCGCTCCAGAGAACCTTCAAGGTTTTAGTTTGGTGAGTGCAATTTTTAAACCTCAAATTTTAAATATGTTCTCCAACATCAATTATGTACCCTCTGAAAACTACTTATGTACTTTGTTTGTCATGTTGATACTGTATTGTTTTTCATCTTCATAGACCACATACTATCAGACGCCTCCTGAAGAAGCGGCTGTGACCGCGAAACCGTAGAGGTCACGTCTGCAAGTATCACACTATATAACCTCTGTCCATGTATCTGTGTGGGCATTAGCTATACCAACTTAGTGTCAACAATGCTGTAAACAATTACTATTGTTTGTGTATGTTAAATCATGAACATGTACAATATATGTCCCCTGTAGGACTTTTTATTATTTTTGAAATAAATGTATACACTTTTAAACAAAGTTTTTTCCTTATGGTACCGCAACAGTCCTTTTTTCTTGTGAAAGAGGCAGGACCCTATTGGAGAGGTCCTTGCTCTGGTTTCTCTTTCAACCCCACTCCTTGGTCTTATTCATATCTAGGATGATGGTACCCATTAATGCATTTTTACCCCCTTTTGTAAATCATGTGGCATATTTGTAAATATCATCACCACAGGTCTCTGGTCCTAACTTAATACCAGCTCTTGATGGATTTGCAGCCCTATCTGGCCTTATGATTAATCCTAAGAAATGCCTAGTGCTTAATATTTCACTCACAAACATGGAATTGATCCCGGCTAGGGCTGCACTCCCATTCACATGGGCAGAAAAATCAATCCCATATCTTGGAATTCATTTAACAGCCTCTCATTCTTACTTATTCTCAACCAATTATCCTCCTGTATTAAGACAGATCACAAATCTAATAAAACAATGGTCGCAACTTCCTTCATCCTGGATGGGGAAGATTAATGCAATCAAAATGACTATTCTACCCAAATTGCTTTATCTATTTAGAGTCCTCCCTATTCCAATTCCTTCCTATTTTTTGAGAATAGTACAAAAAAGAGCAACTTCGTTTATATGGGGCTCTTCTAAACCACGTATACCTATACACACACTACATCTTCCCAAAAAAAAAAAGGAGGCCTGGGATACCCTAATTTTACTAACTACTACAGCGGGCACATTTGGCCAGTCTGTCCAAATACCATGCAAAACAGGAAATCCCATTATGGGTATTTATAGAGGCTTCAGAAAATGACCCTCTATTAATATCAAATTTATTATGGCTTGATCCTAAAGACCGCTTTAAAATTCATAATCCCATAACTAAACACTTCTTATCTCTCTGGGATAAACTAAAAACCAAATATCAGTTACAATCTCCACACAATCCTCTCCTTTCTTTTATCAGAAATCCGGCCTTTTATCCAGCATGGATCTACCCAAATTCTTTTAAAGCTTGGACAACATCAGGCATTCAGACACTAAATGACTTCATAGCATCTAAATCATTCCTTTCATTCCCATCGCTTAGAGAAAAATATGATCTACCAAACTCTGAGATATTTAGATATCTCCAAATCAAAAATTTCTATACACCATTCCTAAAGGGGGATACACCATTATCCCAATTATCCATTTTTGAATCAATCTGTACAAAAGATCCATTTGCTAAAGGTACAATTTCATCACTTTATAATCAATTATATGGAGTACCAAATCTTAACCACTTGCCGACCGCCGCACGACGATGTACGTCGACAGAGCGGCACGGGCAGGCAAAAGGACTTACAGGTACGTCCTTGCCTGCCTGCGGGTGGGGGGTCCGATCGGACCCCCCCCGGTGCCTGCGGCGGTCGGCAAATCTCCCCCGGCGATCGGTGGTGAGGGGGAGGCCATCCATTCGTGGCCCCCCCTCGCGATCGCTCCCAGCCAATGGGATCATTTCCCTTCCTCTGTAGTGTACACAGAGGCAGAGGAAATGATGTCATCTCTCCTCGGCTCGGTAATTTCCGTTCCGGCCCGAGGAGAGAAGACAGGTATGTGAGTGCACCAACACTACACACACAGTAGAACATGCCAGGCACACAAAACACCCCGATCCCCCCCCCCGATCGCCCCCCGATCCCCCCCCATCACCCCCCCCTGTCACAAACTGACATCAAGCAGGTTTTTTTTTTTTTTTCTGATTACTGTATTGGTGTCAGTTTGTGACAGTTACTGTGTTAGGGCAGTGAGTGTTAGGACCCCTTTAGGTCTAGGATACCCCCCTAACCCCCCCTAATAAAGTTTTAACCCCTTGATCACCCCCCATCACCAGTGTCGCTAAGCGATCATTTTTCTGATCGCTGTATTAGTGTCGCTGGTGACGCTAGTTAGGGACGTAAATATTTAGGTTCGCCGTCAGCGTTTTATAGCGACATGGACCCCCATATACTATCTAATAAATGTTTTAACCCCTTGATTGCCCCCAGTTAACCCTTTCACCACTGATCACCGTATAACCGTTACGGGTGACGCTGGTTAGTTTGTTTATTTTTTATAGTGTCAGGGCACCCGCCGTTTATTACCGAATAAAAGTTTAGCCCCCTGATCGCCCGGCGGTGATATGCGTCGCCCCAGGCAGCGTCAGATTAGCGCCAGTACCGCTAACACCCACGCACGCAGCATACGCCTCCCTTAGTGGTATAGTATCTGTACGGATCAATATCTGATCCGATCAGATCTATACTAGCGTCCCCAGCAGTTTAGGGTTCCCAAAAACGCAGTGTTAGCGGGATCAGCCCAGATACCTGCTAGCACCAGCGTTTTGCCCCTCTGCCCGGCCCAGCCCAGCCCACCCAAGTGCAGTATCGATCGATCACTGTCACTTACAAAACACTACACGCATAACTGCAGCGTTCGCAGAGTCAGGCCTGATCCCTGCGATCGCTAACAGTTTTTTTGGTAGCGTTTTGGTGAACTGGCAAGCACCAGCCCCAGGCAGTGTCAGGTTAGCGCCGGTCGCGCTGACACCCACGCACGCACCGTATCCTCCCTTAGTGGTATAGTATCTGATCGGATCAATATCTGATCCGTTCAGATCTATACTAGCGTCCCCAGCAGTTTAGGGTTCCCAAAAACGCAGTGTTAGCGGGATCAGCCCAGATACCTGCTAGCACCAGCGTTTTGCCCCTCCGCCCAGCCCAGCCCACCCAAGTGCAGTATCGATCGATCACTGTCACTTACAAAACACTAAACGCATAACTGCAGCGTTCGCAGAGTCAGGCCTGATCCCTGCGATCGCTAACAGTTTTTTTGGTAGCGTTTTGGTGAACTGGCAAGCACCAGCCCCAGGCAGCGTCAGGTTAGCGCCGGTGCGCTAACACCCACGCACGCACCGTACACCTCCCTTAGTGGTATAGTATCTGAACTGATCAATATCTGATCCGATCAGATCTATACTGGCGTCCCCAGCAGTTTAGGGTTACCAAAAACGCAGTGTTAGTGGGATCAGTCCAGATACCTGCTAGCACCTGCGTTTTGCCCCTCCGCCCGGCCCAGCCCAGCCCACCCAAGTGCAGTATCGATCGATCACTGTCACTTACAAAACACTAAACGCATAACTGCAGCGTTCGCAGAGTCAGGCCTGATCCCTGCGATCGCTAACAGTTTTTTTGGTAGCGTTTTGGTGAACTGGCAAGCGCCAGCGGCCTAGTACACCCCGGTCGTAGTCAAACCAGCACTGCAGTAACACTTGGTGACGTGGCGAGTCCCATAAGTGCAGTTCAAGCTGGTGAGGTGGCAAGCACAAATAGTGTCCCGCTGCCACCAAAAAGACAAACACAGGCCCGTCGTGCCCATAATGCCCTTCCTGCTGCATTCACCAATCCTAATTGGGAACCCACCACTTCTGCAGCGCCCGTACTTCCCCCATTCACATCCCCAACCAAATGCAGTCGGCTGCATGAGAGGCATTTTTATGTCCTCCCGAGTACCCCTACCCAACGAACCCCCCCAAAAAAGATGTTGTGTCTGCAGCAAACGCGGATATAGGCGTGACACCCGCTATTATTGTCCCTCCTGTCCTGACAATCCTGGTCTTTGCATTGGTGAATGTTTTGAACGCTACCATTCACTAGTTAAGTATTAGCGTAGGGTACAGCATTGCACAGACTAGGACACACTTTCACAGGGTCTCCCAAGATGCCATCGCATTTTGAGAGACCCGAACCTGGAACTGGTTACAGTTATAAAAAAAGTGTAAAAAAAAAAAAAAAAAAAAAACACAAACAAAAATATAAAATAAAAAATAATAGTTGTCGTTTTATTGTTCTCTCTCTATTCTCTCTCTCTCTATTCTCTCTCTCTATTGTTCTGCTCTTTTTACTGTATTCTATTCTGCAATGTTTTATTGTTATTATGTTTTATCATGTTTGCTTTTCAGGTATGCAATTTTTTATACTTTACCGTTTACTGTGCTTTATTGTTAACCATTTTTTTGTCTTCAGGTACACCATTCACGACTTTGAGTGGTTATACCAGAATGATGCTTGCAGGTTTAGGTATCATCTTGGTATCATTCTTTTCAGCCAGCGGTCGGCTTTCATGTAAAAGCAATCCTAGCGGCTAATTAGCCTCTAGACTGCTTTTACAAGCAGTGGGAGAGAATGCCCCCCCCCCCACCGTCTTCCGTGTTTTTCTCTGGCTCTCCTGTCTCAACAGGAAACCTGAGAATGCAGCCGGTGATTCAGCCAGCTGACCATAGAGCTGATCAGAGACCAGAGTGGCTCCAAACATCTCTATGGCCTAAGAAACTGGAAGCTACAAGCATTTTATGACTTATGCCGCGTACACACGGTCGGACTTTTCGTCTACAAAAGTCCGACAGCCTGTCCGACAGACTTCCGACGTACCTTCGGCGGACTTGCGGCAGACTTTCTTACGAACGGACTTGCACACACACGACCACACAAAAGTACGACAGCCTAGTACGCGGTGACGTACACCAAGTCCGACGAGACTATAAAACGGAAGTTCAATAGCCCGTACGACACCCTTTGGGCTCCTTCTGCTAATCTCGTGTTTATCTCGTGTTAGTAGAAGTTTGGTGAGAGACGATTCGCGCTTGTGAGACTCGTATTTTTCAGTTCGTTTTAACTGTTGTTCAGTCTGTGCTTGTGAGGTTTGTATCTGCTTTTCAGTGCGTTTGGTCAGTTGGCATTGAGAAATCTTTGTTTTATTGGCCGCTCGTTCCTGATTTTCAGGTCGTTCTTCACAGGCCTTGCTGTTCTTCAGTGCGTTCTGTTTAGTGCGTTCTGACCAGCCGACCGTTTTGAAGCCATGTTACCTGTACGTACTCGTCGTAGAGCTCGTGCATTGTATGTGCTTGGTGCTGTAGTTTATTCTTCAGCCCAAGACCAGTCCATGAACAGGGCGAGGAGGAGTTCATGGACCAAGAATTGGTTGCTTCAGCGTGACCAGTTCTGTCACATGCCTTTGCTCCGTGAGATCCGTGAGAATAATCCTGAGGATTTCAGGAACTTTCTCCGGATGACGGACCCCGTTTTTGACCGTTTGTTGGCTTTGCTGACCCCCTATATCAGCAGGCAGGATACCTGCATGAGGCAAGCCATCACTCCGGAGCAGAGGCTGGTCGCTACCTTGCGGTATTTGGCCACAGGGAGAAGCCTGCAGGACCTTAAGTTCTCGACAGGCATCTCCCCCCAGGCTCTGGGGATCATTATCCCAGAGACCTGTTCTGCCATCATACAGGTCCTGCAGAAGGACTATATTAAGGTAAGATATTTTTCTTTTATTAGCATCACATGTTCTTTTATGTAATCTTTGATAATGTGATGTATTTCTTGCTTCAAACACTACTTACCATCATTGCAATATAGTGTGAATGTCCCCTTTTTATCCTCACACATGCTGGAATTTTTTACTGTTATTTTTTGTCATGCATGTATATTTTCCTTCAATAACCTTCCCAGCATGAAGTGATGGGAACATATCCACCTAGTCTACTCATTTGGAATGTATTTTGTTTGAGTGTATTTAGTGTGCTGCTAATGAGCAATTATCTAGATTTCACAACCCCCCCACCCCCCCCCCCACCACCTAAACTCACTCCAAATAGTGTGCTGCTAATGAGCAATTATCTAGATTTCACAACCCCCCCACCCCCCCCCCCCCACCACCTAAACTCACTCCAAATAGTGTGCTGCTAATGAGCAATTATCTAGATTTCACAACCCCCCCACCCCCACCCTCGTTAAAATTTGCTGGAATGTTCTGTGGTGTTGATTTGTCTAAAGCAAATATATGTTGCACTTTGCAAAATGCATGTGCACTCTACAAGTGCATTTGTTCCAGTGCTTTAGTAAATGAGCAGAAGCTCTGCTGATTTCCATCATCAAATCATATGCAAGCCTCAAAGTGTTTTCATTAATTGCCCTTGCATGTGATTGTGTACTCCTTGCAACATGAATGCCTTTTTACATTACCTCATTTACTGTAAGCTGGTTAGCAACTGCACCTGCAGAGTGCGACAACTGCAGTCTTGTAGCCTTTTTAGTCCCTAAATTCCTGCGTGTCCTAAAAGTAATTTTTTTTAGGGATTTCACAACCCCCTAAAATGTAATCAATGTTCCATCAGAGGGGGTGAGCAATCTGATAAGTGTGCCTTTCCATATTAGTTATTCCAGAACAATTAAATTATTGAATGTTATACTGATGCTGGGGAATAATGTTTTTAATTGTCTAATTTTCTTGCAATGTTAGCTTCCAAATTAATTGATTTTGGTTTTCTTGTTTGATTTCCCAGTTTCCTTCAACGCCACAGGAATGGCAGACTGTGGCATCCCATTTTGCCAGCCGTTGGGACTTTCCCAATTGTGGAGGGGCTATAGATGGGAAACATGTCCACATTGTGCCACCACCCCATTCGGGGTCATATTATTTTAATTATAAGGGGTTCCACAGTATTGTTTTAATGGCGGTGGTGTCGGCACACTATGATTTTTTATATGTGGACGTGGGGAAGAATGGCCGGATGTCGGATGGAGGAGTATTTGCCCAGACGGAGTTCTGCCAGCGTCTCCAGAGTGGTGGCCTGGGATTGCCACCTGATGAGGATAACGTGGAAGGACTCCCCTTTGTCTTCATTGCCGATGAAGCCTTCGCTCTCAGCAAGCACCTCATGAGGCCATTCCCCCAAAGAACCCTCACCCCGGAGAGGAGGGTTTTTAATTACCGGCTGGCCAGAGCTAGAAGAGTGGTTGAGAATGCGTTTGGAATTCTGGCCAGCCGGTTCCGCCTGTTTCAAACAGCCATTAATTTGGCGGAATACAAACTTAATTTTATCATTTTATCGTGCTGCATTCTGCACAACTTTTTAAATAAGCATTCTCCAAATTATATAGGCACAGTTGGGCCTGAGGCCGGACAAATAGAAGCCAACCTTACAGGCCTGGATACTGTCCGTACTGGCTTGGCCCCCCAAAGTGCCCGTCAAGTTAGACAGCAATATGTTAATTATTTTATGGGTAGGGGGGCCATTGCAATGGGCCAGGATATATAATTTTTGACAATAAAAAAATTATTGATGAAATCTTGCATTATATTTATTGCTTGCCTTTCTTTTGGGCTGTCTCCTAGGTTATGGTCGAGCAGTTGTAGTGCCAACTGTATTGTAATTTTAAATGTCTAAATAAGCTCCATTGCCACTGTAAACAACTTTTTTACAATTATAACTAAAAATGATACTGAGCCTTGAAATAACAAACCACACATTTATTTAATTCCTATAAGGAGATGTTTTTATTAATGGTTGTTATGCATTCAGTTCTGCATTTAGTATAAAATGTTCATAGACAAAAATAGAATGATATCTTAATAATGTAGCAAAATATAATTATATCTAAATATTTATACCTAATCCACAAAAAAATATTTTTGGCTTTTTGATTTTCACAAACAGGCTTTTTTTTTTGTTTTGGGAAAATCAAGTTTTGTTTTGTTTTTTTTTTTTTTTAAAGCAATTTTTTGGTTTATGTTTTTTTTTTTTATCAAGTTATTTTTGTTTTTATTATTTTTTTTTAATAAAGTTTGTATATTAATTTTTTTTGGTTTTTTAAAATCAAGTTTTTGAATTTTTTTTGTTTTTTTAAAATCAAGTTTTGGAATGTTTTTTGTTTTTTAAAATCAATTTTTTTGGTTTTTTAAAATCAATTTTTTTAATTTTTTTGGTTTTTGAAAATCAAGTTTTTTAATTTTTTTGGTTTT